>NC_083726.1:20494038-21105961 GCF_028564815.1 Eubalaena glacialis | reverse complement strand
TCTGAAGTATGTCCACTGTGGCCTGCACCTCCTATAGGATGTTATAAGATTTCATTACTCAGCAGACAGTGCATATTCACTGTCCCTTGGCACTGGGTATACCTAAGAAATGAGTAAGGTGTGATCTCTGCTTTCAGAAGTTGGTAATTATAATACTAGGTGTTAAGTCCAATTTTTTTTTTTAAATAAATGTATTTATTTATTTATTTATGGCTGTGTTGGGTCTTCGTTTCTGTGCGAGGGCTTTCTCTAGTTGCAGCGAGCGGGGACCACTCTTCATCACGGTGCGCGGGCCTCTCACTGTCGCGGCCTCTCTTGTTGCGGAGCACAGGCTCCAGACGCACAGGCTCAGTAGTTGTGGCTCACGGGCCTAGTTGCTCCGCGGCATGTGGGATCTTCCCAGACCAGGGCTCGAACCCGTGTCCCCTGCATTAGCAGGCAGATTCTCAACCACTGCGCCACCAGGGAAGCCCTTAAGTCCAATTTATAAAGAGACAGTGAGGGTCCATGCAGCCAACTTCCTGAGGCAAAAAAGAAAAGCAGAAAAGGTTTCACCCAAGAATAGATATTGGAACCAAGTCTTAAATTTGCCAGGCAAATAAGTGGAGTTGGGGGAGGTATGAATAACATTCTGAGCTGAGAACAGTGTGAGCAAAACTCTGAAAAGGAATGCTTAGACATTACATGTGCTAGGGACATAGAATGTGTCTTAGTTTCCTAGGGGGTGCTGTAACAATATACCACAAACTGGGTGGCTTAAAACCCCAGGAAGTTATCCTTTCACAGTTCTGGAGACTAGATGTCCGAAATCAAGGTGTCAACAGTGTTGATTCCTTTGGGAGGCTCTGTGCGGGAATCTGTTCCATGCGTCTCTCTTAGATTCTTGTGCTGGCCAGCGGACCTTGGCATTCCTTGGCTTGGAGAGAACATGGCTCCAATCTCTGCCCCCATCTTCACCTGCATTCTCCCTGTGTCTCTGTTGTCTTCACATGGCGGTCTTCTTATATAAGACACTAATCATATTAGATTAAGGGCCCACCTTACTCCAGTATGAACTCAACTAGTTAATCTGCAGTTATTTTATTTCCAAATAAGGTGACATTCTGAGGTTGGAGCTTAGGACACCAACATATTTTTGTGCAGGGGGGACACAATTCAACCATAACAGAGTACATGTTGAAGCCTGAGTTCTGCTTATCACACGACATCTGTACCACAACAGAGAACCATGGCTTTACCCTGTAGGCAGCAGAAAGCCAGCTGAAGTTGTAAACTGGGGAGTGACATCATCAGTTGTGTTTGGGAAGCAACTGTGGCAACAGTGTGGGGAGGGGTGAAAGTGGGGACCAATAGGTGGCAGGTAGCCACTAAGAAGGCTGTTCCAGTGCTCAGTTAAAACATTACGCAGAATTGGGTGTCAGGGAAGATCTTAATTACAGAATAAAAACAAATATATTGGGCTTCCCTGGTGGCTCAGTGGTTAAGAATCCGCCTGCCAATGCAGGGGACATGGGTTCAAGCCCTGGTCAGGGAAGAGCCCACGTGCCGCAGAGCAACTAAGCCCGTGCACCACAGCTACTGAGCCTGCGCTCTAGAGCCTGCGAGCCACAACTACTGAGCCCGCGTGCCACGGCTACTGAAGCCTGCACGCCTAGAGCCCATGCTCCGCAACAAGAGAAGCCACCACAATGAGACGCCCGCACACCGCAACGAAAAGTAGCCCCCGCTCACTGCAACTAGAGAAAGCCCGTGCACAGCAACAAAGACCCAATGCAGTCACAAATAAGTAAAAATAAATAAATTTAAAAAAAAACAAATATATTATAAACATATATAAACATAAACATATATTATACATAAATATATTTTCCTTGCTTTAGTTGTTTGTGACAGACAAAAGTTGGAAATAACCTAAATATCCAACAATAGAATGGTTAAGGAAATTATAAGTAGCCATTAAAAATTGTCTTTCAAAGCATATAATAACGTAACACAAAGCTATATTTAACTTTTTTTAATGTAGGATACAAAGTATACAAATAAAGTGTGATTTCAGGTATAGAAGCATTACCGAGTCCAAACTCCTACGGCTCACTGCATGACAGGCCAATAAATCGAGAGATGAGATACTGGGGCAAAGAATAGTGACTTTATTCAAAAAGCCAGAAGACTGAGAAGATGGTGGACTGGTGTCCCAAAGAACTATCTTGCCTGGATTTCGATGCTAGTTTCTTTTATAGAACAAAGAGAAGGGAGGTGAGGAGGAAGAATAAAAAAGGCTATAAGTCATTGCACATATTTCATAGTTCTGGCCAGACTCTGGAGGGGATGTGTTAATTTCTTCTTTCCTGCAGCCATTCACAGTTGGGCCTGGTCAAAATGTTTCCTGTGAGCTAAACAAAGGTATTTTATATTATATTAATGGTGGTGTTCTCTGGGTGATAGGATTATAGCACATTTTTATGAGTTTTAGTTAGGTATAATTCACATAAAATCCAGTGATTTTAAGTGTACATTTTGACGTTATGTCAAACATATATAGTCATGTGACCGTCACTGTAATGATGACATAGAATATTTTCATTCTCCAGAAAGTTTCTTCAAGCCTCTGAAGTCAGCCCCTTGGCAACCTCAAACCTGCTTTCTATCACTATAGTTTACTCTGTTCTAGAATTGCATACAAATAGAATCTTTCACTATTTAGCATTTTGTTTCTGGCTTCTTCCACTAAGATTAAAGCTGTTGAGATTCATTTATATTGTTGCATATGTTTTAGTTTGTTCTTTTTAGTACAGAATAGTATTCCATTGCCTGATATATACCAAAATTTGTTTATTCATTTTATCCGTTTATCCAAATGTTGATAAACATTTGGATTCAATCCAGTTTTTAGCTATTATGAGTACAGCTGAGACTTAACGGCTATTATAAAATCTTTTGCACATTTGCATAAAAGTCTTTGTATCTATTTCTTCTGGGAAAATAATTAGGAGTGGCATTGCTGGATCATAGAATAAGGGAATGTCTAACTTTATAAAAAATTGTTTTCTGAAGTAGCTGTGCCATTGTGCATTCCCAGTAGCATTATATGAGAGCTCCAGGTGTTCCACATCCTCACAAACACCTGGAATTATTAGTCTTTATAATTTTAGTCATCCTAGTGGGTATATAGTGTTATCCCACTGTGGTTTTAATTTGCATTTCCCTGAAGACTAGTGATGTTGAACATCTTTCCGTGAGCTTGTTTGCAATCTGCACATCTTTAGTGAAGTGTTTGTTCAAATGCCCATTTGTTATTGGGTTGTTTGTCTTCTTATTTTTAAGTTAAAAGAGTTATTTATATAATCTGAGTAGAAGTCATTTAGCATACATATGTTTGCAAATATTTTTCCCAGTTCGTGGCTTTCATTTTTATGTTCTTAATGGTATCTTTTAAAAAGCAAGAGCTTGGAATTCACTGGCAGTCCAGTGGTTAGGACTCCGTGCTTCCAACTGCAGGGGGCACAGGTTTGATCCCTAGCTGGGGAACTAAGATCCCACATACCTTGTGGCATGGCCAATAAATAAATAAATAAATAAATAAATAATAAGTTTAAAATAAATAAATAAATAAATAAAAGGCAAGAGTTTTTACTTTTGATATATTCCGATTTAATTTTTTCTTTTATTCTGTGATTTTTGTTTTTTTAATAAATCTTTGCCAAACTCAAGGTCCCTAAGATTTTCTTCTATATTTTCTTCTAGAGAGCTTGTAGTTTTAGATCATATATTTAGGTCCATGAGTTATTTCAAGTTGATTTTTGTATATAGTGTAAGGTAAGGGTCAGATCCATTTTTTTGCATATATGGATATCCAGTTGTTCCAGTACTACTTGCTGAAAGATTATCCTTTTCTTCCTTGAATTTTCTTGGCATTTTTTGGTTGAAAATCAGTTGGCCGTGTATAGGTCTATATGTGAAATTTTTTTCTGTTTGATCTATATGTGTACTTTTATGTAATAACACTGTCTTGATTATTACAGCATAATAGTAAGCTTTGAAATCTTCCTCTTTTAAAAAATTGTTTGGTCTACTTTAGGTCCTTTGCATTTCCATATAAATTTTAGAATTAACTTGTCAATTTTTACCCCCCAAAAATGCTGATATTTGATTGTGGTTGAGTTGAATCAATAAATCAATTTGGGAATACTGAAGACTTACTATCAAATATTTCTACCCATGAATGTCATTTAGCTTTTCATTTATTTAGTTGTTCTATAATTTCTTTAAGCAATGTTATGTAATTTCCAATGTACAGGTCTTGCATGTTCTTAGAAAATTTTCCAGAATCATATTGTCTAGTACTCCAATTACATGTATGTTAGACCGCTGAACATTGTCCTACAGGTTACTTATACTTTGATCACCCTTTTTCAGTCTTTTTAGTCTTTGTGTTCTCCATGCTTCTTTTTATATTGTTTCTATTGATTTGTCTTCAGGTTCACTGATCTTTTCTTCTGAAAAAGCTAATCTTCTGTTAATCCTATCCAGTGTATTTTTCTTTTCATATCTTGCATTTTTCATCTCAGATTTTAATCAATTGGATCTTTCTGTATATTTTATCACTTTCCCCATTGTGTTCAGGTTTTTATCTACCTTCTTTACATACGAAGCATATTTATAATACAGTTGATTCTTGAACAACACAGATTTGAACTGCACAGGTCCACTTATATGCAGATTTTTTTCAATAAATATGTACTGCAGTACTACATGATCTGCAATTGGTTGAATCCACAGATGTGGAACTGCTGATATGGAAGGCCTACTATAAAGTTATATGTGAATTTTTCAACTGCATGGGGGTTGGCACCCCTAACCCCAACACTGTTCAAGGGCCAGCTGTAGTTGTTTTGTCATCCTTGCTCTGTCATTTCTAGGCTGTCAGTCTGAGATTGATTGAATTTTCTCTTAGTTATAGGTTTTATTTTCCTGCTAATTTGCATTCCTGGTAATTTTTTATTCAGTGCTGGAAAGTGTTGAGTTTTTGGTTTTTGTTGTGTTTCTTTAGTGCTGGACTTTGTTCAGGCATGCAGTTAACTAACTTGCAGCCCTGTTTGATCCTTTTGAAACTTGTGTTTAGCTTGTTTATTGTAAGTCCAGAGACTTACAATAGTCCACAACTAAGGCATCACCTTTAGTAGGCCTCTTATAATACCTATGTATTATAATACTCTGCATTCTGACTAGTGGGATTGTGAACTACTTCTGGCCCTCTGTGAACTCTGAGGATTGTTTAGCTACCAAGCAGCCTCATGTAGTTGCACCCCATGCATGTCAAGAGTAGAGGGGACCTTGTTGCTGATATTGCAGCTTTCTTTTAGTATAGCTCCTTCCTCTCTGGTATTCTACCCCATAGATAATTGCCAACTCACCCTCCCTACTCAATCTCTGTCTCCCCAGCTCAGTAAGACCACTAGGCTCTGTTTTTGTTCTCCCTGCCTGAACTGTAGCCTGGGAACTGCCTAGAAGCAATGAGTTGGTATGCTCCTAGGGCCCACCTCATTTATTTTTCTCTCGGTGTCACAGGTTTGCACTGTCTCTTGTCCAGTGCTGATAACAGCAATTTCTTATATTGTAGTAGTTAATCCTCATGAGTGGAAGCAAAAGTCCTCAGCCTGTTGCAGTTTAATGGCTTTTTATAGAAGGGAAGCATACCCTCAGACAAGGCCTCAGAGAATTGTGGTTCCCTGGAGAAACTGCCATGATCCATGGTGTCTCCTAGGCATTACCAGTTCAGAAACACTGTTGGAATACCCAGAGCTAATCTGACCTGGGGATACAGACTCTTCTAAACTCTGCAAACACCAGTGCGTAACCTAGAATGTGAAAATACAGGTATATGGTAGTGAATATTATTTTATAATGACCATCACATTATTCCTCTGTCAGGAAACTTGGGAAACCAAATTAATCACCATATGTTGTTTGAGCATGGGAATCAGTACAGCTAGCAAAATCCCTAGAACATCAAAAGAATGCAATTAATAATTGTTAAATGAATAAAAGAGGGGAGCAAGAACTATTTTTTTTCTGCTTGATTAATCATTCTTATCCCATGTCAGGATACCTTTCTAATATCTACATTAGATGAAACTACCAAATTTGTGTTCTTAGACCCTTGTTTTTCCTCAGCTACCCTTGTTTTTCCCCTATCTGGACACACTGACTTTCTCCAGAAGAGGTCCCAATGCCAGTAATAGTTTCGGCTTCTTAAAATGTAGTCACATTCCTGTCCTTCCTGGATCCTGAGATTACCCTCATCCTGGCATTTTAGAGTGTTTCACAGACTCTCTAGTCACTCATTTATATTCATTTGCATTATTACTTCCAATGGCCTACCTCAAATGTTGCAAATTGGCAACCCATAAAAATATTCTGTTTGGTTTTCACCAATTTTTAAAATATACGAATAAACTCTTAACATTTTAAAATTGAGATAGTCCACGTGAAAATACATTTTCATAGTTCCTTTTGAAAAATTTGAAGAACTGGCCACAGCAGAATCAACGAGAACTGAGAAAAACCTACCACTTTACATGCTGCATACACTTCCCAATTTGTCCCAAACCCCACCACTCTCTATTGTATGGCCTCTTCCAGGTTTTGTACTGATCTGGCCCTTTTAGCATTTGAGTTTGTGACTTCTAACTAAGCTCACTCATTGTCTGAAGATTTTACAAGTTAAGCTCTCAGGATGTGACTTATTCCTTTATTTCTAGGTTCTTGCAAAGCACATCATTTAAACTCCTCTGCTCTACCCAGCATGGCTCTCATTCAGATTCAGTGGAAAAGTCAAAAGCTTTACAGACAAGCAAAAGCTAAGAGAATTCAGCACTACCAAACCAGTTTACAACAAATTCTAAAGGAACTTCTCTAGGCAAGAAACACAAGAGCAGAGAACAAAAGAGGAAAGGAAGAAAAAAGACCTATAAAAAAAATTAAGAAAATAGCAATAGCAACATACATATCAATAATTACCTTAAATGTAAATGGATTAAATGCTCCAACCAAAAGACATAGACTGGCTGAATGGATACAAAAACAAGACTCGTAGATATGCTGTCTACAAGGGACCCACTTCAGATCTAGGAACACATACAGACTGAAAGTGAGAGGATGGAGAAAGGTATTCCATGCAAATGGAAATCAAAAGAAACTGGAGTAGCAATATTCATATCAGACAAAATAGACTTTAAAATAAATTCCTCTGTTCTTCCTCCAAATGAACATTCTCAGAAAGTTATAAAGGAGTGAAAAGATGAAATCTGTTAGTATTACTAATTTTACTTTTAAAAATTAAAATTAGCATTGGGAAAAAAAAGACTGAAGGTGTGTACGAAGTAAGTCATTCTGCTTTCCTAGGAAGTAAGAGAATCATCTTGACCAGGTTTCTGAAAATGCTTTGAGTCATCAGACAGCAGGTCATCATTCTGAAATTAAAATCATAGGTAGTCACTCATAGGTACTGCTCATTTTATTCCTGGCCAGAGCTCAATTCTTGTTTTTCTCCAAACAAATGGAACATAATCTTTTCTCAAGGAAAGAAGTTAGACTGTAGGATCTTCAAGCTCCTTGTTTTTTCAAAAATAAGAAAAATGCCTTTAAAATTATTTTCTGGGATTAAACATAATTTTCCTCTGGACTACCAGTGCAGACATTTTTAAAGTGAAGAATCAAATTAGGCCTCTCAATACCTATTATGTTACCAGAGGGCAAAAATTGGCAGCATTGTATCCCTAGTAGCTTTGGGAATAAGTGTGGACTTTTCCAGGCCTCCCAGAAGAAGAGTATAGATCAGAGAGAAGGATACAGAGCTAATGTCAGGCTCCCACAGTGAACCTATAACCCTGGGGCACAGCACTTCTGATTTATAACTAGTTTCAGCTCCTGTGGTTGGGAGAGTAGGCTTTCTTTGTCTCTCTTTTTGGCTTTTCCCATTTCAATAGAAGTTAAAGCTCCCAGATTAGAGTGTGGCCTCGTAGCTAGGAGTCACGTAGTTAGCACCTCTGGCTCCTAATCTAAATGCCAGTTGTGCCCCGAGTCCTTGTGACAGCCCAAACGTCCCTGTTGTGGGTTGCACTGTGTCCCCCCAAAAAGGATATATTGAGGTTCTAACTCCTGATACCTGTGAAAGTGACCTTATTTGGAAATAGGGTCTTTGACGATATAACCAAGTTAAGAGGAGGCCATACTGGATTACCAGTATGACTGGTGTCCTTATAAGAAGAGAAAACAGAGACACAGACACTCACAGGGGAGAATGCCATGTGAAGACAGAGGTAGAGGAGCAGTACCTCTGCAAATCCAGGGATGCCAAGGATTGTGGGAAACCACAAGAAGCTAGGAGAGAAACATGGAACAGACTCCCTCAAAGCTTCCAGTAGGAACCAACCCTGCTAACACCTTGATTTCGGACTTGCAAGCTCCAGAACTGTGAAAAAATAAATTGCTGCTGTTTTCAGCCAAAAAAGAGGCAAATCAGGTTCAAATCTCAGTTCTGTTTTTTACTAGCCTTGTGAGTTCTCTGTACCTCAGATTTTTCATCCATAGAATAATGAAAATAATACCAAACTTTACAAGCTTTTGAGAAAATAAAGATTAGTACCTAAGATGTAATAAATACTTACTATACAGTAACTAAATAAATGGTACAGTATTTCAACCCTGCCATGGAACCTAAGATATGCAGCTGAAAGAGGAGATTTCCCTGCATAGGTCTCTATAAATGCCTTAGGAAGATGATGAAAGATAGTTATTCAATGGGTTTTTTTCTAACTATTTGCAGAATGTTAATCATGGCTATGCTTTCCAGAAAAAACCCTATATCAGTTAGGATGAGTAAAGTTAGCTGCCGTAACATACAAACTGCAAAACCTTGATGCTCAGTAGAACCCACAAACTTAAAACCCAATCAGGTGTTCCTGGTTGTCAGATAGCCTTCTACATGGTCATCCAAATACTCAAATTCCTTCCATCTCATGGCTCCATCCTCTTCTAGATCCTCAGAGTTCTCTCCATTCATCTAGCAAAAGGAGAAAAGAAGCCTAGGGAGGATACACCTACTTCTTAATTCCTCAACCCAAGAGTGATGCACATCACTTCTACTTACTTTTCATTGGCCAAAATTTGGCTCATGGCCACATATAACTGCAGTAAACCTGGGAGATATAATCGCACTATGCTTAGAAAGATGATAAATGGTTTTAGTAAATGCATAGGAGTCAGCCACAAATTGATTTGAAATTAACCATAATTATTCTATTTAAGAAAATGATAATAGAGTGTGGCCTGCAGAACACTCTATGTCATGTCTTCCTTTTGTGCCCCTTATGGGCTGCATGTGACAAACTTCTCAGTTGTGTGTGATTCGGAGCCAAGAGTGTCCTGCTATTTGAACACTAACCTACCTGAACACTAATCCCGACCCTGTCTGCACTGACAGAAGTCTCAGAATTTCCTAATGTGTCAACTACTGTTGTGAGAGGATTGTTGTTTGGGATTGGCATTAACATCTCAGGTGAACTTTTTTGTGGGTAGATCAGGTAGAAGTACAGGATGGAGAGTTGGGCACAAGCAGGGTCCTTAGGATCCTTGTATCCTGGGCTGGTAACAGGGCTTTATTTTATGGGTGATGTGACTTTATTGACCACCCCCTGCCCAGAGACCTGGCTAGATTGGGGTTTAGAAAAATCATTAGCAGTATGGAAAGACAGATTGGAATCTAAGAAGTTCAAAATGCTAGCAGTAAGTAGCTGAGAAAAAGGAAATTTGGGGGCCAAATTCTTGTGGAAATAATTGCATATATTAGAAAATGTTGACAAAACACTTCAGAATGTTCAGTCTTTTGAGAATCAATATATAAAGGAAATATACTTTTTAAAATTTATTTTTT
This sequence comes from Eubalaena glacialis, assembly GCF_028564815.1. Taxonomy (NCBI): domain Eukaryota; kingdom Metazoa; phylum Chordata; class Mammalia; order Artiodactyla; family Balaenidae; genus Eubalaena; species Eubalaena glacialis. The sequence continues at coordinate 21,096,027 of NC_083726.1, read as the reverse complement.
AAAGATTTTTTTGATGTGGACCAATTTTAAAGTCTTTATTGAATTTGTCACAACGTTGCTTCTGTTTTATGTTTTGGTTTTTTGGCCCCGAGGCATGTGGGATCTCAGCTCCCCGACCAGGGATCAAACCCACACCCCCTGCATTGGAAAGGCGAAGTCTTAACCACTGGACCGCCAGGGAAGTTCCAAAAGAAATATACTTTTAATCAAACTTAATCATAGTACTGGGCAGTATAAAAGAAAGATATAATATAAAGATATATATATATATAGATGGATAGATATACATATACATATAGCATAAGCCAGCTTCAAAGGAGACAAAGAGGAAAGTGTGAGCTCATGACATAAGGCAGCATATAACTCACCACACCCAAAGCACATGGGCTCCCAGAGCTGTGTATTTAGACAAAGGACTTAAATCATGGAGTTAAGAGGGTGGGGGATTGGAGCTTTGCCTTGAGAAGAGATCACCTATATTAGTTTGATTACATCCTAGTTCATACATAGAGATAGAAGCAGATTCCTCCTCAGATGAATGGGGATTTTCACACAAAGACACAAGAAAATGGCAGCTGCACAAACAATTCATTTCTTCTTCTCATCTTCCCCAGTTCTAGAATGGAAGAGAGGAGAGGATTATTGGCCGAAGAAGGGAATTACTGCTTCGAGTTTCTTTCTCCTTGAGGCAGGGTTCAGCACATGCTGGGGAGAAGGAAGCTGGTGGAATAATTCTTACAGCCACTGGCTTGTCTTGGAAATCAGTTCCTACAGACGAGAACCACAGATGGGTCGGTGGGGCTTGTTGGGAGCAGCAACAGCCTATAAGACAGACTGGATGTGTATCCTGTGGCCTTAGGCCGTCCCAGAATGACCCCCCAGCAAGCCTTTCTGAGGCCAAGGGGTCCCAAGCTTTTCTTCTTATGGAGAAAAGCCACACATTCAAGGCTTGGCTGCCTTGTCTCTTCAAGGCTAGGAGGGACTCTGGAGACCAAAGAGAGAAAATCAATAAAGTGGCATTTGTTTGAAGGGCCAGAGGACCTAGTCAAGGAGATGTTTCAGGGACCCCATGCAAGGACAAGATAATTTGGTGAGGCAGAGGGCAAATGTGCAGAAAGAAGTTAACACAGCAGGCCTGCCTTAGAGAGTCCTGCTTTACAGGGTTGGCCCGTGGCTGGCATCTGGGAACTTAAACTTCAGGAGAGTTTCTACCACCCTAACTGCTAAGAGTAACTTGTTTTACATTTTAAATGGTTTGCTCAAACATTATGGTTTGTGCTGAATACCTACCTGATTTTTTGTGAGGCTTGGGAATTTTGGAACGTGCTAGGCAAAGGATGCCTATGTGACCAGCCCCTGATAAAAACCCTGGGCACTGAGTTTCTAATGAACTTCCCTGTTAGACAACATTTCACGTGTTGTCACAACTCATTGCTGGGGAATTAAGTACATGCTGTGTGACTCCACTGGGAGAGGACTCTTGGAAGCTTGCACCTGGTTTCCACCAGACTTCACCCCATGTGCCTTTTCCCTCTGCTGATTTTGCTTTATATCCTTTCACTGTAGTAAATCTTAGCCATATGTACCACTATATGCTGAGTCCTATGAGTCCTCCTAGTGAATCATCAAGACTGGAGGTGGTCTTGGGAACCCCTGACACAATAAGACTCCTGGCAAGGATTCCAGTGGAAAATAGCTGCTCAGCATTTGGCACTTTTCTTCTTTCGTTTTTAATTGGAGTATAGTTGATTTACAATGTTGTGTTAGTTTCAGGTGTACAGCAAAGTGAATCAGTTATACATATACATATATCTATTCTTTTTTAGATTCTTTTCCCATATAGGTCATTACATAGTATTGAGTAAAGTTCCCTGTGCTATACAGTAGGTCCTTATTAGTTATCTGTTTTATATATAGTAGTGTGTATATGTCAATCCCAATCTCCCAATTTATCCCTCCCCCCTTTCCCCCTGGTAACCATAAGTTTGTTTTCTACAGCTGTGACTCTGTTTCAGTTTTGTAAATAAGTTCATTTGTACATTTTTTTTAGATTCCACATATAAGTGATATCATATGATATTTGTCTTTTCTCTGTCTGACTTACTTCACTCAGTATGACAATCTCTAGGTCCATTCACGTTGCTGCAAATGGCATTATTTCATTCTTTTTTATGGCTAATATTCCATTGTATATATGTACCACACATCTTCTTTATCTACTCCTCTGTCAATGGACATTTAGATTGCTTCCGTGTCTTGGCTGTTGTAAATAGTTCGGCACTTTTATTAACCTCCAAAGACATATGTTTGTTTCCATTTCCCACTTCTAGAATTAAGCACTTGATTATTTTAGGCGTGACTTTCTTAACAACTATACTCTGAATTTTTCAGATTTTAGAGAGGCACTGTGGTGCATATATCATATATTCTATAATACCCCATGAGGTCTGGGAAGGACCCCATATTCAAATACATTAATATGGCTGCTTTCAACGTATGTATACTCTCACTAAGAGGGATAAATGAAGACTTTGAGTAGCCTCACCTCAGTCGAAGTCACAGCTTGCCACAAGATGAATTTGTGCCAAACTTAGGGGAAGAAACTTACAATTTTTAGAGCATTTTGAATTTTGCCATTGCGGATAGGGATTATATTGCCATCCCTCATTTGCTTAGCAGGAAATCGAGAATTAGAAAAGTTAATTCGTTTGCCAGTGGTAGCACAGCTTGTATCTGAACTGGATTTCAAATCTAGGAATGTCTAGGTCACAAGCCAGAGAGCTCTTAACTATTACCCTATACTGTCTTTCCAGTTACTTATTTTTAAATATGTCTTCTGTGTCCGAATACCACTAATAAGGAGGTAGTGTGGGAGCAAGGGGGAGTAGAAAAGAAGGAAGTAGTTATCTCTCTTTGGAATGGACATTTGGCTGTTTACCTTACCCCGTGAAACTGATTCCAAATATATGACATATTTTTCCCTTTTGAAGTCTGACTACACAGCAAGGCCCAATAGAGATGGTCAACAATTACCTCTCCTAGGGTATCTCTGTGATATCCTTAGTTGCAGTGATCCTCTGAGTAACTGAGTGTATGTGTTCCCTCATCGGGCTTGTGACTTCCAAGGCAGCAGGAATGTGTCTTGATTATTTTTTGATCTCTCTATCATTTGATAATGCTCAACAATTCATTTGTGTTGATATTTTTAAATTGAATTGAGTAGAAAGTTACTTTGGCTAAATGAGGATCACTCCCAGCTTTACCTGGGTAGGGAGGCCAACAGGTTGGGAAAGGTTCTTAACAGAATTTACACACTTTTGTCTTCAATGTGACAATAAAGAGATGGTTTGGAGAAAAGAGAAGCAACAGGACAGCTTCCTCCAACAAAATAGCTTCCTTCAGTAAAATAGGAAGATACAGTCTACACAGATATTTATCCTGAGAAGAATTTGGGGGACAAGAAATCACTGGCAATCAAATACATGTGAACTGCTAAGCTCTGCTTTTCCTTTTCTGCCCCTCACTTTTCAAATGATGTTGGTAACCTAGTTTTCTGTATTCTTACATCTCAGGAGCTTCGTCATTCTAGTAAGCCTGCTCTGCTGTGACTTGCAAATCAGCTTAATTTAAATCTCTAAGTTTTCATTGTGTTTGACAGAGACTTAGTAATTCTCAGAAAATGATCCTTGTTAAATAAAGTTTATCTAGAAATTCTGATATTCAAGAATGCTTACACAAACTGTCATTCTTTACAATGGCTTCATTATCCATTGACACAGTTAAAGGCATTGTTTTATTTGAAAATGTCTGCCTTTCTCTGCTTGTTCCAGCGACAGTTTTCCTGGAGTTTTGGAAAAGACGCAGAGCAGTAATTGCTTATGACTGGGATTTGATAGACTGGGAAGAAGAGGAGGTTTGTATCATTTACCTCAATTTCTTTTTAAAAAAAGCTGATAACCAAGAAATACACAGTCCCTCTTGAGTCATCGCTCTCTGCCCTGTGATGGAAGTCAGGTTGATTCATAAAGCATTTTTTATACCTGTCTTTACAGGAAATTTCAAGTGGAATTAAAAAAACACACACACACACACACACACACACACACACACAACATTTTGATTTCTTAGTGGAGTAAAATTCCATGACTAAGTAAAGCATTTCACTTGTAGGTAGAGGCATCAGAAGAATTGGTAGTAAGATTTGTTTAGTTTCCTTAAATATTATCCATTCTCTTTACTTTATCAGAAGGAGAATATTAGTTTTACGATTGTAGGCACATGGAAGCAGACCTCCTAAGTACTCCAAGGAAATGGTTCTGTGAACTCTTCAGGACCCTGGACAGTGGCCAGATGTGCACAGGCTCAGAAGTATTCCCCTAAGTGATAAATACTGAGGGGAAACCACTCCTCAAACAGCCTCTTTGGTGGATGTGGCTAAAAGCAGGACCAGCTCTAGATAAAACTGTCCAGGAGAGGTAAACTCAGTCCCACAGGCTTCACCTTCTCAGCATGTCACTCTCCCTTTATCCCCTTCTAGGCCAATACACCATGCCCTTTCCTAACCTGTGTCTGGTCTTTATCCTCTCTCTCCTTGCCCCATTCCTGTCAGAAGTCTCGAGGACCCATGGGTGGGTTTGGTCACCATGTGCCCGGCCTGAACTCCTCTTCCCTTCCTCTCATCCATTATCTCCTACCTCTCCTGAGAACCATTTCCTCAGAGCCTTGCTGGGCCAGTAAATCAAATACACTAGTCATATATGATATGATAATGGGTATCAATGGGTGTTTTCCTTCCAAGAGACACAGATATATATTTTTATAAATTAAAAGGAATCTTCTGTAAACATAACTGAGAATTTTAGCCCTGGGCTAGGCTTGGTGGGGGAGATAATTTTGAGAGGAGTGTTTTTCCCTTCAAATCATGCCTCATGGATGGCTGCCTTTTCTCCTCACACCCATGAACACATTTGGGTAGTTTTTAAATCTAGAAATGATACTGGGATTCTCAGCAATCTCTGTTCTTGTGATGAGGCCTCTCTCATGCTATTATAAGCATGCATTCTCTAGAAAATGGTTTTCTGAGTTGGAAGAGACTGCCCAGGTGACTTCTGGGGGCTACCAGCCACAGCCAGGCTGCATTCAAGACTTCCTCCTGGGTGTAGCTATTCTGGTTTTTGTTACATGTGTTTATGGGAGTGGCTTTCAAGTGGGATGGAAAATGCTCTTTCCTGGGAAGCCGAGTCACCACTAAGCATCTGTGTCATCTAAGACAAATTACTTCATCTTCGGACTTTTTTCATTTCTAAAGAAAAATGTTTCTAAATTTTCCCCTTTCAGCTATAAAGTATGGCATTAAATAACTTTGACTAAACCAGTCTAAAGTCACTGTTGGCCCTTGTGGTGGGCCCACAATGTGAGTACCCTTAGGGTAAACATATCCCTTGTTTACCCTTAGGGTAAACATATCCCTTCAGAAGTCTAGAGCTTCTGAACTCCCAGCCCTGTTAAAAAGCATGGAGTGCTGAACCCTGCTTTCACTCAGCACACCTGTGTACAGGAACTCATGTCAGGGGCCATATGAAGTTCTATTTCTGTTTGGGATTCATTGTAGAAATGCCTCTTATTTCTAGCCTGTGGTTCTCAGCTTGCTGTACAGAAGAGCCCAAACATGCTGCATGCCTTCTCAGGGGTAACCTAGGATGTTACTTTGCTAGGGCCGCCATAACAAAGTGCCACTGACTGGGTGGCTTAAGCAAAATAAGTTGATTGTCTCACAGTTTGGAGGCTAGAAGTCTGAAATCAAGGTATTGGCAGGGCTGGTTTCTTCTGAGGGCCATGAGGGAAGGATCTGTTCCCAGTCTCTCTCCTTGGGTTGTAGATAGCCATCTACTCCCTGTATCTTCACATTGTCTTCTCTCTGTGCATGTCTCTGTCTAAATTTTCTCTTCCTATAAGGAAACTAGTCATGTTGGATTAAGATCCACCCTAATGACCTCATTTTAACTTAATTACATCTGTAGAGACCCTGTCTCCAAATATAGACACATTCTGAGATACTGAGGGGTAGGACTTCAACTTATGAATTGGGGGGTGGGGTGGGGATACAATTTAGCCTGTAACACCCAGGGTGACAGGTCTGGCTCCATGACTGGCCTCATTTTCTGGATGATTAACTCAGTGACCCTTGATGACACTTATAGCCTAATGAATTGAGTTTCCCAAAGAAGCAGAATATTCTAGATCTGTTTATATCCTAAAGTGTAACTACCTAAAATAAAGGAGGCAGAGGCTGTTTATAACTGTATCTCCCCCTGACCTTCCCCATTACCTGCCACTGTGTAAAGTCAGCATTGGGCTTATCCTGTGGCAGGAGACGGGCTGCCCTTCCTCCTACACAGAGAGGCCACTACCAGACTGTACCCATGCTCCATAATCTCTCTTCTGTCAGCTCCTTCTTTGGTTTCTGTCAGTACCTTCATCTAAGTCTTGAGTGTTTCTGCCTGGACTAACTCAATCTCCATTGCACCAGAGTTTCTGCTTATTTTCCCTCCTCTTCCAAGACACTCATGTAGAACAAGTTCTTAATGAACCAGAATAACTTCAAAATACCGTTTTGCTGATTATCTTTTCCTAATCCCATAATTGCTTTTTAGTCAGAAGCTTTTCACATTGGATGGGGCTCAACTCAATGAAATAAAATCTCAGCTTGATTTAGAATTAGAGGAACCTTGATTTTAGCTGGATTTGAAAGGTATTTACCTTGTTTTCAATACTAATTAAGAATACATTTCAAGTCCCTCCCATCATAAAACTTGCACAACCCTCTTAGATACCCTCATCCACCGGAGGGCAGACAACAGAAGCAAGAAGAACTACAGTCCTGCAGCTTGTGGAACAAAAAACACATTCACAGAAAGCTAGACAAGATGAAAAGGCAGAGGGCTACGTATCAGATGAAGGAACAAGATAAAACCCAGAAAAACAACTAAATGAAGTGGAGATAGGCAACCTTCCAGAAAAAGAATTCAGTTAATGACAGTGAAGATGATTCAGGGTCTCAGAAAAAGAATGGAGGCAGAGATCGAGAAGATATGCAAGAAATGTTTAACAAAGACCTAGAAGAATTAAAGAACAAACAGAGATGAACAATACAATAACTGAAATGAAAAATACACTAGAAGGAATCAATAGCAGAATAACAGAGGCAGAAGAACGGATAAGTGACCTGGAAGACAGAATGGTGGAATTCACTGCCGCGGAACAGATTAAAGAAAAAAGAATGAAAAGAAATGAAGACAGACTAAGAGACCTCTGGGACAACATTAAATGCAACAACATTTGCATTATAGGGGTCCCAGAAGGAGAAGAGAGAGAGAAAGGACCCAAGAAAATATTTGAAGAGATTATAGTCAAAAACTTCCCTAACATGGGAAAGGAAATAGCCACCCAAGTCCAGGAAGTGCAGAGAGTCCCAGGCAGGATAAACCCAAGGAGAAACACGCCGAGACACATAGTAATCAAACTGACAAAAATTAAAGACAAAAAAGTTATTGAAAGCAACAAGGGAAAAACGACAAATAACATATGAGGGAACTCCCATAAGGTTAACAGCTGATTTCTCAGCAGAAACTCTATAAGCCAGAAGGGAGTGGCATGATATATTGAAAGTGATGAAAGGGAAGAACCTACAACCAAGATTACTCTACCGGGCAAGGATCTCATTCAGATTCGATGGAGAAATCAAAAGCTTTACAGACAAGCAAAAGCTAAGAGAATTCAGCACCACCAAACCAGCTTTACAACAAATGCTAAAGGAACTTCTCTAAGTGGGAAACACAAGAGAAGAAAAGGACCTACAAAAACAAACCCATAACTATTAAGAAAATGTTAATAGGGACAGACATATCGATAATTACCTTAAACGTGAATGGATTAAATGCTCCAACCAAAAGACACAGGCTGGCTGAATGGATACAAAAACAAGACCCATCTATATGCTGTCTACAAGACCCCCACTCTTCAGACCTAGGGACACATACAGACTGAAAGTGAAGGGATGGAAAAAGATATTCCATGCAAATGGAAATCAAAAGAAAGCTGGAGTAGTGATTCTCATATCAGACAAAATAGACTTTAAAATAAAGACTATTACAAAAGACGAAGAAGGACACTACATTATGATCAAGGGATCAATCCAAGAAGAAGATATAACAATTATAAATATATATGCACCCAACATAGGAGCACCTCCATACATAAGGCAACTGCTAACAGCTATAAAAGAGGAAATCGACAGTAACACAGTAATAGTGGGGGACTTTAACACCTCACTTACACCAATGGACAGATCATCCAAACAAAATTAGTAAGGAAACAGCAGCTTTAAATGACACAATAGACCAGATAGATTTAATTGATATTTATAGGACATTCCATCCAAAAACAGCAGATTACACTTTCTTCTCAAGGGCACACGGAACATTCTCCAGGATAGATCACATCTTGGGTCACAAATCAAGCCTCAGTAAATTTAAGAAAACTGAAATCATATCAAGCATCTTTTTTGACCACAATGCTATGAGATTAGAAATCAGCTACAGGGAAAAAAAAACCGTAAAAAACACAAACACGTGGAGGCTAAACAATATGTTACTAAATAACCAAGAGATCACTGAAGAATCAAAGATGAAATCAAAAAATACCTAGAGACAAATTACAATGAAAACACAACGATCCAAAACCTATGGGATGCAGCAAAAGCAGTTCTAAGCGGGAAGTTTACAGCTATACAAGTCTACCTCAAGAAACAAGAAAAATCTCAAACAATTTAACCTTACACCTAAAGCAACTAGAAAAAGAAGAACAAACAAAACCCAAAGTTAGTTGAAGGAAAGAAATCATAAAGATCAGAGCAGAAATAAATGAAATAGAAACAAAGCAATAGCAAAGATCAATAAAACTAAAAGCTGGTTCTTTGAGAAGACAAACAAAATTGATAAACCATTAGCTAGACTCATCAAGAAAAGGAGGGAGAGGACTCAAATCAATAAAATTAGAAATGAAAGAGGAGAAGTTACAACAGACACTACAGAAATACAAAGCATCCTAAGAGACTACTACAAGCAACTCTATGCCAATAAAATGGACAACCTGGAAGAAATGGACAAATTCTTAGAAAGGTATAAGCCTCCAAGACTGAACCAGGAAGAAATAGAAAATATGAACAGACCAATCACAAGTAATGAAATTGAAACTGATTAAAAATCATCCAACAAACAAAAGTCCAGGACCAGATGGCTTCACAGGTGAATTCTATCAAACATTTAGAGAAGAGCTAACACCCATCCTTCTTCAACTCTTCCAAAAAATTGCAGAGGAAGGAACACTCCCAAATTCATTCTATGAGAACACCATCACCCTGATACCAAAACCAAAGATACTACAAAAAAAGAAAATTACAGACCAATATCACTGATGAACATAGATGCAAAAATCCTCAACAACAACAACAACAAAAAGAATATGTTTCAAACCTATGGTTACGGGTGAATGACATCTATAGGAGCTTATTAAAAAATAGATGCACCATGTTTTTAACTGCCTAAATCGAAAAATTTTAAAATTGTAGAAAACTAAGAATTATATTGCCATTATAACTCACAAAACGAATTCTGAACATTTTGTTGTTCAGAAGCTTTCTTTGTCCTGGTGTCCACATCACTCCCCGGTAATAAAAGTAAAAGCTTATTAGTTGTTTCAAATCACCAGGGACAGGACAAGTTGGTCCCTTTTCTCATTCTCAGTTTCTTTCTTCAAGCATAGTTTAAAAAGATAATAGAGACACTTAACTATTAGTCTAAATTACATAGCCTTGATGATAAAAAGTCTAGATCATCATTCTGCAGATTTTCTTTAAGTGGCCGGTTTCCAAGCCCATGTCACTGACTGTGGCATTTGTTGACTCAGTTTTCCTGTGGGGTAAAATGACTTTTTTCTTATTGTCTGAGCAGTTCTTCAGTACATAAAAATGTGTCTGCTTGTTCTTTAGGAAGAAATACGGCCCCAGTTTGAAGCCAAGTATTCCAAGAAAGAGCGGATGAATCCCATTTCGGGAAAACCAGAACCATATCAAGCATTTGCAGATAAATGCAGCCGACTTATTGTTTCTGCATCTGGAATATTCTTTATGGTCTGAAACTTTTTTACAAAACTCTTTCTTTCATAAAGTACAAACCTGTAGCATGGTAACAACAATAATCATATCAAGTGTTTGGATATATTTTTGCACGTTCCGTTATTTAGTCCTCACAACCATTCTACGTGGTGGTCAGGGATGGCATTCCTGTCCCCATTTTACAGGTGGAGCAACTGAGACTCCAGAAGGGTAAAGGGCTTGCCCAGATTAGCCAAGAAATAGACAAGAGATCAGATCCTCTAATCTGCTGTTCTTTGCATTTGTCTCTCTATGTCATAATGAAAGGAACTAAAACTATGAGATAGTATTAATACCTACAGCAGTGTCTTTCAAACATTTTTTTACAATGCCCATACAGTAAGAAATACAAACGTTGTCATAACCTAGTATATACTACGCAAATACATGTATAAAACTGAATATGGTAATTGAAACAATGTTCATCTTTACAATATGCAAGGAACTCTGATTTTTTTTGTTTTATTACAGTCTATTTTTTAATGCCAGCTATAACTCCCTAACATTTATTTCACTAATGATTATATCAGTTTGCAAAACACTAATTTGAAGCTGGATTGTTAGCTTTTCCTAAAAAGAAGTCGTTTTATGATCAACTTTGACCCTGTCAATTACTGAACAAAACATATGCAAATTTGTCAGAAATGTCATTTTAGACAGGAAAGGATGGTTAAGATCCTCCTTTCCTCTTTTCAAATAGCAAGTGTTTGTAAGTATATATCCTAGTTGGTTAGAGTGGGAAGGACAAGACAATAGAAAATTCAGACAATCTACCCCCTGTAGCCAGAAAGAAACTGAGCCCAGTGTCCCTCGGCTCAGATCAAGACTCAGATCCATGCCCTTCTACAGATTCTGCTTTGTTAGCAATTGTGTCGGGCTTTGCCTTCTATAAGTACATTCACATTTATTGTTTTGGGTTTTGTTTCTCACAACAAGACCTAAGGACATAAATTAAGTTTTCCTTGTTCTACAGATGGGGTAGATCATAGAGGCAGAAGCCATGGAAAGGACAAGCTACGTGCCCAAGGTCACACTGCTAGCTCATAGCTGAACCAGGACTCAGAGCTAACTTCTGACTCTGAGTCCAGTGAACTTTCCATTCTACCTTATTGCCACCCTTGTCTATAATTCAGTGTAGTTCTCACCTGTCTCCCTATCAACAGCTCCAGGATTCAGACATGGGCGGTTTTTGTTTCTTTGTTTTCTGTTATTATTACTACTACTACTACTTTAGCCAGTTCAGCTAGGGTTCATACCTGAGCTTTTAGAGCATGTCACTCATAGTAAGCCAGAAATAGAGTCTGTGAGAAACACAGAAAAAGCTTCTATAAAGAAAGGAATCTCTAAGTTGGCAGAGGCTGTCCTGAGGCCCAGCTTTAAGATCCAGTTTTTGACAACTATGTAAGCTAAGGTCTCTGCTCAAAGACATATTAAGCAAGTCATCTAATGAAAGCCACAAAACTTTTTGGAATCTCAAATTCCCATTATTCATAGAGAGAGAAGATATGCCATATTCTTCTCAAACACCATGAAATGTTCAGAGGAAGATGCCTCAGTTCAGTCTGTGTATATATCTGATAAATGAGAGTGTGCACCTCTCATAGGCTTCTTCTGCAACAAATAACTGAGCACTTGGCATGATGCTAAGTTGCTGCAGAAATGACACTTACCATCCTTACCCTGATGGAGCTTACCATCTAAGTGGGAGAGACTAGCAATAATCAAACAAATTGTTAGAAATTATAAGTTGTATACTGAAAGAAGAGTATAGGTACCCTATAACCAAAAAAAAAAGCCTGTGGGGAGGAGTGGGGCTTCATGAAAAGCATTAATTTTGAAGTAGTTCTTGAGCTGAGATGTGAAGAATGAGTTAGGTATTAACTAGATGCGTGAGGGTGTGTGTGTGTGTGTGTGTGTGTGTGTGTGTGTGTGTGTGTTTGGCAGAGGAATGGGTAGATCAGCGTTTTGGGCAAAGGAAATGGTCTTGAAGATTAAGGATGCTTAGCCCATTGGAAACAATAAGAAAAGGTCTAGAGTCTCCAGAGGGAGGGGAAAAACACTCAGTGGGGCTGGAGAGACTCTTCCAGGCCACCATAAGGGCTTTGCTTTTATCCTAAAAGGAAGCCAATAAATAGTTTTAAACAGAAGAGTGACACGATAAGATTTCCACAATAAATATTTGTTCATTTGCTCAATCTGATATTCTGTTTAATAAAGTGTTACCCCATAGCTTAACGGTTTATCAGCTCTCAAGTTCTGCAGCTTTTCTATTTGGATAACAAAGAACATACAAACAGACAAGAGAAAGCATCAACCACATGAAAAGTGTGCATTTTGTTGTGGCGTCTTGAGTCAGGACCACTGCCGCTTTATCTCGTTTCCTCATCCGAGGATTTTCCAGGTGGCGGGAGCCCCTTCCTCCAACATTCCATCACAGTGCTCACTGGGTGTCCTCTGTCTTCCTGCCAGATCTGCGTGGTGATCGCCGCCGTGTTCGGGATCGTCATTTACAGGGTGGTGACCGTCAGCACTTTCGCTGCCTTTAAGTGGGCGTTAATCAGGAATAATTCTCAGGTTGCAACCACAGGGACTGCCGTGTGCATCAATTTCTGCATCATCATGCTGCTGAACGTGGTAAGTGAGCTGCAAGGTAACTAGTCAAATGGATAAAATGTGTGTGCTACAGGTGAGTTTTCTTCTGTTTCTAAAGGGACCTGGCCTTAGAGAGGCTGGTCAATTATGTGGCACTTATGGCCTGGCTGCAAAGTGCCTGGCATAAGGTGTACTCATCTGGGGATACAGAAGGCCTGAGTCAAATCTGGCCTCCAGGATTTTCTACATTGTAAGACTGGGCAAGGCACTTGCCCTCTCTGAACCTCAGTTCCCTTATTTATCCAGTAAGATAACACTGTATACCCCTTGGGGAAATTTAGAGAAAAAATATATTTTAAAGGCCCAGCTCAGACTCTGTGACATAGCTCAGCAGTGTTGGTTCCTGTTTCCTTTTGCTTCTGAATGATGGGAAATTAGTATCCAAAGCATTTCTTGCGATAACCCAGCAAGGAATATTTCAGGGTGGTACTTGTAGCTTGTGTTGATTTCAGGTTTTTTTCAAATGTATATTTCAGCCCAGCTGTCTCCCTTGAACCCCAAACATCCTCACCTAACACACACGACGCCCAACTCCCCATCTTCCCTCCAGAATGAGCTCCTCCTGCAGCCTCCCCATTGTAGTCGCCCAGGCTGAAACTCCTCTGCTTCTCTCAGCATCGAAATGTATCCAGAATTTGATCACTTTTCACACATCCCCAGTCCCCACCTCGGTCCAGGTCCCCAGCATATCCCACCTGGATTATTGCAGTGCTTTCTGAGCTGGTCTCCCAGCTTCCACGTCTGCTTCCCTCAATCCAGGCTCATCCTAACAGCTAGAGCAAGCTTCATCCATGTAAGTCAGCCTCTGTTCACTGTATCCAGTGGCTTTGCTCTCGCTCAGAATAAAAGTTCTGTCTTCACATGGAGACCCAGGGTCTCCCTTATCTGGCCCCAGCGAGGTCTCTGACTTTGTCTCCCTCCTCACCTTGACTTTCCTGCTTCTCACTGGCCTTCCCTTTTTTCTTCAATGTGCCAGGCAAGCTCTCACCCTAGGACTTTTGACTTGCTCTTCTCTCTACCTGGAACATTCTTTCCCATGGGGTCTGCAGTTTACTCCTGCACCTCCTTCAGGTCTTTGTTCAACTGTTACTTTTCCAGTATAAGGCTTCCCTGGTCATTCAATTTAAAATTGCAACCCACTCCTGCTGTCTGACCATTTCCTAGCTCCTTGCCTGCTTTATTTTGTTCTATGGCATTAATCACCATCTAATAGGCTATTTTTAAAAATTTATTTTGTTATTTATCTTCTCCATTGGAATGTAGCCCCAAGAGGGCAGAAACTTTTGTCTTTTCTGTCTTTTCTGATAAGAGTAGTAGAAGATCTAAGTTTCCAAACTCTGGCAGCCTCTGTTTCTGGCAGAGGCTGCCAGAAACAGGCTCTGGCTTACAGTAGGCTCTCAGTAAATTGTTACTATTTGCAGAACAAAAGGCAATGGCTGACATTGTTAGACTTGAGGTTTGTAGGAGGGAATAAATAACGTATGTAGAGTGCCAAGTATAGTGTTAGGCATGGAGTACGTGTTCAATTATAGTTCCCTTCACCCTTATTTATACTGCAACTTAAATCTGGGCCATTGTGCTGAAATCACTGAGATAATGAAATATAGGTAATTTATTATTATTATTAAAGATACAGGAACTCTTTATTATTTTAGAAAAAAAGTTTAAAAATCCAGAAGGTAGAAAGAAAAAAGCACTTGCAGATCATTTTGACATGATGACTGTGTAACTGCTTGGTCAAGTGGAGATTGAAAGTGGATGTTTGTCACTCCCTTGCACTCCCCCTGTCCCCGGTTCAGCTAGTCTCAAAGTTAATTGTGGAATGAATATTCATTGTGAAGGGGAGTGATTCATAGTGAAATTAACCAAACAGCCAGAGCAGTGAAAGATTCTGCCTCTGGGTAGGATGCAGTGAATTAAAGCTTACTGTATTTTATCATCTCTCTTCTCCAATGTCTTATTAAAATTTAATTTATACATCTTAAGAAATAAATTTCTGCATATATGCAGTGGGTCTATAAACACATGCTTGCTGGTACATTTCGACCAGGAGCCAGTGTTGTCACTTCATTTAACTGAAAATCACTTATCCAAAAATCTCTGCTTCATGGAACACAGCCAAGAAAAGAGGAAATAAACTAAAAATGAAGCAGGAGGGGAGATGAAATAGTATATAATTAGGGACACTACAAAGCACCTACTGTGTGCTAGGAGCTAGACAAGTAGGCGTTTTACATGTTTTATTTAACAAAGGGTTTCTGAGTCACCAAAATGGATGACCAAGCCCACACACTAAAGCTGACATGTATCATTCTTAGGAGTGCCCTTAAGGTTTCTTTTCTTTTCTTTCTTTATTTTTAGATACAATGTGAACACATTTGGTGTTCTGATTTCTCAGCCAACATCAAACTAAAATAACAGAAGGTTACTAAGGCAAGAATACTGACAAGGTCAGAAAATGACAAGCCATAACAAGGGGAAGGAAAGAAAATAAAAAGCATACACGCCCTAAAACCAGCATCATCCAGGACCCTTTTGTGCAGTGACCAATTGCCTTACCCTCCTCGGCCATCTCTGAGGACATCCTCATCCAGCACACACCTTTACAATCCTGTCTTATGCCCTGAAGCTTTGCAGGTTCCATTATGAAGGCAACCAAGTGTGTAATACAGCTGGGAAAGCTCTTCATTAAAATATATTTTAAAATATTTTAAGTCCTTAAAAAGCAAATATTGAATAAAGGACAAACGACAGACTAATGACTATAACATAGCTTTGACCAATTCAGAACTAAACTATTAATGACTGCTGAAATGACTCAATTTAAGACATTTTTATGATTCAATAATATAGTTTTTATAGCTATATAAATTGTTTTCAATTACTTAAAATTTTGGCCATACTGGTCTTGCAAAAAAAAAAAATCATTTGGACATTAATCATGAATACTTTTTCATTAACTGAATATAAAAATCTTGAGAGCTAGATTGGTATTTAATTTATGTTCATTAAAGCCTCTAACTTTCAAATAATTATTATAGATCATATATCCCATTTCTGACTTTCTTCCAATCCTAACCGAAGAAGATCTGTAAGGAATGCCTATTTTCTGGATTTGACAATGTGTGTTTACTTTTATGTGTATTTTTTAAAAAATAAAGCTCATATTATTTTACAAAAGTATTCTGGATCCTAACAAACTATTATGCCTCTTAGTGACTAGTTACGGGGTTTTCGTTTTATTCCATGTCTTGAAAAATAAATATTTCAAAGACAGAGTGAATAGATAGATTTTCTCACTCCTCGTCAGGCTCTTTCAATTTTATTCTGCTTCATTAGTGACCAAAGAGCATCTCAATATAGTGGTCTCAAGCTATATATGCCAATAAAGGAAGACATTAAAAGTTATTACCATCCTTTTTATTCAGCCATACCAAAATAAATCTGACATTTCATTATAATCTGTAAACAGTGAAAACCACAATGACTTGTTCCAAAAAGAACTAAACCAGAAAATATGGCTTGCATCAGAACAAACCCACATACATTGATCAGGTGGACAAGATAAAATTAGAAGTGCTCATAGCTTCTTTTGGACATATCCTTAGGATCAGGAAGCTTGCTGTTAGATAAAGATTCTAACAGTAACCATTTGTGGCATCCAGTTTGGAAACTTAGATCTTCTACTACTCTTATCAGAACAAACTCTCCGTGCTTTCTGTCTCAACTGGCTAATGAGAAATCAGGCCTTTTCCAGAAACCTCTCATGTGAAGCTCTCTTGCTGGCTATCAGTCCCTTTGTTTATGTGCTCTTTTCTGTTGCATCCTGCTCAAAGTCTCACTATCCATCTCATTGTATCATCAAGATAAAATGTTCACAGATGCCATGAATCCCAGTGTCCTCATACACTTTACCTTACTTTTCAAAAGGTTAATAATAATTATATTCCAACTCCTGTGCTGTTCCTTTTTTAAATTCCAATTTTTTCAGTTTCCAAACAAAAATAACGATGGCATGTCACCAGCTCTCAAGGCCTTTGAGACAAGTGTGCAAAGCGAGGCGCTTTAACAAATGTACATCAACATGAAAGATTAAAGGATGAACTAGGTAATCAAAAATTATATTTTTGAGAAAGGTTGTCTCACCAGTTGAATTTAATTTTCCTTGATAATTATGTAAGTAACTTTACTAATACCATGCCTTTGTAATATTAAAATAATTTTGATTAGAATATCTGTGCTAATATGTTGTTTACCAGTATTTTATTTTTATGATAAAATTGAGATGTATGACTCATCTATAACACAAGATTTCTTATTGAAAATTACACCAGTCTGTTTTAACATTGGACTCCAAGAGTCTGAGATTTCTATATACAAAATTTGATACTGTGGCCATGTGAATTATTTATATCTTAATATAACAAACCACAGTCTTTGCTGAAAGTTTAGAGTCATACAATCTGAGTATTTAGACTATTTCTGTAGTTAGACGAAATCTGGGTAAGAGAATTCAAAAGTTAGGAAGGACCTCAAGATGAGTGTGGCCAATACCCATTCTCAAACACATGTAAGGAATATGATGGTCTAAAGAAGAGGTGAGGTAACATGCCCAAGACCTACAGCTTGCTGGCTGGTAAAGCTGTTATTCCAGCCTGGGGAATTTTAACCAGTAAAATTTCACTACTTTAGACTAAATGTGATCTTAATTTTCATATTGTTCAAATCCATTCGACTAGTTTTCTTTTTCGTTTTCATTTATCATCTTTCATTTTAGAGAAAGCACTTGCTCTTTTCTTTTTCAATTTATACTCCTCCCTAGGGAATCTCCTGGAGCTGCGTTTGCCCTTAACTGTACCCCCTGTACTTCCATACACACACACAAGCACAGGGACACACCCCGCTTCCATCCTATTAGGACCCTCCATTTACCAGATGGCTGGGTGAGTTAGGGATGCATCTAATTCACTAATAGAAAAGCAGAGTACCGTAAGTTTGGTGGTTCCCAATAATGTTTGATCACTTTGGTGTTTAGGAATGCTATAATCTAGAAAATCAGCCCATAAAAACAATAGGATTACAGACTCTTATCAGAAGCAGTCTTAGAGATTTTACATTGAGGAGATTTTACATTTTTACATTGAGGATGCTTAGAGATTTTACATTGAGGAGGCCCAGGAATGTTGTGACTTGCCCAGCATCCCTTAGCAAGCGGATAATTAGTGGCAGCTGGCCTGTTGTTACAGAATTATTCACCCCAAAACAAGAAGTGAGACTTTTAAAATATTAAAATGGGACCCTGTACAATTCTTTCTTGTCCTGAAAGGACACAATTGTTGATGATGTTTTCATTGTTTGAGCAGTGGATGGTTAATGAAATTATTTTCATTTATGACTTAATTACCTATTTACTTCATAATTACAGATTTTAGAACATCTACAGTTTGTTAAATGTATTAAATTTATTTTACAGCTCTATGAAAAAGTTGCACTGCTTCTGACAAATTTAGGTAAGTGGAACCCTCTTTATTTCACAGTACAGTATTGTGGTCTGAAAAATACCTTCTCAAAGATTTATTTCTGAAACACTGCTGAAAACAAATATTCCCTTTATTTTGAATTGCATACAACAATTTTTTCCTTGCCCTCAACAGGACATGTTAAATATGTCTAGGAATTGAGAGAATCTTTCCTACCTAAAGCTTTAAAGCATTTAGACATTATCTTTCATGAGCTAATATAATTTAAAGTAGGTTTTCTCTTACAAAAGTACATGTGTATGAAGTACCTATAATCATTTAGAAAAGTGTTCATTTGCTGTTGCCTACAATTTTTATTTAATTAAAAACACAGCAAGTTTTAATGGCATATAAAATCACAGCAAAGTTAGTTGCTTTGAAGACTGGGAGTCTTTTATGTAGACAGGATAACCATCACTGACATTTGTGGAAATGACATTCATCTGGACAAGTCATCCCTAGGAACATTTCTCTGACTCTGTAAAGCACCAGAACAATCTGGTAACCAGCTATAAGCTGTACATTTACTACATTTTCAAGATAGAGGAATTGTCCCAATTTCATTAATGAGATATTAGTCATTTTACTCTATGCAGTTTGAGAAAATTACATGCTCCCACACAAAACCTGTTTTAGCACATTCCCATATGTAGCTTGCCAAAGGGAGAAAAAAATCACAAAAGTGTTTTTACTTATAATAATCATTATAATATAAGATGCCACTTTTTGAGCCCTTCTATGTGCCAGATACAGAGCTAGGCACTTGGCATATCTCCTTTAAATTCATTGAAATCCTCCGTCACCGCCACTCTTTGCCCAAAAAGATAGAAGTTTATGTCCACAGAAGAGGTAACTGCCCATTGATAGACTGTGTCCAGAGGGGACCTTGATCCAGGCTGGAAAAGATGCCTGTGGAGATAACAGCCATGGTCAATCTGTGGTTGGGCCACCTGGGAACCCACCCAGCTGGCTGATGAGCTAGGAGACCTTCCTGTGTAACCAAGAGTTCATTAGCAGAAGTGAAGTAAAGCTAAAGCCCTTGAAGCATCCTTTGTCATTTCTTCCCTCAACAGCAGTATGGCCTTGTTCTGAAATTGACATTTAAACCATTTTAAATCCGATTCTCATTCTTTCTCCCCTCCCTTCTCAGATATACTCCTGGGAAGCATTTTGAGCTATAATTTGTGGGAAAGGAATTGATGGGGTGAAATGGTAAATGAGCAATTAGAAGCTCAGGGAATGTGGAAACAGAAAGTGCTATTGCATTAAATGCATTTTCTTTGACGTTTGAGGTGAGGATGCAACTTCTAGGGAAGGATAAGCGCATTTGACATGAGATTTCAGGTTGGAGGATTGATCCATATTTTTGGTTTGTATCACAATGTCCAAAGAGCATTTGCTGTATGGAAATTGAAATACAAGGAGATGAGAATTGGTGCCTGACTGAGGTCAGGAAATCGTAAGACAAAGATGCTGGTATACAATAAAAGCTCTAAAGATGAGGTCACCTCCTCGGTACTTGTCCTTGAGAATGAAAATGATGGTGGATGAGGGTGACAGGTAACGGGGTCAGATGCTCATTCTGAGATGGGGGGTCTGACTCCCTCTCTCCCAGTAGCACCTCACATCACACCAGAAATAGAAGTTGAGACCAAGGAGTTATTAGGAGGTGGGGGGGACCTGACCCCACACAGGCCCCACCCCACAGGTGGAAACTAAGAGCAAAAGGAAAGGCTCCTGCAAGGAGCCAGGGCTGGGAGTGCGGCCCCTTCAGCTTGGCTGCCTCTACTCCAGGCTCTCCGGGCATCCTGGAACAGCGGAACAAACGATATTCCCTGCCCTCAGACAAGTTAGCAGTCACTTCCCACCAAACCCTTGCTGGGGCTGGTCTGGGAGCTTGAGGAGCCCATGGATGGTCCATTCCGTCGCATGTCATCTGCAGGCAAGCTGGGGTCTCCTGCAGCCTCCTTAGGAAGCCTCTGCTCCCACCCTGTGCGTCTGGGGAGCTGGCCAGAGGCAGTTGAGAAGGGGCCAGACGCAGCCTCTCAAACTCTGCTCCCCTTGTGTCCACAGAACAGCCTCGCACTGAGTCCGAGTGGGAGAACAGCTTCACCCTGAAAATGTTTCTTTTTCAGTTTGTCAATCTGAACAGCTCCACGTTTTACATCGCATTCTTCCTCGGAAGGTAAGAACCCCATTCTCTCCACACCTCCCCCGGCCAGGGACAGAGCGCACAGAGGTCACTGACCAGGGTGACAGAGAGGCCAGCCTTTAGGGTGATTTTTATAACGTGTATAAAGAGGAGATCGGTCTCTTCCTTTCCTTTCCCTTCCCATTCTGGGGAATGGTCTCCATCAAAGTCCCTCGTACCTTTTCTTGTTAAGGTGAGTAGAAGAAAATAGTTTGCACTTGTGAAGGGTGAATGTAAAACTTGCGGGCTCCATCTATACCTGACTCAGGCCTCTGGATCTCACACCTATAAAAGCAGGTGGCATCAGGGGGAGGACAGCAGGCAGCATGTCCCAGATTCCTGACCTCACAGAGGAGGAAAGGACGTTCAGCCAGGAAAGGTGGCTGACGTAGGATGCCGAAGGAGACTGGGTAGCTTCTGAATCCAGCAGTTCTGAGGATTTGGAACGTCCAGGTACCATGAATTTCATTACACCAGGAAGTGTGTCTGAGGAGACGAGAACCAGGGAAGAGCCGAGTATTGGGTTTTAGTGAAATGGATGAGAAGCCCCTCCGCAGTTTCTAGCTACTTCAATATGGAATTCTAGTCACATAGTTTAGTTTTAAAAAATAAAAAACACGGCATCACTAATATTCAAAAAGATCTGATGTGTTTAAATCCAACCTGCTGCTTACACAACAGCCACTTGATATTCAGCAGAAAATGTTAAAAGTCACAGCAGGCAGCAAGAACTGGCCTCTGTGGTCAGCAGCCAGACAGAAGGGCCAGGAGAGAAATATCCCCCAGAGAATTCCAGAAGCTGCCATTATGCCAGTTCCAGAGAGTTTTCCTAATTCCCTGAGACCTGTTCCTTACTGCACCAGTAATTTTCACTGGAGGATGTGCTAATCTGAATATAATATTCACTGAAGGCTACAGGATGCTAATGGTTTGTTTTTCTGTGTGTGTTGAAGATTCACAGGACACCCAGGTGCCTACTTGAGGCTGATAAACAAGTGGAGACTAGAAGAGGTCTGTATTCTCCCATCATTCCTTGTTTCCTACAGACTTGCGTTGAACAGGCTTAGGGCAACTTTGTGCAGATTAGAAACCAGACAGCCTTTCTTCCTGTCCATTGATTCTTGAATTTCTGTGTTTGCTTACCTCGCAGTGCCACCCTAGTGGATGCCTTATTGATCTCTGTATGCAAATGGGTATTATAATGGTGCTAAAGCAGACCTGGAATAATTTCATGGAACTTGGCTACCCGTAAGTACCTTAGATATCTATACTTGAGAGGCAGCATGTCTCATTGGCTTTTCTAGGTGTGGCAAGTAAGATAAGCAATGCAGACTCAGCAGTTAAGCCCGTGTGTATACCTGGAGCTAAGTCTTCATGCTTAGATATTCAAAGACAAATCATGAAAATAATAAACATTGGCTCTTTTGGAAGATTTAGCACAAATCGCATAAACAAAAGTGAATATTCTTTAAGAAGTCTCTGTGGGCCCCTAAATAATTGGATAACTGCTTCCAAGCTGCTTTAAATGATGATGACACATTAACGAGGTCTCTACTCCCCAACCCCTGCAATAAATCAGAAATGGTAATTTCTTTAAACTTCCTTAAATTCAGACTGTACAGAAAAGGAACTTATGGAAAGAAGACCTAAAAAAATGATTCAAAAAAGAAACTGGAGTATTTCTAAGTAAGCATATCCTAACCAGTAAAAACATCATTACCTGATGATAACAGTTTATGATGGCAATGGGCAAAAACCTGCATCACCTTTGTAAGGATAACCTTGAATTTGGCTGTGTTTGCTCAGTTCTGGTCAGTTAAGTTTTAAAGGGACATAAATCAGCAGCACTTCTATTTCTGCTTTAATTCTACACCTGCAGGTTTCCATGTCAGCTCAAGGGTCTCCATAGAGAATTCCAGGTTTCAGGGAAGACCACTCAGCCAGAAAAATTAGCTGGAACTTGGTTCACTTCAAAAAGTCATCTCTTAGCTCCCCGTCAGAACCAATGCCAGTAATTTTCTCTTCTTAGATTTATTTTTAGAAAACTTCTTCCAAGTGTTGATGTTTTCTATAAAACTTTTAAAAAAATAAAGCATAAAATTTAAAAATTAGAAGCATTATATTCTCTTTTAAAGTATCATCCATAACTTATCAAAATGTCATAGACATCAAGGGAACTATATTTATCTTCTACTAATATGGACATAGAGCAAAATTGTGAAGTAGGCAGAATTGTCCTTGATACCCACCCCCTTATTTAGTTTATTTCACATTTGTTTTTGCTTTGGCATCGCTACTGTCAGATACCCCTCAGCTTTCTCCTTGCCCCCTACAGCACACAAACCTGACGCCCCTGCCCCGATTTCTTCAACCCTGTTCCATATCGTAAGATGCACTTCTGAACACTGCCAAGGATTAATGTACTAACCTCACCAGTGTGAGATGCATTTTATTGGGAATCAGAGCCTCTGTCAAAAACTCAACCCAAAAGCAGGCAGATCCAGTTGTGGACCTGCGGGCTTCTCTATGCCAGGAGAGGAGGAAACCTTTGTGGGTTTTCAGACCTTCTAGGGCCCTCGAGTCAGAGTATGCAGGTCAGCACCCCATGGTTAAGACTGCTCACGGGTCCTCAACTAAGCCAGCTAGGCCAAACCCTCTTCTCCTCAGAGGCCTGCGGGTTGCCTTTGTACTGGGGGATCAGGTTATCAATGTTCTCAGTCCTCTGCCCAACCCTCCGAGGCAACCCTGGACGAGAGACAGTTTCGTGAATGATTAAAATAAGTTCATCAATCATTCTGTTCACCTGCAAGTACAAATGCTTGAAGTGTAGCCTCCATTGTTATTTCCTTTCTAATCCAAGGCTTCATTTCCTTGGCAGCCTGTCCTAAATTTTTTAAACTATTGTTCTATAGTCTAACTCTATTTCTTATTACGTAAGTCTTACAAACAGCTATATACATATATATTTTTTTAATAAGTTGATCTCGTTGTGCAGGTTAATTCAGAATTGGTGGACTAGAAGGAAAGTGCGACAAGAACGTGGACCTGAAAGGAAACTAAGTTTCCCACAGTGGGAAAAGGACTACAACCTTCAGCCGATGAACGCCTACGGACTTTTTGACGAATACTTAGAAATGAGTATGAAAATAGCCTATTTCATCTGATTTTTAAAAATTGTATTGAAGTATAGTTAATTTACAATGTTGTGTTAATTTCTGCTGTACAGCAAAATGACTCAGTTATCATTCTTTTTCATATTCTTTTCCATTATGGTTTATCATAGGATATTGAATATGGTTCCCTGTGCTATCGAGTAGGACCTTGTTGTCTGTTTTATCCTATTAATGATAAATGTAAATTCTAGCTACCTTTAACTAGACATACACCATTATCATCGAGGCTAGCAGCATGGGGGGATTCTTGAGCTAAATGCAGAGGAAGGGTGTTCTTGCTTTAAGAAGCTTTATTGACAGAAATAGCGCCAAGTCACTTCACATTCTTCATGACATTGTGTCCTGTCCCTTGTAATACATGACCAGAAAAAAATGAGCTGAAAACTTGGTGAACCAAAGAAAAAGGAGTGATCACTCATGGTGTGATTGATTCATTCATTCAGCAGACATGTTTTGTTTTTTTTTTAATTGAAGTATAGTTAATTTACAATGTTGTGTTAGTTTCAGGTGTATGGCAAAGTGATTCAGTTATACATAAAAGAATATAAACATTCTTTTTCATATTCCTTTCTATTATAGTTTATTATAAGATATTTAATATAGTTCCCTGTGCTATACAGTAGGACCTTGTTGTTTATCTATTTTATATATAGTAGTTTGTATCCAGCAGACATCTTTTGAGCCATGTTATGTCCAGGCAGACATTATGTTTGGCACTAGAGATACAAGAAGGAATCAGGCACAGTCCCAGCTCTGAAAGAGTGCACAGTGGGGGAAAGTCAGAGATATAAAAGGTAAGTGCAATAAAGTGGCATAGATGCTGCAGTATGAGTCAGTAGGGGGTAGACTGGGGACAGCCATTTCTCTTGAGGGGGTGGCAGGAAGCTGGGAATGCTTAAGCTGTGCTACACTTATATTGAAGGAATCTGATTTCTCTATAATCAAATCAAAGCTATTTATTTTAGCATGTATCTGAGAGCATGAGCTTTAGAAACAGATTACCTGAGTTCAAATCCCAGCCCCTCACTTATTATTAACTGTGAAACCTTGGGCAATTACTTAATCTCTCTGTCTCACTTTCCTCTTCTCTATAATGGGGATAAAAATAGTAACCACTTCAGAGCACTTTTATGTGGATTAAATAAATTAACACATGGAGAGGGCTTGGAACAATGCCTGGCTCGTAGTATGTACTTGATATATGTTATCCATGTCATTATTATTATTTTTCTATTCTTCTTATCTTCCAGGGGAGAAAAGCTTAACAAAATCCCTTAGCAGATACACTGAGTGTGGATAGCTTTTCTCTTTTTTTCTAATTATGTTTAAGCTCTGTAACATTGGGGTGAAAGTGGGGGTAGGGATGGGCAAGATACATTACTTCTGAAAGAAGTTCTTTCTGGGCAAATCCGAAAATTAAAGCAGTAGTAGAGTTGATACTTAATGTTTCTTAGATTGCTTATGTCCTAAGTACCTACCAATGTTTTCAGAGTTTCAATTATAGAATGGCAGAATGATACAACTTGGAGAAGAAATCAATTTGGGCATTAATAATAACACTTAATAAAGGGAATTCATTAAGAGAACTAACCACTTGGAGGTCTCTTAATGGAATCTCCTCCCATAAAGAAGGAAATGAACAATAATGTTGGTATATAGAGTGCATGAAAAGAACTGGTAGTGCTCCAAATACTCCAGTATCTTTGCAGCAAGAAACAAATCTCAGAAGCAGTATTACAAGCAGACCAGTGAATCCTAACTGCTTGCTTCTATTCTTGTTGTTTTTGTTATTTTCTTAATGACTTTCCTGCTTTGTTATATTGTTTTAAATGTATTCACTGAAGTAGAATATATAGTGAGAAAAGCATATAAATCAAAAGTGTACAGATCAATAAATATTCACAAATTTATGCACAAATGTAACCAATCTATGTAGGTGAGGGGTTAACACACTACTGCCCTCAGACCCAAAGCCAGTCCACTGCCTGGCTTTGTAAATAACATTCTATTGGAACACAGCAATACCCATTTATTTACACATTATCTATAGTTACTTTTTTAATTTAATTTTTATTTTATATTACAGTTGATTTACAATGTTGTGTTAGTTTCGGGTGTACAGCAAAGTGGTTCAGTCATACATATACATATATCCATTCTTTTTCAGATTCTTTTCCCATATAGATTATTACAGAATACTGAGTAGAGTTCCCTGTGCTATACAGTAGGTCCTTGTTATCTATTTCATATATAGTACTGTGTATATGTGAATCCCAAACTCCTAATTTATCCCTCCTCCCCACCTTTCCCCTTTGGTAGCCATAAGTTTGTCTTTGAAGTCTGTGAGTCTCTTTCTGTTTAGGAAATAAGTTCATTTGTATCATCTTTTTAGATTCCACTTGTGATATCATATAGCCCTTGTCTTTCTCTGTCTGACTTATTTCACTAAGCACAATATTCTCTGGATCTATCATGTTGCTGCAGATGGCATTATTTCATTCTTTTTTATGGCCGAGTAATATTCCATTGTATATATGTACCACATCTTCTTTATCCATTCCTCTGTTGATGGATATTTAGGTTGCTTCCATGTCTTGGCCATTGTATATAGTGCTGCAGTGAACATTGGGGTGCATGTATCTTTTTGAATTATGGTTTTCTCCAGATATATGCCCAGGATTGCTGGATCATATGTAGTTCTATTTTTAGTTTTTTAAGGAACCTCCATACTGTTCTTCATAGTGGCTGTACCTATTTACATTCCCACCAACCATGTAGGAGGGTTCCCTTTTCTCCACACCCTCTCCAGCATTTATTGTTTGTAGACTATTTGATGACGGTCATTCTGACCGGTGTGAGGTGATTCCTCATTGTAGTTTTGATCTGCATTTCTCTAATAAATAGCGATGTTGAGAGTCTTTTCATGTGCCTGTTGGCCATCTGTATGTCTTCTTTGGAGAAATGTCTATTTAGATCTTCTGCCCATTTTTTGATTGGGTTTTTTTTTTGTTTTGATATTCAGTTCCATGAGCTATTTGTATATTTTGGCGACTAATCCCTTGTAGGTCACTTCGTTTGCAAATATTTTCTCCCATTAAGGGTTGTCTTTTCATTTTGTTTATGGTTTCCTGTGCTGTGCAAAAGCTTTTAAGTTTAATTAGCTCCCATTTGTTTATTTTTGTTTTTATTTTCATTACTCTAGGAAGTAGATCCAAAAAGATCTTGCTGCAATTTATGTCAAAGAGTGTTCTGCATATGTTTTCCTCTAAGAGGTTTATAGTACCTGGTCTTACATTTAGGTCTTTAATCCATTTTGAGTTTATTTTTGTTTATAGTGTTAGAAAATGTTCTAGTTTCATTCTTTTACATGTAGCTGTCCAGTTTTCCCAGCACCACTTATTGAAGAGACTGTCTTTTCTCCACTGTATATTCTTGCCTCCTTTGCCATAGATTAATTGACCATAGGTGCATGGGTTTATTCCTGGGCTTTCTATCCTGTTCCATTGATCTATATTTCTGTTTTTGTGCCAGTGCCACCCTCTTTTGATGACTGTAGCATTGTAGTATAGTCTGAAGTCAGGGAGCCTGAATCCTCCAGTTCCATTTTCTTTTCTCAGGATTGCTTTGGCTATTCAGGGTCTTTTGTGTTTCCATACAAATTTAAAATATTATTTTTGTTCTAGTTCTGTGAAAAATGCCATTGGTAATTTAATAAGGATTGAATTGAGTCTGTAGTTTGCCTTGGATAGTATAGTCATTTTGACAATATTGATTCTTTTAGTCCAAGAACATGGTATATCTTTCCATCTGTTTGTGTCATCTTCATTTTCTTTCATCAGCATCTTATAGTTTTCAGAGCACAGGTCTTTTACCTCCTTAGGTAGGTTTATTCCTAGGTATTTTATTCTTTTTGATGTGATGATAAATGGGATTGTTTCCTTAATTTCTCTTTCTGATCTTTCATTGTTAGTGTATAGAAATGCAACAGATTTCTGTGTATTAACTTTGTATCCTGCAACCTTACCAAATTCATTGATGAGCTCTAGTACTATTCTGGAAGCATCTTTAGGATTTTCTATGTATAGTATCATGTCATCTGCAAACAGTGATAGTTTTACTTCTTCTTTTCCAATTTGGATTCCTTTTATTTCTTTTTCTTCTCTGATTGATTGCCATTGTCTAGGACTTCCAAAACTATGTTGAATAAAAGTGAGAGTGGACATCCTTGTCTTGTTCCTGATCTTAGAGAAAATGCTTTCAGCTTTTCACTGTTGAGTATGATGTTAGCTGTGGGTTTGTCATATATGGCCTTTATAATATTGAGGTACGTTCCCTCTATGCCCACTTTTTGGAGAGTTTTTATCATAAATGGGTGTTGAATTTTGTCAAAAGCTTTTTCTGCATCTACTGAGATGATCATATGGTTTTTATTCTTCAATTTTTTGATGTGGTGTATCACACTGACTGCTTTGCTCAGACTTTAGGCAGATGGGTGCTGATGGGTGCTGTCTGCTGATGGGTGGGGCTGTGTGTGTTCCCACCCTGCTGGTTGTTTGGCCTGAGGCATCCCAGCACTGGAGCCTGCAGGCTCTTGGGTGGGGCCAGGTCTCAGTGCCAAAAAGCATCTGCCACCAGTGTCCTTTCCCCCCCCCAGTGAGCCACAGCTGACCCCTGCCTCCCCAGGAGACCCTCCAAGACCTGCAGGTAGGTCTGGCCCAGGCTCGTATGGAGTCACTGCTTTGCCCTGGGTCTTAGTGCACGTGAAACATTGTGTGCACCCTCCAAGAGTGGAGTCTCTGTTTCCCCCACTCCTGTGGAGCTCCTTCACTCAAGCCCTGCTGGCTTTCAAAGTCAAATGCTTTGAGGGCTCCTCCTCCTGATGCCAGACCCCTAGGCTGCGGACCTTGACATAGGGCTCAGAACTCTCACTCCTATGGGAGAACCCCTGCAATATAATTACTTTCCAGTTTGTGGGTCGCCCACCCAGCAGGTATGGGATTTGATTATATCATGAAAGTGCCCCTCCTACAGTCTTGTTGTGGCTTCTTCTTTGTCTTTGGGCGTAGAATATCTTTTTTCGTGGTATTGTGTCTTTTTTGTTGATGGTTGTTCAGCAGTTAGCTGTGATTTTGGTGTCTTCATGAGAGGAGGTGAGCTCAAGTCCTTCTATTCTGCCATCTCGTCTCCAGGCCTCTACATATTATCTGTAGTTACTTTTGCACTACAGCAGCAGAGCTGATTAGTTGTGACAGAGACTTTATGGCCCACAAAGCCTGGAATATTTACTATCTGGCTCTTTACAGAAAATGTTTGTCATCCTGTGAGCTACATCAAGAAATAGGATATTATCAGTATCAAAGAAGGCTCCCTTGTTTCCTCTCCCAGTTATAACACCCTCCCCAACCACTTTCCTGACTTCTAATTTTGCCTTTTTTTAAAAAATTTCTATAGAAATGGAATTATACATTTTCTTTTGTAAATGGCTTATTCCATTCAATATCGTATTTATAAGATTCTTCCATGTTGCTACAGGTAAAATTTCATTTTCATTTTTGTATAGTATTCGTAGAATGTGTACCTGAAGCAAAATTATTATGAAACAAGCGAGTTTGTCTTTGATACCCACCTCCATCTTTCCTTAGTCACATGTAGTTTTTTTTTCATTTCCAATCCCAGATACTTTCCATTCTATCTTTCTCCCCTCCCCCCACCAATCCCTCAATCCTTTCCCATATCATGAAATGGACTTCTGAGCACTGCTAAGGATTAATGAGCTAGATAGTTGCATTTTAATAAGAATCAAAGCCTCTGTCAAACTTGAGTCAAAAAAAAATAAAGAGGCAAACTTACTTGTGGATGTGCAGGCATCAGTGTGCCAGTGGATGAACTAGTTTGTGAGTCTTCAGATCTTCTAGACCCCTGAAAACAGGAATTCACCACTATTTACCCATCCATTCTACTGGTGATAGATTTGTGAGTTGTTTCTAGGTTTGGGTTCTTACAAACAATATTGCTATGAACATTTTGGTACATGTGTTTTGGTTAACATTTGTATGTATTTCTGTTGGGAATTTATGCAAGAGTGTAGTTACCAGTGGAGTGGCCATCATAATGTGTGCATTTGTGGATCTTCAGTAGACACCTGCAGTTTTCAAAACTCCAACTATCAATATAAGAGCTTCAGTTATTCCACATACTCACTAAAACTTGTTACTGTCAGTCTTTTTAAATTTTGGCCATTCTGGTTCATATGTAGTAGTACCTCATCATTGTTTTAATTTGAAATTTCATGGCAACTTAAAATGCTGAATACCTTTTCATATGCTTCTGGTCATTTGGGTATCCTCTTTCATAAATTCCCATTCAGGCCCATGATTCTGTTCTGTTTCTCTTTCTTAGTGATTTTAGAAGTTATTTATATATTCTGGATATGAATCATTTGTCAGCTGGACCTGGAATGTCTTTTGTAGGAAAGTTTCTAATTATAGATTTAATTTAGTTAATAGATATATGACTATTCAGATTTTCTATTTCTTCAAGTAACCATTTCAGTAGTCTGTGGTTTAGTTGTGTTTTTCAAGAAACTTATCTGTTTCATCTAAATTTTCACATTTAGTGGGATAAAGTTGTTTATAATACTCTTATTAACTTTTAATGTACATAAGGTCTGTAGTGTTCTCTTTTTCATTTATACTTTCATAGTTTGTGCTTTTCTCTTTTTTCCTTTAACAATCTGGCTAGAGGTTTATTAATTTTTCCATTTATTTCTGCTCTTATTTCCTGCCTTATTCTTTCTTTGGGCCTAATTTTCTCTTTTCCAAACATCTTCAGATGGAAGCTTAAATCACCGATTTTCTACTTTTCTTCTTTTTCTAATTTAGGCATTTAGAACTATGATTTTCTCTATGAATACTGCTTCACAGCTGTATCCTATAAGTTTTGATATGCTATATTTTCATCATCAAGGCATTTGCTAATTGCCATTATAGTTTATTTTTGACCTATGGGGTTTTTTTAGAAATGTGTTGCTTAATATCAAAATATTTGAGGATTTTCTAGCTATCCCTCTGTCATTGGCTTCTTACAGTTTTTTTTTTTTTTTCCTTGTAGTTGATTTCTAATCTCATAGCATTGTGGTCAGAAAAGATGCCTGATATGATTTCACTTTTCTTTAATTTACCAAGGCTTGCTTTATGGCCCAGCATGTGATCTATCCTGGAGAATGTTCCATGTACACTTAAAAAGAATGTGTATTCTGCTGCTTTCAGATGAAATGCTCTATAATTATCAATTAAGTCCATCTGGTCTAATATGTCATTTAAGGCCTGTGTTTCCTTATTGATTTTCTGTCTGGATGATCTGTCCATTGATGTAAGTGGGGTGTTAAAGTCCCCCACTGTTATTGTGTTACCGTCCATTTCTCCTTTTATGGCTGTTGGCATTTGCCTTATGCTCCTGTGTTGGGCACATGTATACAATTGTTATATCTTCTTCTTGGATTGATCCCTTGATCATTATGTAGTGTCCTTCTTTGTCTCTTATAGCAGTCTTTATTTTAAAGTCTAATTTGTCTGGTATGAGTATTGCTACTCCAGCATTCTTCTGATTAACATTTGCATGTAATACCTTTCTCCATCCTCTCAGTTTCAGTCTATATGTGTCCATAGATCTGAAATGGGTCTCTTGTAGACAGCATATATACGGGTCTTGTTTTTGTATCCAGCCAGCCAGTCTATGTCTTTTGTTTGGCACATTTAATCCATTTGCATTTAAGGTAGTTACCAATATGTATGTTCTTATTGCCATTTTGTTAATTGTTTTGGATTTGTTTTTGTAGGTCTTTTTTCTTCCCTTCCTCTTTTGTTTTCTTCTCTTGTGGTTTGACGACTGTCTTTAGTGTTGTGTTTGGAATGCTTTTTCTTTTTTGTGTATCTATTGAAGATTTTCAGTTTGCAGTTCCCATGAGGTTTTGATGTAGCAGTCTATATATATACAAGATTGTTTTAAGTTCCTGGTCTGTACATTTCAAATGCATTTCCAATATCCTGCATCTGTACACTCCTCTTCTCACAGTTGCTGGTTTTGATATCCTATTTGTATTTAGATGGTTTCCTACCTTTACTGTATGTTTACCTTTACTGGTGAGTGTTCCCATTTGTAATTTCCTTGTTTCTAGTTGTGGCCTTTTCTTTCCACCTAGAGAAATTCCTTTAGCATCTGTTGTAAAGCTGGGTTGGTGGTGCTGAATTCTCTTGGCTTTTGCTTGCCTGTAAAGCTTTTGAACGAGAGCCTTGCTGGGTAGAGTACTCTTGGTTGTAGGTTCTTCCCTTTCATCACTTTAAATATATCATGCCCCACTCCCTTCTGGCCTGCACAGTTTTTGCTGAGAAATCAGCTGATAACCTTATGGGGATTCCCTTGTATGTTATTTGTTGCTTTTCCCTTGTTGCCTTTAATATTTTCTCTTGGTCTGTAATTTTTGTCAGTTTCATTACTGTGTGTGTGTGTTCCTCCTTGGTTGTATCCTGTATGGGCCTCTCTGCACTTTCTGGACTTGGGTGACTGTTTCCTTTCCCCTGTTAGGAAGTTTCCAGCTATTATCTCTTCAAACATTTTCTCAGGCCCTTTTTCTCTCTTTTCCTTCTAGGACCCCTATTATGCGAACATTTGTGCATTCAATGTTGTCCCAGAGGTCTCTCTCTTAGACTGTCTTCATTTCTTTTCACTCATTTTTCTTTATTCTGCTCCATGGCAGTGATTTCCACCATTCTGTCTTCCTGCTCACTTATCCGTTCTTTTGCCTCATTTATTCTGCTGTTGATTCCTTCTAGTGTATTTTTCATTTCAGTTATTGTATTGTTCAACTCTGTTTGTTTGCTCTTAAAAGCCTCTAGCTCTTTGTTAAACATTTCTTGTATCTTCTCAGTCTATGCCTCCATTCTTTTTCTGAGGAGATCTTGGATCACATTTACTATCATTACTTTGAATTCTTTTTTGGGTACATTGCCTATCTATCTCCACTTCACTTAGTTGTTATTCTGGGGTTTTACCTTTTTCCTTCGTCTGAAACATATTTCTTTGCTGTCTCATTTTGTCTGACTTTCTGTGTTTGTGGTCTCCATTCTGCAGGCTGCAGGATTGTAATTCCTTTTTCCTGGTGGGTGAGGCTGGTCTAAGAGGCTTGTGCAGACTTCCTGGGGGGAGGGACTGGTTCCTGCCTACTAGTGGGTGGAGCTGGGTCTTGTCCCTCTGTTGGGCAGGGCCATGTCTAGGGGTGTGTTTAGAGGTGGCTGTGTGCTCAGGAAGACTTTAAGCAGCCTGTCTGCTGATGGGTGGGGCTGTGTTTCCGCCCTGTTGGTTGTTTGGCCTGAGGCATCACAGCACTGGAGCCTACTGGCTGTTGGGTGGTCACCAGGTCTTGGTGACAAAATGGCAGCCTCCAGCAGAGCTCATGCCAATGAATACTCCCTGTTACCTCCACCACCAGTGTCCTTGTCGCTACAGTGAGCCACAGCCACCCCCACCACCCCAGGAGACCCTCCAAGACCAGCAGGTAGGTCTGGCCCAGGTGCCTATGAAGTCACTGCTTTTTTTTCTGAGTCCCAGTGCACACAAGACCTTCTGTGCACCCTCCAAGAGTGGAGTTTCTATTTCCCCTGAGGAGTTCCTGCAATCTAGCCCCACTGGCCTTCAAAGCCAAATGCTCTGGGGGCTCCTCTTCCTGATGCCAGACCCCCAGACTGGGGAGCCTGACTTGGGGCTTATAACTCTTACTCCTGTGGGAGAACCTCTGTGATATAATTATTTTCCAATTTGTGGGTCACTCACCTGGCAGGTATGAAATTTGATTGTATCATGAATGCACCCCCTCCTACCATCTTGTTGTGGCTTCTTCTTTGTCTTTGGATGTAGAATATCTTTTTTCATAGGTTCCAGTCTTTTTTGTTGATGGTTGTTCAGCAGTTAGTTGTGATTTTGGTGGTTTCATGAGAGGAGGCAAGCTCAAGTTCTTCTACTCCAGCATCTTGTCTCCATCCAGCATCAAACTTTTTTTTCTTCTAATTCTACTGTGGTCAAAGGATACTCTGTGTTATTTTAGGCTATTAATATATGTTGAGATTTGCTTTATGCCCTGCATATTGACTATTTAGATAAGTGCTTCAAGTGTGTTTGTTTTGCAGTTGTTGAGTATAATGTTCTGTGTCTATCAATTGGCAAGGTTGTTTAATTGTGTTGTTCAAATCTTATACGTCCTATTAAACTTTGTCTATTTTATCTATTAGTTACTAAGAAAAGGGTGTTAAGTCCACAGTCAACCTTGGAATTTTATCTTATGCTCCTTCTAGTTCTGTCAACTTTTACTTTATATATTTTGAAACTGTGTTGTTATGTGCAAACAATTTAGGATTATTCTAGCTTACTGTTGAGTTGAAATTTTATCTTATTTAAAGCCATTCTTCATCTCTAATAATGTAATATTTTGAAGATGTGATGGGCAAGAGGCTAAGGAACTAACTGTAAAACCTCCCCAAGGACAAAACTGAGCCTCTCATGGTCTTTCAGGGCCAAGATAAAGGCCCACCACGTTCTCAGTCACAGCCAGAGAGGTGGACTGAGCTTTACAAATTTACTGTACCCCATTACCAGCCTGGCTTAACTCGTGACCACATTGAAGTGATCCTCTCCTTCTTTAGCTGCCTAAGAGCAACATGAGGAACCTTTTCTGCTGGAAAAGAACACTCAGAGCAGAGATTAATAACTTGTTCTTAAAGGGCTAGTAGTAAATACTTTAGACTTTGGGGGGCCAAGAGGCAAAATTGAGGCTATTATATTTTAAATGGTTGTATAAGTATTTATGTAACTACTTAAAATGTAAAAACCATTCTTAGCTCACAGGTGGGTTTAAAAAAAGAACAGAAACAAAGCAGAGAGCTCTTCAGATTTGGCCTTCAGGCTGTAGTTTGCTGACCCTTGATCTAGAGCTTCTATATGTCTGGCATACAATAAAAGTTACTAGGCTTATAACCTATTGAAAGAAGCAAAGTAACTATAAATTCTTAACTGGGGAAGGTGTCTGTTACTTCAAATGTGATATGGTCAAACACTGAAAAATCAAGGAAATACAGTGTTACGTAAAGAAAAATAATGTTGCACTAGAAGTGATAAAGAATTCAAAATAGATGTTATGAAGAAATTCATTGAGCTACAAGAAAAGATGGGAAGGCAATTCAGTGAACTCAGGAATAAAATTAATGAACAGAAGGAGTTCTTTACCAAAGAGATTGAAATTGTAAAAGAGACCAAACAAATTCTGGAGCTGAAGAATTCGATGAATGAGATGAAGAATGCAACAGAGATCACAGGTAATAAGACAGACCAGATGGAAGAAAGAATAAATGACTTGGAGTACAGGAATATAGAAATAATTCAGTCAGAAGAAGACAGAGAAATTAGATTTTTTAAAAATGAAGAAACCCTATGAGAACTATCAGATTCGATCAGAAAGACAAATCTAAGAATAATTGGTGTGCCAGAAGAAAAAGAGAGAGAGAAGAGGCAGAGAGTTTATTTAAAAAATATTAACTGGGAACTTCCCAAACCTGGAGAAGAAATGGGACATACAAGTCCACAAAGCTACCAGAACACCCTATTACCTCAATGCAAAAAGACCTTCTCCAAGCACATTAATGAAACCATCACACATTATAATGAATCTTAAAGGCAGCTAGGGGAAAAAACTAACCTTCAAAGGAACCCCAATTAGGCTGTCAGTGAACTTCTCAGCAGAAATTCTACAGTCCAGGAGAGAGTAGAATGGCATATTCGAAGTGCTGAAAGATAAAAATTGACAGCCAAGAATACTTTATCCAGCAAAGTTATCCTTCAGCTATGAAGGAGAAATAAAGGCTTTCCCAAACAAAAGCTAAGGGAGTTCACCACCATTAGACTTGCCTTGCAAGAAATGTTGAAAGAAGTCCTTCAAGCTGAGATGAAAAGACACTAATCAGTGACATAAAAACATATGAAAATATACAACAACGATAAAGGTGAAAAATAAACAATCACAAAATGGTAACTCTGTATTAGAATGGTATATTAACCACTTACCTATACTATAAAGGTTAAAGGAAAAGATCATTAAAAATAACTATAGCTACTATAATCTGTTAACAAATGCACAGCATAGAAAAAGGTAAATTGTGACATCAAAAATGTAAAAGGGTGGAGCCTTTGTAGGCAAATGAAGATAAGGTGCTATCAGCATAAAATGGACTATTTTATCTATGAGATGTTGTATGTAAGTTTATTGGTAACCTCAAAGCAAAAGTCTAGAGTTGATTCAACAAACATACAAAAGGGACAGACTGAGCATATCACCATGGAAAACCACCAACTTACAGGGGAAAAGGAACAATATAGATATAAAACAACCAGAAGGCAAAAGATAAGATGGCAGTAGTAAGTCATTACATATCAATAATCAATCTAAATGTAAATGTAAATGGATTGAACTCACCAATACAAAGGCACAGAGTGGCTGGATGAATTAAAAAAAACAAGACCCAACTCAGTTTCCCAAGGCAATAGAAATAGCAAAAATACACAAATGGGACCTATTCAAACTTATAAGCTTTTGCACAGCAAAGGAAACCATAAGCAAAACAAAAAGACAACTTACGGACTGGGAGAAAATATTTGCAAATGATGTGACCAACAAGGGCTTAATTTCCAAAATATACAAACAGCTTCTACAACTCAATAACAAAGAAACAATAACCCAATCGAAAAATGGGCAGAAGACCTAAATAGACATTTCACCAAAGAGGACATACAGATGGCCAAGAGGCACATGAAAAGATGCTCAACATCGCTAATTATTAGAGAAATGCAAATCAAAACTACAATGAGGTACCACCTCACACTGGTCAGAATGACCGTCATCAAATAGTCTACAAACAATAAATGCTGGAGAGGGTGTGGAGAAAAAGGAACCCTCCTTCTGTTGGTGGGAATGTAAATTGGTGCAGCCACTATGGAAGACAATATGGAAGTTCCTCAAAAAACTAGAGTTGCCATATGATCCAGCAATCCCACTCCTGGGCATAAAATGGGAAAAAATTATAATTCAAAAAGATACATGCACCCCCTATGTTCATAGCAGCACTATCCATAATATCCAAGACATGGAAACAACCTAAATGTCCACTGACAGATGACTGGATAAAGATGTGGTACATACATACAATGAAATACTACTCAGCCATAAAAAAAGAATGAAATAATACCATTTTCAGCAACACAGATGGACCCAGAGATTATCATACTAACTGAAGTAAGACAGAAAGAGAAAGACAAATACCATATGATATCATTTATATGTGGAATCCAAAATATGACACAAATGAACTTATCTACGAAACAGAAACAGACTTGTGGTTGCCAAGGGGTATGGGGTTGGGGGAGGGATGGATTGGGAGTTTGGGATTAGCAGATGCAAACTATTATATATAGAATCGATAAACAAGGTCCTACTGTATAGCACAGGGAACTATATTCAATATCCTGAGATAAACCATAATGGAAAAGAATATGAAAAAGAATGTATATATATGTATAACTGAATCACTTTGCTGTACAGCAGAAATTAACACAAACTGTAGACCAGTTATACTTCAATAAAATAAATTTTTGAAAAAAGACCCAACTATATGCTGCCTTTCGGAGACACATTTCAGCTCTAAAGACAAACATAAGCTCAAAGTCAAGGAATGGAAAAAGATATTTCAGGTAAGTGGAAACCAAAAGAAAGGGGAGGTACCCATACTTATATCAGACAAAATAGGCTTCAAGCCAAAAACAGTAAGAAAGAAAAGACAAATAAGTTCATTATATAATAATAAATGAGGTCAATACACCAAGAAGATATAACAATCATAAATATATTTGCCCCCAACTTCGGAGCACTTAAATATATTAAGCAAATACAGTTGACACTTAAATATATTAGGCAAAAATAGTTGACCCTTGAGCAACAGGTTCAAGCTGCACAGATTCACTTATATGCGGATATTTTTCAATAAATACATACTGCAGTACAACATAATCTGTGGTTGACTGAATCCATGGATGTGGAGCCATGTAAATAAAGGGCTGACTGTAAAGTTATATGTGGACTTTAACTGTGCAGATGGTTGGGGCCCTAACCTCCATGTTGTTCAAAGGTCAACTATATTAACAGATCTCAAGGGAGAAACAAACAACAATACAATAATAGTAGGGGACTTCAGTGTCCCACTGTGAGTGACAGATAAATAATCCACACAGAAAATTAACAAGCAAACATTGGAATTGAGGCATACTTTAAACCAAATGGACTAAACAGACATATACAGAACATTCCATCCAATAGCAACAGAATACACATTCTTCTCAAATGCACATAGAACATTCTCTAGGATAGATCATATGATAGGATACAAAATAAATCTTAGCAAATATAAGACGATTGAAATCATACTATGTTTTCTGACCACAGTGGTATGAAACTAGAAACCTACAACAAGAAGAAAGCTGTAAAACATAAAACCATGTGGAAACTAAACACATTTCTTTTTTTTTTTTTTTTTTTTAAACATCTTTATTGAAGTATAATTGCCCCACAATGGTGTGCTAGCTTCTGCTTTACAACAAAGTGAATCAGTTACACATACACATATGTTGCCATATCTCTTCCCTCTTGCATCTCCCTCCCTCCCACCCTCCCTATCCCACCCC
The DNA here is from genome assembly GCF_028564815.1 of Eubalaena glacialis. Taxonomy (NCBI): domain Eukaryota; kingdom Metazoa; phylum Chordata; class Mammalia; order Artiodactyla; family Balaenidae; genus Eubalaena; species Eubalaena glacialis. The sequence goes on along the minus strand of NC_083726.1, from coordinate 21,057,504 downwards.
TCTAGGTGGTCACAAAGCACCGAGCTGATCTCCCTGTGCTATGCGGCTGCTTCCCACTAGTTATCTATTTCACATTTGGTAGTGTATATATGTCCATGACACCCTCTCACCCTGTCACATCTCACCCCTCCCCCTCCCCATATCCTCAAGTCCATTCTCTAGTAGGTCTGTGTCTTTATTCCCATCTTGCCACTAGGTTCTTCATGACCTCTTTTTTTTTTTTTTTCCCTTAGATTCCATATATATGTGTTAGCATACTGTATTTGTTTTTCTCTTTCTGACTTACTTCACTCTGTATGACAGACTCTAACTCCATCCACCTCATTACAAACACCTCCATTTCATTTCTTTTTATGGCTGAGTAATATTCCATTGTATATATGTGCCACATCTTCTTTATCCATTCATCCGATGATGGACACCTAGGTTGCTTCCATGTCCTGGCTATTGTAAACAGAGCTGCAATGAATATTTTGGTACATGACTCTTTCTGAATTATGGTTTTCTCAGGGTATATGCCCAGTAGTGGGATTGCTGGGTCATATGGTAGTTCTATTTTTAGTTTTTTAAGGAACCTCCATACTGTTCTCCATAGTGGCTGTATCAATTTACATTCCCACCAACAGTGCAAGAGTGTTCCCTTTTCTCCACACCCTCTCCAGCATTTATTGTTTCTAGATTTTTTGATGATGGCCATTCTGACCGGTGTGAGATGATACCTCATTGTAGTTTTGATTTGCATTTCTCTAATGATTAATGATGTTGAGCATTCTTTCATGTGTCTGTTGGCAATCTGTATCTCTTCTTTGGAGAAATGTCTATTTAGGTCTCCTGCCCATTTTTGGATTGGGTTGTTTGTTTTTTTGTTATTGAGCTGCATGAGCTGCTTGTAAATCTTGGAGATTAATCCTTTGTCCGTTGCTTCATTTGCAAATATTTTCTCCCATTCTGAGGGTTGTCTTTTGGTCTTGTTTATGGTTTCCTTTGCTGTGCAAAAGCTTTTAAGTTTCATTAGGTCCCATTTGTTTATTTGTGTTTTTATTTCCATTTCTCTAGGACCTGGGTCAAAAAGGATCTTGCTGTGACTTATGTCATACAGTGTTCTGCCTATGTTTTCCTCTAAGAGTTTGATAGTGTCTGGCCTTACACTTAGGTCTTTAATCCATTTTGAGTTTATTTTTGTGTATGGTGTTAGGGAGTGTTCTAATTTCATACTTTTACATGTACCTGTCCAATTTTCCCAGCACCACTTATTGAAGAGGCTGTCTTTTCTCCACTGTATATGCTTGCCTCCTTTATCAAAGATAAGGTGACCATATGTGCGTGGGCTTATCTCTGGGCTTTCTATCCTGTTCCATTGATCTATATTTCTGTTTTTGTGCCAGTACCAAACTGTCTTGATTACTGTAGCTTTGTAATATAGTCTGAAGTCAGGGAGCCTGATTCCTCCAGCTCCATTTTTCGTTCTCAAGATTGCTTTGGCTATTCGGGGTCTTTTGTGTTTCCATACAAATTGTGAAATTTTTTGTTCTAGTTCTGTGAAAAATGCCAGTGGTAGTTTGATAGGGATTGCATTGAATCTGTAGATTGCTTTGGGTAGCAGAGTCATTTTCACAATGTTTATTCTTCCAATCCAAGAACATGGTATATCTCTCCATCTATTTGTATCATCTTTAATTTCTTTCATCAGTGTCCTATAATTTTCTGCATACAGGTCTTTTGTCTCCTTAGGTAGGTTTATTCCTAGGTATTTTATTCTTTTTGTTGCAATGGTAAACGGGAGTGTTTTCTTAATTTCACTTTCAGATTTTTCATCATTAGTATACAGGAATGCAAGAGATTTCTGTGCATTAATTTTGTATCCTGCTACTTTACCAAATTCATTGATTAGCTCTAGTAGTTTTCTGGTAGCATCTTTTGGATTCTCTATGTATAGTATCATGTCATCTGCAAACAGTGACAGCTTTACTTCTTCTTTTCCGATTTGGATTCCTTTTATTTCTTTTTCGTCTCTGATTGCTGTGGCTAACACTTCCAAAACTATGTTGAATAATAGTGGTGAGAGTGGGCAACCTTGTCTTGTTCCTGATCTTAGTGGAAATGGTTTCAGTTTTTCACCATTGAGGACAATGTTGGCTGTGGGTTTGTCATATACGGCCTTTATTATGTTGAGGAAAGTTCCCTCTATGCCTACTTTCTGCAGGACTTTTATCATAAATGGGTGTTGAATTTTGTCGAAAGCTTTCTCTGCATCTATTGAGATGATCATATGGTTTTTCTCCTTCAATTTGTTAATATGATGTATCACGTTGATTGATTTGCGTATATTGAAGAATCCTTGCATTCCTGGAATAAACCCCACTTGATCATGGTGTATGATCCTTTTAATGTGCTGTTGGATTCTGTTTGCTAGTATTTTGTTGAGGATTTTTGCATCTATGTTCATCAGTGATATTGGCCTGTAGTTTTCTTTCTTTGTGACATCTTTGCCTGGTTTTGGTATCAGGGTGATGGTGGCCTCGTAGAATGAGTTGGGGAGTGTTCCTCCCTCTGCAATATTTTGGAAGAGTTTGAGAAGGATAGGTGTTAGCTCTTCTCTAAATGTTTGATAGAATTCGCCTGTGAAGCCATCTGGTCCTGGGCTTTTGTGTGTTGGAAGATTTTTAATCACAGTTTCAATTTCAGTGCTTGTGATTGGTCTGTTCATATTTTCTATTTCTTCCTGGTTCAGTCTCGGCAGGTTGTGCATTTCTAAGAATCTGTCCATTTCTTCCAGGTTGTCCATTTTATTGGCATAGAGTTGCTTGTAGTAATCTCTTATGATCGTTTGTATTTCTGCAGTGTCAGTGGTTACTTCTCCTTTTTCATTTCTAATTCTATTAATTTGAGTCTTCTCCTTTTTTCTCTTGATGAGTCTGGCTAATGGTTTATCAATTTTGTTTATCTTCTCAAAGAACCAGCTTTTAGTTTCATTGATTTTTGCTATTGTTTCCTTCATTTCTTTTTCATTTATTTCTGATCTGATCTTTATGATTTCTTTCCTTCTGCTAGCTTTGGGGTTTTTTTGTTCTTCTTTCTCTAATTGCTTTAGGTGCAAGGTTAGGTTGTTTATTCGAGATGTTTCCTGTTTCTTGATGTAGGCTTGTATTGCTATAAACTTCCCTCTTAGAACTGCTTTTGCTGCATCCCATAGGTTTTGGATCGTCGTGTCTCCATTGTCATTTGTTTCTAGGTATTTTTTGATTTCCCCTTTGATTTCTTCAGTGATCACTTCGTTATTAAGTAGTGTATTGTGTAGCCTCCATGTGTTTGTATTTTTTACAGATCTTTTCCTGTAATTGATATCTAGTCTCATAGCGTTGTGGTCGGAAAAGATACTTGATACGATTTCAATTTTTTTAAATTTACCAAGGCTTGATTTGTGACCCAAGATATGATCTATCCTGGAGAATGTTCCATGAGCACTTGAGAAAAATGTGTATTCTGTTGTTTTTGGGTGGAATGTCCTATAAATATCAATTAAGTCCATCTTGTTTAATGTATCATTTAAAGCTTGTGTTTCCTTATTTATTTTCATTTTGGATGATCTGTCCATTGGTGAAAGTGGGGTGTTAAAGTCCCCTACTATGATTGTGTTACTGTCGATTTCCCCTTTTATGGCTGTTAGTATTTGCCTTATGTATTGAGGTGCTCCTATGTTGGGTGCATAAATATTTACAATTGTTATACCTTCCTCTTGGATCGATCCCTTGATCATTATATAGTGTCCGTCTTTGTCTCTTGTAATTGTCTTTATTTTAAAGTCTATTTTGTCTGATATGAGAATTGCTACTCCAGCTTTCTTTTGATTCCCATTTGCATGGAATATCTTTTTCCATCCCCTCACTTTCAGTCTGTATGTGTCTCTAGGTCTGAAGTGGGTCTCTTGTAGACAGCATATATATGGGTCTTGTTTTTGTATCCATTCAGCCAGTCTGTGTCTTTTGGTGGGAGCATTTAATCCATTTACATTTAAGGTAATTATCGATATGTATGTTCCTATTCCCATTTTCTTAAATGTTTTGGGTTTGTTATTGTAGGTGTTTTCCTTCTCTTGTGTTTCTTGCCTAGAGAAGTTCCTTTAGCATTTGTTGTAAAGCTGGTTTGGTAGTGCTGAACTCTCTCAGCTTTTGCTTGTCTGTAAAGGTTTTAATTTCTCCATCAAATCTGAATGAGATCCTTGCTGGGTAGAGTAATCTTGGTTGTAGGTTTTTCTCCTTCATCACTTTAAGTATATCCTGCCACTCCCTTCTGGCTTGCAGCGTTTCTGCTGAAAGATCAGCTGTTAACCTTATGGGGATGCCCTTGTGTGTTATCTGTTGTTTTTCCCTTGCTGCTTTTAATATGTTTTCTTTATATTTAATTTTTGATAGTTTGATTAATATGTGTCTTGGTGTGTTTCTCCTTGGATTTATCCTGTATGGGACTCTCTGTGCTTCCAGGACTTGATTAACTATTTCCTTTCCCATATTAGGGAAGTTTTCAACTATAATCTCTTCAAATATTTTCTCAGTCCCTTTCTTTTTCTCTTCTTCTTCTGGGACCCCTATAATTCGAATGTTGGTGCGTTTAATGTTGTCCCAGAGGTCTCTGAGACTGTCCTCAGTTCTTTTCATTCTTTTTTCTTTATTCTGGTCTGCAGTAGTTATTTCCACCATTTTATCTTCCAGGTCACTTATCCGTTCTTCTGCCTCAGTTATTCTGCTATTGATCCCATCTAGAGTATTTTTAATTTCATTTATTGTGCTTGTCATCGTTGCTTGGTTCCTCTTTAGTTCGTCTATGTCCTTGTTAAATGTTTCTTGCATTTTGTCTATTCTATTTCCAAGACTTTGGATCATCCTTACTATCATTATTCTGAATTCTTTTTCAGGTAGACTACCTATTTCCTCTTCATTTGTTAGGTCTGGTGTGTTTTGACCCTGCTCCTTCATCTGCTGTGTGTTTTTCTGTCTTCTCATTTTGCTTATCTTACTGTGTTTGGGGTCTCCTTTTCACAGGCTGCAGGTTCGTAGTTCCCGTTGTTTCTGGTATCTGTCCCCAGTGGCTAAGGTTGGTTCAGTGGGTTGTGTAGGTTTCCTGGTGGAGGGAACTAGTGCCTGTGTTCTGGTGGATGAGGCTGGATGTTGTCTTTCTGGTGGGTTCGTCCACGTCTGGTGGTGTGTTTTGGGGTGTCTGTGGCCTTATTATGATTTTAGGCAGCCTCTCTGTTAATGGATGGGGCTGTGTTCCTCTCTTGCTAGTTGTTTGGCATAGGGTGTCCAGCACTGTAGCTTGCTGGTCGTTGAGTGAAGCTGGGTCTTGATGTTGAGATGGAGATCTCTAAGAGATTTTCGCCGTTTGGTATTACGTGGAGCTGGGAGGTCTCTTGTGGACCAGTGTCCTGAAGTTGGCTCTCCCACCTCAGAGGCACAGCCCTGATGCCTGGCTGGAGCACCAAGAGCCTTTCATCCACACGGCTCAGAATAAAAGGGAGAAAAAATGGAAAGAAAGAAAAAAAAAAAAAAAAAGAGGATAAAATAAAATAAAATAAAGCAATTATAATAAAAAAATAAGAAAAAAAATTATTAAGAGTAAATTTATTAAGAAAAAAAATTTTTTTTAATTTTTAAAAATAGATTTATTAATTTTTTATACTAAAAATAACAAAAAAATTATTTAGAAAAAATTTATTAAGAAAAAAAATTTTTTAATTTTTTTAAAATAAAAAATATGAAAAAACTTATTAAAAATTTTTTTAAAAATAGAAAATAAGGAAAAAATTATTAAGAAAACATTTATTAGGGGAAAAAAAATTTTTTTAAGCCAAAAAAAAAAAAAAAAAAAAAAAAAAAAACGGACAGACCTAACCCTAGGACTAACGGTGAGAGCAAAGCTATACAGACAAAATCTCACCCAGAAGCATACACATCTACACTCACAAAAAAAAGGAAAAGGGGAAAAGTTAATATATCCTGCTCCCAAAGTCCATCTCCTAAATTTGGGATGATTCGTTGTCTATTCAGGTATTCAACAGATGCAGGCACATCAAGTTGTTTGTGGAGCTTTAATCCGCTGCTTCTGAGGCTGCTGGGAGAGATTTCCCTTTCTCTTCTTTGTTCGTACAGCTCCCGGGCTTCAGCTTTGGATTTGGACCCGCCTCTGCATGTAGGTCCCCTGAGGGCGTCTGTTCCCCGCCCAGACAGAACGGGGTTAAAGGAGCAGCTGATTCGGGGGCTCTGGCTCAGTCAGGCCAGGGGGAGGGAGCGGTACGGAGGAGGCGGGGCGAGCCTGCGGCGGCAGAAGCCGGCATGACGTTGCAGCAGCCTGAGGCGCGCTGTGCGCTCTCCCGGGGAAGTTGTCCCCGGATTACGGGAGCCTGGCCGTGGCGGGCTGCACAGGCTCCCGGGAGGGGCGGTGTGGAGAATGACCTGTGCTCGCCCACAGGCTGTTTGGTGGCGGCAGCAGCAGCCTTAGCGTCTCATGCCCGTCTCTGGGGTCCGCGCTGATAGCCGCGGCTCGCGCCCGTCTCTGGAGTTCGTTTAAGTGGCGCTCTGAATCCCCTCTCCTTGCACGCCGCGAAACAAAGAGGCAAGAAAAAGTCTCCTGCCTCTTCGGCAGCTGCAGACTTTTTCTCGTGCACCCTCCCGGCTAGTTGTGGTGCGCTAGACCCTTCAGGCTGTTTTCACGCAGCCAACCCCAGTCCTCTCCCTGGGATCCAACTGAAGCCCGCGCCTCAGCTCCCAGCCCCCGCCCGCCCCGGCGGGTGAGCAGACAAGCCTCTCGGGCTGGTGAGTGCTGCTCGGCGCCGAGCCTCCGTGCGGGAATCTCTCCGTTTTTCCCTCTGCGTCCCTGTTGCTGTGGGATCCGCGCTGATAGCCGCGGCTCGCGCCCGTCTCTGGAGCTCGTTTAGGCGGCGCTCTGAATCCCCTCTCCTTGCGCGCCACGAAACAAAGAGGCAAGAAAAATTCTCTTGCCTCTTTGGCAGCTGCAGTCTTTTTCCCGGACTCCCTCCCGGCTAGCACCGAAGCCCGAGCCCCAGCTCCCAGGCCCCGCCCGCCCCGGCGGCTGAGCAGACAAGCCTCTCGGGCTGGTGAGTGCTGGTCGGCACCGCTCCTCTGTGCGGGAATCTCCGCTTTGCCCTCCGCACCAATGTGGCTGCGCTCTCCTCCGTGGCTCCGAAGCTTCCCCCCTCTGCTACCCGCAGTCTCTGCCCACGAAGGGGCTTCCTAGTGTGTGGAAACCTTTCCTCCTTCACAGCTCCCTCCCACTGGTGCAGGTCCCGTCCCTATTCTTTTGTCTCTGTTATTTCTTTTTTCTTTTGCCCTACCCAAGTACGTGGGGATTTTCTTGCCTTTTGGGAGGTCTGACGTCTTCTGCCAGCGTTCAGTGGGTGTTCTGTAGGAGCAGTTCCACGTGTAGATGTATTTCTCATGTATCTGTGGGGAGGAAGGTGATCTCCGCGTCTTACTCTTCCGCCATCTTGCCTAAACACATTTCTGAACAACTGACGGATCAAAGAAGAAATCAAAAGGGAAATTAAAAATTATCTCAAAACAAATGAAAATGGAAACACAACATATCAAAACTTATAGAATGCAGCAGAAACAGTTCTGAGAGGAAAGTTTATATAAATTAATGCATATATTAAGAAATTAGAAAGATCTCAAACACTCTAACTTTACACCTCAAGGAACTAGAAAAAGAAGAACAATTTAAGCCCAAAGTTAGCAGAAGGAAGGATATAATAAAGATCAGAGTGGAAATAAATGAAATAGAGATCAGAACAACAATAGAGAAGATCAATGAAACCAAGAGCTGGGTTTTTTGAAAAGATAAACATAATTGACAAACCTTTAACTAGACTAAGAAAAAAGAGAGGACTCAAAATTAGAAATGAAAGAAGAGACATTACAACTGGTACTACAGAAATAAATAGGATAAGAAGCTATGAACAATTATATGCCAACAAATTAGATAACCTAGAAGAAATGGATAAATTTCTAGAAACACACAACCTACCAAGACTGAATCAGCAAGAAATAGAAAATCTGAAAAGACCAATAATGAGGAAAGAGATTGAATCAGTAATCAAAAGCCTCCCAACACAGAAAACCCTAGAACCAGACAGCTTCACTGGTGAATTTTCTAACAATTAAAGAAGAATTAATACCAATCCTTCTCAAATGCTTAAAAGAATTGAAGAGGAGGGAACACTTCCAAACTCATTCTGCAAAGCCAACATTACCCTGATACCAAAACCAGATAAGGATACTATAAGAAAAGATAACTTTGGACCAATATCCCTGATGAATATAGATGCAAAAATTCTGAAAATATTAGCAAACTAAATTCAAGAACACATTAAAACAACTGTACACTACAACCAAGTGGGATTTATCCCTGGAATGCAAAATTGGTTCAACATACACAAATTTTTAAACGTAATATATCACATTAATAGAATAAAATATAGGAGGAAACAAGATGGCGGAGTAGAAGGACGTGTTATCACTCCCTCTTGTGAGAACACCAGAATCACAACTAGCTGCTGGACAATCATCGACAGGAAGACACTGGAACTCACCAAAAAAGATACCCCACATCCAAAGACAAAGGAGAAGCCACAATGAGACGGTAGGAGGGGTGCAATCACAGTAAAATCAAATCCCATAACTGGTGGGTGGGTGACTCACAGACTGAAGAACACTTATACCACAGAAGTCCACCCACTGGAGTGAAGGTTCTGAGCCCCACGTCAGGCTTCCCAACCTAGGCGTCCGGCAACAGGAGGAGGAATTCCTAGAGAATCAGACTTTGAAGGCTAGTGGGATTTGATTGCAGGACTTCAACAGGCCTGGGGGAAACAGAGACTCCACTCTTGGAGGGCACACACAAAGTAGTGTGCACACTGGGACCCAGGGGAAGGAGCAGTGACCCCAGGTGAGACTGAACCAGACCTACCTGCTAGTGTTGGAGGGTCTCCTGCAGAGGCGGGGTAGGGGGGGGCTGTGGCTCACCATGGGGACAAGGACACCGGCAGCAGAAGTTCTGGGAAGTACTCCTTGGCGTGAGCCCTCCCAGAGTCTGTCATTAGCCCCACCAAAGAGCCCAGGTAGGCTCCAGTGTTGGGTTGCCTCAGGCCAAACAACCAACAGGGAGGGAACCCAGCCCCACCCATCAAGACTCAAGTGGATTAAAGTTTTACTGAGCTCTGCCCACCAGAGCAACAGTCAGCTCTACCCACCACCAGTCCCTCCCATCCACCTCATCCACCAGAGAGCAGACAGCAGAAGCAAGAAGAACTACAATCCTGCAGCCTGTGGAAAAAAACCACATTCACAGAAAGACAGACAAGATGAAAAGGCAGAGGGCTATGCACCAGATGAAGGAACATGATAAAACCCCAGAAAAACAACGAAATGAAGTGGAGATAGGCAACCTTCCAGAAAAAGAATTCAGAATAATGATAGTGAAGATGATCCAGGACCTTGGAAAAAGAATGGAGGCAAAGGTCGAGAAGATGCAAGAAATGGTTAACAAAGACCTAGAAGAATTAAAGAACAAACAAACAGAGATGAACAATAACTGAAATGAAAACTACACTAGAAGGAATCAATAGCAGAATAACTGAGGCAGAAGAACGGATAAGTGACCTGGAAGACAGAATGGTGGAATTCCCTGCCACGGAACAGAATAAAGAAAAAAGAATGAAAAGAAATGAAGACAGCCTAAGAGACCTCTGGGACAACATTAAACGCAACAACATTCGAATTGTAGGGGTCCCAGGAGAAGACAGAGAGAAAGGACCCAAGAAATTATTTGAAGAGATTATAGTCAAAAACTTCCCTAACATGGGAAAGGAAGTAGCCACCCAAGTCCAGGAAGCACAGAGAGCCCCAGGCAGGATAAACCCAAGGAGAAACATGCCAAGACACATAGTAATCAAATTGGCAAAAATTAAAGACAAAGAAAAATTATTGGAAGCAACAAGGGAAAAATGGCAAATAACATACAAGGGAACTCCCGTAAGGTTAACAGCTGACTTCTCAGCAGAAACTCTACAGGCCAGAAGGGAGTGGCATGACATATTTAAAGTGATGAAAGGGAAGAACCTACAACCAAGATTACTCTACCCAGCAAGGATCTCATTCAGATTTGATGGAGAAATCAAAAGCTTTACAGACAAGCAAAAGCTAAGAGAATTCAGCACCACCAAATCAGCTCTACAACAAATGCTAAAGGAACTTCTTTAAGTGGGAAACACAAGAGAAGAAAAGGACCTACAAAAACAAACCCAAAACAATTAAGAAAATGGTGATAGGAACATACATATCAATAATTACCTTAAGTGTGAAGGGATTAAATGCTCCAACCAAAAGACACAGGCTTGCTGAATGGATACAAAAACAAGACCCATATATATGCTGTCTACAAGAGACCCACTTCAGACCTAGGGACACATACAGACTGAAAGTGAGGGGATGGAAAAAGATATTCCATGCAAATGGAAATCAAAAGAAAGCTGGAGTAGCAATACTCATATCAGATAAAATAGACTTTAAAATAAAGTATGCTACAAGAGACAAGGAAGGACACTACATAATGATCAAGGGATCAATCCAAGAAGAAGATATAACAATTATAAATATATATGCACCCAACATAGGAGCACCTCCATACATAAGGCAACTGCTAACAGCTATAAAAGAGGAAATCGACAGTAACACAATAATAGTGGGGGACTTTAACACCTCACTTACACCAATGGACAGATCATCCAAAATGAAAATAAATAAGGAAACAGAAGCTTTAAATGACACAACAGACCAGATAGATTTAGTTGATATGTATAGGACATTCCATCTAAAAACAGCAGATTACACTTTCTTCTCAAGTGCGCATGGAACATTCTCCAGGATAGATCATATCTTCGGTCACAAATCAAGCCTCAGTAAATTTAAGAAAATTGAAATCGTATCAAGCATCTTTTCTGACCACAACGCTATGAGATTAGAAATGAATTACAGGGAAAAAAACATAAACATAAACACATGGAGGCTAAACAATATGTTACTAAATAACCAAAAGATCACTGAAGAAATCAAAGAGAAAATCAAAAAGTACCTAGAGACAAATGACAATGAAAACACGACGATCCAAAACCTATGGGACGCAGTAAAAGCAGTTCTAAGAGGGAATATTATAGCTATACAAGCTACTTCAAGAAACAAGAAAAATCTCAAGTAAACAATCTAACCTAAAGGAACTAGAGAAAGAAGAACAAACAAAACCCAAAGTTAGCAGAAGGAAAGAAATCATAAAGATCAGAGCAGAAATAAATGAAATAGAAACAAAGAAAAATATAGCAAAGATCAGTAAAACTACAAGCTGGTTCTTTGAGAAGATAAAATTGATAAACCATTAGCCAGACTCATCAAGAAAAAGAGGGAGAGGACTCAAATCATTAAAATTAGAAATGAAAAAGGAGAAGTTACAACAGACACCGCAGAAATACAACACATCCTAAGAGACTACGACAAGCAACTCTATGCCAATGAAATGGACAACCTGGAAGAAATGGACAAATTCTTAGAAAGGTATAACCTTCCAAGACTGAACCAGGAAGAAATAGAAAATAAGAACAGACCAATCACAAGTAATGAAATTGAAACTGTGATTAAAAATCTTCCAACAAACAGAAGTCCAGGACCAGATGGCTTCACTGGTGAATTCTATCAAACATTTAGAGAAGAGCTAACACCCATCCTTCTCAAATTCTTCCAAAAAATTGCAGAGGAGGGAACACTCCCAAACTCATTCTATGAGGCCATCATCACCCTGATACCAAAACCAGACAAAGATACTACAAAGAAAGAAAATTACAGACCAATATCACTGATGAATATAGATGCAAAAATCCTCAGCAAGATACTAGCAAACAGAATCCAACAACACATTAAAAGGATCATACACCATGATCAAGTGGGATTTATCCCAGGGATGCAAGGATTCTTCAATATATGCAAATCAATCAATGTGATACACCATATTAACAAACTGAAGAATAAAAACCATATGATCATCTCAATAGATGCAGAAAAAGCTTTTGACAAAATTCAACACCCATTTATGATAAAAACTCTCCAGAAAGTGGGCATAGAGAGAACCTACCTCAACATAATAAAGGCCATATATGACAAACCCACAGCAAACATCATTCTCAATGGTGAAAAACTGAAAGCATTTCCTCTAAGATCAGGAACGAGACAAGGATGTCCACTCTCACCACTGTTATTCAACATAGTTTTGGAAGTCCTAGCCTCGGCAATCAGAGAAGAAAAAGAAATCAAAGGAATACAAATTGGAAAAGAAGAAGTAAAACTGTCACTATTTGCAGATGACATGATACTATACATAGAGAATCCTAAAAATGCCACCAGAAAACTACTAGAGCTAATCAATGAATTTGGTAAAGTTGCAGGATACATAATTAATGCACAGAAATCTCTTGCATTCCTATACACTAATGATGAAAAATCTGAAAGAGAAATTATAGAAACACTCCCATTTACCATTGCAACAAAAAGAATAAAATACCTAGGAATAAACCTACCTAGGGAGACAAAAGACCTCTATGCAGAAAACTATAAGACACTGATGACAGAAATGAAAGATGATACCAACAGATGGAGAGATATACCATGTTGTTGGATTGGAAGAATCAATATTATGAAAATGACTATACTACCCAAAGCAATCTACAGATTCAATGCAATCACTATCAAATTACCTATGGCATTTTTTACGGAATTAGAACAAATCATCTTAAAATTTGTATGGAGACACAAAAGACCCTGAATAGCCAAAGCAGTCTTGAGGGAAAAAAACGGAGCTGGAGGAATCAGACTCCCTGACTTCAGACTATACTACAAAGCTACAGTAATCAAGACAATATGGTACTGGCACAAAAACAGAAACATAGATCAATGGAACAAGATAGAAAGCCCAGAGATAAACCCACGCACCTATGGTCAACTAATCTATGACAAAGGAGGCAAAGATATACAATGGAGAAAAGACAGTCTCTTCAATAAGTGGTGCTGGGAAAACTAGACCGCTACATGTAAAAGAATGAAATTAGAACACTCCCTAACACCATACACAAAAATAAACTCAAAATGGATTCGAGACCTAAATCTAAGGCTGGGTACTATAAAACTCTTAGAGGAAAACATAGGAAAAACACTCTTTGACATAAATCACAGCAAGATCTTTTTTGATCCACCTCCTAGAGTAATGGAAATGAAAACAAAAATAAACAAATGGGACCTAATGAAACTTCAAAGCTTTTGCACAGCAAAGGAAACCATAAACAAGACGAAAAGACAACCCTCAGAATGGGAGAAAATATTTGCAAATGAATCAACAGACAAAGGACTAATCTCCAAAATATATAAATAGCTCATGCAGCTCAGTATTAAAGAAACAAACAACCAAATCCAGAAATGGGCAGAAGACCTAAATAGACATTTCTCCAAAGAAGACATACAGATGGCCAAGAAGCACATGAAAAGCTGCTCAACATCACTAATTATTAGAGAAATGCTAATCAAAACTGCAATGAGGTATCACCTCACACCAGTTAGAATGGGCATCATCAGAAAATCTACAAACACCAGATGCTGGAGAGGGTGTGGAGAAAAGGGAACCCTCCTGCACTGTTGGTGAGAATGTAAATTGATACAGCCACTATGGAGAACAGTATGGAGGTTCCTTAAAGAACTAAAAATAGAATTACCATATGATCCAGCAATCCCACTACTGGGCATATACCCAGAGAAAACCATAATTCAAAAAGACACATGCACCCCAATATTCATTGCAGCACTATTTACAATAGCCAGGTCTTGGAAGCAACCTAAATGCCCATCGACAGACGAATGGATAAAGAAGATGTGGTACATATATACAATGGAATATTACTCAGCCATAAAAAGGAACGAAATTGAGTCATTTGTTGAGACGTGGATGGATCTAGAGACTGTCATACAGAGTGAAGTAAGTCAGAAAGAGAAAAACAAATATCTTATATTAATGCATGTATGTGGAACCTAGAAAAATGGTACAGATGAACTGGTTTGCAGGGAAGAAGTTGAGACACAGATGTAGAGAACAAACGTATGCACACCAAGGGGGGAAAACCGCGGTGGGGTGGGGATGGTGGTGTGCTGAATTGGGCGATTGGGAGTGACATGTATACACTGATGTGTATAAAATTGATGACTAATAAGAACCTGCAGTATTAAAAAAAACGAACAAACAAAAGAAAAACAACTAGTACTAAACTTTCTTTGGGTTATTTGTATGGAAATATGTTAATATAAATGTTTCAGACATTACATGAAATTTCTAAAAATCTTATATGTTCTGGTATAATGTTATAAGTCATAAGTCTAGTTACTTTAAAATGTATATCTCAGAAATAACGAAATTTTCTTGTCAATTGCATTATTATGAACTTTCATCAAATCTTTAACCATGGTCATTTTTAAGTCTTTTGTCATTTACAGACAGTTCTGGGTGTACTCTGATGCTTTCGCAAAAATGTTCCTATAAAAGGGTTTCATCTTCAAGGAATTCATGGAAAAGTCTCTGACAAGTACAGGTTTCTGGTAACTGACTATACTGCTGAACTAAATGAATAAGCATTTTCAGAACTCTAATGGAAAACTGATGAACTCATAAAAGTGCTAACAAAAGATGAGAAAAAAAATTAATTACATGGGACTGAGTGAACTGATGAGGATGATTATAATTTTTGTGACTTTCTGTTTGAATTTAAAAAAAAAATCCCACAAGGACTCAGAGGCAAAAAATATACAAATCAATTTTCACTGCAAAGTAAAGGAGCTGTTACAGTGGAGGATTACTGGAGTGAATGTCAATATTATGACATAGTATGAGTGTGTTTCATGTTTGGTAATTGCAATCATTGTTGCTTTTGTTGTGGTTATCCATTTTAAATGCTTGGTGTCAGTTTATTTATCTCTTGTAAAAATAAAATACAGTGTGTGTGTGTGTGAAAAAAAAAAAGAAAAATGAGAGACAAATTAATCCCATCAAAATGGCAGATTCTTAAAAAGTCATAAGATGAAGTTTTGCGAAGAACGAAGGGAAATGAACTTCTCGTAATTGCTTGTGGGTTTTAAAATTGGTACAAGTGCCACAAGGGCAATTTGGCATATTTATAAAAAATCCTAGATGTATGCATTATCATATATCTGTCTTCCTGTGCTAGGTATTATGCTAGATAGTAGGAGAGTGATGGATGGTAAGCGAGATATTATTCCTGCCTTCCTGGCAGGAAAGAAAACTAAAGAAGCAATCACAATAATGTGATCATTTCATGAAGACTATAAAATAGATTTTCCTATTTTTGCAATAATGATATCTGTGTATGTGTGCATGTAGAATATTAAATACACTAAAAGAATATATACCAGAAAAAAAAATCCTCTAATGCTAAAAGCAGATAACTGACAACTCCACTTCAGACTCTTCTAGGAAATGACACATTTTGTCTTATTTTTTTTTCCCCAAAACTATGGTTCGGAGTTGAAGCCCTGAGTAGGTCCAAAGCTGTTTTGATAAACACCATCTTATTCTTGCTTGGGGACATCTTGTCCCTCACCCCATTAAAATTTTAAGTGGTTTTGGAATTAAGTGGACTTGAGTTCCAGGACAGGCTTTGATTCTAATTATTAAAAAGAACTTGTACTACCAAAAAAAAAAAACAAAAAAAAAAGAATAAAATATAAAAATCATGATTATCTCAATAAATGCAGGAAAAGCATTTGCAAAATTCAACATCCTTTCATGATAAAAACCTTGACAGATTGGGCATAGAACAAACATACTTTAACATAGTAGAGGCCACGCACAACAAACTCACAGTTAACATTATACTCAATGGAGAAAATGGAAAAAATTTCCTCTAACATCAAGAACAAGACAAGAATGCCCACTCCCACCACTCTTATTCAATATAGTACTGGAAGTCCTAGCTAGAGTAATTAAGTAAGACAAAGAAATCCAAATTTCTTTGGATTTCTAAGTAAGACAAAGTCATCCAAATCAGAAAGGAAGAAGTAAAATTATCACTATTTGCAGATGATATGATTTTACATACAAAAATCCCAAGGACTCAATCAAAGAACTGTTGGAACTAATCAACAAATTTCATAAAATTGCAGGATATAAAATCAACACACAGAAATCAGCTGCATTTCTGTATACCAACAATTAAGTATCTGACAAAGAAATTACCCCATAAACAATAGCATCAAAAACAATAAAATACCTAGGAATAAATTTAACCAAGGAAGTGAAAGATCTGTACAACAAAAACTACAAGACTTTGCTGAAAGAAATTGAAGAAACACAAACAAATGGAAAAACATCTCATGTTCATGGATTGGAAGAATATTGTAAAATGTCCATATTACCCAAACTGATCTATAGATTCAACACAATCTCTATCAAAATATCAAGGGCATTCACCACAGAAATAGAAAAAACAATCCTAAAATTTGTATGGAACCACAAAAGACTCCAAATATCCAAAGAAATCCTAAGGAGAAAAAACAAATCCAAAAGTATCACACTTACTGACTTCAAACTATACTACAAAGCTAGAGTAATATAAAAACAGTGTGGTACTGGCATAAAATTAGACATATAGACCATTAGAACAGAATACAGAGCCCAGAATTAAACCCTCCGCATATGTGGTCAACTACTTGCTGACAAGAGAGCCAAGAATACCTAATGAGGAAAGGATAGTCTCTTCAACAAATAGTGTTGAAAAAACTGGATAAACACATGCAGAACAATGAAACTGAACCCCTATCTTACACCACTCGCAAAAAGAACTCTAAGTGGATCAAAGACTTAAACATAAGACCTGATACTATACAGGTAAAGAGCCATAAAATTAAGACAAAATAATCTCTATGATGATAAGCAGAGTTGTGGGAGCTACAGAGAAAGCAGTAGTTAATTAAATGTGCCCAGCAGAGGGCATATTTGAGCTCACACTTGGAGAAAGAATAGAATTTCACCAGAGTATGAACAGAAACACTAAGTACATGACACGACCCCATAAAACTAGAAGTGTAGTGTGGGTGGGTAGAGGATTGTTTGGGACACCTGTCTGGGTCTTGGGGCATGTTTGGACATGAGGCTTAGAAGACCCTTGAATGGCACGCAAAAAGTTTGGGATTTAGTCTACAGGCAACAAGAACCGACTGAAACATTTTGAGTAGGAAGGTGATGAGGGATGGGCTTTAACCAACATTAATAGTAGAGCAATGGGGGAAGGAGGAGAAAGCCTGAGGCAGAGAAGCCAGTTAGAAAATCAGAGTCTGATTTGGGGACAGTGGAGAGGAGGGACAGATGAGAGACATTTTTGAAGGGTAATTAATTTTGGGGACTTGGAGGCTATTAGTTCTCAAGGCTGAGCTAGCTAAAAGCTGGTTTTTATGTAAGACAGCTCTGAGGGGAGGTGGGGAAGAGGGACATGAAAGGTGGAGCAGGTTTAAGGATGAGATTGAGCGATTGGTTTGGAAAGTGCTGCTTCTGTAGCATAGCAGCAGACAACTGGTCAGGGTTAGAGAGACAGAGAATTGGGAAACCTCATCAGACAGATAATAAAGTCATGAGAGTAGATGGACTCACCCAAGGAAAGAGAGAAGTCAGGAGAAAAGTGGAACCAAGGGAAAAACTGAAGGGAATGCCTGTGTCTATTGGTGGGTGAAGTGCCAACCAGCATAGTCACTGAGTATGAATGTAACCAAAGATGGGGGATACCCTGGAGGTGGCAGTATCACAGAGATAAGGTAAATGGACTCTTCAGGACTCTGGGACCATATCACCCATGTTAGAATTGCTTCTTAGTGATGTGTCTTGGGCAAATTACTTGACTTCTTTGTACCTCAGTTTCCTCAGCTGTAAAATAAGGATAATAATAGTATCCACATAATAGAGTGGTTGTGAAAATTGAGTTAAAATAGGTGAAGTAATTAGAACAGTGCCTGTTACATAGAAAATGGTGTATGTGTTAGTCATTGTTTTGTTGTTACTTTCTAAAATAAGGTTTTAAAAGTAAAAACAGTAGAAAATATGCAGTCATTCATTCAGCCAAGTGCTTTTAAAATTTTTTTCAATTATGCCATCTGGTTGTTTTGCATCAGGCACTGCCTTTTTAAAAACTTTTTATTTTGCAAAGTTGCAAACATAGTACAGAGTTCCTAACTACTCTTCACCTTGTTTCTCATAAGGTTAACATCTTACATATATATTGAAGCCAGAAAATTAACATTAATACAGTACTGTTAACTAATTACCTTATTTGAATAATGCCTGTTTTCCACTGTCTTTTTTTCTTGTCCATGACCCATTCCAGCATCCAACACTGCATTTAGTTGTATCTCCTTTGTTCCCTCCAGTCTATGATAGTTCTGTCTTTTTCATGATCTTAACATATTTTAAGACTACTAGTTTTGTAGAAGGCCCTTCCATTTGGGTTTATCTAATGGTTTCTCATGATTAGGTTGAGGTTATGCATTTTTGGCAAAAATTCCACAGAAAGAACATTGTAGCCTCCTCAGTATACCATCTTGGGGGTATGATGTCAATATGTCTTATTACTGGTGATATTAACTTGGATGACTCAGTTATGGTGATGTCTATCAGGTTTCTCCATAGTAAAGATACTATTTTTTCCTTTGTAATTACTATCATGTAGGGAGATACTTTGAGAATATACAAATCATTTTTTCAATATAATTTCCCCTACTAATTTTAGCATTCTTTGATGGCTCTTGCCTGCAACAATTACTACTGTGGTGTCTGACTAATGGTGATTTTCTATTTTTAGTCATTCCTTCTACATTTATTAATTAGAATTCTGTCATAAGAAAGAGCTGTCCCTTTCCCCCCATTTATTTATTTCAGTATATATTTATACCTGTATTTATTTCAGTATGGACTTGGATACTTAGTCTTTGGGTTGTAATCCAATACTATCCTTATTTATTTTGTTGTACAAATTTTTCCAGCTTTGGCCATTGGGACCTCATTCAAGTTTGTTCTGTGTCCTATTGATGTGTCCCCATCATTTCTCAAGCACTTCCTAACTTTCTGGCATCACAAGATATTCCAGACTAATCTTGTCTTTTCCCTGCCATAGCTCTGGAATCAAACATTTCTCTAAGGAGCCCTGGTTCCTTTTATTAGAGAATGGTATTTAGAAAACAAGCTCTGGACTCTAGGTATGATCATTGCTCCTAGGATGCCACTGCTTCCAGGCTCAGGGAGGAGTACCTCTTTTTCAAGTGTCCTGGCCGTCTTTCTAGAAGAGATGTTCCCTGTGCTTTGGGGAAAAATATGGGTTAAAACAATGACACATTCAGATTATTATCCTTTTGAAAATAGTACTGGAAAACCAATACTCTGTTCTTTTTCCTTTTTCCTTCCCTAGTTCTCCAGTTTGGATTTACAACTATCTTTGTGGCAGCTTTTCCCCTAGCACCACTTCTGGCCTTACTGAATAATATAATTGAAATTCGACTTGACGCTTATAAATTTGTCACACAGTGGAGGCGACCTTTAGCTTCAAGGGCCAAAGACATAGGTAAGTTGGATTTGAAGTGTTTTTAAAAGATATTAACCACCTGGTAGATAAAATAAAACAGCTACCAGCTTTAGATTTTTACATATGGTTTCCATGTAAGATAACTCAACTAACTCTTGCAAAAGAATAATTGTTAGCTTTAAATAATATTAGATAACAAGTACAGCTACCTATTTGGAAATTTATAATTTCCAGTGCTAGAGAATTTGTGCTTAAATAGATTCTCAATTTGGTTGTTTCTATCCTAAGACTTTGGAATCTAAAAATTTGATTTATTACCACTTATTTCCTTTTTAAAGTAGATCTCCCATTTGCTTAACTTTGTTTTGCTCTTTCCTAAATGTTTGCCGGAGTCATAGGAAGCATGGTCCAGTTTTTCTAGAGGCAGAGATGGCCTTTGGTTTTTGACTAGAGATGCTGAGTTTAATCAGGTGCAGCCCCTCAAAAGCTGGCAGAGATCAGAGACTGTCTTTTATCCATTTCTGCATCCAGTGCTGAGGATAGGGCAGGCAGGTGCTCAGCCAGTGTGTGCAGAAGAGAATTCGGTGTGCATATGCTTAACTCAGTGGTCTTGGAACGTCCCAATGAAACAAACACACTCAATGAGCACCTACTCTGGGCCAGTGCATCAGGAACTTGGTCCATAAACATGAACTGGAGAGACCCTATAGGTACCCCCAAGGAGCTCCCAGTCTGGTGGTATCTTGACATTGCATGTGCCAATCTGATCAGATAGTGTTTGGTGCCTTATCATTGACCAGAATTCTCTACTCATATCTGAACCCGATTGAGTTTTAAGTCATGAGCATGGGCACTTCCATGCAAACTCCTTCAATGCCAAGGTTTTTGAAGGTACAAATCCTTCCTCCTGGTTGCAAGAATCAGTTTTTGGGATGGTGGAAGGACCTGTGCAAAGGACTATTGAAAATGAATTACCCCAGTTGTTTTTATAGTTATCACCTCTGCTGTTGTGTCTGGAATTAATTCAACACTTCTCTTTGAATAGGAATTTGGTATGGAATTCTTGAAGGCATTGGAATTCTCTCTGTTATTACAAACGCATTTGTCATAGCGATCACATCTGACTTTATCCCTCGCTTGGTGTACGCTTATAAGTATGGACCTTGTGCAGGCCAAGGAGAAGCTGGGCAAAAGTAAGTGTGCCATAAAGCCATCATGAAATCCCCATTTCCTAGCCATTGTGTGCTGTTGGACACTCAGACAGAAGCCTCTGCATTGGAGTACATGGGACACAAGCCCAGGACAGAAGGCCTGTAGTGGGGAGGTGGAAATGTGATACAATAACACTTTTGGCCAAAGAAAACACATTCTGATCTATTGAAGGGTTGGAAGTCATACAAGTCATACAAGTTTTAGGTGGAATCCAATGTGAGAAAAGCAATTAATCATTTTCCCCCCTCCTGCCCACCATGAATTCAGAAGTGTGTGGTATGCTAATGTGTGTAGCAAAAAAAGTGTTCCATGATGTATAGTTATGCCATTTTTATGAGTTTATAAAAGTATAGTTATAATTTGATTCCTCTTGTGTCATGTGTAGACCCTGCAAATTTTACATGGGAAATGTGCAATCATGTGCCAAGTACTCACAAGGTATTCCATAAATATTTGTGGAATAAGTAACTGAGTGATTCTTTCCTGGCTATGGACTTGACCAGTGTCTATATTACCACAGGCAAATTGGGTGAACTTAACTCGCTGAGAGCTCAATACTATGGCATCACCTCAATGGTTCCCAAAGCCAGGGCTCTGTATTTCTGGTCAGCTAAAGCCTTGGCAAAATTATAACATGTCCCCTAGCTTTCATTTCTACACCCTTGGAAAAAAGATTAAAAGTCCCAACATACTTTAATGGGAAAAAATAAAACAACCCTGTTTGGCTAATGTCAAAATAATATAATTAATTGTGGGATTTAAATGTCTGTAGGTCAGAGTGGAATGTGTGTTGGGATCATAGGGTCCTTTTGGTGCCCCAGAAGTCATCTCACTTAGGCTCCTGCATATTCCTACAAGCAGCCCTGCCTCTTAGTTTACTAGTCTGAGCCAAACTAATTCATCCTCTATAGCCAGTGTAGTTCCATCAGCCCCCAAGGCGTACAGTGCCACCAAATCAAGTCAGCTAAATTTATACACACCTGACCTAGGTCCAATTTCATTATTCATCCTACATAAATGCTCTAAGGCATAGATAACTGAATGAGATAAAGCTCACAATCCAGCTATTTGAGGAAGCTTCTATAAAGTTCTTCACTAACCACGTGGCCATTAAATGTGAATTATCTAGCCACTTTAAGTGAGCATACCATCCAATTTTAAGAGAGATTTAAAGACTTACACTGTACTATGCGTGCACTTCTTTCTACCTGTAACTGTTGTGAACATTCTCTGCTTGACTCAGCCTAGAAGAGCTTACCTTTGTTCAAACCACTTTCATGTATGTTTTGCATTTGATTCTCAAAACAACGCGGGTAGCGGGATATGCATTATTAGCCTCGCTTTGAAGAGCAGAAAGAGATTGAGAGAGGTTAAATCCGTAATCACAAGGCAGAGTAACTGATGGAGCCCACACGAAGGTAAAGCCTAGACTCAGACAGTGCCCTTCATCCTGAACCTCACAGCCCTCGGGGCCCTTGCCAATAAGTGCTTATCCAACTCATCTAACAGTCAACTCCCTGGGGTTTAAATCTTGATGGTTATTTCCATTCTTCCGCTACTTCAAATATGGTAATACCTGTCTTGTTCTGGAGGAAACCAAAAAATAAAGTGGGAACATTTATACGCAGCTGATAATGAATCAAAGCTTTAGAGTTTTGACGGCCTATTAGATTTAAGACAATGTTCATGGTGATTAGAATTTCTCTAAATAGCCTCCTTAATTCAGTTTTACTGAGCTCTTTGGGCCTTTTTTTTTTTAAACAATGTTTCTCTTAAGAGCCTTTTGCTACCTTCAATATTTGTAGATCTACTTTTTATCTTCTAATCCATTGGTCGTTTTTCTTATTTTCAAATAGTTACATTTGTGTATGTTTCTTCATGAATCTTATTTTCTGCCCCACCAGCTACTCTATTATCCTTTTTAGGTTTTTTTTTTTCCAGTTTAAAAATGCTTCAGAGATGACTGAACTCATAGAGGAGCAGCATTGTCAAATTTTAGATGTCATAGGCTTTTAAGGCAACATGCGCAGTCAGAGTGAGATCCCACTTAGATTAAATCCGGCTGTGGAAACGCCATATTTCAATTTAAATTGACCCTAAATCAACAGTATTCCAACCAAACCAATCACCTTTCTCCAAAACTCCAGGCTTCCTCACCTTACAGGTTTCCCTGGCTCCTCCATGGATGAGAATTTCACTCCTGTGTCCAGGGTCATCCAGTTCACAGGCCCCTTGTCCCTATGACAGCGTGCTTCAGTTATTCCTGGCTGCGCATTCCCACCAGTCTCTCCACAGACGGGTCTTCAGCAGCACGGTGGGGAAGACATTCTCATTTTTCAGCCAGATCTGTACGTGAAAGGAATACTGTGGTTTGAGGCAGTGGTCTCCACACAAGAGGGTACACAAGAATTTTTCAAATGTTTTCATCTTCCCTCTTAAGACATTCTGTCTTTCCAGCTGCCGGTGATCAGAGTGGTGTTCATTGCCTACAAAATGAAGTCACTTCCTCTTTCAGGGTATCTTCCCAAGGGCCCTTTAGAAAGAGCTTAGAGAACTAAAATCACTTCTGGGCAGACATCAGGAGACAGAAATTGTGAAGTAAAGTTGAAGATGTATATTATAAAATTGTCCTGTCAATCAGAGTTAAAATTTCAATCAGCAAACTAAATTTTTTTTCCAGGAAGCACAAATAACCAGTTTGATCCCTCACCCTCAATGAATGCAATAAACTAATTACTTTGTTATCAGGTAGACATGGATTAGAGCTTGGGAACATTCTCTAAGGATATATGCAGGCCTTAGAAAATTACTGTGAGGTATATACCTGATCTAGTGATATAAATCAAGCTGATTTTCCTGTAAAAATAGTGATATCATAAGGAGGTAGAGACTTGATCAAGGACACGATGCTCGAATTTTCACAGAATGAGCTACAAATATCTTAATGAACTATAAATAATGTATTTATATAAGCTATAAATCAATTAAATCAATCAACACCAAAACCAATTGCAAAGTTGTATTTCAGAAGATAAAGCTTATGGTTACAGAGGTCTACTCTATTTCATAATGTCTGACATTTTCAATGCAAGAAGTCAGAAGTCGACTTTCTTCTGTGCTTATCTCATTAGCCTAATTTATTACCTATAAATAAAGTTATTTACAAATTAACCTGTAAATAAATTAGGCATTTGTTGTCTACAAAGCATGTCTGACTTTAAATGCACAAACCTGACCTTATTTCCCCTTGCTTTTTTGCCCTTTCAGCCCTATCCCCATGATATTTGAGTCACAATGCCTAAAACCTCAAAAGCAAATTTAGTAGTAGAATTCAAAGACACTCTGCAGTGACTTTGATCTGGAATCTACAAATTCAAAAGTCAACTTCTAATTCTGTTCTCTCCCTTGAAAATGATGATAATGATCACTAGTTCATCCTTTTCCCCCATAGTAAAGGATGGAAAGCAATAAGTAATGAATGGTTTTAAAACCAGAATTCTCACATTTAAATAAATGTCTTCTCAGAAGTTACTTGGAAAACGTATGCATTCTAATCCAAACAATGCTGCCCTTGCATAAGACATTTTTCTGAATCTTCTTTCTTGGAAATGCCTTCAGAGGCCATCTGCCAACCCCTTAAGAAAACTGACTTCATTATTTTATATTCTCAGGAAACTCTTCCTTTGTCTGATACTTTTTTCTCCTTCCCTCTCACTTCTCCCTGATCATCAGTGTAGCCTCGTCTTTCCTCTGTCTCACCTGGAGCTGGGGGTGTGTCACAGTGAGGATACATAGACCTCCTGCCAGCAAACTTAGTAGACATGGGATCTGCTGCTGCCTGTGGCCTTCCTGCTGTAACAGTAGGTCACTGAGTTGACACATGGATGCCACTGGCTGAACTCTATACGATGAAGTGTGGAAAACCTCATCTCCCTGAATTGATGATGGTCTCAACTGTTTGATGTTGGCAAGCTAAGATTCTACCACAGTGAAAAGAATTAGATAAATGCCTAGAAAATGTAGTATTAGCAGTTCCTCTCCTTCCCTGATTATGGAAATTATATGGAAAGAAGACTTACTAGTTCCATGTGTAATGCTTTGCACCCAGAAGGAGTACATGCCCACTAAAGGCACATTTTCAACTTGATTCATGACTGACATTACATGAATATGCTTAATAAAGGGTTCAACTATGTCTCCCTTTTATCTTTTATTTTGAATGTAAGGTATTCAGCCTGTGAGATGGGTATTTCATTCGAATTTAGGTTCTCTACTGAGTTTTTTAACAGAGTAGCCATTAGCAGCTTTAATCTTAGTAAAGCTCAGGGCTGCTGTGTGAGAGAAGAGTGTAGGAGGGGTTGTAATTATTCCATTTCAATGCTGGGCCTGCTTTTGCCAGTTTCCAGAGCACCTTTCCCTTCCCACAGCTCAGCTCCTGAAAAGACTGCTCTATTCTGTATTTCACAAAACTGGCTCCCTCTCTGTGACAGCTAATCATCATCAAGACTCTGTTTTCATGTCATGTTCTAGGCAGTTCATAGATGAGGGAGAAATCATTTCAAATTACCTTTTTATGGAGTGATGGGAGAGGCCTGCTGCCAGTGGGAGTAGGGCATGTCACACACGCACTGACCATTTGTTTCACCCATGAGTGACTGTTGACAAATGGGTCCTTCTGCTTGGTTCATTTCTTTTAAGGCCATGATGAAACCAGTGACTTGTCTTGAGCAAGACAACACATGCACAGAACCCATGTGCTCTCAGAACTATGTTTGTGTTATCACTTGGGTTTGGTATTCAGCAACTTTGGATAATCACATCAGACATGTTAATGAAGAGAGTCTGAAGACCATGATTTCTTCTTTCAATTAATAATTAAATATTTATTGACCTCCTGCTAGGTGCATGAAATAAAATGAATAATACCACTCACATTTATTAAGATCTTGCTATAGGCTAAGCATTACATCACTTGCTTTACATATATCATTTCATTTCATTCCCACAATGACCCTATGAGGTGGACACTTTCGTTGCTTAAAGAGTTGCATAATTTGCCAAGATCACATGGCTAGAAAGCAGCAGAGCTACAATTTGACCCTAAAGCCCAAGTGTTTTGTATTGTAATATACTGACCCCCATCCCCCAACACAGAATGAAAGCCATGTCCTCAAGAAGCTTATAATCCCTGGGAGGTCCAGGCAATACTTTTACTCCTGATCCATCTTCAAGACCTTGATAGAATCTCTGGTA
The DNA here is from genome assembly GCF_028564815.1 of Eubalaena glacialis. Classification (NCBI taxonomy): domain Eukaryota; kingdom Metazoa; phylum Chordata; class Mammalia; order Artiodactyla; family Balaenidae; genus Eubalaena; species Eubalaena glacialis. The sequence continues at coordinate 21,031,364 of NC_083726.1, read as the reverse complement.
CTTTAATTTTCCTCCAATCAAATAAATTGAATTCAATATTTACTGGATTCCTACACTGCACGAGACTGTCCTAGGATACCAAAATATCTATGACACCTCTTCTGATCCAAAAAAGAAAAATACCACTATAGTCCAAAGGAGAAGACATACATGTATGCAGCCAACTCTAGTATAAGCTATATGGCCATTGTGAAGTAAATATAGCTGCACCACAGAGAGAAGGGAATGAGTCTTCTGACTGGGGGGATTAGGACATTTTCACAAAAGAGGTGACATCTCAGTTGGTGAACACTATTACCACTCGTAAAACATGAGTAAGGAATCCCAAGAGAAAAGACAACATGAGCAGAGGCATGAAAGTATATGATACATGAAAGGAACGTAATCTAGCATGACTGTAGCATGGGATGTGAGTTGGGAGGGGGGTTATATTCATACTAGTTATATTCAGGGCATTATGAGAAATTATAGATAATCATTAATGAAGGAATGTGATTATGTGTGCATATATGTGTGTGTCATCAATGAAAGAGGTGGTGACTTATTTATGCAGATGCTGCAATGCTTTTGCCCATTTCACTGAAGCACTGATTAGAGTAGTGATGGTCTAGATGATGATTCTGCACAAAAAGGACTATAACAAAAGAAATGACTTGTTCTTCATTCAACATACCCAGGGCTTTTCAGTGTATTCCAACTTGAGTGCTGTGACAAGGCAGGTCCAAGTAAGGCACCTGTAACTGTGGGGATTTCTAGGAAGTAGAGCCTTGGTGAATTGGATGCAGAGGTGATTCGAGTCCTAATTATAGAATCTGTTTTCTTTTGTAGGTGCATGGTTGGCTATGTGAACGCCAGCTTGTCTGTATTCCGAATTTCTGACTTTGAGAACCGATCTGAGCCTGAGTCTGATGGGAGTGAGTTCTCGGGGACTCCTCTCAAGTACTGTAGGTAAGCGTGGCTCTCTTAGCCTCAGCTGGGCTGGCTCTGCCGTGGGGAGGTGTTGCTCAGACAGTAGCCCTTTTCGACTGAGTGGATTTACAGCTGCGGTTCTCAAACTTGATTATGCATTACAATCCCCTGGAGAATTTTTAAATCTCTTTACGAGGCTGTGACCCAGATGGATTAAAACATAATCTCTGGGGTGAAACCCAGACTTCCAGATCCAGGAAGCCCATGTAAGAGGAACCCAAAGAGACCCCCACTAAGACATTATAATTAAAGTATCAAAAGTTAAGACAAGGAGAGAATATTAGAAGCAGCAAGAGAAAAACACTTTGTTACACACAGGCATATGTCATTTTTGTGCACTTCGCAGATACTGCATTTTTTAAAAATTGAAGGTTCGTGGCAATCCTGCATCAAGAAAGTCTGTCAGTGCTGTTTTTCCAACAGCATTTGCTCACTTTGTGACTCTGTGTCACGTTTTGGTAATTCTTGCCATATTTCAGATTTTTTCATTATTATTATATTTGTTGTGGTGATCTATGATCAGTGATCTTTGATGTTACTATTGTAATTGTTTTGGGGTGCTACAAACCCTGCGCATATAAGACAGTGGACTTAATGTGTTCTGACTGCTCTGTTTTCCCATCTCTGCCTCTCCTTGGGTTCCCCTCTTCCCTGAGACACAGTATTGAAATTAGGCCAATTCAATTAATAACCCTACAGTGGCCTCTAAGTGTTCAAGAGAAAGGAAAGCCACACATCTCTCACTTTAAATCAAAAGCTAGAAATGACTAAGCTTAGTAAGGAAGGCAAGCTGAAAGCAGAGATAAGCCAAAAGGTAGGCCTCTTCCACCAAACAGTTTGCCAAGTTGTGAATGCAAAGGAAAAGTCCTTGAAGGAAAGTTAAAGTGCTACTCCAGTGAACACCCAAATGATAAGAAAGTGAAACAGCCTTACTGATGATCTGAAGAAAGTTTTAGTGGTCTGTACAGAAGATCAAACCAGCAACAACATTCCCTTAAGCCAAAACTTAATCCAGAGCAAGACCCTCACTCTCTCAATTCTGTTAGGGCCAAGAGAGGTAACGAAGCTACAGAAAAGTTGGAAGCCAGCAGAGGTTAGTTCATGAGGTTTAAGAAGCAGCACCCATAACATGCAAGTGCTGATGTAGAAGCTGCAGCAATTTGGTTCAAGATGGCGGAGTAGAAGGACGTGTGCTCACTCCCCCTTGCGAGAGCACCAGAATCACAACTAACTGCTGAATAATCATCAACAGGAAGACACTGTAACTCACCAAAAAAGGTACCCCACATCCAAAGACAAGCCCCAGTGAGATGGTAGGAGGGTCGCAATCACAATAAAATCAAATCCCATAACCACTGGGTAGGTGACTCACAAACTGGAGAACAATTATACCACAGAAGTCCACCCACTGGAGTGAAGGTTCTGAGCCCAACATCATGCTTCCCAATCTCGGGGTCTAGCAATGGAAGAAAGAATTCCCAGAGAATCACACATTGAAGGCTAGCAGGATTTGATTGCAGGACTTCGACAGGACTGGGGGAAACAGAGACTCCACTCTTGGAGGGCACACACAAAGTAGTGTGCTTATCAGGCCCCAGGGGGAAGGAGCAGTGACCCCACAGGAGACTGAACAGACCTACCTGCTAGTGTTGGAGGGTCTCCTGCAGAGGCGGGGGTGGGGGGCTGTGGCTCACCATGAGGACAAGACACAGGCAGCAGAAGTTCTGGGAAGTACTCCTTGGCGTGAGCCCTCCCGGAGTCCACCATTAGCCCCACCAAAGAGCCTCTAGCTCCAGTGCTGGGTCCCCTCAGGCCAAACAACCAAAAGAGAGGGAACTCAGCCCCATCCATCAGCAGACAAGCAGATTAAAGTTTTACTGAGCTCTGCCCACCAGAGAAACACCCAGCTCTACTCACCACCAGTTCCTCCAATCAGGAAGCTTGCACAACACTCTTAGATAGCCTCATCCACCAAAGAGCAGACAGCAGAAGCAAGAAGAACTACAATCCTGCAGCCTGTGGAACGAAAACCACATTCACAGAAAGATAGACAAAATGAAAAGGCAGAGGACTATGTACCAGATGAAGTAACAAGATAAAACCCCAGAAAAACAACTAAATGAAGTGGAGATAGGCAACCTTCCAGAAAAGGAATTCAGAATAATGATAGTGAAGATGATCCAGGACCTCGGAAAAAGAATGGAGGCAAAGATCGAGAATATGCAAGAAGTGTTTAACAAAGACCTAAAAGAATTAAAGAACAAACACCTAGAAGAATTAAAGAAAAAACAGAGATGAACAATACAATAACTGAAATGAAAAATACACTAGAAGGAATCAACAGCAGAATAACTGAGGCAGAAGAACAGATAAGTGACCTGGAAGACAGAATGGTGGAATTCACTGCTGTGGAACAGAATAAAGAAAAAGAATGAAAAGAAATGAAGACAGCCTAAGAGACCTCTGGGACAAAATCAAACGCACCAACATTCACATTATAGGGGTCACAGAAGGAGAAGAGAGAGAAAAAGGACCCGAGAAAATATGTGAAGAGATTATAGTCGAAAACTTCCCTAACATAGGAAAGGAAATAGCCACCCAAGTCCAGGAAGCACAGAGAGCCCCAGGCAGGATAAACCCAAGGAGAAACACGCCGAGACGCACAGTAATCAAATTGACAAAAATTAAAGACAAAGAAAAATTATTAAAAGTAACAAGGGAAAAACGACAGATAACATACAAGGGAACTCCCATAAGGTTAACAGCTGATTTCTCAGCGAAACTGTACAAGCCAGAAAGGAGTGGCACGATATATTTAAAGTGATGAAAGGGAAGAACCTACAACCAAAATTACTCTACCCAGCAAGGATCTCATTCAGATTCGACAGAGAAATCAAAAGCTTTACAGACAAGCAAAAGCTAAGAGAATTCAGCACCACCAAATCAGCTCTACAACAAATGCTAAAGGAACTTCTCTAAGTGGGAAACACAAGAGAAGAAAAGGACCTACAAAAACAAACCCAAAACAATTAAGAAAATGGTAATAGGAACATACATATCGATAATTACCTTAAATGTGAATGGATTAAATGCTCCAACCAAAAGACACAGGCTTGCTGAATGGATAGAAAAACAAGAACCATATATATGCTGTCTACAAGAGACCCACTTCAGACCTACGAACACATACAGACTGAAACTGAGGAGATGGAAAAAGATATTCCATGCAAATGGAAATCAAAAGAAAGCTGGAGTAGCAATACTCATATCAGATAAAATAGACGTTAAAATAAAGAATGGTACAAGAAACAAGGAAGCACACTACATAATGATCAAGGGATCAATCCAAGAAGAAAATATAACAATTATAAATATATATGCACCCAACATAGGAGCACATCAATACATAAGGCAACTGCTAACAGCTATAAAAGAGGAAATCAATAGTAACACAATAATAGTGGGGGACTTTAACACCTCACTTACACCAATGGAGAGATCATCCACAAGAAAATTAATAAGGAAACACAAGCTTTAAATGACACAATAAACCAGATAGATTTAATTGATATATGTAGGACATCCGAAAACAGCAGATTACACTTTCTTCTCAAGTGCACCTGGAACATTCTCCAGGATAGATCACATCTTGGGTCAAAAATCAAGGCTCGGTAAATTTAAGAAAATTGAAATCATATCAAGCATCTTTTCTGAACAAAACACTATGAGATTAGAAATAAATTACAGGGGAAAAAAAGGTAAGCAACACAAACATATGGAGGCTAAACAGTACATTACTAAATAACCAAGAGATCACTAAAGAAATCAAAGAGGAAATCAAAAAATACCTAGAGACAAATGACAATGAAAACACAACGATCCAAAACGTATGGAATGCAGCAAAGGCAGTTCTAAGAGGGAAGTTTATAGCAATAAAATCCTACCTCAAGAAACAAAAAAAATCTCAAACAATCTAAACTTACATCTAAAGGAACTAGAGAAAGAAGAACAAACAAAACCCAAAGTTAGTAGAAGGAAAGAAATCATAAAGATCAGAGCAGAAGTAAATGATACAGAAACAAAGAAAACAATAGCAAATATCAATAATACTAAAAGCTGTTTCTTTGAGAAGATAAAATTGATAAACATTTAGCCAGACTTATCAAGAAAAAGAGGGAGAGGACTCAAATCAATAAAATTAGAAATGAAAAAGGAGAAGTTACAACAGACACTACAGAAATACAAAGCATCACAAGAGACTACTACAAGCAACTCTATGCCCAAAAAATGGACAACCTGGAAGAAATGGACAATTTCTTAGAAAGGTATAACCTTCCAAGACTGAACCAGGAAGAAACAGAAAATATGAACAGACCAATCACAAGTAATGAAATTGAAACTGTGGTTAAAAATCTTCCAACAAACAAAAGCCCAGGACCAGATGGCTTCACAGCTGAATTCTATCAAACATTTAGAGATGAGCTAACACCCATCCTTCTCAAACTCTTCCAAAAAAACGGTGAGGAAGGAACACTCCCAAACTCATTCTACGAGGCCACCATCACCCTGATACCAAAACCAGACAAAGATATTACAAAAAAGAAAATTACAGACCAGTACCACTGTGAATATAGATGCAAAAGTCCTCAACAAACTACTAGCAAACAGAATCCAACAACACATTAAAAGGATCATACACCATAATCATGTGGGATTTCTCTCAGGGATGCAAGGAGTCTTCAGTATATGCAAGTCAATCAGTGTGATACACCATATTAACAAATTGAAGAATAAAAACCATATGATCATCTCAATAGATGCAGAAAAAGCTTTTGACAAAATTCAACACCCATTTATGATAAAAACTCTCCAGAAAGTGGGCACAGAGGGAACCTACCTCAACATAATAAAGGCCATATACGACAAACCCACGGCAAACATCATTCTCAATGGTGAAAAACTGAAAGCATTTCCTCTAAGGTCAGGAACAAGACAAGGATGTCCACTCTCACCACTATTATTCAAGATAGTTTTGGAAGTCCTAGCCACGGCAATCAGAGAAGAAAAAGAAAGAAAAGAAATCCAAATTGGAAAAGAAGTAAAACTTTCACTGTTTGCAGATTACCTGATACTATACATAGAAAATCTTAAAGATGCCACCAGAAAACTACTAGAACTAATCAATGAATTTGGTAAAGTTGCAGGATGCAGAAGTAATGCACAGAAATCTCTTGCATTCCTACACACTAACAATGAAATATCAGAAAGAGAAATTAAGGAAAGAATCCCATTCACCACTGCAACAAAAAGAATAAAATACCTAGGAATAAACCTACCTAAGGAGGTAAAAGACGTGTACTCAGAAAACAATAAGACACTGATGAAAGAAATTAAAGGTGACACAAACAGATGGAGAGACATACCATGTTCTTGGATTGGAAGACTCAATATTGTGAAAATGACTATACTACCCAAAGCAATCTACAGATTCAATGCAATCCCTATCAAATTACCAATGGCATTTTTTACAGAACTAGAACAAAAAATCTTAAAATTTGTATGGAGGCAAAAAAGACCCCAAATAGCCAAAGTAATCAAGAAAGAAAAACAGAGCTGGCAGAACCAGGCTCCCTGACTTCAGACTATATTACAAAGCTACAGTAATCAAAACAGTATGGTACTGGCACAAAAATAGAAATAGATGGAACAGGATAGAAAGCCCAGAAATAAACCCATACACCTATGGTCAATTAATCTACAACAAAGGAGGCAAGAATATACAATAGAGAAAAGACAGTCTCTTCAATAAGTGTTGCTGGGAAAATTGGACAGCTACATGTAAAAGAATGAAATTAGAACACTCCCTAACACCATACACAAAAATAAACTCAAAATAGATTAAAGACCTAAATATAAGACCGGATAGGATGAAACTCCTAGAGGAAAACACAGGCAGGACACTCTTTGACATAAATCGCCACAATATCTTTTTGGATCCATCTCCTAGAGTAATGGAAATAAAAACAAAAATAAACAAATGGTACCTAATTAAACTTAAAAGCTTTTGCAGAGCAAAGGAAACCATCAACAAAACGAAAAGACAACCTACAGAATGGGAGAAAATATTTGCAAATGACGCTACTGACAAGGGATTAATTTCCAAACTATACAAAGAGCTCACAGAGCTCTATATCAAAAAAACAAACAACCCAATCAAACAATGGACAGAAGATATAGACATTTCTCCAAAGAAGAGATACAGATGGCCAAAAGGCACATGAAAAAATGCTTGAAATCACTAATTATTAGAGAAATCAAATCAAAACTACAATGAGGTATTGCCTCACACCAGTCAGAATGGTCATCATCAAAAAGTCTATAAATAAATGCTGGAGAGGGTGTGGAGAAAAGGGAACTCTCCTACACTGTTAGTGGGAATGTAAATTGGTACAGTGACTATTGAGAACAGTATGGAGGTTCCTTAAAAATCTAAAAATAGAGCTACCATAAGATCCTGCAATCACACTCCTAGGCATATATCTGGAGAAAACCATAATTTGAAAAGATACACGCACCCCAGTGTTCATTGCAGCACTATTTACAATAGCCAAGGCATGGAAGCAACCTAAATGTCCATCAACAGAGGAATGGATAAAGAAGATGTGGTACATATATACAATGGAATATTACTCAGCCATAAAAAAGAACGAAATAATGCCATTTGCAGCAACATGGGTGGACCTACAGCTTATCATACTAAGTGAAGTAAGCCAGATAGAGAAAGATAAATATCATATGATACCGTTTAAATTTGGAATCTAAAGAAAAAAAAGATACAAATGATCTTATTTCCAAAACAGAGACTCACAGACATAGAAAACAAACTTATGGTTACCAAAGGGGAAAGGGGGGTGGGGGAGGGATAAATTAGGAGATTGGGATTAACATATACTCACTACTATATATAAAATAGATAACCAATAAGGACCTACTGTATGGCACAGGGAACTATACTCAATATTTCATAATAACCTATAAGGGTTATTACAAAATCTGAGGAAGAACATACATATATATATTCTGAATTGCTGTGCTGTAAACCTGAAACTAACACGATATTGTTAATCAACTATACTTCAATTTTTAAAAAGTTGCTAAAGAAGTAGATCTTAAAAGTTCTCATCACAAGAAAAAAAAATTTTTAATAATAAATAAAAGCAGGATCCAGAGTACTATGTAGAGCACTGCAACCAACTTTTACCCAAAGGGCATTTGCTGAACTGGGTAGACTTACACTTTGTTTTTCAAAGCTTTATATGGTTAGGGAATTTGAAAGGAAATAGAGAAATGACCAGCTTGTGAGTATAAATCGAAATATACACTACATAAAACCACAATATATTCATACTAGAGTCTGTTGTACAGCAATGGCCACATGCAACAGCATAGATAAATCTCAGTAGCACAATGTTAAAAAAAAAAAAAAAAAAAGCAAGTCTCAGAAGGCTGCATACCGTATAGCATCCTTTCTAGAGAGTTCAAGACAAACAAAACTGAACAATATCATATTCAGACAAATGAATAAACATATACATAACAAAAATATGTTAATGATAAAAATGAAGTTCAGGATAAGGGAAGCAAGGAGATGAGATGAAGGTCCTCCTTCATATAGCCCAGAGGTGGATATAAGTTCCCGGTAATATTTTAATTCTTGGGTTGCATGGAGGATTTATGAGCGTTCATTATGTTATTAAACTATTAAATACATAAACATAAAAATTGCAGAAAAGAAGAACAAGAATGGACCAATAAGATTAGTTATAAAAACTAAGAATTGTGATTAGTCCAATTTTGTGCAACAGAGGGCCAAAATAATGTTATAAAGAAATGCAAAGGATGAAGAACAGTCGAGATATTTTTGAAGAATAACAAGGTGGATATTTACCTTACATTAGATATAGTATAAAATCATAATATATTATATCAGTGCGGTGTTTAACATATGAATAGAAAATGGAATAGAAATGAGAACTCAAAAATAAATTGTGCAATAAAGATGTATTCACAAAATAAAACATACAGTATGATTCCATTTATATAGAATTCAAAGCAGATAAAACTAAGCACTGTTTTATTTAGGAACACTTGCATAAGTAGCATAATTATAAAGAGAAGCAGAAAATTACAATAGTCGTCACCTCTCGGGCTGTCTGGCATTGCCAGTGAGGCATTTCTAAGCCACTGACCGTGTTCTGTGGCTTAACTTGGGTGAGGTTCACTTATCATTCTGTGAAATGTACATATGTTTTTATTTTCACAGTTTAAAAAAATGGGAATGAATTAACTAACTGGTGCTAGAATATACCTGGTGCTAGAAAAATAATGTTTGCAAGCCAATCATCCATTTCCTGAGAAATAAAAGCAGCTATAGAGAATTCACTAACTTATGCCAAAAGGGAACACCCCATCTTTCCCACACGTAAAATTGAAGCCAAGAAATTTAAAGTTTTACTTTCTAAAAACAGTTCTGACTCACTTGGAAAAATCCTCCAAACATTAACACCACTGGGCTACGTTGTATCTTGGAAGGTACTAGGCTAAAGGATCAGAAGAGTGAAACTGATTGATTATCTTGAGGCTTGGTGTCCTGGCTGTTTCTACAGAAGGGCAGGGAAGTGTTTTCTTTGTACAAGTGCCAGAGAACATGCAGCCGATCATTTTGCAAAAAAGTTAGACTGCATCAAAAACAGAAACACGGGGTACAAGTGACATCAGAGCACGGCCCTCACAAAACCTCTGCTGAGTGGAAAAGGCCAAGAGACCAGGGGTAGGCTGCAGTGTGAACTGAGAGCTCCACTTACAACAGTCATCTGCAAGCTCATAGAAGAAAAGAGTGAGTCCAAAATTTTAGAGCAGGGTGGGACAGACCCTAAGTTTATTGATAGGGAAAACTGATGTCCAGCCATGCTTCATGAATTACCCAAGATCATTATTAGTCAGGCAAACCCCAAACATGGTTCCAGTATACTTTCCAGCACATAATTCTGGAGACAGCTGCCAGCAGCAAAGCAAATGACAAACTCATTGGCACCACTGAGTTTTAATTCCCTTAGGGTAGCAATAAGAAATTTTCTAGAGAGAAACTTGACTTTATGGTACAATGGCTTAAGAGAGTAGGAAGCCAGAAACCTGCTGCTTCTGAAAACAAACTTCCTAAGAATTTCACAACTTCTGATTCTCGTTCTCAGAACCTAAGTGCCAATGTAGACGCGTTGTGTTCCTCCGAGTACAGGTTAGCAGACCTCTGTGACAGATCACAAATGGATGTATATGACACACAGCCTGAACAAATAGATGCATATTCTCAACAACTTGATCCCTACATAGAAATTATCTAAAATGTTGCCAACTCACCATAGCCATGAGTATGTGTTTCCTAAATATTAAAAAGCACATGTAAAGAATATTAATTTTTAAAATACTGAAAAACCATAAATTAACATTTAAAACCACCACTTAAAACCCTTTACCTTTTGCATATTGTGTGTGTACAGTTTTCCAAATGGTCATTGTGTTTGATAATCTACTCTCATTGAGTGATAAGAAGTATTTCAACTTTCTAGTTTTCATACTTATAATTAATGGCTGTTTATATTTGATGTATACTAGTTTATTCAGCTATGCTGAATAAAGGAATTCATTTATCTGCTACGAGTTTACAGCATGAATTTTAAGAATGACACATCTGAATTGTATTTTTTGGAAATGGTCAAGGAAAGTGGTCTGCAAGATCAAGGAAAAACTATGATTTTCCACCCAGTGAATTTAGAAGGTATCTGAGGAGGAAGAGATTTGTCAAAATTCTTCAAATTAAAAGCCAAACAAGATCTGAGAAGCTAGGAGATGGAGCAGGCAAAACAAAGGGCAAAAGACAAGAGCAGAGAAGAACATAAATGGGAAAGGGACCAGTGGGTCCTGAAAAGAACTTCCTTCTCTAATGAACACTATTGTGTAGAAAGTTTAAGGAGTCAATGACGGTGACTCTGTTTTTTTAAATTAATTTATTTATTTGTTTTTATTTTTGGCTGTGTTGGGTCTTTGTTGCTGCACGTGGGCTTTCTCTAGCTGGGGCAAGCGGGGGCTACTCTTTGTTGAGGTGCACAGGCTTCTCACTGTGATGGCTTCTCTTGTTGCGGAGCATGGGCTCTAGGTGCGTGGGCTTCAGTAGTTGTGGCTCACTGGCTCTAGAGCACAGGCTCAGTAGTTGTGGCGCATGGGCTTAGTTGCTCCGCGGCATGTGGGATCTTCCTGGACTAGGGCTTGAACCCATATCCCCTGCATTGGCAGGCAGATTCTTAACCACTCCGCCACCAGGGAAACCCCAATGATGGTGACTCTTGAAGCAATTCAGGTTCCCTCCTTTTATATATACTTTTGTCTGATAATTAACCATGTGTATAATAAAAAGCATACTGCTCTTTTTCTTCTGCAATACTTACTTGGACTATATTTGAAATATAGGTAGCTAAAGACAAATAAAGGAATTACATTTGTTATCTTAATTGGAAAACACAATTCCTGGTTCTTGACTACCTGTGCTCTGCAAAAAGTAAAAGAAGGTTAGAATAGTCTATGCAAACTTTTAGTCCTGAATAAAATTATTCTTCCTAAAATTTCAGGCATTGTTTATTGGACCTATGACAGGAGCAGATTATGTAACAATATATTAGAATGAGTGTTTTCAATGATTATGTAATCCTTATCATCATAGGGAGAACCAGCAGTTTGAAGGCACTAACATTCACTTTTTTTTTTTTTAAGTATGGTTGATTTACAATTTTGTATTAGTTTCAGGTGTACAACATAGTGATTCGATATCTTAATAGATTATACTCCAATTAAAGTTATTATAAAATATTGGTAATATTCCCTGTGCAGTATGTTACATCTTTGTATGTTATTTATTTTATACCTAGTAGTTTGTACCTCTTAATCCCCTCCCCTTTCTTGGCCCTCCCCCCAGTCCTCTCCCCACTGGTAACCACTAGTTTGTTCTCTGTATCTATGAGTCTATTTTGTTACACTCACTTATTTGTTTTATTTTTTAGATTCCACATGTAAGCGAAAACATACAGTATTTGCCTTTGTCTGACTTACTTCACTAAGCATATGGGTATATATCTGAAGAAAATGAAAACACTAATTAGAAAAGATATATGCATCCCAATGTTCATAGCAGCATTATTTACAATAGCCAAAGTATAGAAGCAACCTAAGTATCCATCAACGGATGGATAAAGGAAATGTGATATATAATTAGATATATGTGTATATACACACACGCAATGGAATATTACTCAGCCATAAAAAAGAATTAAATTTTGCCATTTGCAAAACATGGATGGACCTGAAGGGTATTATGCTTAGTGAAGTAAGTCAGACAAACAGATTCATTCTTAATTTCAGCACCAAGTACTCATCATAAATATCACGTTACTGGCAAAATAATCATGATACATTACTATTATATTCCATAGACACTAATAATAATTAAGGTGATTATATTGATGATGATAATGGTCACAGCTCATATTTTTGTAATCCTTGATATTTTCAAGGATGCCCTGCATAGAAATTATCCTGTATCCTCATATGCAAATTAGTGCCAACCTTAAGGTTAGGTACCTGGACAATCATAGTTTTTATTCAGACAAGGGAAATTTAGTATGTCTACATAGCAGAACTGTTGTAATAACCAATATTTCCATATCTTCTCACATTTCTGGAGCGAATGAAAAGAACATTCAAAACACATGAAAACTGTATGACGTTGAGAGTCACTTCTCAGTTTTTCCACCTGAGAATAGTAATGATATGGTAAGGATAAAATGGAGTCACATGGATCTAAGTTCCTAGGATAGTGCTTGGCACCTAGTAGATAACAGACATTTGTGGAAGTTGATGCTTACTCAGAAGTTAGAGTTGGAGCACATTTTAGGAAGGACTCTAGTGGCAAGTGGCAGAAATCCAGTATAAACTGACGTAAAAAGAAATTCATTGGTTCAGGTAACCAGTAGGTTGGAGGGGTGATATTAACATTAGTAATGACTAGATCCCAAGTCTCCAGCAGTGTCAGCAAGAGACCACCTTTCTGCTGGCTCTGCTTTTGTTCTATTGACTGCATTCTCAAGCAGGCTCACTTCACACAGTTTGTGATGCCCACCAGAAGCTCCAGGCTTTTACCTTCTGTGGGCTTTGTGATAATTCACTAAGTAGTCATTCTAGCAGAAGATCTGGTGATGAGTCTTACTGATCAGGTCTGGCTCATCTTCTGAGCTGGGGTCAGGGAGGGGGAGAACCCTGCCCAGCCCACACAGATGATTCTCCAGAGAAGAAGAGAGATTCTTTTACCAGAAGAGATGCTGGACAAGCAAAACAACAGATGTCTAGTATACAGAAACTTTGTATACTTTTCTCCCGTGAATGAGGACTACATAGTGGGGATGGAAGAGATTTGGGAGTCAGGAAAATCATAATTTGGAATGTAACACTCTCCTGTGTGTTTATAGATACCGAGACTACCGTGACCCTCCTCATTCACTGGTGCCCTATGGCTACACACTGCAGTTCTGGCATGTCTTAGCAGCCCGACTGGCTTTTATCATTGTGTTCGAGGTAAGTTTTCTCAACCAACTCCTTTATTTCCTTTGACATAATGAAGTAACTAGAAGTAATGAATGAATGTAAGTTATGAGAACTTTCAATATGATTATTTACGTCCAGAAGCAGGATAAGTAATACTATGTAATCTCTTTCTCTTCTTTTTCTTCTCCTTAAAGTACTTGAATTTTCTAAGAAATATTTGAAAGTCCAAGGTTGACTGTTAAAGAATAAGTCAGGAATCATTGGTCCTAAATTTATTTTTTTAGTATTTATTTTTTTTAATTTATTTATTTATTTTATTTTTATGGCTGCGTCTGGTCTTAGTTGTGGCATGCAGGATCATTGTTGAGGCACGCGGGATCTTTTGTTGCGGCATGCGAGCTCTTCGTTGCTGTGCACGGGCTTCTCTCTAGTTCTGGCACACGGGCTCCAGAGCACATGAGCTCTGTAGTTTGTGGCACACGGGCTCGCTAGTTGAGGTGTGCGAGCTCAGTAGTTGTGGCGTGCAGGATTAGTTGCCCCACGGCATGTGGGATCTTAGTTCCCCAACCAGGGATCGAACCCGCGTCCCCTGCATTGGAAGGTGGATTCTTTACCACTGGACCACCAGGGAAGTCCCATTGGTCCTAAGTTTAATATTCTAGGGCTGCTGTTCTTAAAATTCAGGAAAATTGCAGTTTTTCCATCCCCACTCCCAGAGATTCTGATACATTATGTCTGCAATTTGCTTTTCACAGCCCTCCAAGATGCTTCTGATGTTTAAGGACAGTGTTTGGAAAACACTGAACTGAGTGTTACAAGTGGTAGCCTCTGGTTATGCATCATCATGACATTACTTATAAAGTATAATCTACCTAGTAATTGCCTGTATTATGTGTCAATAAAAATACACCATCTATTTTCTTTTAGTCTTTAAGAAAACTACTAAAAATAGTTTGCATTCCCATAACTATACCCATAAATGGAACTTTCATCTCTCTTGTTACATATTTATATTAAAGCCAGATTAATGCAAGTGAAGGCTGCCTCTTGGCTCAGACTAGAAGTTTCCTATTCAGGCATACCTCAGAGATATTGTGGGTTTGGTTCCAGACCACTGCAATAAAGTATTTCACAATCTGTGAAGCATTTTAAAATATTTTCTTAAAATTTTCATAACACCCATTTTGTGGATGAGGGAATTGAGGCTCAGAGTGACTTATCCTCAGGTAAACAGATAGCTCTTAAGTGGTAAAAGTAGAGCTGGAATTCAAACCTGGGCTTTCTGATTCCACAGTATATTCTTCTGGCTCTCCTTTGCATTTTCTGGCCATTGCTTCTCCGCCTTCTTTCCTGAGTCCTCTTCTCATTTCCTGTGTGGTGCCATTACACCAAGTTCAGTCCTCGCCTATCCCTGTGACTCTATTTCCTGTCACACACCTCCCCTGGCCTTATTCCTCTTTCCAGACACACCAGAGGCTCTACATCCCTGTTCTTGACCAGCTCCCAGAGCTCTTTGCACTAAGGCTGCACAATAGACCTGACTCTGTTGTATTCTCCCCTGTGTTTTTAGCACCTCGTGTTTTGTATAAAACACCTCATTTCATATCTGATCCCAGACCTCCCAAAAGATCTAAGGGATCGAATGAGAAGAGAGAAGTACTTGATTCAGGAGATGATGTATGAAGCAGAACTGGAGCGTCTTCAGAAGGAACGAAAAGAGAGGAAGAAAAATGGAAAAGCACACCACAATGAGTGGCCGTGACCAGGTCGGTGAGAAGTGCTTCATGGTCTGAAACCTCTCCTTGGCTGGGAAGGGCGCTTTCAACTCCCTGAATCAAAGCTTGCCATTGTTCTCCTGATAGGGATGCAAATAAATCCTTTAGAAGCTTTCAAAACCAGCTTGTTTCTTACTAAAATTGCAAATTTAACTTAATCTTCCCTTTGCACACAACTCTTCTCTGTCTCCATGTCACACTCTGGCCTGGCAGCCAAGGTCTTCATGAGTTGGCCTACGTGTCCCCTGAAATAAACCCTCCTCCCCCTTCTACTCTAGCCTGGCTATTCTCTTTCATCAGAAAGAAGGGGCATGTTACCATGGGGATATTAAAGTCACTTTTTCATCTCACCCAAGATGGCCTTCCCTCCATCACCCATTTATTGTTTCCTCCCAGGCTGATCCATGTCAGGCCACACCCGCTAAGAAGGTTTCCTCAGACTCATCAGCCCACTGAGACTTACTCCTTATAAACATCTCTGGTTACTGCATCAGTACCACATGTACTGACAGATATTGATATGTGTTGTTAATTTGTGATTTTCAAATAGTTATTAGGCTTCCCCAGCACAATTGTAAGCATCTTTAGGAAAGTCTCTAGGGACTGTAATTTATTCTTCCAGCTGGTTAGCACAGCGGTAAGTACATGGCACCCATTAAATGCACATTTAATTAATAAAGGTTGGGTGCATTACGCTTAAAAACACTGTAAGAAACTTCCATGATGTTCCCACATATCAGAAAGTTCTTCTGAAACCTTCTCTCTGGCAAGGCAATTACTATCTGTGTGTCCTTGGACAAGTCACTTAACTCCTCTGTGCCTCAGTTTCTTCAGTGATAAGATGAGCCCTCAGTTTTTATACTCTGTGAATCTAGTATTCCAGCATTTCTTTTGCCTTCCTTGCCTTCATTCCTCTCTCTCCACTTGTTTGGAGACTAACTTTGAAACGTTTTCCAAAATTTGGCCTCCAAAAGAAAAATGAGATATACAGGAAAAAAAGTACGTTTTTCACTTTTCATATAGGTTACGATATAGCAGATATCTGCAGAGATGTTTGTTGTTAAATTAGTGAAGTTTTATCAACCCAGATCTGCATTAAGAGTCCAGGAGGTTATTGTGAGTTGGGTATGAGGGTGGACTTGGAGGATATCACCTAGACCCCAGGCCACAGGGATAATATAATAGTATACAGATGTTGAATTGGTTCTGCCCTCAATTCCCAAGTAGGCCTTGGCTTCACTAAAGGCAAGAAATGTTTTGCTACTTAGTAATTTTGCCATTTTCCAGATCTGCCATTTGGCTATATGAGTTCAGGAAAATTACGTAATTGTTCTGAGCCTGCTTATTGGGTGGAACTCATTTGCAGCTCAAATAAGGTTATGAGTGTGAGACATTTACAAAACAAAATGCTATCCAATACTATATCGGATTTGCACTGTTGCTAAGCGTTGCATTGTAGTCCAGCGGATTCTAGATCTGGCTGTCCGTTCTCTATCTGTATGACCTGGGGTGGAGCATGCCCGTGGATTCGGTGTCCACGTCTTCAAGAGAAAAGGAGTTGAACTAAACAATACTTTAAGAGCCTACCTGGCTTTAACCTTCTGGGATTCTATCATTTGCTCCAAGCCCCTGGCCCCCTGCACCCATTCTGACCGCCTTTTCTCTGGCTCTGGTCAGCTTTCAGAGGAGAAAGGCTGACTATCCAGACGGCTTGAGTTGGGGTAGGAGGCACACATTATTAGTGAAGAGAACTGCTCCAGTGCCCAGAGACCAGCGTGCCGCGCTGGTCTATCCTCACCTCGGGGCTGTGCTGGGCTGCAGGGCCCTTCACACTTGAGAGTTCCTTCTAGCCTCATCATGATGGGTTGCTTTCTCCCCAAAGAGGACATCTGTGCATTTTGCTTGAAAGCATAGTCTTTGTCTGTCTCTATTATTTTCCCAACAGTTGGCAGGAAGTCACCTTCCTTCAGACTGCCTTTCTGACTCAGTCTGTTCATCTGTAAAGCAGGCACAGTAATGTTTATACCATACCTGACTTGGTTCAGGGTTACAGATTCTTCGAATGCCTTTGATTCACACTAAGTACAGACCATTGTACATAATGTCCTTTAAGCCATCATGTGTACTTCGGATTTTAATACCTTTTTTTTTTTCTCCCAGGTAACAGTTCATTTGCAGGCCAAGGACCTGAATTCTGTTTACTTCTCCCAACTGTGCAAAAGCACATTCAAGTGAATGACTAAAACGCAACCGCAGTGCATGTCGCCGAGGTCGGCAGCGGCAGGGGGGTCAGCACCCTTAAAGGACTGCCTGGGAAACCATGCTGCTGTGAAATCACGTTGCAGCCCAGCACACAAATGCTATCTATCCATAGACCATTCTTGACCAAGCAAGCATGCACATCATGGGCAGTTACATTCTCAAGTTTTTAAAACCAAGGGGAACTTGTATACTGGGCCTGTTTTTCAGCCTGTTTGCTACCTTTTTTGCATTCTATCCCATGTGAATTTTACAGACACTGGGCTGAAAAGGGTATTTGGACCCCTGGACACACATTCCTAGAATGTCATATGGTCCTAATTCCGTGTCACCAAACAACACAAACAAGACCCTGTTTACAACATTTTCTTTCTTTTTTTTAATTTCAGATCTTTCTGAGGAGATTATATATGACATATCTATAGCTATGTGTATGGCCATAGATGTATTTCTGTGTGTACATATGTATAGTCATGTATTCTTACATATGTACATACAAATACAGAGATATATAAAAGTACATAGAACTTCCTTACTTGTAAATAGCCAAAAGGTACTGACATGAATGATGAATTTTCACATTTAAATAGTCATCAACATGAGGCCATGTTTAATGCTTGTATAATGTGATGCAATAAAATTTAAAATAAATTTATGCACATGGAATATTTTTAGCCGGGTCTTCTGAAATTCTGTTGTAGTTTCTTCTCACAGAATACGAGGAATCATAGAGTAGGGTCTTTAAAGAAAGTCTGTCACTCCCAAACACTCCTGAGAAATCACTTCATCCTT
This sequence comes from Eubalaena glacialis, assembly GCF_028564815.1. Taxonomy (NCBI): domain Eukaryota; kingdom Metazoa; phylum Chordata; class Mammalia; order Artiodactyla; family Balaenidae; genus Eubalaena; species Eubalaena glacialis. Next base: position 21,012,921 of record NC_083726.1, on the reverse strand, counting down.
CAGAGAGACTACATTTTTCTTCCTAACCTACATTTTCCATATTGCTTCCATTCTACCTTCTTAGAGAGGGTACCAAGCCAACTAATTAGAAATCACTCGGAAGAGTTTGGAAAATGCCACTGATGCACTTTGTTGAGGAAATGTAAAATATAACCAATGATACATATGATGCTTTTGATTACCCTGCCTGCTAGTATGCTCTGCTAATCTTAGCAAAGGGACTGTCTGTCTGGATGGGGGAAGGGGGGCTGGTGGGGGAGTTTACTTCTAAGCAACGCCTGTTGTTGTAATTACTCTTCTTCCAGAGATTGCAGAACCTGACTTTGAATTATGTTATCAGCTTGCCTATGCCAGTCAGGGAAATGGGAATGCTCCTATTACCACATCCATCAACACTGTTTCATTTTGGCTGTGGATTCCTGAGCTGATGGATTCCCAAGAACCTTAAATGTCTCCTTAGATGGGAACAGTTGGTCAGAGTGGCTTTGGGCAGGCTAGAACTTCAGCCATTTCGTAGTTTCATCTTTCTAGTACTCCTTCTGACCTGATGTTCCTAGGAGTGAAATGCAGTTAACCCTTGAACATCACAGGTTTAAACTGTGAGGGTCCATTTATAAACATATTTTTTTTCAATAAATACGTAATACAGTACTACAGGACCTATGATTGGTTGAATCCATGAACCGTGGATATGGACGGCCAAGTGTAAAGTTATATGCAGATTTCTGACTGCACGGAGATTGGCACCCATAACCTCTGCACTATTCAAAGGTCAACTGTACTAACCCTAGCAGAGCCTAAACTAAGGAGATGTATTTTATGGGAACTGAAGACAAGAGGCCATTGGCAGAGTTTTCTTTTCAATCATGGCTAAGAAGTCTGTGAAATATTTCACATCAGCCCTGGGGAAAAGAATTTCCAAGGAAAGTCTCAAAAGATGAAACACAAAGAGATGCTCCAAACAGACAAATTGCTCTACTGACCCAGTATTGTGACTTTTGCTTGTTATGCCCGAAGCTCTACCTCTAAGCATCAGGAACCAAAAGATCTTTGGATTTAATACATCCATAGCTTCTCTCCTACTCCTTGGAGCAGGAAGAGTGGCAGAGGCAGGGGAAGGAATGTAAACCCTCCTTGGGTTTGCAGTGGGCCATGAACATTCAGAACTAGGTAGAGGACCACCCAACGCACTGGTCAGGATAAGGAAGTAAACATTTGTTAAGTATCAGTTTCTACCTGGTCTGAGTATAGACTGAACCTAAGACTCTGGCCAGAAATATTTTTTGCCCATGGAATTCTGCCTTTGCTATTGCAAGTGCCTCTGGCAATCACAATCCCTGATACATTTCTAGCATATAATTCTTCTCTTTCCTCCCTTCATCTCCCCCTCCCTTCACTTCTTTCTACCAGCACAGTGAATACACTCATTCATCTTCCCTGTTTTTGGTACAAGGAACATGTAGTGAATATCTTAAGATGTGTTTAGGTTTGTAGAAGAGAAAGGCAAAGAAGGTTGTAAAGGGTAATTTGAGGGACTTTGTAAGAAATCAAGTGTTGGGAGTGACATCACCAAAATAGTGACATAGGTAGTTTCTGACTTCCCTCCCTGTCCCAAGAAGAAAACTAACAACTATTCATGGATAAGACACCACTAAGAAAATCCTAGAACATGGGAGTGAGGCTGAAGCACCTCCCCCGCACCACAGAGACCAAGATGGACAACAGTATGGAGTTCCTTAAAAAACTAAAAATAGAGCTACCATGTGATCCAGCAATCCCACTTCTGGGCATATATCCGGAGAAAAACATGGTTTGAAAGGATACATGCACCCCAATGTTCATTGCAGGGCTGTTTACAATAGCCAAGACATGGAAGCAACCTAAATGTCCATCAACAGAGGAATGGATAAAGAAGATGTGGTGGAGGGAGGGGCAAGATGGCGGAAGAGTAAGACGCGGAGATCACCTTCCTCCCCACAGATACATGAGAAATACATCTACACGTGGAACTGCTCCTACAGAACACCCACTGAACGCTGGCAGAAGACGTCAGACCTCCCAAAAGGCAAGAAAATCCCCACGTACTTGGGTAGGGCAAAAGAAAAAAGAAATAACAGAGACAAAAGAATAGGGACGGGACCTGCACCAGTGGGAGGGAGCTGTGAAGGAGGAAAGGTTTCCACACACTAGGAAGCCCCTTCGTGGGCAGAGACTGCGGGTAGCAGAGGGGGGAAGCTTCGGAGCTACGGAGGAGAGCACAGCCACATTGGTGCGGAGGGCAAAGCGGAGATTCCCGCACAGAGGAGCGGTGCCGACCAGCACTCACCAGCCCGAGAGGCTTGTCTGCTCAGCCGCCGGGGCGGGCGGGGCCTGGGAGCTGGGGCTCGGGCTTCGGTGCTAGCCGGGAGGGAGTCCGGGAAAAAGACTGCGGCTGCCAAAGAGGCAAGAGAATTTTTCTTGCCTCTTTGTTTCGCGGCGCGCAAGGAGAGGGGATTCAGAGCGCCGCCTAAACGAGCTCCAGAGACGGGCGCGAGCCGCGGCTATCAGCGCGGATCCCACAGCAACAGGGACGCAGAGGGAAAAACGGAGAGATTCCCGCACGGAGGCTCGGCGCCGAGCAGCACTCACCAGCCCGAGAGGCTTGTCTGCTCACCCGCCGGGGCGGGCGGGGGCTGGGAGCTGAGGCGCGGGCTTCGGTCGGATCCCAGGGAGAGGACTGGGGTTGGCTGCGTGAACACAGCCTGAAGGGTCTAGCGCACCACAACTAGCCGGGAGGGTGCACGAGAAAAAGTCTGCAGCTGCCGAAGAGGCAGGAGACTTTTTCTTGCCTCTTTGTTTCGCGGCGTGCAAGGAGAGGGGATTCAGAGCGCCACTTAAACGAACTCCAGAGACGGGCGCGAGCCGCGGCTATCAGTGCGGACCCCAGAGACGGGCATGAGACGCTAAGGCTGCTGCTGCCGCCACCAAACAGCCTGTGGGCGAGCACAGGTCATTCTCCACACCGCCCCTCCCGGGAGCCTGTGCAGCCCGCCACGGCCAGGCTCCCGTAATCCGGGGACAACTTCCCCGGGAGAGCGCACGGCGCGCCTCAGGCTGCTGCAACGTCACGCCGGCTTCTGCCGCCGCAGGCTCGCCCCGCCTCCTCCGTACCGCTCCCTCCCCCCGGCCTGACTGAGCCAGAGCCCCCGAATCAGCTGCTCCTTTAACCCCGTTCTGTCTGGGCAGGGAACAGACGCCCTCAGGGGACCTACATGCAGAGGCGGGTCCAAATCCAAAGCTGAACCCCGGGAGCTGTACGAAGAAAGAAGAGAAAGGGAAATCTCTCCCAGCAGCCTCAGAAGCAGCGGATTAAAGCTCCACAAACAACTTGATGTGCCTGCATCTGTTGAATACCTGAATAGACAACGAATCATCCCAAATTTAGGAGATGGACTTTGGGAGCAGGATATATTAACTTTTCCCCTTTTCCTTTTTTTTGTGAGTGTAGATGTGTATGCTTCTGGGTGAGATTTTGTCTGTATAGCTTTGCTTTCACCGTTAGTCCTAGGGTTAGGTCCGTCCGTTTTTTTTTTTTTTTTGGCTTAAAATTTTTTTTTTCTTCCCTAATAAATGTTTTCTTAATAATTTTTTTCCTTATTTTCTATTTTTAAAAAAAATTTTTAATAAGTTTTTTCATATTTTTTATTTTAAAAAATTAAAAAATTTTTTTTCTTAAATTTTTTCTAAATAATTTTTTTCTTATTTTTAGTATAAAAAATTAATAAATCTATTTTTAAAAATTAAAAAAAATTTTTTTTTCTTAATAAATTTACTCTTAATAATTTTTTTCTTATTTTTTATTATAATTGCTTTATTTTATTTTATTTTATCCTCTTTTTTTCTTTCTTTCCATTTTTTCTCCCTTTTATTCTGAGCCGTGTGGATGAAAGGCTCTTGGTGCTCCAGCCAGGCATCAGGGCTGTGCCTCTGAGGTGGGAGAGCCAACTTCAGGACACTGGTCCACAAGAGACCTCCCAGCTCCACGTAATACCAAACGGCGAAAATCTCTCAGAGATCTCCATCTCAACATCAAGACCCAGCTTCACTCAACGACCAGCAAGCTACAGTGCTGGACACCCTATGCCAAACAACTAGCAAGAGAGGAACACAGCCCCATCCATTAACAGAGAGGCTGCCTAAAATCATAATAAGGCCACAGACACCCCAAAACACACCACCAGACGTGGACGAACCCACCAGAAAGACAACATCCAGCCTCATCCACCAGAACACAGGCACTAGTTCCCTCCACCAGGAAACCTACACAACCCACTGAACCAACCTTAGCCACTGGGGACAGATACCAAAAACAACGGGAACTACGAACCTGCAGCCTGTGAAAAGGAGACCCCAAACACAGTAAGATAAGCAAAATGAGAAGACAGAAAAACACACAGCAGATGAAGGAGCAGGGTCAAAACACACCAGACCTAACAAATGAAGAGGAAATAGGTAGTCTACCTGAAAAAGAATTCAGAATAATGATAGTAAGGATGATCCAAAGTCTTGGAAATAGAATAGACAAAATGCAAGAAACATTTAACAAGGACGTAGAAGAACTAAAGAGGAACCAAGCAACGATGACAAGCACAATAAATGAAATTAAAAATACTCTAGATGGGATCAATAGCAGAATAACTGAGGCAGAAGAACGGATAAGTGACCTGGAAGATAAAATGGTGGAAATAACTACTGCAGACCAGAATAAAGAAAAAAGAATGAAAAGAACTGAGGACAGTCTCAGAGACCTCTGGGACAACATTAAACGCACCAACATTCGAATTATAGGGGTCCCAGAAGAAGAAGAGAAAAAGAAAGGGACTGAGAAAATATTTGAAGAGATTATAGTTGAAAACTTCCCTAATATGGGAAAGGAAATAGTTAATCAAGTCCTGGAAGCACAGAGAGTCCCATACAGGATAAATCCAAGGAGAAACACACCAAGACACATATTAATCAAACTATCAAAAATTAAATATAAAGAAAGCATATTAAAAGCAGCAAGGGAAAAACAACAGATAACACACAAGGGCATCCCCATAAGGTTAACAGCTGATCTTTCAGCAGAAACGCTGCAAGCCAGAAGGGAGTGGCAGGATATACTTAAAGTGATGAAGGAGAAAAACCTACAACCAAGATTACTCTACCCAGCAAGGATCTCATTCAGATTTGATGGAGAAATTAAAACCTTTACAGACAAGCAAAAGCTGAGAGAGTTCAGCACCACCAAACCAGCTTTACAACAAATGCTAAAGGAACTTCTCTAGGCAAGAAACACAAGAGAAGGAAAACACCTACAATAACAAACCTAAAACATTTAAGAAAATGGGAATAGGAACATACATATCGATAATTACCTTAAATGTAAATGGATTAAATGCTCCCACCAAAAGACACAGACTGGCTGAATGGATACAAAAACAAGACCCATATATATGCTGTCTACAAGAGACCCACTTCAGACCTAGAGACACATACAGACTGAAAGTGAGGGGATGGAAAAAGATATTCCATGCAAATGGAAATCAAAAGAAAGCTGGAGTAGCAATTCTCATATCAGACAAAATAGACTTTAAAATAAAGACAATTACAAGAGACAAAGAAGGACACTATATAATGATCAAGGGATCGATCCAAGAGGAAGGTATAACAATTGTAAATATTTATGCACCCAACATAGGAGCACCTCAATACATAAGGCAAATACTAACAGCCATAAAAGGGGAAATCGACAGTAACACAATCATAGTAGGGGACTTTAACACCCCACTTTCACCAATGGACAGATCATCCAAAATGAAAATAAATAAGGAAACACAAGCTTTAAATGATACATTAAACAAGATGGACTTAATTGATATTTATAGGACATTCCACCCAAAAACAACAGAATACACATTTTTCTCAAGTGCTCATGGAACATTCTCCAGGATAGATCATATCTTGGGTCACAAATCAAGCCTTGGTAAATTTAAAAAAATTGAAATCGTATCAAGTATCTTTTCCGACCACAACGCTATGAGACTAGATATCAATTACAGGAAAAGATCTGTAAAAAATACAAACACATGGAGGCTACTCAATACACTACTTAATAACGAAGTGATCACTGAAGAAATCAAAGGGGAAATAAAAAAATACCTAGAAACAAATGACAATGGAGACACGACGATCCAAAACCTATGGGATGCAGCAAAAGCAGTTCTAAGAGGGAAGTTTATAGCAATACAAGCCTACATCAAGAAACAGGAAACATCTCGAATAAACAACCTAACCTTGCACCTAAAGCAATTAGAGAAAGAAGAACAAAAAAACCCCAAAGCTAGCAGAAGGAAAGAAATCATAAAGATCAGATCAGAAATAAATGAAAAAGAAATGAAGGAAACAATAGCAAAAATCAATGAAACTAAAAGCTGGTTCTTTGAGAAGATAAACAAAATTGATAAACCATTAGCCAGACTCATCAAGAGAAAAAAGGAGAAGACTCAAATTAATAGAATTAGAAATGAAAAAGGAGAAGTAACCACTGACACTGCAGAAATACAAACGATCATAAGAGATTACTACAAGCAACTCTATGCTAATAAAATGGACAACCTGGAAGAAATGGACAGATTCTTAGAAATGCACAACCTGCCGAGACTGAACCAGGAAGAAATAGAAAATATGAACAGACCAATCACAAGCACTGAAATTGAAACTGTGATTAAAAATCTTCCAACACACAAAAGCCCAGGACCAGATGGCTTCACAGGCGAATTCTATCAAACATTTAGAGAAGAGCTAACACCTATCCTTCTCAAACTCTTCCAAAATATTGCAGAGGGAGGAACACTCCCCAACTCATTCTACGAGGCCACCATCACCCTGATACCAAAACCAGGCAAAGATGTCACAAAGAAAGAAAACTACAGGCCAATATCACTGATGAACATAGATGCAAAAATCCTCAACAAAATACTAGCAAACAGAATCCAACAGCACATTAAAAGGATCATACACCATGATCAAGTGGGGTTTATTACAGGAATGCAAGGATTCTTCAATATACGCAAATCAATCAACGTGATACATCATATTAACAAATTGAAGGAGAAAAACCATATGATCATCTCAATAGATGCAGAGAAAGCTTTCGACAAAATTCAACACCCATTTATGATAAAAGCCCTGCAGAAAGTAGGCATAGAGGGAACTTTCCTCAACATAATAAAGGCCGTATATGACAAACCCACAGCCAACATTGTCCTCAATGGTGAAACACTGAAACCATTTCCACTAAGATCAGGAACAAGACAAGGTTGCCCACTCTCACCACTATTATTCAACATAGTTTTGGAAGTGTTAGCCACAGCAATCAGAGACGAAAAAGAAATAAAAGGAATCCAAATCGGAAAAGAAGAAGTAAAGCTGTCACTGTTTGCAGATGACATGATACTATACATAGAGAATCCAAAAGATGCTACCAGAAAACTACTAGAGCTAATCAATGAATTTGGTAAAGTAGCAGGATACAAAATTAATGCACAGAAATCTCTTGCATTCCTGTATACTAATGATGAAAAATCTGAAAGTGAAATTAAGAAAACACTCCCGTTTACCATTGCAACAAAAAGAATAAAATACCTAGGAATAAACCTACCTAAGGAGACAAAAGACCTGTATGCAGAAAATTATAGGACACTGATGAAAGAAATTAAAGATGATACAAATAGATGGAGAGATATACCATGTTCTTGGATTGGAAGAATAAACACTGTGAAAATGACTCTGCTACCCAAAGCAATCTACAGATTCAATGCAATCCCTATCAAACTACCACTGGCATTTTTCACAGAACTAGAACAAAAAATTTCACAATTTGTATGGAAACACAAAAGACCCCGAATAGCCAAAGCAATCTTGAGAACGAAAAATGGAGCTGGAGGAATCAGGCTCCCTGACTTCAGACTATATTACAAAGCTACAGTAATCAAGACAGTTTGGTACTGGCACAAAAACAGAAATATAGATCAATGGAACAGGATAGAAAGCCCAGAGATAAGCCCACGCACATATGGTCACCTTATCTTTGATAAAGGAGGCAAGCATATACAGTGGAGAAAAGACAGCCTCTTCAATAAGTGGTGCTGGGAAAATTGGACAGGTACATGTAAAAGTATGAAATTAGAACACTCCCTAACACCATACACAAAAATAAACTCAAAATGGATTAAAGACCTAAGTGTAAGGCCAGACACTATCAAACTCTTAGAGGAAAACATAGGCAGAACACTCTATGACATAAGTCACAGCAAGATCCTTTTTGACCCAGCTCCTAGAGAAATGGAAATAAAAACACAAATAAACAAATGGGACCTAATGAAACTTAAAAGCTTTTGCACAGCAAAGGAAACCATAAACAAGACCAAAAGACAACCCTCAGAATGGGAGAAAATATTTGCAAATGAAGCAACGGACAAAGGATTAATCTCCAAGATTTACAAGCAGCTCATGCAGCTCAATAACAAAAAAACAAACAACCCAATCCAAAAATGGGCAGAAGACCTAAATAGACATTTCTCCAAAGAAGAGATACAGATTGCCAACAGACACATGAAAGAATGCTCAACATCATTAATCATTAGAGAAATGCAAATCAAAACTACAATGAGGTATCATCTCACACCGGTCAGAATGGCCATCATCAAAAAATCTAGAAACAATAAATGCTGGAGAGGGTGTGGAGAAAAGGGAACACTCTTGCACTGTTGGTGGGAATGTAAATTGATACAGCCACTATGGAGAACAGTATGGAGGTTCCTTAAAAAACTAAAAATAGAACTACCATATGACCCAGCAATCCCACTGCTGGGCATATACCCTGAGAAAACCATAATTCAGAAAGAGTCATGTACCAAAATATTCATTGCAGCTCTGTTTACAATAGCCAGGACATGGAAGCAACCTAGGTGTCCATCATCGGATGAATGGATAAAGAAGATGTGGCACATATATACAATGGAATATTACTCAGCCATAAAAAGAAATGAAATGGAGGTGTTTGTAATGAGGTGGATGGAGTTAGAGTCTGTCATACAGAGTGAAGTAAGTCAGAAAGAGAAAAACAAATACAGTATGCTAACACATATATATGGAATCTAAGGGAAAAAAAAAAAAAAAAAAAAAGAGGTCATGAGGAACCTAGTGGCAAGATGGGAATAAAGACACAGACCTACTAGAGAATGGACTTGAGGATATGGGGAGGGGGAGGGGTGAGATGTGACAGGGTGAGAGAGTGTCATGGACATATATACACTACCAAATGTAAAATAGATAACTAGTGGGAAGCAGCCGCATAGCACAGGGAGATCAGCTCGGTGCTTTGTGACCACCTAGAGGGGTGGGATAGGGAGGGTGGGAGGGAGGGAGATGCAAGAGGGAAGAGATATGGCAACATATGTATATGTGTAACTGATTCACTTTGTTGTAAAGCAGAAGCTAGCACACCATTGTAAAGCAATTATACTTCAATAAAGATGTTTAAAAAAAAAAAAAAAAAAAGAAGATGTGGTACATATATACAATGGAATATTACTCAGCCATTAAAAAGAATGAAATAATGCCATGGACGGACCTGGAGATTATCATACTAAGTGAAGTAAGTCAGACAGAGAAAGACAAATACCTCATGATACAAATGAACTTATTTACAAACAGAAACAGACTCACAGATTTAGAGAACAAACTAATGGTTACCAGGTGGGAAGGGTGGTGGGAAGGGATAGATTGGGAGTTTGGTACTGACATGTACACACTGCTGTATTTAAAATAGATAGCCAACAAGGACCTACTATATAGCAGCAGGGAACTCTGCTCAGTATTCTGTAATAACCTAAATGGGAAAAGAATTTGAAAAAGAATAGATACATTTATATGTATAACTGAATCACTTTGCTGTACACCTGAAACTAACACTGTTAATCAACTATACTCCAATATAAAATAAAAATTAAAAAAAGAATCCTAGAACATAGGGGTGAGGCTGAAGCACCTCCCCCACACCACGGAGACCAAGACAGGCGATATTAGAAGGTAAGAAGAATGGCTACATGCTGACCACATTGCCCCTCCCCCAGGCCAGCACAGCATCACATTGAGAGGCCCTCCCCTGAGCCTAGGGTTCCTTTATTGGGAAATGAGACCCAGGGTGGATATCTAGACCCCACTGTGTTGTGGGTCACTTCTTGGAAGCCCCCACTCTCATCTCACCCCACAGGAATTGGGGGAAATCTATGGGGCTTGACCACTGAGAATCTGATTATGATAAAGAAGCAGGGGACTCCCCTGGTGGCGCAGAGGTTAAGAATCCACCTGCCAATGCAGCAAACACAGGTTCGAGCCCTGGTCCGGGAAGATCCCACATGCTGCGGAACAACTAAGCCCGTGCGCCACAACTACTGAGCCTGCGCTCTAGAGCCCGCAAGCCACAACTACTGAGCCTGCGTGCCACAACTACTGAGCCCGCTCGCCTACAGCCCATGCTCCTCAAGAAGAGAAGCCACCGCAATGAGAAGCCTGTGCACCACAATGGAAGAGTAGCCCCCGCTCGTCGCAACTAAAGAAAGCCCGCGCACAGCAACAAAGACCCAACACAGCCAAAAATAAATAATAAATAAATTAATTAAAAAATAAAATAAAATAAAGATCGAATGCAATTAAAAAAAAAAAAAAAGAAGCAGGTAGGGGCTTGCAACAACCAGCACTCGGATCTTGATAGGCCAAGTTCCTACCTGCAGGGCCCACCCAGCAGTCCCAGTCAGAGGCTTTGCTCACCTACAGAGCCATGACTAGGGAACTCAGTGGGGTGCAGGTCTGCCTGATTCAGGTCCTCAAATGAAGAGCCTTCCTAGCCCTGGAGCCTGGTCTGCTCTACCCAGGCAGGGGAGCTGAGTCATAGCCCAGCCCACTGCTGAGTGCAGCTCCCAGCACCCCCTGACCAGAAAGCCTGGAAACTACATAGCTCAGGAATGCTTCAGCACAGAATGGCAAGCTGAGCTGATAATTGCAAAGTCTGTCACCACAGGGCCAGGGCACTTGGAAAGAGTGGATCAGATTGAGTCAAGACCACAAACAGCGAGTCTTGCCAGGCCTGGAGGTGTCCAGGGCTCTGTCCGGGGAGGGAAACTAATTCATAGTCCTACCCACTACTGAGTGTAGCTCCTGGCCGCTCCTGACCAGAAAACCTGATCCAGAACACCTGAGAGCATGCTTGGAGCTGGCCTTCCCATTTCACCCAGGCAGAGGAGTTAAATCATCACTTTATCCACTGCTGACTGTAGCTCCTGGCCCACCTGACCAGAAAGCCTGGCCAAAACACCTGGAAGCTACATAGCTCAGCAACACTCAGAGTATGGCAGGCAGAGATGATTGACTGCAAAGCAAAGCCAGCAGCCCTGTTTGGCCCCCTGGGGCATGGGTTGACTTGCATCAAGACCACAAACAAAGAGCCTTGCCACCCTTGGAGACAATTCTCCTGCTCTATCTGGGCAGGGAAACTAACTGTTGCCTGCCCTTTGCTGAATACAGCATTCAGCTTGCCCAACCAGAGCACACTGGAAACTGTGCAGCCCATCCAACAGCCTTGCTTACAGTGGTACTTGAACAGAGAACACAACCCGTGGCTTTTCTGTCTGCAGAGCAAAACCAGTGACCTCATGTGGCCATAGAAATCAGTGCACACTCTTGCCTGATTCAGATCCCCAAACGATGAGTTGTGCAGGCCCTGCAGCATGTCCTGCTGCCATACCAAGGCAGAGAAGCTAATTCATAGTTCTGCCTACTGCTGAGTATAGTACCCAGTTCCAACTATCTAGTAAGCCTGACCAGAGAACTCAGGTAACCATGGAGTCCATCCTACAACCTCACCTAAGTAGGGAACAGAGCCAGAATTCTTATTCAACTGCTTTCAGCCAGCAGTACCCACCCCAGACCCCAGTTTGGGCAGTGGGCTCACCTGAAGATACACTCTGATAGCAAGCCCCACCTGCCCAAAGTTATTACCAGCAAACATGTCCAGAAACCCAAACTGAGCCAAATGGTGCAGAACTGTCTGTGTCAAAGAGAACCTATAAAGTCTGGAATTGGAGACCGTTTACTAAAATGCACAGATGTCAACGTAAGGAATCAAGGATCAAAAAATCAGGTAAACATAAACATGACACCGCCAAAGGACACAAATAAAGGTCCAATAATTGAACCTAAAGAAATGGAGATCTATGAATTGTCAAAGAATTCAAAATGATCCTCCTAAACAAATTTAGTGAACTATAAGAACACACAGCAGACAAGTAAACAATCAGGAAAACAATGCTAAACAAAACAAGAAGTTCAACAAAGAACAGAAACCATAAAAAAACAAACAAATCCTAGAGCTAAAAATTACAATGACTGAACTGAATAATTCAAAAGAGAGATTCAAAAACAGACTTCACCATGCAGAAGAAGGAATCAGTGACCTAGAAGACAGGACATATGAAATGATCCAGTCAGGGGAGCAAATAGAAAAAAGAGTGAAGAAAGAATATGTGACTTATAGGACACAATTAAAAGAAACAATAGTGGCATTATGGCAATTCCAGAAGAAGAGAAAGAGACAAAGAATATTTAAAGCAATAATGGCTAAAAACTCCCCAACCTGAGGAAAGAAATGGATGCCCAGATTCATGAGGCCCAAAAGTCCCCACAGAGGTGAACCCAAGAAGGGCTACACCATGACACATTATAATTAAGTTGTCAAAGTGAAAGATAAAAAGAATTTTGAAAGCAGTGAGAAAAAAGAGTGGAGCTACATACAAAAGAACCTTCATAAGACTATCAGCAGATTTCTCCACAGAAGCTTTGTAGACCAGGAGAGAATGGGATGATATATTCAAAACATTGAAAGAAAAAACTGTCAACAAAGAATTCTATACCTGGCAGAGCTGTCCTTCAGAAATGGATAAAGACCTTCCCAAACAAAAGCTGAGGGAGCTCATAACACTAGACCTGCCTTACAAGAAATGCTAAAGGGAGTTCTTTATGTGGAGGTAAAAGGATGCTAATTAACATTATAAAAACACGAGAAGGTAGCATAAAACTGAGTGGTAATATTAAATATAGTGTCAAAGAAAGATTCTATAATATAGTAATGGTGGTGCATAACTTATTTACAACTCTAGTTTAAAAATTAAAAAACAAATGTAGTAGAACATAACCACAACTACAATAATCTGTTATTGGATACACAATATAAAAAGTATGTAAACTGTAACATCAATGTGAGGCAGGAAGTAAAAGTATAAAGTTTAGGAATACTAGCAAAGTTAAATCATTATCAGTTTAAAATAGGGTGTTAAAATTTTAAGGTTTTATATGCAAATCTCATGATAACCACAAGGGAAGAGCCTATAGTAGTCACACAGACACACACACACCATGATAAAGAAATAAAGCATACTGATAGCAAAAGACATCAAAATAGAAAAAAAGATAGCAGTAAGAAGAAACAGTGGATCTACAAAACCACCAGAAAATAATTAATAAAATGGCAATAACAAGTCCTTAACTATCAATATTTACTTTAAATGTAAATGGATTAAATTCTCCAATCAATCAAAAGACACAGAATGGTTAAACAGATAAAGAAACAAGATACAAAAAAAAAAAAGAAAAGAAAAGAAACAAGATCCAACAATATGAGACTCATTTAGCCTTAAAGACACCCATCAATTGAGAGTGAAGGGGTGGGAAAAGATTTCAGCAAATTGTAGTTAAAAAAAAAAAAAAAAAGGGCAGGGGTAGCTCTATCAGACAAAATACATTTTACATTAAAAATGGTAAAAAGAGGCAAAGGTCAGTACATAATGATAAAGGGGTCAACCCATCAAGAAGATATAATTGTAAATACATACCCAATATCAGAGCACCTAAAAATGTAACCCAAAAACTAACAGAGCTGAAAAGAGAAATATACAGCAATATAATAATAGCTGGGGACTTTAATACCCACTCTCAACAAGATAGATCATCCAGATAGGGAATCAATAAAGAAACAGGTTTGGACAAAATTAGACATAAAATGAACCTAACAGACATACACAGAGCATTCTGTCTGACAACAGCAGAATACCCATTCTTCTCAAGTGCACATGGAACATTTTCTAGGATAAACCATACGTTAGGTCACAAAACAAATCTTAGCAAGTTCAAGGAGATCGAAATCATACCAAGTATCTTCTGTGATCACAATGGGATAAAACTAGAAATCAGTAACAAGATGAAACTGAAAAATTCACAAATACATGGAAATTAACACTCCTGAACAACCAATGGATCAAAGAAGAAATTAAAGGTGAAATAATAAAATCTCTTGAAACAAAAATGGAAACACAACCTACCAAAATTTATGGGATGCAGCAAAAGCAGTTCTAAGAGGAAAGCTCACAACAATAAATGTCTACATTAATAAACAAGAAAGATCTCAAACAACCTAACTCTATACCTAAAGGAACTAGAAAGAGATCAAACTGAGCCCAAAACTGACAGAAGGAAATAAAGATTAGAACAGCAATAAATAAAATATAGAACAGGAAAACAATAGAAAAGAGTGATGAATTAAGAGTTGGTTCTTTGAAAAGGTTAACAAAATTGAGAAAACTTTAGCTAGACTAACCAAAGAAAAAATAGGAAACAAATCAACAAAATTATAAATGAAAAAGGACACATTACAACTGATACTACAGAAATACAAAGGATCATAAGAGACTACTATGAACAACTATACACCAAATTAGACAACCGAGAAAAAATGGAAAAATTCCTAGAAACATACAACCTACCAAGACTGAATCAGGAAGAAACAGCAAATCTGAACAGACCAATTACTAGTAAAGACATTGAATCAGTAATCAAAAATCTCCTGATGACAAAAATTCCAGGACCAGATGGCCTCACTGGTGAGTTTTACCAAACATTTAAAGAAGAATGAATGCCAATCCTTATTTTAAAACTTCCAAAAAACCAGAGAGGAGGGAACACTCATTTTATGAAGCCAACATGGGCCTGATATCAAAGCCAGAATAGGACACTACAAGAAAATAAAACTACAGGGCAATGTCCCTGATGAATATAAATGCAAAAATCCTCAATAAAATAGTAGCAAATCAAATTCAGCAGCACATAAAAAGGATCACTCACCATGATCAAGTGGGATTTATCCTTGGAATGCAAAAATGGTTCAACATACACAAATCAATAAATGGGATACATCACATTAATAGAAAGAAAGAAAAAATATATGATCATCTTAATAGTGGCAGAGAAAGCATTTGACAAAATTCAACATCCATTCATAATAAAAATTCTTAACAAATTAGGTAGAGAAGGAATGTTCCTCAACATAGTAAAGGCCATATATGACAAAGCCACAGTTAACAACATACTTAATGATGAAAGGTTAAAAGCTTTTCCTCTAGGATCAGGAAAAGACATGGGTGCCCACTATCACCACTCCTATTCAACATAGTACTGGAAGTCCTAGCCAGAGCAATTAGGCAAGAAAATAAGTAAATAAATAAAAGCCATAAGAATTGGAAAGGAAGAAGTAAAATGGTCTCTATTTACAGATGACATGATTTTATATATAGAAAATCCTGAAGACTCCATAAAAAAACTGTTATATCTAATCAATTAATTCAGTAAAGTTTCAGGACACAAAATTAACATACAAAATCAGAAGCTTTTCTATACACTAACACAAATTATCTGAAAAAGAAATAAAGAAAACAATCTCACAGAGGCAACAAAAATAAGATACTTAAAAATAAATTTAACTGAGGAGGTGAAAAATCTCTACCCTGAAAACTACAAGACATTGATGAAAGAAATCAAAGAAGACACAAATAAATGGAGAAATATCCCTTGTTCATAGATTGGAAAATTTAATATTGTTAAAATGTCCATACTACTTAAGCCATTTATAGATTTAACGCAATCCCTGTTAAGATTTCAATGGCATTTTTTTTTTTTTACAGAAGTAGAAAAAACTATCTTAACATTTATATGGAACCACAAAAGACCCTGAATAGCCAAAGAAATCCTGAGAAAAAAAGAACAAAGAGGGGGGCAACACATTTCCTGATTTCAAGCTATATTATAAAGTTATAGTAATCAAAAAAAAAAAAATATGGCCGGTTCAAGATGGCAAGGTAGGAAGATCCTGAGCTCACCTCCTCCCACAGACACACTGAGTCTACAGCTAAATATGGAACAACTTCCTCTGGGAAAAAAACAAAACAAAACAGAAAAACCCTTAAACTAGGTGAGCAACACATTGGGAAAAAGATAAAAAACCCACAAAGTGGGTAGAAGAGGCTGAGACACAAACTCACCCTAAACCCCACCCCCAGTGTGACAATCTACAATCAGAATTCAAAACCTGGACCTTCTCCCTGAGGAGGAAAGGGTTTGAACCCCACATCAGGCACCACAACTTTTAAGACCTACACCTGAGAGATGAGCCCCCAAAATAGCTAGCTGTGAAAACCAATAGGACTCACATCCCTAAGAGCAGAGCAAACTGATAAATGGCTCTTAGAAGGCTCACATGCTCAGACTCACTCATCCCAGGGACTAACACAGAGGCAGCCAATTGTGAGGTGCTCAGGATACATATACAGAAAACAAACTGGTGGTTGCTAGAGGCAGGGTCAGGGAATGGGTGATATGGGAGAAGGTAGGCAAAAGTTACAAACTTCCAGTTATAAGATAAATAAGTCATGGGCATATGATGTACAGCATGGTGATTACACTTAGTAATACTTTATTGTATATTTGCTAAGAGAATAGATCTTAAAAATTCTCATCACACAAAAAAATTTTATAACTATTTGTGATATTGGATCTTAACTAGACATATTGTGGTTATCACTTAGTAATATACACATACTATATAGAAATATCAAATTATTATGTGGTATGCCTGAAACCAATATAATGTTATATGTCAATTATATCTCAAGAAAAGATAAATAAGTATAGGGATATAATGCACAACATGATGACTATAGCTAACACTGCTGCATGGTATATTTGAAAGTATTAAGATCCTAAGAGTTCTCACAAGGAAAAAACTTTTTTTTTCTTTTTCTTTTTTGTATTTATATGAGATGATGGATGTTAACTAAACTTATGGTAATCATTTCACAATTTATGTGAGTCAAATCATTATGCTGTACATCTTAAAACTTATACAGCACAGTATGTCAATTATATCTCAGTAAAACTGGGAAAATAAAAAGAAAGAAATCAAGTGTTTATTGAACGAATGCATGCAAAAACAAACAACATAGCCAGCAAAAAATTAGCATATGTTTCTGATGAACTCTGTTTCCCAGTGTTGATGGTGAATATGTTAATTATCAGGTGTAATGAGTAGGCCGTCATTTGAGGATTTTTTAATATACCTAATCTTATGAGTCTTCATAAGACTAAAATATTAGAAATATCCTACTTCAACACTATAATCTTCATTAAAACCTCACCTGTGTGGATATAAAGTTATCCAAATAGTTGGCAGGGGGGATAATCGTGGAACTGGCAAAATTTTATTTTAGCTGATATTTTTAAATGGAAATCTCTCTAGAAATAACTTTCTATGTAAATTTTCTATAAATATGCTTTCCAGGGGGTCTTAAATAAAGGAAATTGCAACCCATTTATCCTTCGTTTGATGACTCATTGCATTACTGTAAGTATAGTCTAATGTACACTAGAGGCAGATTAAGAATACAGCAAATGCCCCTGGCAGGCAGCAGACCCTCCTGGATTCAAAGGGAAGTTCTGGTAAAAGTCCTAACTCTGTATCCTAGTCCTTCAAACCGGCCACTCTACTTACATAATGTTTCTTCACCTCTGTACCAACCTCCATGCTAGCCAGGATCTCCTCACATCCCCCAGAAGAGCAGGTTCCTTCACTCCTTCCCAAGCTTTACTTATACCTCCCTCCATGCACCACACTCCCTGGAAAAACATTTTTCCTGGGCTTCCCTGGTGGTGCAGTGGTTGAGAATCTACCTGCCAATGCAGGGGACACGGGTTCGAGCCATGGTCTGGGAAGATCCCACATGCCGCGGAGCAACGAGGCCCGTGAGCCACAACTGCTGAGCCTGCGCGTCTGGAGCCTGTGCTCCGCAATGAGAGGCCGCAATAGTGAGAGGCCCGCGCACCGCGATGAAGAGTGGCCCCCGCTTGCCGCAACTAGAGAAAGCCCTCGCACAGAAACGAAGACCCAACACAGCCAAAATAAATAAATAAATAAATAAATTGGAAAAAAACAAACAAAACATTTTTCCTCTCTTCTTTGCCTAGTCAGATCATCTCTAGTTTTAAGGTCTAGCTCAGACTTTTCAGCAAGTGTGTCTCCCAGCTAGTCCTGTCCACTGGGCTCCCCTCTCCCCAGAAGTCTCCTATCACACGACCGGCCCCACTCACTCAGACTCTTTCCCCGTGTGTTATTCCTCCACTGGTGCATGCATATCTGTCTATATCCCCAGAGAGCTTGTAAGTGATAGAAATCAAGAATCCCACCTTCACTTTCCCCAGTGCCTAACAGAGCGTCAAGTATTTAGTGCTTATAGGATGCAATCAGTGTTAACTCATTTTCCTGTAAATAAATTTCAACATGAAAGAGCCAAGTGTAAAACCTCAATTCATACAATCCTCTATCTTAGTGAAGAAGTTAAAACCCACTTAAGTCCAGCTATTGTTTTCCCAACAGGGATACTGAGTAATTTCCCCAGATCACCCATTGACTATCTGGTTTTAGACACCAATTTTATAATATTTTCAACAAAAAAATTAAGGAAGCTTGCTGAATAATGTTTCTATGGCATGAGTGGCTTTAAATACTTGAAGTATTCAATATGGAGCCCATTAATATCCTGGTAGGGAGGGGTAAATACTAAAGGTGTTATCAGTGGGACCCTATGCACAGCTGCACTCAGCTTGCCTAGACCTTAGCCCTCAAGGAAGTAATCTTTAACTTTCATTGATTCAGACCTCACTAATTAGGAATTTGTGATCATTTAGAAGGGCTGGGGTCCAATATGCAAAGCAAATCCAGTGAACAAATAGAGGAAATATTCAAACCATTTTTAAAGGAAACACTTACATACAGTTTATTTGCTAATTGCAAATCCAGTTTCTTTTTCCTACTAATTATCACTATCTAGTCCAGTATTTCTCAAACTAAACTCTAGCTTGTATTAGAATCACCTGAACCCGACCACTACCGTTTCTGATTCAGGAGTTCTAAGGTAGGCCCAAGAATTTCAATTGCTACAAGTACCCAGGTGGTGTTGATACTGTTGGCTGGGAACCACACATTGAAAACCACCGATCTACTCAATATTTTGCCATAATTTGAATACACTCTACAATGCAAGCTGAATTGTTCAGTTTTATCTGACTGTATAATATTTTAAAGACTATTACCCTGGTGGAAAGGTCGGTGGGTAGCAATTTCAAACTGTAATAGTTATCAGTTATCAGTTAATCATATCATTTAATACAAAGCACTGTCACTGCAGTTTCCTTGCTGAGCAGAGCACTGGGCGTTGCTTAAAGGAGTGGGTCAGGGCCACACAGAGGTCTGCCACTTTGACTTGCACTTTGTATCTCAGAAGCCTGAGAATAAGCCCTCGTAGCTCCAAGCCCCACCCTCACCAGTTTAGGAGTGAGCTTACATCAACACGTTCAATAGAGCAAAATATCAAGGTCATGGGCTTTGGCGTCAGACAAAACTAACTTCAGATCCAAGGTGTCTGACCTTGGACAAATGACTTAACGTCTCTAAAATGCAGTTACCTTGTGAAGTGGACACCGTAGTACACTGCCGAGATCCCCCTTCAGTGAAGGACTGCTAGCCCCTGCCGTTGGGAGGGCTACGGCAGACAGCTTTCACCTCTCAGCTCTCCGGGAAGGCCTTATTGCAGAGGATCACGTGGTCCAAGACCACGCCCCTTCCTGTGCCTACCCACATCAACGACTGGTTGACGCCGGGATATGAAAGCCTGACTACCTTGGCCCAATGGGGTTAACTCTGAAGTTAACTCCCCGCACTTCAGAGTCTCTGTGGGGAGACCGTCCTTGGATTGGCACTACAGCTCAACTTCCACCTCTGCCCAAACCTGCGTCTCTCGTCTTCCTTCCACAGGTCTCTCGCCTTTCTTCCACAGGTGTGGATCCTAAAGGCGCCCCTTAATAAACATTAAGCATACCAAACTCCGTGTCAGACTCTGCTTCTCAGGGATTCAAGCCTGTGACTCTCATTTAAAAACAAACAAACAAGTGGATGAAAACTCTAAGAGGCAGTAATTTTATAGATTCGTTCATTCGACAGTATTTATTGGGCCAGGCTCTGTTCTAGACGCTAAGAATACAGCAGTGAACAAAGATGACTAAGTTTAAGAAGCGAGATCGTGAAAAGCATTAAGAGATAGAAATCAATTTTTAGCTACAGTATTGACTACTTGCTATAAAAGGGAATAATACTTCTTCCCATCCTCACTCCCCCATCTGCCTAGGTTTTTTTTTTTTTAATTGTCTAAGCTTTTAATATTCATCTTCTGTTCGGAAACCATAAAATAGTTGTCAATCTCAGCCGGTCTCAGCCTGTTTGAGCCTAATTCCCCTATTGCTTTCCTTCTTTACCTCCATACTGCTCTTACACTACACTAGGTTGTACGAAATTGTGAGGCTAAAATCCTAGTCACCTAGACATTTCATGCAGTAATTTCTGCTTCCGTGCTTATAAACCATGGTAAAGTCTAACACCCCAAGGTCATATGCCTGCCCAGATACACCATTCAGCTGTGTATTTACTGCGGTCTTGTGGCGCTCAGCTCTAAGCAGGAGATGGGGCACAGGTTTTGCTGTTTCTCTCAAATCCCACAAACCTATGGTGGTTTGCTGCCGCCATCCCAAGGCTCACCACATAAAGTGGGACACAGACCCTTCCTCAGAGACTCATTAATATATTAACACTCCTGGCTTCCTCTAAACCCTCGTAGCATCAGAAATCCATTTCTACCCCAGGCATTTGAGAATTTAGCTCTTACCTCCCAAGATATTTTATCCTTGTCAACCGAAGAGGCTAGACTTGACACTCAAAAGCCAAGAAGAAATCTCTTTTTTTCTCTGGTATTTGTGGAAGCATCCCTTTTCTGAGCTATAAACATCAAACACCTGATTATTTGAATGTGAAGAAGAGCCAAGGAGGCAGTCAAATGCTCCAGGGCATGGCTGAGATCATTGGTTAAATTTTCTGCATATGTTTTTCTCTGCTTGATCACTTCCCCTGTAGATGGCCTCCTTGAGCCAGCCTCTTACATCTCCAACAGCATGTAAACCAAGGTATACCTTGACTCTCCTATCATTTTTTGCAGTCTTGCCTTTGCCTGGGTATCCTGGCTTCCACCCATGCATGGCCTCAGCAGAGAAATAAGTCTATGTATTTATCTTTCTCCTATCTCTAATCTCTCCACCTGCTTCACCTGTCTCCTTTTGTTTCTCCATCTACCGCCACAACTAGCCCTATTTTAAATTGCACTGTACTTTGTCTTATTTACTGAAACATCATGCTTCCTACTCTATCTTAAGTGTGTGAATAGGAGGCTTTATGTTCTCTACTTTGAAACTTGAGATCTGTTTAGATCTCGTCACTCTATAACTCAGAGACTTAGAAAACTCTCCAACCCATGGAGTGGAGGAAAACGTTTGTAAATTATATATCTGATAAGAAACTTGTATCTTGAATATACAAATAACTCTTACAATTCAATAATAAAAAGACAAATAAGCCACTGAAAATGGGCAAAGGATCTCAACAGACATGTCTCCAAAGATGATGTACAAATGGCCAATAAGCATAAAAAGATTCTCAACATCATTAGCTATCAGGAAACTGCAAATCAAAACCACAGTAAGATACCACTTCACACCCACTAGAATGGCTATAATAAAAAATACATTTAACAACAAGTGTTGGTCAGGATGTGGAGAAATTGGAACCCTCATACACTACTGATAGAAACGTAATATGGTGCAACCACTTTGGAAACAGTCTAGTAGTTCCTCAAATGGTTAAGGATAGAGTTACCACATGACCCAGCAATTCTACTGCTCGTATATACTCAAGAAAAACGAAAACACACATCCACACAAAAACTTGTACACAGTGTTCAGATCAGCATTATTCGTAATAGCCTAAAAGTGGAAACAACACAAATGTCCATCAACTGATGAATGGATAAATAAAATGTGGTATAGCCATACAATGGAATATTAGGCCATCAAAATGAATGAAGTACTGATGTATGCTACATGAATTAACCTTGAAAACATTATGTTATGTGAAAGAAGCTAGTCACAAAAGACCGCTGTGGTCACAAAAGACATACTGGGGTCTTTTGATTTTCATGTGATTTCATTTATATGAAATTTCCAGAATAGAAAAATCCGTGGAGATAAAAAGGAGATTAGTGGTCACTTAGGGCTAATGGGGTTGGGCGAAATGGCAACTGACTGCTAATGGATATGGGGTTTCTTTGGGGGTGATGAAAATGTTCTAAGATTGTGATGAATATAAAAATATAACAATTATGAACCAGATCAGGAGACATGGGGGATGAGATAAAAAGTTACAACATTCATCTAATAGGAGGTAAGGAGATACAGAATAGTGAAAATGGGAGAGGGGGGGGAATATTCAAAGAGATAATGGCTAAGAAATTTCCAGTATTAAATATGTTACTTTCTATTGTATTTTCAGATACAGTCTTAATTGCTTAAAATATAAAATATCCTTCAGTGATATGTTCTACATGTTTATTTGCTTACACTTTTATAATCCATACATAGTACATAGGAAGAGTCCTTTGTGTGGTAAATAGAGTGGAAATAACTTCCTGTAAAAGCTGATGAAGTTAATTATATTCGATTTGATACTTATCCCCCAAGAATAGACAGCTGCAAAGACACTTGTAGAGTTTAATCAGCAAGTTGAAAAGTCAGAAATGCAAACATGCTTTACATTATAATGTTCAAATTGAAAAGTCAGAAATGCAACCATGTTTTACATTATAATGTTCAATCTCCTCAACTTTTTTCACAAACAATGGGCATACGACTTAATGTAAAAGTGAATTTTACAGTGATTAAATTATACAGTGAATTTCAGTAACTAAAGGGTCATGCACTTAGTTGACTCCATATCAACAATCGTTATTGGATAAAACTCAGAATTTCCTATAAGAATCAACACAGAGAGTTACCTCCCCCATCTCAGCTCCATCCCTATCCCATGTATCTACATCATGGACAGACACTCAGTTGTTAACAATAAACTATATTTTCTGGAGTTATCATAAATAAAATTATGAAACCTTCATACTTACATATTTAATACTTCCTTCATCTTAATGTGTGTTAATGTTGGAAATCATGTTAAGAAATGAAACTCTTTTTTTAAAAAAATAAATGTATTTATTTATTTATCTGATTGTTTGTTTTTAGGTGCATTGGGTCTTCGTTGCTGTGTGCAGTCTTTCTCTAGTTGCCGTGAGCGGGGGCTACTCTTCATTGTGGCGCGCGGGCTTCTCATTGCGGTGGCTTCTTTTGTTGCGGAACACAGGCTCTAGGCACGTGGGCTTCAGTAGTTGTGGCACGCGGGCTCAGTAGTTGTGGTTTGCGGGCTCTAGAGCACAGGCTCAGTAGTTGTGGCACACTGGCTTAGTTGCTCCACGGCATGTGGGATCTTCCAGGACCAGGGCTCAAACCCGTGTCCCCTGCATTGGCTGGCGGATTCTTAAACACTGTGCCACCAGGGAAGCCCAAGAAATGAAACTCTCTTAAGAGTTGTTTTCATAGTTATTCACAATTCTATAGTCCTTAATATTTTCAAAATGCTGTGAAAATATATGGTCATTATTCTGCATCGTAACATTCCATATGCTAGCAATACTTTAATCCTCACCTGTAGATGAGTCAAGGCAATTTCCCTAAAAGAACATAACCAAGGTGTGTGACTTCAGGAAAATCAAGATTTCAACCTTGGCCTCTAGGGCAGGATTTCTTGAACTCCACACTATTGATAGCTGAGGCAGGATCATTTTTTGTTGTTTTTGTGGAGAAGGGCTGCCCTGTGCACCATAAGACATTTAGCAGCACCTCTGAATTCTAACCACTAGATGCCAGTAGCACCTCCTCACCAGATGTAACAACCATAAATGTATCCAGATATTTCTACATGTCCCCTGAGATGCAAAATTGCCCCATTGAGAACCACTGGTCTAGAGAGAAAATGATTGCATAAGCAACTAAATAGATGAATATACATGTATACTGTTTTATATCCTACATATAAAACTTTCTTTTCTCTATGGAGTGAGTATGATTGGTCTGTAGCTTTCTTTAGAGTTTACATTCTCTCTGTTAGAATAATCCTGCTGATTCCTAACTATATTTTAGTATTTCTATGGCATATATTTTTTTAGAGTAAGGAACTATTTCCATATCATTACACTGCAAATTATTAACGGCTTATCTTTTTTCAAAACTAGCAAATAAACTTTGTCTCAAATTTTGACTTTCAATCAATTTCAATTGAAATTTTAAGTAACACTATTTGAATTAATAAAGCGCTATCTGATCTTTGATGGTCACATTATTTTTGTGAGGTAGGTACGTGTTTAGTGTTAAGGTCCATCATTAGAGGAGATTAAGGATAAATTCAAGGTCATACAACTTATTAGTGGCAAAAGAAATAGGTAACTTATGTGGCTTTTCCCTCCCATTAGCATTGTTGTGATTCAAAATAATTAAGAACATTAGATTTTAATATTTACATTATATTAACATTTTACCTTTATTTGGTTTAACCCAAAGATTTAGATAAGATAAATAATTTTTAATAATTAATAGTAACATTACTTTGATTTCTTAAGATAGAAATCCGGTACTCTCATGTGTTTATAAAAGTAAAATATTGACAATTCCTAATGTCACAAAGACATATTTTCCTAAAAGAAAGTGGACAAGAATGGAAGTATTATATCTCTCATTAAGAATATATTCCGTAACTCCTTGGCAGTCAGAAAAGAGAAAAAATTATTTAAATAACCCGATTTTGATTTCCAAAATTGAAGGAAAGTACACACATGTGCATTTAGAATTACTAAATAAATAACAATAGTTCAAATCACACTCACATAAAACGAATAAGATTATATCTTCCTACTCATTAAAAATCATAGAAAGAGTTACAAAGTTTGATGTATGCTTACAAATATGTTGATTAAAAAATAACTACACATATAGAAAATATGTGAATATATCATTAATTTAAATGTATAAATCTCTTTGCTTTAGATTAATGCTATTTCTTATTTTTTTATTAATGTTTCTTAATAACATGAATAAAACATTAAAAACATTAACATTAAAAACATTTCTTAATGTTTTTAATTGCCAACCTCTGTACAGCATGCTCACCTAAATATCAGACAATAAGCAAAAATTATTTAATCATAAAATATTATAATGTACCTAAATATTTCACACATTATTATTTTAAAACAGTGTAATGCTAAAAAAAAAACCCTTCTAAACAGTATCTAATGTGTGAACTGTAGAAAAAAAATAAGTTATTGATGAAAGCCTGTAACCAAAGTCTTAGCTAGAAATGTAGGAAAATAAACAAAATAAACTTTGAGATTGCTACTTGAAATTTTAAAGCATGGAACATAGCATATATTCAGTAATTCCGGAACACTAAACAAAAATAGTAGTATTTGCCTATGTAATTTAGCTCATCAACCAGGTGGATATATTGGAATTCAATATGTCTAAGCATATGTACCTTTAAATTTAAATCATTGCAAATTAGTTGACATTCAGCTTCATAGCATTCAATGGAATCACCTAATTCCACAGAGCTTACCCATTTTTAATTGTGTAAATGTTCTTGGATCACCAAATCTGTAAGTACCTAGTTGAAAGTACTTTGGTCAGTATAAGGCTCATGGGAGTTTATATTTATAGGCCGGGACGCAGTGAACCAGGATCTGGGGTAGCATGATTCACATTGGGTGTCTCAAGACATACACAAGCCCAAGGCAATAGAGTGAACAGGAAATTAGGCAGGCGAGCAAAGGTAAAATGTGCAACAAAACCAAAGTTAGTGGGTGAGAAACCAGGAATCCAGATAAGAACCAGAGTCTAAGAAAGGCAATATAAGCAGCCAATGGCCAGGAACTCTAGTTAACAAGCAAAAAGGCACAAGAAGAGATGCATAGCACCAAAAAGACCTTGACCATTGGGCCCATGTTCTGTCCCAAACAGGATGTTTCTTGATTAACACCCTCCCGAGCCAGAATCAATTCCAAGAATAAACGTGCCCTGGGCTGATAGGGGTTGATGAGAAGCAAAGATCGAGACAGCACAGACCTGTCACTTCATTGCTCCCTAAGAATAGAGTATGTGGTAGGAGGGAGAGAGGTCCTTTTCAATATTAATTATGATTTCAGCAAACCCCAAAATATATGCTAAGACCAAATGCAGGGAAATATTTTTAATGATGCCCTAATTTAAGAATATGCTTTTGACCATCGAGTATGTGTGTATATGTGTGTATTAGCTTTTCAGCACATATGTAGTCACAACTTTCAAAACTTTCACAACTTTCACAACTACAGCTTCACTGAAATAATAGTAGAGAGATAGAGGAAAATACTGATGCTGAAACTCTTACCTGCAGAGTAGCATCAATTAATGAGTATAGAAAGTGAAAGTCAAAATTTGCTTTAACAAAAATGTATCCCCCCAAAGTTCCCCCAAAACACTCATGATAGGACCAAAAAAAATCTAAACCTGATCCAATTATCTTAAAAAACATATAAAACTGGGACACTGTTTAAGATAATTTAGCATCACAGCTGCTTCACAAACGAGTCCCATTGATCTTGCCACTTTGATCTGTGGAGTTCAATTCAATATGGTTGAAGCCAGGGTTATCAGTTCCACCATCTTCTATTGGATGAGGTTTATAGTCTAACACTTGCTTCTTCTAAAAGAAAATGTTAACATGGTGATTAGAAAAAAGAAACTGTTCATTCAACTCTAAATAATTGTTACTACTACTTTTCTTTCTCTAAAGCAGCTTCATAGTCTACTGAGGCAGAGATAAACAACAGAAATAAATCATTAAAAAAAGGAAGGCAAATACCTTCCTTGTCCAAAAGAAAGTCTGAGGACTAACTAGTATTCTGTCCTGGTGATAAAAGCACAATCTTACTAATTTAAGGAAAAAGAAAGCCAACTCACTTTCTTAAAAATGTCAAAATTGGATAAAAAGTCCTCTTTGGTTAGTAGGAATCTGCGGTCTATGTTTTGTTTTCTTCCTCCTGAAAAACATACATTATTTACATTGTTAAAAAGATATCTGTAACTACCCAGTGATGGACCATCATACACACATTTAACTTGGGCACATTCACTTCTATGCACTTATAAAACACAAAGAGAAAGAGTCTTTTAAATAGTGCTGGAGACTTAGCCTGCCATTTCTCTTCCCTCAGTCAGTCTCAGATTCTGCAAGCCTCTCACTGGGATACATATGAGTCTAGTGTTTAAAGATAAATAAGGTGGTTCTTACATGCAAGCCAACTGTCTCATCTGGTATCAACTAGGGAAGAGTCATCTGGCCCAATACTGGTAGGAAAACTGGTTTAAATGCACCCTTCATGATCTACCAATAAAATATCAAACCTCTGCTTGATGGAGTTGCCCTTCCCCAGTTTAGTGGCTATGAATGTGTGAAGAAATGCAGGAAATTATGAATTGTTGGATAAATTATTTAAATGAAAACCAGTATGATGATAGGTGCTTGATCCAAATTCTCTTCCCTAAAGTTTTGCTCTACAAAAATTATTCTTTGGCTCAGTATTTTATTTGTGAATCAGAGAGGAGGCTTTTAAAACTGTGTATCTCAAAGAGTTGTTCTCCAACTACCTCTATCCAAATCACCTAGGAGATGTACTGAACATGCAGATTCCTGGATTCCAACCTGGACTGACCCAATTAGAACCTCTGTGGGTGGAGCCACTGAGTCCTGATTTTTACCAAAAAATTTTTACCAAATTTCCAAGGTGATTTTCTGCTCTCTAAAGTTTGAGAAACACCATTTTAGTATAAATACTAGATTTTTAATTAAGGGAACCTCTGTTGTTCAGGAGATGGGTTCAACCTTAAATTAATTCATTCAATATTGTTGAGTGCCTACCATGTTCTAGAGACTCTACCAGGTGCTGGAGAGACACAAACTGAAAACTGAATCAGAGCACTTCAAAACTGAATCAGAGCACTCCTTTGAAAATTACTGGAAAAGTCATTTTAAAAATAACACATGTAGTAAACCTAAGAGACACAGAGATGGAAAATAGGAGAGAAAAGATAAGAAAATCAGAAGGACTGTCCAAGTTTAAAACATTTGACTAACAGGAGTTTCCAGAAAGAGAAAACAGAAAATGGCAGGAAATTACAAAAGAAATAATATAGGAAAGTGCCCTAGAACTGCAGGACATGGGTCGTCAGATTGAAACCCTCCTGAGGGGCTAGGGCAAGGCAGTCATTGTGAAATGGGTCACATGCGAACGGCCAGCAGGCAGCAGGGCACTGGTATTCTCAACAGCAACAAGGCAAGTAGAAAAGAAGTAACACAGCCTCCAGGAACAAGAAAGTTACTCTCAACCTAGGATTCTCTACTCAAATTATCAGCAATTGTCAAGTATAAGGAGGAATTAAAGACTTTTTTTTTCAGCTATGCAATGTTTCCAAGATCTCTTGTCCACCCTTTCTCAAGAATGTGCTATAGGATGTGCCCCATTCAGTTAAGGGTGTAAACAAGAATTAGGAGTAATGGGATACAGGCAGCAGGGAATCCAACACTGGAGGGAGACCAAGAGAATTCACAGAACGAGGACAAAATGAAGTCCCAGGGTAACAGTTCTATAGCAATCCCAGAGAGCTGTGTATGCTATGTGTAGTATTGGTTTGATTTCCTTTAAAAATTATTTTTTTAAAGTTTACGAACATCTGAGAAAAGCCTTCACACTATGTTTAGATATAAAGATCATAATTATTATTCCTAACATGTGTATACTTCTTTACAAAGAGTCAGTGCAGGACAATGAGAAGATCATGGCACAGAGCTATTGTAATGGTATGTGTAAAATCCTTAGCATTGTAGTAGCTATACACAATTTCTTCAAGCATTTTATTTTTATCTTACAGAGACCTGTGAGATAGGCAGGTAAATTATTATCCTCATTTTATACATAGGATAGCTAAGGCTCAGAGTAGCTATGTAGTAGCTATATAGACTTATAGCTATAAGTTCTTTCAGCTAATAAATGGCATAACAAAGATTCAAATTGAGGTGGGTCTTCTGTTTTCAAGACCAGGCCGTAAAATTTCCCATGAGTAAAATGGAGCAAATAATTAAACTAGTTGTTAGAACTATAGTAAAATAACATAAATACCTATAAAACAGATATAGTAAAAACTAATGTAGCGGTAATACAGCAATACTAATATTTAGTTACCTGTTGATAAACTGATAAGCATTCCCACAAATAACGTTACCAAAGTTCCAACAGTACTGAAGTATAGATATGATAAAGAATACCAGTTATCCATCAGTGGAGTCCTAAGAGAGAGCAAAAGCATAACGGTAAGATTTCATGCATGCTACTAGCAGCTAACAGTATGTGTCAATAAACCTCATGGCAAAGTCAAAATATAATATTTAATCATGTTTTTAATGTCCACATCTGCTGTCCCAATTTTATCTTATTGGATCAGGAATTAAAAGTATGACTTGCTCTTTCCCGGCTGGAACCATGGAGGGCGCTGAAGAGAAGAAAAAGAAGGTTCCTGCTGTGCCAGAAACCCTTAAGAAAAAGCGAAAGAATTTCTCAGAGCTTAAGATCAAGCGCCTGAGAAAGAAATTTGCCCAGAAGATGCTTCAAAAGGCAAGGAGGGGGAGGCAGGGGCAAGATGGCGGAAGAGTAAGACGCGGAGATCACCTTCCTCCCCACAGATACATGAGAAATACATCTACACGTGGAACTGCTCCTACAGAACACCCACTGAACGCTGGCAGAAGACGTCAGACCTCCCAAAAGGCAAGAAAATCCCCACGTACTTGGGTAGGGCAAAAGAAAAAAGAAATAACAGAGACAAAAGAATAGGGACGGGACCTGCACCAGTGGGAGGGAGCTGTGAAGGAGGAAAGGTTTCCACACACTAGGAAGCCCCTTCGTGGGCAGAGACTGCGGGTGGCAGAGGGGGGAAGCTTCGGAGCCACGGAGGAGAGCGCAGCCACATTGGTGCGGAGGGCAAAGCGGAGATTCCCGCACAGAGGAGCGGTGCCGACCAGCACTCACCAGCCCGAGAGGCTTGTCTGCTCAGCCGCCGGGGCGGGCGGGGCCTGGGAGCTGGGGCTCGGGCTTCGGTGCTAGCCGGGAGGGAGTCCGGGAAAAAGACTGCAGCTGCCAAAGAGGCAAGAGAATTTTTCTTGCCTCTTTGTTTCGCGGCGCGCAAGGAGAGGGGATTCAGAGCGCCGCCTAAACGAGCTCCAGAGACGGGCGCGAGCCGCGGCTATCAGCGCGGATCCCACAGCAACAGGGACGCAGAGGGAAAAACGGAGAGATTCCCGCACAGAGGCTCGGCGCCGAGCAGCACTCACCAGCCCGAGAGGCTTGTCTGCTCACCCGCCGGGGCGGGCGGGGGCTGGGAGCTGAGGCGCGGGCTTCGGTCGGATCCCAGGGAGAGGACTGGGGTTGGCTGCGTGAACACAGCCTGAAGGGTCTAGCGCACCACAACTAGCCGGGAGGGTGCACGAGAAAAAGTCTGCAGCTGCCGAAGAGGCAGGAGACTTTTTCTTGCCTCTTTGTTTCGCGGCGTGCAAGGAGAGGGGATTCAGAGCGCCACTTAGGCGAACTCCAGAGACGGGCGCGAGCCGCGGCTATCAGCGCGGACCCCAGAGACGGGCATGAGACGCTAAGGCTGCTGCTGCCGCCACCAAACAGCCTGTGGGCGAGCACAGGTCATTCTCCACACCGCCCCTCCCGGGAGCCTGTGCAGCCCGCCACGGCCAGGCTCCCGTAATCCAGGGACAACTTCCCCGGGAGAGCGCACGGCGCGCCTCAGGCTGCTGCAACGTCATGCCGGCTTCTGCCGCTGCAGGCTCGCCCCGCCTCCTCCGTACCGCTCCCTCCCCCTGGCCTGACTGAGCCAGAGCCCCCGAATCAGCTGCTCCTTTAACCCCGTTCTGTCTGGGCGGGGAACAGACGCCCTCAGGGGACCTACATGCAGAGGCGGGTCCAAATCCAAAGCTGAACCCCGGGAGCTGTACGAACAAAGAAGAGAAAGGGAAATCTCTCCCAGCAGCCTCAGAAGCAGCGGATTAAAGCTCCACAAACAACTTGATGTGCCTACATCTGTTGAATACCAGAATAGACAACGAATCATCCCAAATTTAGGAGATGGACTTTGGGAGCAGGATATATTAACTTTTCCCCTTTTCCTTTTTTTTGTGAGTGTAGATGTGTATGCTTCTGGGTGAGATTTTGTCTGTATAGCTTTGCTCTCACCGTTAGTCCTAGGGTTAGGTCCGTCCGTTTTTTTTTTTTTTTTTTTTTTGGCTTAAAAATTTTTTTTTCCCTAATAAATGTTTTCTTAATAATTTTTTCCTTATTTTCTATTTTTAAAAAAATTTTTAATAAGTTTTTTCATATTTTTTATTTTAAAAAATTAAAAATTTTTTTTTCTTAATAAATTTTTTCTAAATAATTTTTTTCTTATTTTTAGTATAAAAAATTAATAAATCTATTTTTAAAAATTAAAAAAAATTTTTTTTTCTTAATAAATTTACTCTTAATAATTTTTTTTCTTATTTTTTATTATAATTGCTTTATTTTATTTTATTTTATCCTCTTTTTTTCTTTCTTTCTATTTCTTCTCCCTTTTATTCTGAGCCGTGTGGATGAAAGGCTCTTGGTGCTCCAGCCAGGCATCAGGGCTGTGCCTCTGAGGTGGGAGAGCCAACTTCAGGACACTGGTCCACAAGAGACCTCCCAGCTCCACGTAATACCAAACGGTGAAAATCTCTCAGAGATCTCCATCTCAACATCAAGACCCAGCTTCACTCAACGACCAGCAAGCTACAGTGCTGGACACCCTATGCCAAACAACTAGCAAGAGAGGAACACAGCCCCATCCATTAACAGAGAGGCTGCCTAAAATCATAATAAGGCCACAGACACCCCAAAACACACCACCAGACGTGGACGAACCCACCAGAAAGACAACATCCAGCCTCATCCACCAGAACACAGGCACTAGTTCCCTCCACCAGGAAACCTACACAACCCACTGAACCAACCTTAGCCACTGGGGACAGATACCAAAAACAACGGGAACTACGAACCTGCAGCCTGTGAAAAGGAGACCCCAAACACAGTAAGATAAGCAAAATGAGAAGACAGAAAAACACACAGCAGATGAAGGAGCAGGGTCAAAACACACCAGACCTAACAAATGAAGAGGAAATAGGTAGTCTACCTGAAAAAGAATTCAGAATAATGATAGTAAGGATGATCCAAAGTCTTGGAAATAGAATAGACAAAATGCAAGAAACATTTAACAAGGACGTAGAAGAACTAAAGAGGAACCAAGAAACGATGACAAGCACAATAAATGAAATTAAAAATACTCTAGATGGGATCAATAGCAGAATAACTGAGGCAGAAGAACGGATAAGTGACCTGGAAGATAAAATGGTGGAAATAACTACTGCAGACCAGAATAAAGAAAAAAGAATGAAAAGAACTGAGGACAGTCTCAGAGACCTCTGGGACAACATTAAACGCACCAACATTCGAATTATAGGGGTCCCAGAAGAAGAAGAGAAAAAGAAAGGGACTGAGAAAATATTTGAAGAGATTATAGTTGAAAACTTCCCTAATATGGGAAAGGAAATAGTTAATCAAGTCCTGGAAGCACAGAGAGTCCCATACAGGATAAATCCAAGGAGAAACACACCAAGACACATATAAATCAAACTATCAAAAATTAAATATAAAGAAAACATATTAAAAGCAGCAAGGGAAAAACAACAGATAACACACAAGGGCATCCCCATAAGGTTAACAGCTGATCTTTCAGCAGAAACGCTGCAAGCCAGAAGGGAGTGGCAGGATATACTTAAAGTGATGAAGGAGAAAAACCTACAACCAAGATTACTCTACCCAGCAAGGATCTCATTCAGATTTGATGGAGAAATTAAAACCTTTACAGACAAGCAAAAGCTGAGAGAGTTCAGCACCACCAAACCAGCTTTACAACAAATGCTAAAGGAACTTCTCTAGGCAAGAAACACAAGAGAAGGAAAACACCTACAATAACAAACCCAAAACATTTAAGAAAATGGGAATAGGAACATACATATCGATAATTACCTTAAATGTAAATGGATTAAATGCTCCCACCAAAAGACACAGACTGGCTGAATGGATACAAAAACAAGACCCATATATATGCTGTCTACAAGAGACCCACTTCAGACCTAGAGACACATACAGACTGAAAGTGAGGGGATGGAAAAAGATATTCCATGCAAATGGAAATCAAAAGAAAGCTGGAGTAGCAATTCTCATATCAGACAAAATAGACTTTAAAATAAAGACAATTACAAGAGACAAAGACGGACACTATATAATGATCAAGGGATCGATCCAAGAGGAAGGTATAACAATTGTAAATATTTATGCACCCAACATAGGAGCACCTCAATACATAAGGCAAATACTAACAGCCATAAAAGGGGAAATCGACAGTAACACAATCATAGTAGGGGACTTTAACACCCCACTTTCACCAATGGACAGATCATCCAAAATGAAAATAAATAAGGAAACACAAGCTTTAAAGGATACATTAAACAAGATGGACTTAATTGATATTTATAGGACATTCCACCCAAAAACAACAGAATACACATTTTTCTCAAGTGCTCATGGAACATTCTCCAGGATAGATCATATCTTGGGTCACAAATCAAGCCTTGGTAAATTTAAAAAAATTGAAATCGTATCAAGTATCTTTTCCGACCACAACGCTATGAGACTAGATATCAATTACAGGAAAAGATCTGTAAAAAATACAAACACATGGAGGCTACACAATACACTACTTAATAACGAAGTGATCACTGAAGAAATCAAAGGGGAAATAAAAAAATACCTAGAAACAAATGACAATGGAGACACGACGATCCAAAACCTATGGGATGCAGCAAAAGCAGTTCTAAGAGGGAAGTTTATAGCAATACAAGCCTACATCAAGAAACAGGAAACATCTCGAATAAACAACCTAACCTTGCACCTAAAGCAATTAGAGAAAGAAGAACAAAAAAACCCCAAAGCTAGCAGAAGGAAAGAAATCATAAAGATCAGATCAGAAATAAATGAAAAAGAAATGAAGGAAACAATAGCAAAAATCAATGAAACTAAAAGCTGGTTCTTTGAGAAGATAAACAAAATTGATAAACCATTAGCCAGACTCATCAAGAGAAAAAAGGAGAAGACTCAAATTAATAGAATTAGAAATGAAAAAGGAGAAGTAACCACTGACACTGCAGAAATACAAACGATCATAAGAGATTACTACAAGCAACTCTATGCTAATAAAATGGACAACCTGGAAGAAATGGACAGATTCTTAGAAATGCACAACCTGCCGAGACTGAACCAGGAAGAAATAGAAAATATGAACAGACCAATCACAAGCACTGAAATTGAAACTGTGATTAAAAATCTTCCAACACACAAAAGCCCAGGACCAGATGGCTTCACAGGCGAATTCTATCAAACATTTAGAGAAGAGCTAACACCTATCCTTCTCAAACTCTTCCAAAATATTGCAGAGGGAGGAACACTCCCCAACTCATTCTACGAGGCCACCATCACCCTGATACCAAAACCAGACAAAGATGTCACAAAGAAAGAAAACTACAGGCCAATATCACTGATGAACATAGATGCAAAAATCCTCAACAAAATACTAGCAAACAGAATCCAACAGCACATTAAAAGGATCATACACCATGATCAAGTGGGGTTTATTCCAGGAATGCAAGGATTCTTCAATATACGCAAATCAATCAACGTGATACATCATATTAACAAATTGAAGGAGAAAAACCATATGATCATCTCAATAGATGCAGAGAAAGCTTTCGACAAAATTCAACACCCATTTATGATAAAAGTCCTGCAGAAAGTAGGCATAGAGGGAACTTTCCTCAACATAATAAAGGCCGTATATGACAAACCCACAGGCAACATTGTCCTCAATGGTGAAAAACTGAAACCATTTCCACTAAGATCAGGAACAAGACAAGGTTGCCCACTCTCACCACTATTATTCAACATAGTTTTGGAAGTGTTAGCCACAGCAATCAGAGATGAAAAAGAAATAAAAGGAATCCAAATCGGAAAAGAAGAAGTAAAGCTGTCACTGTTTGCAGATGACATGATACTATACATAGAGAATCCAAAAGATGCTACCAGAAAACTACTAGAGCTAATCAATGAATTTGGTAAAGTAGCAGGATACAAAATTAATGCACAGAAATCTCTTGCATTCCTGTATACTAATGATGAAAAATCTGAAAGTGAAATTAAGAAAACACTCCCGTTTACCATTGCAACAAAAAGAATAAAATACCTAGGAATAAACCTACCTAAGGAGACAAAAGACCTGTATGCAGAAAATTATAGGACACTGATGAAAGAAATTAAAGATGATACAAATAGATGGAGAGATATACCATGTTCTTGGATTGGAAGAATAAACACTGTGAAAATGACTCTGCTACCCAAAGCAATCTACAGATTCAATGCAATCCCTATCAAACTACCACTGGCATTTTTCACAGAACTAGAACAAAAAATTTCACAATTTGTATGGAAACACAAAAGACCCCGAATAGCCAAAGCAATCTTGAGAACGAAAAATGGAGCTGGAGGAATCAGGCTCCCTGACTTCAGACTATATTACAAAGCTACAGTAATCAAGACAGTTTGGTACTGGCACAAAAACAGAAATATAGATCAATGGAACAGGATAGAAAGCCCAGAGATAAGCCCACGCACATATGGTCACCTTATCTTTGATAAAGGAGGCAAGCATATACAGTGGAGAAAAGACAGCCTCTTCAATAAGTGGTGCTGGGAAAATTGGACAGGTACATGTAAAAGTATGAAATTAGAACACTCCCTAACACCATACACAAAAATAAACTCAAAATGGATTAAAGACCTAAGTGTAAGGCCAGACACTATCAAACTCTTAGAGGAAAACATAGGCAGAACACTGTATGACATAAGTCACAGCAAGATCCTTTTTGACCCAGCTCCTAGAGAAATGGAAATAAAAACACAAATAAACAAATGGGACCTAATGAAACTTAAAAGCTTTTGCACAGTAAAGGAAACCATAAACAAGACCAAAAGACAACCCTCAGAATGGGAGAAAATATTTGCAAATGAAGCAACGTACAAAGGATTAATCTCCAAGATTTACAAGCAGCTCATGCAGCTCAATAACAAAAAAACAAACAACCCAATCCAAAAATGGGCAGAAGACCTAAATAGACATTTCTCCAAAGAAGAGATACAGATTGCCAACAGACACATGAAAGAATGCTCAACATCATTAATCATTAGAGAAATGCAAATCAAAACTACAATGAGGTATCATCTCACACCGGTCAGAATGGCCATCATCAAAAAATCTAGAAACAATAAATGCTGGAGAGGGTGTGGAGAAAAGGGAACACTCTTGCACTGTTGGTGGGAATGTAAATTGATACAGCCACTATGGAGAACAGTATGGAGGTTCCTTAAAAAACTAAAAATAGAACTACCATATGACCCAGCAATCCCACTACTGGGCATATACCCTGAGAAAACCATAATTCAGAAAGAGTCATGTACCAAAATATTCATTGCAGCTCTGTTTACAATAGCCAGGACATGGAAGCAACCTAGGTGTCCATCATCGGATGAATGGATAAAGAAGATGTGGCACATATATACAATGGAATATTACTCAGCCATAAAAAGAAATGAAATGGAGGTGTTTGTAATGAGGTGGATGGAGTTAGAGTCTGTCATAGAGAGTGAAGTAAGTCAGAAAGAGAAAAACAAATACAGTATGCTAACACATATATATGGAATCTAAGGGAAAAAAAAAAAAAGAGGTCATGAAGAACCTAGTGGCAAGATGGGAATAAAGACACAGACCTACTAGAGAATGGACTTGAGGATATGGGGAGGGGGAGGGGTGAGATGTGACAGGGTGAGAGAGTGTCATGGACATATATACACTACCAAATGTAAAATAGATAACTAGTGGGAAGCAGCCGCATAGCACAGGGAGATCAGCTCGGTGCTTTGTGACCACCTAGAGGGGTGGGATAGGGAGGGTGGGAGGGAGGGAGATGCAAGAGGGAAGAGATATGGCAACATATGTATATGTGTAACTGATTCACTTTGTTGTAAAGCAGAAGCTAGCACACCATTGTAAAGCAATTATACTTCAATAAAGATGTTTAAAAAAAAAAAAAAAAAAAATGCAAGGAGGAAGCTTATCTATGAAAAAGCCAAGCACTATCACAAGGAATACTGGCAGATGTACAGAACTGAAATTCGCATGGCTAGGATGGCAAGAAAAGCTGGCAACTTCTACGTACCCGCGGAACCCAAATTGGCATTTGTCATCAGGATCAGAGGTATCAATGGTGTGAGCCCAAAGGTTCGAAAGGTGTTGCAGCTTCTTCGCCTCCGTCAGATTTTCAATGGCACCTTTGTGAAGCTCAACAAGGCTTCAATTAACATGCTGAGAATTGTGGAACCATACATTGCATGGGGGTACCCAAACCTGAAGTCAGTAAATGAATTGATCTACAAGCGTGGTTATGGCAAAATCAACAAGAAGCGAATTGCCCTGACGGATAACGTGTTGATTGCTCGATGTCTTGGCAAATACGGTATTATCTGCATGGAGGATCTGATTCATGAGATCTATACTGTTGGAAAACGTTTCAAAGAAGCAAACAACTTCCTGTGGCCCTTCAAATTGTCTTCTCCACGAGGTGGAATGAAGAAAAAGACTACCCATTTTGTAGAAGGTGGAGATGCTGGCAACAGGGAAGACCAGATCAACAAACTTATTAGAAGGATGAACTAAGGTATCTACCATGATTATTTTTGTAATTTGGTCAGTTAATAAACAGTGACTGCTTTCAAATTGAAATGTATTGTTGTCTTGGTGACTTTTTGTTATCTTTCTTCTGCCGTCCCCTAACTATTGTGGCAAATCTTGATGTGACACAATTAAGTCAAATCAACAGCCTGTTGCGTGTAAAACTTAGGGTCCAGTTTGTATCTTGTGAAAAACATTCCTGGGGTTTATTGAAGATTTTCCTGTACAAAGTTCTCATTTTTCACTTTTGAGTTGGCCAAAATGGGTCTATTCTAAGAAAGCCCATTTCACAGGCCTTTGTGCACGAGTAAAGGTTCAGTTTACAAATAAAAATCCGTTGCTGAAAAAAAAAAAAAAAAAGTATGACTTAATCTTAACCACATACTAGAATACTAAATGTCCATGTTTATTCATTCAACTCTGCTTTGTGTCCCGGGTACTGTTCTTGTTATTGGAAAGTCTGCCATAAAAAAGCTGGATAAGGTTGTTCCTGCCCTCAGAAAGTTTACATTCTAATAGAGAAATGTAATGAACAAGTAAACAAATTAATAAACATAATAATTCCCACTGGTGGAAAGTATATAAGGAAAATGAAACAAGGTAATGTGACGCTAACAGGGTAGAAAAAAGGAACTACACTACAAGGAGTGGTCAGGGAAAGTCTTTGTGAAGAAGAGACATTTGAACTGAGATCTGAATAACAAAAGTTCTTGAGAAAGCATTCCAGAGAGAGGTAAACACCAGCAGACTATAGCATAACGAACAAGATATAGAATGGTACAAGATGAGATAGAGGTCTTTTTGTAGGACTTGGATGAGTTTGGATCTTACTCTCTGGATAGCGGCACACATTGCAGTATTTTTATTATTTTATTTTATTTTTTAAATTTACATTTTATTAGAGTTGATGTGTAATATTATATGTTACAGGTGTACAATATAGTGATTCATAAGTTTTAAAGGTTATACTGCATTTATATTCATTATAAAATATTGGCTATACTCCCCATGTTGTACAATATATCCTTGTAGCTTATTTTATACTTAATAGTTTGTACCTCTTAATCCCCTACCCCTATATTGCCCCTCTGCCCCTTCCCTCTCCCCACTGGCAACCACCAGTATGTTCTCTATATCTGTGAGTCTGCTTCTTTTTTGTTATAGTCACTAGTATGTTATATTTTTTAGATCCCACATATAAGTGATATCATACAGTATCTGTCTTTGTCTGACTTATTTCACTTCCATTTGCAGCAACATGGATGAACCTGGAGGGCACATTGCAGTATTTTAGGTGGAGGAGTGACATGACCTGATCTGCTTCTAAAACAGTTGCTCTAGGATTCCACTTTCAGCTTTGATAGAGTAGACCCACCATCCTGCCAAGAATAAAATATGAAAACTGGGAAATGGGAGGAGGCAGGTTTTTGAAGACCTCAGAGAGATCATGGCAGTTAGAACTTGAGGAGCCAACATCCCAGAAAGAAGGGAAAAATAGAGGTGAGCTAGTTAAATTAAGATAATGTGATATATTGGGCCAAAGACAGACTAAATAGAACCGAATAGAAAATTGAAAAACAGACCCACAGAAAAACAGACATTTGTTTAAGTCAAAGTTGCCACTGCATTGCAAAGTGGGGCAAAAGGAGGCTCCGTTCAATAAATGGTGCTTGGTTAATAGAATATCCATATGGGTCATTTTTAAGTCTTCTGTCATTTACAGACAGTTCTGGGTGTACTCTGATGCTTTCGCAAAAATGTTCCTATAAAAGGGTTTCATCTTCAAGGAATTCATGGAAAAGACTCGGACAAGTACAGGTTTCTGGTAACTGACTATACTGCTGAACTGAATGAATAAGCATTTTCAGAACTCTAATGGAAAAGTGATGAATTCATAAAAGTGCTAACAAAAGATCAAGATGAAAACAAAAATTAATTACATGGGACTGAGTGAACTGATGAGGATGACTATAATTTTTGTGACTTTCTGCTTGAATAAAAAAAAAAATCCCACAAGGACTCAGAGGCAAAAAATATACAAATCAATTTTCACTGCAAAGTAAAGGAGCTGTTACAGTGGAGGATTACTGGACTGAATGTCAATATTATGACATAGTATGAGTGTGTTTCGTGTTTGGTAGTTGCAATCATTGTTGCTTTTGTTGTGGTCATCCATTTACAATGCCTGGTGTCAGGTGATTTATCTCTTGTAAAAATAAAATACAGTGTGTGTGTATGAGTTGT
The DNA here is from genome assembly GCF_028564815.1 of Eubalaena glacialis. Lineage (NCBI taxonomy): Eukaryota > Metazoa > Chordata > Mammalia > Artiodactyla > Balaenidae > Eubalaena > Eubalaena glacialis. Next base: position 20,972,232 of record NC_083726.1, on the reverse strand, counting down.
GAAAAAAAAATAAAAATAAAATGTTTCTTCTAGTCCAAAAAAAAAGAATATCCATATGGGAAAAAATGAATCTTGATCACTTGAAATCAATTCCGAAGTGGATTACATTTCCCAAATGGAAATGGTGAACAAGAAAGCTTTTAAATAAAAAAACAGAGGAATAGCTTTATGACCTCAGGGTAGGCAAAGATTTCTTAAACGGAATTCACAAAGGACTAACCATATAGGAAAAGACTGATAAGTTGAGCTCAATTAAAATTAAGAAATTCTGACCACTAAAAAGCATCACTAAGAGAGTAAAAAGGCAAGCCACAGAATGGGAGAAAAATATTTTCAAAACTTACCTTGTATCTAGAATATATCAAGAAATCCTAAATAAATAAGAAAAGGACAGAGAACCCACTTAAAGATGGACCAAAGATTTCAACAGACAAGTCACAAAAGTAGTTATATGAATGGCCAATAAACATGTAAAAAGGTATTGAACTTCATTAATCATAAGGGAAATGCAAGTTAAAAGCACAACAAGCTACCAATATGTACCCATCAAGTACTAGAAACTTAAATAAAAACTGAATCTGGGTAATTGAAACCCAATACCTACGCAAACAAAAAGTATCTTACTTCGCCTTTAGCTGTGCGTTCATTCCCCTTGGACTCTAGCCATACTGAACTATGCACGATTTCCTAAGATGCCATGTGGCTTCAGGCCTTCATGCCTCTGCATATGTTGCCTTCATTCTGCAACATATGCTCCATCTTCCTTTTGTCCTCTCTGCCCAATCCTGTTCACCTGATTAACTCCAGTTCATGGAATACTTCTCTAAGAAGCATCTTCCACCCAGGAAGAGTTAGGCTCTTCCTCCTCCTGGATCCCATGAGAGCCTATGAATACTACTGTTCACAACATTGTTTAATTGTTTATTCTCTTGTTCAACTTCTCTTTTGGTCATTTTCTGTGACAAGAATAACTTTCCAGACCTTCTCCTCTAGCCAACTTCTGCATTCTTCAAGTATTAGTAGATCCTGAAGTCTGTGCTAATCTACACTCCAACTTTGTTTATAATCATTCTTTAAACAAAGACTTTCAACTATTTATTAGCTAGTTATTATACTTATCATGTGTACTGAGTTCCTTGTTTTGTGTATAGTAGCATGTTCTCTCCAGCTAGATTATAATTGCCTGGGGAGAGGTCTGGGCAAGATGGCGGAAGAGTAAGACGCGGAGATCACCTTCCTTCCCACAGATACAGTAGAAATACATCTACACGTGGAACTGCTCCTAAAGAACACTCACTGAACGCTGGCAGAAGACATCAGACCTCCCAAAAGCTTTATTTTATTTTATTTTATCCTCTTTCTTTCTTTCTTTCTATTTCTTCTCCCTTTTATTCTGAGCCGTGTGGATGAAAGGCTCTTGGTGCTCCAGCCAGGCATCAGGGCTGTGCCTCTGAGGTGGGAGAGCCAACTTCAGGACACTGGTCCACAAGAGACCTCCCAGCTCCACGTAATACCAAATGGCGAAAATCTCTCAGAGATCTCCATCTCAACATCAAGACCCAGCTTCACTCAACAACCAGCAAGCTACAGTGCTGGACACCCTATGCCAAACAACTAGCAAGACAGGAACACAGCCCCATCCATTAACAGAGAGGCTACCTAAAATCATAATAAGGCCACAGACACCCCAAAACACACCACCAGACGTGGACGTGCCCACCAGAAAGACAAGATCCAACCTCATCCACCAGAACACAGGCACTAGTTCCCTCCACCAGGAAGCCTACACAACCCACTGAACCAACCTTAGCCACTGGGGACAGATACCAAAAACAACAGGAACTACGAACCTGCAGCCTGTGAAAAGGAGACCCCAAACACAGTAAGATAAGCAAAATGAGAAGACAAAAAAACACACAGCAGGTGAAGGAGCAGGGTCAAAACACACCAGACCTAACAAATGAAGAGGAAATAGGCAGTCTACCTGAAAAAGAATTCAGAATAATGATAGTAAAGATGATCCAAAATCTTGGAAATAGAATAGACAAAATGCAAGAAACATTTAACAAGGACGTAGAAGAACTAAAGAGGAACCAAGCAATGATGAAAAACACAATAAATGAAATTAAAAATACTCTAGACGGGATCAATAGCAGAATAACTGAGGCAGAAGAACGGATAAGTGACCTGGAAGATAAAATAGTGGAAATAACTACTGCAGACCAGAATAAAGAAAAAAGAATGAAAAGAACTGAGGACAGTCTCAGAGACCTCTGGGACAACATTAAATGCACCAACATTCGAATCATAGGGGTCCCAGAAGAAGAAGAGAAAAAGAAAGGAACTGAGAAAATATTTGAAGAGATTATAGTTGAAAACTTCCCTAATATGGGAAAGGAAATAGTTAATCAAGTCCTGGAAGCACAGAGAGTCCCATACAGGATAAATCCAAGGAGAAACACACCAAGACACATATTAATCAAACTATCAAAAATTAAATATAAAGAAAACATATTAAAAGCAGCAAGGGAAAAACAACAAATAACACACAAGGGAATCCCCATAAGGTTAACAGCTGATCTTTCAGCAGAAACTCTGCAAGCCAGAAGGGAGTGGCAGGATATACTTAAAGTGATGAAGGAGAAAAACCTACAACCAAGGTTACTCTACCCAGCAAGGATCTCATTCAGATTTGATGGAGAAATTAAAACCTTTACAGACAAGCAAAAGCTGAGAGAGTTCAGCACCACCAAACCAGCTTTACAACAAATGCTAAAGGAACTTCTCTAGGCAAGAAACACAAGAGAAGGAAAACACCTACAATAACAAACCCAAAACATTTAAGAAAATGGGAATAGGAACATACATATCAATAATTACCTTAAATGTAAATGGATTAAATGCTCCCACCAAAAGACACAGACTGGCTGAATGGATACAAAAACAAGACCCATATATATGCTGTCTACAAGAGACCCACTTCAGACCTAGAGACACATACAGACTGAAAGTGAGGGGATGGAAGAAGATATTCCATGCAAATGGAAATCAAAAGAAAGCCGGAGTAGCAATTCTCATATCAGACAAAATAGACTTTAAAATAAAGACTATTACAAGAGACAAAGAAGGACACTATATAATGATCAAGGGATTGATCCAAGAGGAAGGTATAACAATTGTAAATATTTATGCACCCAACATAGGAGCACCTCAATACATAAGGCAAATACTAACAGCCATAAAAGGGGAAATCGACAGTAACACAATCATAGTAGGGGACTTTAACACCCCACTTTCACCAATGGACAGATCATCCAAAATGAAAATAAATAAGGAAACACAAGCTTTAAAGGATACATTAAACAAGATGGACTTAATTGATATTTATAGGACATTCCACCCAAAAACAACAGAATACACATTTTTCTCAAGTGCTCATGGAACATTTTCCAGGATAGATCATATCTTGGGTCACAAATCAAGCCTTGGTAAATTTAAGAAAATTGAAATCGTATCAAGTATCTTTTCCGACCACAACGCTATGAGACTAGATATCAATTACAGGAAAAGAGCTGTAAAAAATACAAACACATGGAGGCTACACAATACACTACTTAATAACGAAGTGATCACTGAAGAAATCAAAGGGGACATCAAAAAATACCTAGAAACAAATGACAATGGAGACACGACGACCCAAAAACCTATGGGATGCAGCAAAAGCAGTTCTAAGAGGGAAGTTTATAGCAATACAAGCCTACCTAAAGAAACAGGAAACATCTCGAATAAACAACCTAACCTTGCACCTAAACCAATTAGAGAAAGAAGAACAAAAAAACCCCAAAGCTAGCAGAAGGAAAGAAATCATAAAGATCAGATCAGAAATAAATGAAAAAGAAATGAAGGAAACAATAGCAAAAATCAATGAAACTAAAAGCTGGTTCTTTGAGAAGATAAACAAAATTGATAAACCATTAGCCAGACTCATCAAGAGAAAAAGGGAGAAGACTCAAATCAATAGAATTAGAAATGAAAAAGGAGTGGCAAGATGGGAATAAAGACACAGACCTACTAGAGAATGGACTTGAGGATATGGGGAGGGGGAGGGGTGAGATGTGACAGGGTAAGAGAGTGTCATGGACATATATACACTACCAAATGTAAAATAGATAGCTAGTGGGAAGCAGCCGCATAGCACAGGGAGATCAGCTCGGTGCTTTGTGACCACCTAGAGGGGTGGGATAGGGAGGGTGGGAGGGAGGGAGATGCAAGAGGGAAGAGATATGGGAACATATGTATATGTATAACTGATTCACTTTGTTATAAAGCAGAAGCTAACACACCATTGTAAAGCAATTATACTTCAATAAAGATGTTTAAAAAAAAAAAAAAAAGAAATGAAAAAGGAGAAGTAACCACTGACACTGCAGAAATACAAACGATCATGAGAGATTACTACAAGCAACTCTATGCCAATAAAATGGACAACCTGGAAGAAATGGACAGATTCTTAGAAATGCACAACCTGCCGAGACTGAACCGGGAAGAAATAGAAAATATGAACAGACCAATCACAAGCACTGAAATTGAAACTGTGATTAAAAATCTTCCAACACACAAAAGCCCAGGACCAGATGGCTTCACAGGCGAATTCTATCAAACATTTAGAGAAGAGCTAACACCTATCCTTCTCAAACTCTTCCAAAATATTGCAGAGGGAGGAACACTCCCCAACTCATTCTACGAGGCCACCATCACCCTGATACCAAAACCAGACAAAGATGTCACAAAGAAAGAACACTACAGGCCAATATCACTGATGAACATAGATGCAAAAATCCTCAACAAAATACTAGCAAACAGAATCCAACAGCACATTAAAAGGATTATACACCATGATCAAGTGGGGTTTATTCCAGGAATGCAAGGATTCTTCAATATACGCAAATCAATCAACGTGATACACCATATTAACAAATTGAAGGAGAAAAACCATATGATCATCTCAATAGATGCAGAGAAAGCTTTCGACAAAATTCAACACCCATTTATGATAAAAGCCCTGCAGAAAGTAGGCATAGAGGGAACTTTCCTCAACATAATAAAGGCCATATATGACAAACCCACAGGCAACATTGTCCTCAATGGTGAAAAACTGAAACCATTTCCACTAAGATCAGGAACAAGACAAGGTTGCCCACTCTCACCACTATTATTCAACATAGTTTTGGAAGTGTTAGCCACAGCAATCAGAGAAGAAAAAGAAATAAAAGGAATCCAAATCGGAAAGGAAGAAGTAAAGCTGTCACTGTTTGCAGATGACATGATACTATACATAGAGAACCCTAAAGATGCTACCAGAAAACTACTAGAGCTAATCAATGAATTTGGTAAAGTAGCAGGATACAAAATTAATGCACAGAAATCTCTTGCATTCCTATACACTAATGATGAAAAATCTGAAAGTGAAATTAAGAAAACACTCCCATTTACCAGTGCAACAAAAAGAATAAAATATCTAGGAATAAACCTACCTAAGGAGACAAAAGACCTGTATGCAGAAAATTATAGGACACTGATGAAAGAAATTAAAGATGATACAAATAGATGGAGAGATATACCATGTTCTTGGATTGGAAGAATCAACATTGTGAAAATGACTCTACTACCCAAAGCAATCTACAGATTCAATACAATCCCTATCAAACTACCACTGGCATTTTTCACAGAACTAGAACAAAAAATTTCACAATTTGAATGGAAATACAAAAGACCCCGAATAGCCAAAGTAATCTTGAGAACGAAAAATGGAGCTGGAGGAATCAGGCTCCCTGACTTCAGACTATATTACAAAGCTACAGTAATCAAGACAGTTTGGTACTGGCACAAAAACAGAAATATAGATCAATGGAACAGGATAGAAAGCCCAGAGATAAGCCCATGCACATATGGTCACCTTATCTTTGATAAAGGAAGCCAGCATATACAGTGGAGAAAAGACAGCCTCTTCAATAAGTGGTGCTGGGAAAATTGGACAGGTACATGTAAAAGTATGAAATTAGAACACTCCCTGACACCATACACAAAAATAAACTCAAAATGGATTAAAGACCTAAGTGTAAGGCCAGACACTATCAAACTCTTAGAGGAAAACATAGGCAGAACACTCTATGACATAAATCACAGCAAGATCCTTTTTGACCCAGCTCCTAGAGAAATGGAAATAAAAACACAAATAAACAAATGGGACCTAATGAAACTTAAAAGCTTTTGCACAGCAAAGGAAACTATAAACAAGACCAAAAGACAACCCTCAGAATGGGAGAAAATATTTGCAAATGAAGCAACGTACAAAGGATTAATCTCCAAGATTTACAAGCAGCTCATGCAGCTCAATAACAAAAAAACAAACAACCCAATCCAAAAATGGGCAGAAGACCTAAATAGACATTTCTCCAAAGAAGAGATACAGATTGCCAACAGACACATGAAAGAATGCTCAACATCATTAATCATTAGAGAAATGCAAATCAAAACTACAATGAGGTATCATCTCACACCGGTCAGAATGGCCATCATCAAAAAATCTAGAAACAATAAATGCTGGAGAGGGTGTGGAGAAAAGGGAACACTCTTGCACTGTTGGTGGGAATGTAAATTGATACAGCCACTATGGAGAACAGTATGGAGGTTCCTTAAAAAACTAAAAATAGAACTACCATACGACCCAGCAATCCCACTACTGGGCATATACCCTGAGAAAACCATAATTCAGAAAGAGTCATGTACTAAAATATTCATTGCAGCTCTGTTTACAATAGCCAGGACATGGAAGCAACCTAGGTGTCCATCATCGGATGAATGGATAAAGAAGATGTGGCACATATATACAATGGAATATTACTCAGCCATAAAAAGAAATGAAATGGAGGTGTTTGTAATGAGGTGGATGGAGTTAGAGTCTGTCATACAGAGTGAAGTAAGTCAGAAAGAGAAAAACAAATACAGTATGCTAACACATATATATGGAATCTAAGGGAAAATAAAGGTCATGAAGAACCTAGTGGCAAGACGGGAATAAAGACACAGACCTACTAGAGAATGGACTTGAGGAAATGGGGAGGGGGAGGGGTGAGATGTGACAGGGTGAGAGAGTGTCATGGACATATATACACTACCAAATGTAAAATAGATAGCTAGTGGGAAGCAGCCGCATAGCACAGGGAGATCAGCTCGGTGCTTTGTGACCACCTAGAGGGGTGGGATAGGGAGGGTGGGAGGGAGGGAGATGCAAGAGGGAAGAGATATGGGAACATATGTATATGTATAACTGATTCACTTTGTTATAAAGGAGAAACTAACACACCATTGTAAAGCAATTATACTTCAATAAAGATGTTTAAAAAAAAAAAAAAAGAAAATTGCCTGGAAGGCAGGAACCACGGTGGATGGGAGGGGAAGACTGTCTATGGATATTACATAAATGGTCAGCCCAGTGCCGGGTGCATAGTTCATGCTCAAAAATTCTTGTTTATTTGCTGAGTTATTTTATAAATAAGCTAACATATAAAAGTGATTGTTATGGTACCAGGCACATAGTAAACCTCAGCTAATTTATTTGTTTCAGAAATCCGAATAACCAATTTGCCTTACTCTTTTAAATTAAAAGAGACATTTACATAATCAGGACAAATGCTAAGCAAAACTGTAAAACAAAAAGCACAACTTCAACGTCCTCCCACTTACACTTAATTAATTAATAATTGCTCCCTTTTTCACTCTCTAATGACTTCCTGACTACCCCCCCCCCCACATTAGTGCATTCATGCTTATCCGGACTACTCACTGTATTTCTGTGCACCCCTCTCACCACAGCACCCCACCTAGTCAAACCATCCCCCATATATGCCTCAGGCTCTGGAACTATCTTTTCTCTCTACCCATGCCGAGTTTACCAGCCTTGAACTCCCCCTGATAAGTGTTCTCACTGCTGAATTCCCTCTGGGACATAAATCACCAATGATGTTTATATGTATGGTCACATTCTTTCTCCCAGGAGTGTGTCCATTTTAAGAGGGAGATGCCATGTCTTGTCTCAACTGGAATGATTCTCCAATGGTTTCATTCTAGGCAAGCTGGAACTGGGGCAATACTTTAGGGGAAGTGGCCTCATCTTTGTATTCCTTGAATGTATCCATGGGTTTTGTGCTTTAAGGCTGGAGATGTATTGATATATATCCACTAAGGGTAGTCTTGCCCTCACATCCACTGTGCAGTGAAATAGTGATATTAAAAAAAAGGTCTACATCATTTCATTAAATCAGACAATATCAATATCCAGAAGCTCAAAAATGTACTGCATAACTGAAAACTCTAGCAGGAAGATCACCGCTGTGACTTATTGCCAATGCTCTAAAGATTTGGAATCTTTAAAACTGAACAAATAGCAATTATCCAACATATTTAGATAAACTATAGCTTTTAGTTGGTAAAGGCTATACTTCAAAAACTATATATGCAATGTGTCTTTTATCATTTTACTTTTCATTTTAAAGGTTTTTCAGTGGACAGAGGCAATTTTTCATTCAACTGGAGCCAGTATTTATCAGCATTTACCCATAAAAGAATTTTTTTTGTTACTATTCAAGTCTTCTCTGCATCTGTAGGTGAGGTAGACGTTTCTATTGAAACTAAGAAAATATGGCATTTTTTGCTATTTCTGAACAAAATGTAATAGCCAGAAAGCCACATGGGCTTTCCCCATTTCAGAATTAGGCAAAATCACAGCACTGAAGGCAAGAAAAGCAACTGGGTTTCTCTACCTGTCACACACATTTTAAAAAATACAACATTATGAAGCTCAATTCAATACCTTTCAATGTTGTATACTTGAAAAGCACTGGTAGAAGATGGCATTTCTGTGGTTGTCATCCAATCTGTCCCATTGTATGTGCTGTTACAGCCGTAGGTTTCAAGGCTTAATGGCATAGTTCTCTCAGGAAGTGGAGGATAAAGTTGAGCTCCAATTCCAACCCACAAAGAAATGGCAAATCCAGCCAGCAGACCCACAAGTGCTCCCTGCAAAACAGGAGTGCTTCTTAAAAAAAATAATACAGTTTGCTTTGAAATGGAAATTAACATTAGGAGCTTAAGCTCAACACGGTCCAAACCAAATTTACCAGTCCCCTCCTAAAACTCTTTCCCCCTGTAAGCTCCTTGCCTCTTGCCAAGAGCAGCATGGGTCCCTGGTCCCTCAGCCCAAAGCCCTGGGGTCTCTGGAACCCCACCTCCATAATTCATATCTCTATCTCGCCAATCACCAATTCCTGCTCATTTTTCTTTTCCTTTGTCTCATAATTCCATTCCTTCCACTCTGGTTCCATGGCCAGCACTCTGTTTTGGCCTCCTTGTCTCTTTACACCCAATAACTACAACAGTCATGCAGCTGACTTCAGGCCAATTGTTCCCTCTATTTTTATTTAATCTGTGAAAAAATGGCATGCCATCTGAGCAGCAACAGATATGAAGAAGAAAACATCCACAGAATTTATTCCTATACATAGCAACATGCATGACTGTAATTGTACTGCAAGAAAATTAGGGGAAAATAGCAAGCTGTTTTCACAAATGACTGCAATGGTACATACAACCAAACCATCTCTAGAGATAAGTGGAGATTTCCTCTCTGAAGACATTTGGTTTCCCAGTCTTTGGAAGACGTGAGTTCCCCTGCCTGCTTTTCACCAGTAATCCAAGTATTTTTGATCAGTCAGTCAGTCCTTGAATGATTTAAGCCCTAGTTCCAAATGATGGAGATGAAAGCAAATCTTGAGCTGGGAAGCCCCTTCCTCTGTGGTGAAATTTCTCCCCTTTCTTTAAGAATAATGATCAGATATTACGACAGGAATAACAGTTCTTACTTCCCCTGCTAAGGGCGTGTTGGACCTAGTCAGCTATAGCATTTCTGGAGGCAACTCATGGTGGAAATAAATGTCAAAAATCAAAAGTCAGTCTTCTTTTAATATTTCAGGCACTCAACAAACCACTATGCATTTCATAATGCAAAGAATCTCATCAAAGCTTCAACATTCTGAGGTGGACACAAACTGCTCTCTTTCATTTTGATTAATTTCTGCCAAACTAGCTTTTCATATGACACTTCGTTGAGAATTATTGTTAACAATAATAACAATGATAATAGCCCTTATTAGTATCTGCCTTACCAATTCCTAATGCCTCATGAGGAAAATGGAATTCTAAATGTAAAGTCATAGTTCTGCAGTTATTCTCCATCTGTCTGAAACAACCACACATACATTACCAGCTTTTCCTGAACTTCAGCTTACAGCAGGACTGAACTAGTGGAGTTCCTCCTGGATTTCAGAGAAGTAATTTCAATTTCACTTATTCTAAACAAAACTTGGCCTCAAAGCACAGATATGCCTATGTAGAAGAAATGAGCTATTACCTCTTTCTGAATACAATTCCCAGTTATAATCACCCCTTTGGGTCTAAAACCATGTTGCTGGAGCTACATCTTTAAATATCAGGAGTATAAATTTTCTGACCAAAGTGGTGAAGATCTTATCCTATTTATTCTCTTTACTGTACTCCAGCTAGTCACAGGTATCCTCAGCTCTACTGCCCTGAAATCTTGCATATCTGAGCCTGTCGATCTCCTTTAAGTCCTAGCAATTAATTTTCAAGAAGGGCAAAAAAGTAGATGCATACAAAATGTTGTTCCTTTAGTTATAGAATATTCATAATATATATTGTAATATATATTACATATCATATTGTATATTGTTTCATAATATATATCCTTTAGTTATGTTATATAATACTCTATAATATTATATTTTAGTTATAAATATCATTGTGTTATTATATGATTTAATTATATGATATTCATAATATATATTATTCTGGTAGTTTCCATTTAGTTTCACACATGCAGGGTCCCAATGCATAGTACGTTCATTGTGTATCCCAGCAAAGTCAATATGAGTAATTTAAGTCATCAAGACAGGTCACTAATGACAAATATCAAAGGAACCATATCTTTACAATTGAGAAAAAATTATAGAGACACTACTGCAGTTGGAAAAGTTGGCTTTACACATATTCATTTTTAATACTTACTATTGAGTTGGCAAAGGGAACCAAAATCCCCAAAGCAAATAAGCCCAGAAGTGGTCCCCCAACCATGCCAAATATGCTGAGTGCTGCCTACAAAAATAATAAAAAGTCATCAATTAGCAATTTCAAATCCAAAGTTAAAATGCTTTAAAGTAATTTCATCAGGATGAGGATTTAAAGTATTCAGCCTCCTCCTGACAATCACGGCAGCCTTGCCATTGACAAAGAGATAATCAGAACTTGGAAGCTTCTGCTTCTCTGTCACCAGTTCCATCAGTTCATTCAAGTACCCTCAATAAAAAAAGCAAAATGTAAAGAGGTTAGAGAATCATGAGACAAGAGGGACACTACTCCTCCTGGTATTGTTCTTGTAGATATTAATAATCAACCACATCACTCCTTTGTGCTTTGGTAGTCTCAAAATCCCCTGCAAAAGAAGATTGTGGATAAGTACTGCTAAGAGACCAGAGATGGCAATGAAACCCAATGCTATCCTTGATTTCCTAAGGATAGAACTAGAATGAGAAGTATGGTTAAAAAAAAGATTGATCAAATCATGTAGAAAGATTTAAACCTAACTGGTTAATTGCAACCTTTGCTTTGATGTAGAGATGCCAAAATCATGATAGTGAAAAAAAATGTACAGTATGAAGAATAGAGAAAAGCAAATAGCTGAAACTTTCAAGAGATGTGTGTTCCCAATATTCAAACGGCTAATTTTTGAAAGTGGACAGAACCGTAAAAGAAGAATCAGGGACACACCGGTTTGTCCACAGAGTAAAAGTGACAGATAGAACAGAATGAATAAATCAAAAAAAAAATATATCAGGTCAAGAAAAATTTTAGAGCATATAGACTGCAGTCCTGGGTTAAAAAAAAAAAAAGGAGGCTTACCTCATGGACTAGGGAAAGGAGTGAGGATATGATGATAGAGGAGAACTAGTGTTTGAGGAGGATATGGACTCAGGATATGATCCTAAGGAGTCATTTCACAGTGTCTCTTGAACCAGAGTCCAGTAGGAAGGAAGGTAGACTTTATGCAAAATGTGAAAGAAGTCACTTGGCCCATGTAGTGGTCACTGCGACAGTGTGACCTAGAGCCAGTTTTGGAGATACAAGGAATATACCCCCCAAAATACCCATCTCAGGAAATAAGACCTTGGCTAGAGATAAAGCAAGGAAGAGTTGCCTTGGAGCTATGATGACTCTCCTAGAATATCTCATTATCTATACTCAGGCCAGAGCTGGTATATGAAAAAGGGGAAATCAACCACAATAAGAACTATAAGTAATAATGCAGACTATGGAGGAAAGCACACAAAGAGGAGTTTTGTTGGTTATGGCTTAGTTGTACCAGGTAAGCTTAGAGCTTCTGGACCTAATTCATTCATTCACTAATTCATATAATCAGAATGAGATCACACTATTTTAACAACTGGTATGCCCTAAGCAACCACCAACCAGAAAGGACCCAAGTTGGGTCTGAAGCAGGAACCTGGAGGATTTGCTGTGCCCAGCATTAACCTTCAAGTTTCTGGGTTCTAGTCCCAGAGTTGGAGCCCAGGTGGCCATGGAAGTTTCATGGACCACTTAGGTGTGATCAGATAAGTAGATATTTATGAACCAATACATAAATAGGTACATTCAACCTGAATTTGTAGAATGTCTACTTTGTCCTGGACACTGCAGTAGGCACCAGGTATCTGATACAGTATCAAAGAACAATGTCATAATCCTCACCTTCATGGAGTTATAAACTATTTAGTAAAACAGACATTAAATAAATAACTGCAATAAAGTATTGTAATGGGGATGATACGAGAAATACAAGGTGCTCTGGGAACATTTGGTAGAGGGGAACTCAAACCTATCCAGGGAACAGAAAGGGCCTTTTTGAAAAATAATGTTTAAGTTGAAACTTGAAGAACAAATAAGACTTAGACAGTTGAAGGGTACTCCATACAGGGGGAAGAGTCCATGCTGAGGCTTGGATGCTAAAAACAGTGAAGTCCACTCAAGGTTCAGAAAGAAGAGGCTAGGGGACTTCCCTGGTGACGCAGTGGATAAGACTCCATGCTCCCAATGCAGGGGGCCCAGGTTTGATCCCTGGTCAGGGAACTAGATCCCACATGCATGCCACAACTAAGAGTTCACATGCCACAACTAAGGAGCCCGCACGCCGCAACTAAGGAGCCCACCTGACACAATGAAGGAGCCCACCTGCCTCAACTAAGACCCAGCACAACCAAGTAAGTAAGTAAATAAATAAATAAATATTTTTTTTAAAAAGAGGTTATTCCAAAGATTAGTCTGTCCTCTCCGTTCCAACACCTCCAAAGAAGCAAGACAGCTTTCCAACACAAAGATGCTCTCTTAACAAAAATTTAGCAAATGCCACAAGACATGAAGGACACTTTAGGCAATAAAAAATGTATTTCCACTCATAGGAGGATGGAGTAGGTGTACTTTTCCCTATTCCTCCTGCTAATAAAACTAAGACTCCTGGACATTACATATAAAACAAACATAAGAAGAATCTAAAAGGTCGAGAGAAGAAGGCAGACTAGCTAGGACTTCGGGACCTGAAGAACAATACAATGGTGAGGTCTCTGAGTTTTCTTTTTGGCCCACATATCCCAGTCTTAGAGCTGAAGAATCTGGCAATCCAGAAATGACAACATGTGCAGGCCAAAAAAATCCAGCAAAGACCAGAAAAGGAGCAACTTAGCAAGAAAGAAAACTTTTAGATAATAACTGCTCAATTCCAGCCAGAATAAACTGAATAAACTGTTCCCCCACATACACATGCCAGAAAAGGCCAAGTAGGGAGCCTAGATTCCATCCCCCACTAGCCTATAACAAGGCACCCCGTTCCCTCCCTGCTCGGGCAATGTCATAGGAGGCCTAATGGAGAATCAGGACTTTCACCATTGCCCAGCAGGAACAAGACCACCTTCACCATGATGTCAGTGGAGACTGTTCCCACCCAGAAAAATAAGAAACTCCTCCCTTGGGTGTCAACAGAGGCCAAGTTGGGAACCTGGACTTCTACATACACCTGGCAATAATGAGACAGCTCCCTTCATTACACTGTTGAAGTGGTATCAGAGAAAGAAAACCAAAACAGAAGGTGCATGTAAGATCTAGAGTCTCATCACATAATATAAAAATGTCCAGGTTTCAACTGAAGTTCACTTTTCAGAGCAGGAATTAGGAAGACCTCAAAATGAATGAAAAAAGACAATCAATAAATGCTGATAGAGAAGTGACAGATATATTAGAATTATTTCACAAATTTTAAAGCAGCCATGATAAAACTGCTTCAGCAATTAGAACATGCTTGAAACAAATGAAAAAGTAGAAGGCCTTAGGAAAAAAAAAAAAAAGTATCAGCAAAAACATAGATGATATAAAGAAGAACAAAATGTAAATTTTAGAACTGAAAATGTAATAACTTAAATAAAAATCTCAGTGGATAGGTTCAATAGCAGAATTGGGGGGACAGAGAAAAGAATCAGTGAACTGGAAGATAGACCAATAAAAACCGCCCAATCTGAAAATAACAGAGAGAAAATAGGCTTAAAAATTAGTCACCAGGACCTGTGTGAATATAACAAAAAATCTAACATTCATGTCATCCGAGTCTTAGGTGAGAAAAGAAAGACAGTGGAGCTGAAAAGCACTCAAAGAAATAATGTTTGAACTTCCCAAATTTGGCAAGAAACATAAACCTACAGATTCAAAAGCTAAGCAAACTACAAACAGAATAAACCCAAAGAAAAACGTGCCGAGACACGTCGTAATTAAACTTCTGAAAACTAACTTCAAAGAAAAATTTCTGAAAGCAGCCAGAGGAAAAAAAATGACACCTTACCTATAGGGGAAAACAATTAGAATGGCAGCAGATTTCTCCTCAAAAATAATGGAAGCCAGAAGAAAGTGGCACAATATTTTTCAAGTGTTGGAAAAAGAGAACTGTCAACTCAGAATCCTATACCTGGCAAAAATATCATTTGGGAATAAAGGGGAAATCAACACATTCTCAGATAAAGGGAAACTAAGAAAATTTGTTGCCAGCAGACTTATCCTTAAAGGAATGGCTAAAGGAAGTTCTCTAAATAGAAAGGAAATGGTAAAAGAAGGAACCTTGAGAAATCAGGAAGAAAGAAAGAACACAATAAGCAAAAATAAATATAATAGGCCTTCCTCCTCCTCTTGGGTTTTCTAAATCATGTTTGTTGAAGCAAAAATTATAACACTGTCTAATGTAATTCAAAATGTATGCAGAGTAAATATTTAAGACAATTGTGTTATAAACTGGGTAAAGAGACAGAAATGAGGTAAGATATCTATACTTTACTCGGATTGGTAAAAGGACAAAACAAGTAGACTGTGATAAGTTATGTATATACACATAAAGCAACAAATGAAAATGCTAAACTAAGAGACAAACTCAAAACAATATAGATAAATCAAAATGGGATTCTAAAAAATGTTTAAGTATCCCAATTAAAAAAATGAAAACAGAAAGAACAAACATAACAAAAAACAGCAGACTTAAGCCCTAATATTCCAATAATTATACTAAATTTTAAAAGTCTAAATACCCCAATAAAAAGACAGAGATTGGCAGGATGAATTTAAAAACATAACCCAACTATATGCTGTCTACAAAAAACTCACTTAAGATATGATATAGGCAAGTTCAAAGTAAAAGGATATCATGCAAACATAATCAAAGGAAAGCAGGAGTAACTATTTAATATCAGATAAAGTAGTCTTCAGACAAAGAAAATTATCAGAGAGGAACATTATATAATGATAAGAGGACTAATTCACCAAGAAGCCATAGAAATCCTAAATGTATATGCACCAAACAAGAGAACTGCAAAATACAAGCAAAAACTAATAGAACTAAAAGGAAAAGAGACAACTACACACTATAGGTTGACAATTCACCACTTCTGTCAACAATTGATAAAAACAAATAAGCATAAAATCAGAAGGATACAGAAGAACTCAGCACCATCAATGAGCAGGATCTAATTGATATCTCTAGAACACTATGCTTAACAACAGCAGAGTACACATTCTTTTCAGGTGCCCATGTAACAGATACCAAAATACTATATCCTGGGCCATAAAACAGACCTCAACAAATTTAAAAGAATTAAAATCATACAGAATGTGTTCTCTGACCACATTGGAATGAAATTAGAAATCAATAGCAGAAAGATAACAGGAAAATCTCCAAACAATTGGAAACTAAGTAACATACTTTTAAATAATCCACGGGTCAAAAGGACATATCAAAGGAAATTTTAAAACTCCAATACAAAATATGAAAAGTTATGGGACATAGCTAAAAGTGCTGAGAGGGAGATTTTTAGCAACTAGTGCACACATTACAAAAAAGTCCCAAATCAATAATCTAGTGTCACACCTCAAGAAGAGCAAAATAAACCCAAAGCAAGCAGAAGGAAGAAAATAATGAAGATAATAAAAAAAAGCAATGATTTAAAACAGAAAAACGATACAGAAAATCAATGAAACAAGAAGCTAGTTCTTTCAAAATATCAATAAAAATTGACAAACCTCTAGCAAGACTAAAAAAAGAGGTAAAAGATAAAATTACCAATATTATGAATAAAACAGGAGATATCACTAAAAACCCTGCAGACATCAAAAGTATAACGGGATACTATGAATAATTCCACACACCTAAATTTGACAACTTAGATGAAATGGAGCAATTCCTCGAAAACACAAACTACCATAATTCATCCACTATGAAGCAGATAATTTGAACAGCTATAACTATTAAGGAAACTGAATTCATAAATTTTAAACTCCCAAAAAAGAAATCCCCAACCCAGATGGTTTCACTAGAGTATTCTACCAAACACTTAAAGAAGAATTAACACCAATTTTACACAATCTCTTCCAGAAAATAGGAGAGAATTCTTCCCACTTTATTTTATGAAGCTGGTATGACCCTAACACCAAAACCAAACAAAGGCATTACAAAAAAATATTACCACAGATCAGCATCTCTCATGAATATAGATGCAAAAATTCTTAGCACAATATCAGCAAATAGAGTTCAGCAATATATAAAAGTAACTATACACCATAACCAAGAGAAGATTATTCCAGGAATGCAAGGCTAGCTTAAAATTTGAAAATCAATCAGCATAATACACCATGTTAAAGGGCTAAAGAAGAAAATCATATTGTCATATCGAATGCTTCAGAAAAACCATTTGACAAAATTCAACACTCATCCATGATAAAAACTCTCAGAAAAATAGGAATAGAGGGGGATTTCCTTAATTTGGTAAAGGGCACGTACAAAAATCCTACAGCTAATGTACTCAAGAATGAACCAGTGAATGCTTTTCTCATTCAGATTGGAGAACAAGGCAATGATGTCCACTTTCACCACTCTTATTCAACAGGATGTGGAAGTTGAAGCCAGGGCAATAAGGAAATTAAAGGTACATATACAGATTGGAAAAGAAGATATAAAACTATCCCAATTTGAAGATGACATAATTTTATGTGTAGAAAATCCCAGGAACTAATAAGTTCAGCAAGATCACAGGATACAAACAAATATACAAAAATCAATTGTATCTTTATATATTAACAAACACATGGACACCAACATTAAGAATACAATACCATGTACAATCACTCAAAAAAAATGAAATACGTAGGTGTAAATCTAACTAAATATAAACATGATTTGTATATGAAAATTACACAGTAGTGGTGGAAAAAAAAATCAGAGAAAATCTAAATAAATGAAGAGTTACACTATGTTCATGGATTAAAAGATTCGACACAGTAAAAATGTCAGTTCTTCCCAAATTGTTTTACAGGTTTAAGGCAATCCTATCAAAAACTAAGCAAGATTTTATTTTAGATATAGAGAAGATTATTCTAAACTTTATATGGGAAGGCAAAGGAACTAGAACAGTTAAAACAATTTTGAAAAATAAGAATAAAGTGGGAGGAATCAGTACTTCTGAATTCAAGACTTATTACAAAGTTATAGTAATCAAGACTGTATGATCTTGGCAGATGGATAGACACATAGATCAATGGAATAGAACAAAGAAACCACAAATAGACCCACACAAATATGCCCCCCTGATTTTTCACATAGGTGCAAAGGCAATTCAATGGAAGAAAGATAGCTTTCACAACACATGGTGTTAGAGCAACAGGACATCCACGGGGAAAAGGGAAAAAAAGAACATCAACCTAGGTCTCATACCATTGAGGGAACTGGGTAAAGGGTATATGGGGTCTCTCTGTATTATTCCTTAGTATTGCATGTATATCTATAATGATCTCAAAATGGAAAGATTAATTTAAAAAAAATTTTTTTAAGAATTTAGTCATCTATGTTCCTTGGTATGTCTATGTGTAGACATATAGAGAGAAAAGTCTGTAAGGATGGTCACATCAACACTAAAAAAAAAAAAAAAAAAAACGGAAAAGAGAAGAATTTAGTGATTATGACTCAAACCTTCCAGGATTAGCTCTTACCTGCAACAAAGCTCCCATTAGTGATGCCAGCGCAGCCATTCCAATACACAAAGCTCCAAACAGCACACCTAGATGGATGATGTAAAAGCCATTGTAAAATCCAGACTCAGAGGATTAGAATTCTCAATAGATTAAACTACCACACCTTGATTCAAAGTACATAATATGACTATTACAAAGAATGGCCACCTACCTCAGAGCCAGCTAAAAAAGGAAAGGATTGTTGTTCTACAGGATCAGCAGTGTGCAAAGAGGAAAGAAAACACTGATATTGTGTCCCAGGATTAATTACACTAGGTTATATAGGTAAAGAGTCCCTAAAATTAACTATAGGGATTTAAAACCTAATAACTATTGTGTTATTAATATAATCCTCCATAAACATTTGTTGGTAAAGGAAGGCTCAGGGAGCTTCTGGGTTGGCGAACACGTGGTATGCTCAGAGAGGGCATGGATGCTCCATGCCCTTTTCCGTATCTTGCCATATTCATCTATTCCATCTGGCTGTTTTTGAGTTATATCCTTTTACAACAAACCAGCAATCTAAAAAAGTCTTCCAACCTCTGGCCTGGCTTAGAACATCACTGGTTCTACTGATGCCCTACATCCTTCCCAGATCACATGCCAGCCTGCCACTGCTTCTCAGAGCCGTGTGTCTGACAGGGTTTTGGTGCTCTGGCCAGCTGTCAGGCCTGAGCATCTGAGGTGGGAGGGCTGAGTTCAGGACATTGGTCCACCAGACACCTCCTGGCCCCACTTAATATCAATCGGCCGGAGCTCTCCCAGAGATATCCGGCTCAATGCTAAGATCCAGCACCACTCAATGACCAGCAAGCTCCACTGCTGGACACCCCATGCCAAACAACTAGCAGGAAAGGAACACAACCCCACCCATTAGCAGAGAGGCTGCCTAAAATCATAGTAAGTTCACAGACACACCAAAACACACCACCAGACGTGGTCCTGCCCACCAGAAAGACAAGATCCAGACTCATCCACCAGAACACAGGCACCAGTTCCCTCCACCAGGAAGCCTACACAATCCACTGAATCAACCTTACCCACTGGGGGCAGACACCAACAACAACAGGAACTAAAAACCTGCAGCCTGCGAAAAGGAGACCCCAAACACAGTAAGTTAAGCAAAATGAGGAGACAGAGAAATACGCAGCAGATAAAGGAGCAAGGTAAAAACCCACCAGTCAAACAAATGAACAGGAAATAGGCAGTGTACCTGAAAAAGAATTCAGAGTAATGATAGTAAAGATGGTCCAAAATCTTGGAAATAGAATGGAGAAAATACAAGGAAAGTTTAACAAGGACCTAGGAGAACTAAAGAGCAAACAAAGATGAACAACGCAATAAATGAAATTAAAAATTCTCTAGAAGGAATCAATAGCAGAATAACTGAGGGAGAAGAATGGAAAAGTGACCTGGAAGATAAAATAGTAGAAATAACTACCACAGAGCAGAATAAAGAAAAAAGAAGGAAAAGAATTGAGGACAATCTGAGAGACCTCTGGGACAACATTAAACACACCAACATTCGAATTATAGGGGTCCCAGAAGAAGAAGAGAAAAAAAAAGGGACTGAGAAAATATTTGAAGACATTATAGCTGAAAACTTCCCTAATATGGGAAAGGAAATAGTCAATCAAGCCCAGGAAGCACAGAGAATCCCATATAGGATAAATCCAAGGAGAAACATGCCAAGACTCATATTAATCCAACTATCAAAAATTAAATACAAAGAAAAAATATTAAAAGCAGCAAGGGAAAAGCAACAAATAACATAAAAGGGAATCCCCATAAGGTTAACAACTGATCTTTCAGCAGAAACTCTGCAAGCCAGAAGGGAGTGGCAGGACATATTTAAAGTGATGAAAGGAAAAACCTACAACCAAGATTACCCTACACAGCAAGGATCTCATTCAGATTTGATGGAGAAATTAAAACCTTTATAGCCAAGCAAAAGCTACGAGAATTCAGCACCACCAAACCAACTTTACAACAAATGCTAAAGGAACTTCTCTAGGCAGGAAACACAAGAGAAGGAAAAGACCTACAATAACAAACCCAAAACAATTAAGAAAATGGTAATAGGAACATACATATCGATAATTACCTTAAATGTTAGTGGATTAAATGCTCCAGCCAAAAGACATAGACTGGCTGAATTGATACAAAAACAAGACCCGTATATATGCTGTCTACAACAGATCCACTTCAGACTTAGGGACACATACAGACTGAAAGTGAGGGGATGGAAAAAGATATTCCATGCAAATGGAAATCAAAAGAAAGCTGGAGTAGCAAGACTCATATCAGACAAAATAGACTTTAAAATAAAGACTATTTCAAGAGACAAAGAAGGACACTACATAATGATCAAGGGATCAATCCAAGAAGAAGATATAACAATTGTAAATATTTATGCACCCAACATAGGAGCACCTCAATACATAAGGCGAATGCTAACAGCCATAAAAGGGGAAATCGACGGTAACACAATAATAGTAGGGGACTTTAACACCACACTTCACCAATGGACAGATCATCCAAAATGAAAATAAATAAGGAAACACAAGCTTTAAATGACACATTAAACAAGATGAACTTAATTGATATTTATAGGACATTCCATCCAAAAACAACAGAATACACTTTCTTCTCAAGTGCTCGTGGAACATTCTCCAGGATGGATCATATCTTGGGTCACACATCAAGCCTCAGTAAATTTAAGAAAATTGAAATCATATCAAGTATCTTTTCCGACCACAACGCTATGAGATTAGATGTCAATTACAAGAAAAAATCTGTAAAAAATACAAACGCATGGAGGCTAAACAATACACTACTCAATAACCAAGAAATCACTGAAGAAATCAAAGAGGAAATCAAAAAATACCTAGAAACAAATGACAATGAAAACACGATGACCCAAAACCTATGGGATGCAGCAAAAGCAGTTTTAAGAGGGAAGTTCACAGCAATACAATCCTACCTCAAGAAATAAGAAAAATCTCAAATAAACAATCTAACCTTACACCTAAAGGAACTAGAGAAAGAAGAACAAACAAAACCCAAAGTTAGTAGAAGGAAAGAAATCATAAAGATCAGAGCAGAAATAAATGATACAGAAACAAAGAAAACAATAGCAAAGATCAATAATACTAAAAGCTGGCTCTTTGAGAAGATAAACAAAATTGATAAACCATTAGCCAGACTCATCAAGAAAAAAACGAAGACTCAAATCAACAGAATTAGAAATGAAAAAGGGGAAGTAACAACTGACACTGCAGAAATACAAAGGATCATGAGCGATTACTACAAGCAACTATACGCCAATAAAATGGACTACCTGGAAGAAAGGGACAAATTCTTAGAAAAGCACAACCTTCCAAGACTGAACCAGGAAGAAATAGAAAATATAAACAGACCAATTACAAGCACTGAAATTGAAACTGTGATGAAAAATCTTTCAACAAACAAAAGCCCAGGACCAAATGGCTTCACAGGTGAATTCTATCAAACGTTTAGAGAAGAGCTAACACCTATCCTTCTCAAACTCTTCCAAAATATAGCAGAGGGAGGAACACTCCCAAACTCATTCTATGAGGCCACCATCACCCTGATACCAAAACAACTAGCAAGACAGGACAAAGATGTCACAAAGAAAGAAAACTACAGGCCAATATCACTGATGAACATAGATGCAAAAATCCTCAACAAAATACTAGGAAACAGAATCCAACAGCACATTAAAAGGATCACACACCATGACCAAGTGGGGTTTATCCTAGGAATGCAAGGGTTCTTCAATATACACAAATCAATCAATGTGATACACCATATTAACAAATTGAAGAATAAAAACCATATGATCATCTCAATAGATACAGAAAAAGTTTTCGACCAAATTCAACACCCATTTATGATAAAAACCCTCCAGAAAGTAGGCATAGAGGGAACTTACCTCAACATAATAAAGGCCATATATGACAAACCCACATCCAACATTGTCCTCAATGGTGAAAAACTGAAACTATTTCCACTAAGATCAGGAACAAAACAAGGTTGCCCACTCTCACCCCTTTTATTCAACATAGTTTTGGAAGTGTTAGCCACAGCAATCAGAGAAGAAAAAGAAATAAAAGGAATCCAAATCGGAAAAGAAGAAGTAAAACTGTCACTGTTTGCAGATGACATGATACCATACATAGAGAATCCTAAAGATGCTACCAGAAAACTCCTAGAGCTAATCAATGAATTTGGTAAAGTAGCAGGATACAAAATTAATGCACAGAATTCTCTTGCATTCCTATACACTAATGATGAAAAATCTGAAAGAGAATTTAAGGAAACACTCCCATTTACCAGTGCAACAAAAAGAATAAAATATCTAGGAATAAACCTACCTAAGGAGATAAAAGACCTATATGCAGAAAACTATAAGACACTGATGAAAGAAATTAAAGATGATACAAACAGATGGAGAGATATACCATGTTCTTGGATTGGAAGAATCAACATTGTGAAAATGACTATACTACCCAAAGCAAGCTACAGATTCAATGCAATCCCTATCAAACTACCACTGGCATTTTTCACAGAACTAGAACAAAAAATTTCACAATTTGAATGGAAATACATAAGACCCCAAATAGGCAAAACAATCTTGAGAAAGAAAAACGGAGCTGGAGGAATCAGGCTCCCTGACTTCAGACTATACTACAAAGCTACAGTAATCAAGACAGTATGGTACTGGCACAAAAACAGAAATATAGATCAATGGAACAGGATAGAAAGCCCAGAGATAAACCCACACACGTATGGTCACCTTATCCTTGATAAAGGAGGCAAGAATATACAATGGAGAATAGACAGCCTCTCTTCAATAAGTGGTGCTGGGAAAACTGGACAGCAACATGTAAAAGAATGAAATTAGAACACTTCCTAACACCATACACAAAAATAAACTCAAAATGGATTAAAGACCTAAATGTAAGGCCAGACACTATAAAACTCTTAGAGCAAAACATAGGCTGAACACTCTATGACATAAATCACAGCAAGATCCTTTTTGACCCACCTCCTAGAGAAATGGAAATAAAAACAAAAATAAACAAATGGGACCTAATGAAACTTAAAATCTTTTGCATAGCAAAGGAAACCATAAACAAGACAAAAAGACAGCCCTCAGAATGGGAGAAAATATTTGCAAACGAAGCAACTGACAAAGGATTAATCTCCAAAATTTACAAGCAGCTCATGCAGCTCAATATCAAAAAAACAAACAACCCAATCCAAAAATGGGCAGAAGACCTAAATAGACATTTCTCCAAAGAAGATATACAGATTGCCAACAAAAACATGAAAGGATGCTCAACATCATTAATCACTAGAGAAATGCAAATCAAAACTACAATGAGGTATTACCTCACACCAGTCAGAAGGGCCATCATCAAAAAATCTACAAACAATACATGCTGGAGAGGGTGTGGAGAAAAGGGAACCCTCTTGCACTGTTGGTGGGAATGTACATTGATACAGCCACTATGGAGAACAGTATGGAGGTTCCTTAAAAAACTAAAAATAGAACTACCATATGACCCCTACTGGGCATATATCCTGAGAAAACCATAACTCAAAAAGATTCATGTACCATAATGTTCATTGCAGCTCTATTTACTATAGCCAGGACATGGAAGCAACCTAAGTGTCCATCGACAGATGAATGGATAAAGAATATGTGGCACATATATACAATGGAATATTACTCAGCCATAAAAAGAAACAAAATTGAGTTATTTGTAGTGAGGTGGATGGACCTAGAGACTGTCATACAGAGTGAAGTAAGTCAGAAAGAGAAAAACAAATACCATATATATTACCCAGCTAACACATATATATGGAATCTAAAAAAAAAAAAAAAGGTTCTGAAGAACCTAGGGGCAGAATAGGAATAAAGACGCAGACGTAGAGAATGGACTTGAGGACGCGGGGATGGGAAAGGGTTAGCTGGGACGAAGTGAGAGAGTGGCTTGGACATATATACACTACCAAATGTAAAATAGGTAGCTAGTGGGAATCAGCCGCATAGCACAGGGAGATCAGCTAGGTGCTCTGTGTCCACCTTGAGGAGTGAGATAGGGAGGGTGGGAGGGAGACAAGTGGGAGGGGATATGGGGATATATGTATATGTATAGCTGATTCACTTTGTTATAAAACAGAAACTAACACACCATGGTAAAGCAATTATACTCCAATAAAGATGTTTAAAAAAAAAAAAAAAGGAAGGCTCAGGTGTCTGTTTTCAGTTTGCCAGAAACAGGACACAATTCAGCTCTGCTCTGTATAACATGTTGGAGGAAGGGAGTAATAAACTTCAGAAAGTCTTCCGAATTTAAGTGTTCATTTCTCCTGGGAAGTGGCAATCCACACCAAAGAGTGTTTTAGGACCTTTAGCCTTCTCATAATCTCCATCAACATCCACAAACCTTTCCTGTTAAACTAGCAAAGAAAGGCAGTTTCAAGACAAGTATTATATTCCCCCTTCTACCAAACTATTTTCCTGAAACTTTATACAAATTCTCAAGCCACCATCAGTGGTCAGCTTACGGGATTTTTTTTCTCTTTTGGCTTTCAGTATTTTCCAGATTTTCTCCAAGTATACATTTTGCTTTTAAAGTTACTATAGGAAAATGTTTTTTTTTTTATTAAACCCACCCCCATTCTTATTTTTAAAGACTTCCATTCAGCAAAAATCACCTGAAATCTGTTAATATAATTTCCCACATATAAACTTCAAAATACAAAAAATAAAATGAATGAGAAATGTGTTCATCAAAAAATTAGTGCATTCCTTATGTTATTTCTGTCTTACTTAACACAAGCACTCACACCTTTGTTAAGCGTAGTAAGTAAATAATCTTATTGCACCTGAATGGAAAAACTTACATTAATTTTTTCAAAGTGCTTTTGTCGCAATGATTTTTCATGCCTCCAAACTCTATTATAAACAGTATTTCCAACATATTTAGCTAAATTCTTCTCTATTTGGCAGCTCATGAATGGTCACCATTGTGGTTTTTTGTACTCAGAGTTATCGGAAACATTCAAGTCATTTGCAGTGTTCTTCTCTATGATGTTCTTACTGTATATACCTCAAGATAATGACTATATACAACCTTTCAAAATGAATGAAAGCCTCATCTACACTAGCGGAGTTGATTTGTTATTAATCATCATCAACATCATTCCTGAGTACCAGTTAGTGGCTCTTGTTTTACATGGATTATCTCTAAACCTCATAGTACCTGCAAAGTGAATATTTTTTGTTCTCATTTTCCATATAAAGAAACAGAGGCTCAGAAGGGTTTGCTCAAGGCTAACAGCTAGTTAACTGGTGAAACAAGACTGAGTCTGTCTAGCTTCAAAAGCTTCTATTCGTTCTACTAAACCACACAGCTTCAACAATCCCATAATGAACCCATCTAAATACCCTTTAGGAAACATTGTATCATTCTGAAATCATGCTGCAGGATTAAAATCAGGTACATAATAAAATGATGCAATGTTAGTTAAATTTAGGGGACACTGAAGAATATAAATTAAGTACTTATTCCAGGCTACAGTCATGGGAATTATATATAGAACTATGGTTTAAAACAGAATATTATTTACTATGTCTCTGACAGTCTATTAGTGCTATTGAGGTTAAAGATTCTTTTTAAAAAAATAAGTTTGTTAGTCATTCATCCCAAAACATGTATACTCAAGATTTGAAAATGAAGAAGGAAGTACACTAGCCAGATTTTTTTGAGTCAGCTATTACAGTTGGGACATCTGGGAACTGAGGTTAAAGACCTTTCCATTCAATATGATATTTAACCCCTAATAAGGTCCTATAATCTATGAATTTAAGCATTCATATTGAATGAAGGAGTTGAGCATACCTTGGACAATTTTATTGATTATCTTCTGGACAGTCTACATGTGCAGAGAGAACAGACAATCAAGACCAGTAAAAAATCATAATGCTCTGTTCCTTTATCTTCAATCCATACACACAGACTATATTTTAAACTGGCAGTGCCCTCTTAGGTAATACAGAAAAAGCATGGCTCTTGGTTCGAAACTAAGAATATTTCTTAAAACTGTGGTCTAAGTTTTAGATGGTAAAGGGTTAAATTTTTAACTATGGCTAAGAATTTTAACATAGATTTGGGATAGGAAGAAGGCAGGAAAGAAGGCTAGCCAAATAGCACCCCTGGCAATTGTTTTTTGTGGTGGCCTGACAATTGTTTGAAGTATGTCTCAAATCTTGATTGCAAATATGGCCATGACTGCATTAAGTCACATGCATGTGAGTGTATATACACTCACACTCACTCTATATTTTCCATGGAAAAGAATTTCTGGTATTTCTAAAAATCATCTCCCAGAGCTAAAATGGAATTGTGAAACAAAAACTTACTCATTCCTTGGGAAATCCAAAAAAGAGACCTTTCTGAGAGAGATGGGAAGCGAGGTTTGACTAGGTCTTCCACAGTTACTGCTGCTAAGGCATTAATACTGGAGGACACTGTGCTGTAAGGGAAAATCACAATTTTGATTAATAATGTTTAAACTTTAATAATACTTTAACAAGGTAAAAGAAAAGGGAAAACATACTGTCACTTCTGAAATATAACCAGATTTCTACTACATTATTTAAAAAAAATTTTTTTTATTGAAGTATAGTTGATTTAGGCCCGAGTGCCTAGAGCCCATGCTCCGCAACGGGAGAAGCCACCACAATGAGAAGCCCGGGCACCGCAACGAAGACCCAACGCAGCCAAAAATTAATTAATTAATTAAAAAAACAAAAGAGACTGATGACAATATCCAGCCCCTAGAGAGAAGAGTTGGACCAACAGAGAGAAGACATGGAGTACATTACCTATATGGGGGCCATTTGTGCTCATGTCCAGAATTCAGCTTTATCCCCCCCAAATATCCAATAACAAAAGAAAGATCCCAAAAGGGAAATCTTATATTATTAGAGTCATAATTCATACCTTAATGTTCCACTGTAAGCACAGGCCACAAAAAGTCCAGGAAGTCCCGGATAATCTTGCAGAATGTCCAGTACCAAATAAGGCATGAGCTGAAAAATACCAAAATTTACTCTTGAGTACTCTTTGCTATGAAATGAAATTAACTAACACCTCATTTATCTTGTGTTCTTCAAGAACTGAAGGAAGCTATTCCACATAACTGAAATGTCCAAATATATAAAATTAAACTCTTTACCTGCTAACACTTAAAGAAAAGAATAGCACAGTAGTTAATGGTACAGGCTCTGGGTTCAGACAGATGTGGCTTTTGTTATTTAATTTCTCTGAGCCTCAGTTTCCCCATCTGTAAAATAGGAATAATAATCCTAACCTCATAGAGTTGCTATAAAAGTTAAATTAGATAATCTGTGTAAGTTCTTAGTATAGTACACAGAATAGGCTCAGTAATAGGTAGCTGTTCTCATTCTTTGGAATAATAAATCAATTTAAAGGAAATATTTTACATACCTCTGCACTTAAGTAAGAAGAATTCACTTACTTTAACTTTACTTGATGACTCAAGATTATATTTGTGAACTTCAATCACTGTTCAGGATTAAAAATGTAATTATAGTTGCATATACAGTTGACCCTTGAACAACAAGTTTGAACTGTGTGGGTCCACTTAAATGTTGATTTTTTTCAATAAATACAGAAAAATGTACGTGTAGAACATCGTATGCATGATTTGTATTACATAGTATGTATGCAAGGATAGCCTACCCTTACATAGGCATGAGGTGAGTGACATTTAATATAAAAATAATGTGTTAGGTTTTTTTTTTACTGTTTTATAACTTTGCTTTCAAAGAATTATATTTATATAATTATATTTATATAATTATATTTATATAATTATATTTATATAATTATATTTATATAATTATATTATACTACACAGTATGCCTCTCTCATAACTGGAGAAACTGTGCATCAACCGATGATCACGGGTGATTTTTTTTTTTAAAAAAACAATCTTTCCAATGCTGTATTATCAATATGACTGTAATACTGTATGCCATCCAAACTTTATAATGATTCATTTATTACCATATACGCGAGGCTACCACAAAGCAATCGTATCGATTACACTAGGCTATAATAAAGCAATCGTATTGCTGCTTCTTTATCAATGCATGACTTGTTATACCTGTAAATGAATATGAATTTCTTTTGCACATTATCTTTCATTTTTGACATGCTGTGTTAGTAATAAGTATAACATCTGCAGTGTTTTGTATCACATAAGACAACATTGATGTAGGTACTGACAGACGATTCATCTTGTAAACAGACAAGGTAAACTTATGGTATCAATCAGTACAGTACTGTAAACGTATCTTCTTGTCTTCATAATTTTCTTAATAACACTTCCTTTTCTCTGGCTTGCTTTATTGTAAGAATACAGTATATAATCCCTATAACATACAAAATACATGTTAATCAACTGTTTATGTTATCGGTAAGGCTTCTGGTCAACAGTAGGCTATTAGTTAAGTTTCAGGGGAGTCAAAAATTATACGTAGGTTTCTGTTGTGCAGACGGTCGCTACCCCTAACCCCCATGTTTTTCAAGGGTCAACTGTTGTATGAGACATAGTGATGAGTGGAGAGTAACCTCACAAAATTCCTCAACTTGCTTCTTTAAAAAAAAAACAAAACTCCTAATACTTTTTGATAAGTTACCTTTTAAAAAATAAATATTAAATAAGGATGGGAAGGTGTACGCCTTCAGCATTGTGTTATGTGGCAGTCTTTCGGCAAAACTGGTTTTTCAATCAAAAGAGTCCTAAGAGGATAATTTTCTAGAAAAATGCCCTCTCATTTCATTGAAACATCATTGATTCCTTCTCCCAATAGTACACAGTGGATGCTATGCCCATTCTCATCAGCCTCTTTGATCTCATTTAACAACTAAAGCTTATTAATTCTTTGTTCTCAGAAAAAGAGAATAACACTTCTCTCTATATGAGTTCAACACCCATTTTCCCAAGACATCTTACAAGTTTAATTTCAAGAAGTATTCTATACATAAGCCAAAGTTAAGTTTCCATCGTTAGTATTAAATCGAGATCTAAAATCCTCTACCCTATCGTCAACTTTCTCAAAAATCTTCGGCCTTATATTTTAGATTCTGAATGACCCCTCAGGTATAGGTAGAATCCACCAGGTAAGATTGATAGAAAAATAGTAAAACTATAACTAGGCACTAATCTGGCTTCCTCAGGGTGAGCTACAGCAGAGTGCAGCAGAAACATATCTTTGCTCTCTTGGGTTAAGCTTTTGACCTGATTTTCTACTGACTGCCTTATTTCCATTGTAACCCCAGGAAAATGTCAATTGACATTTTCACATGTCAACACACTAGTGGAATCATTCAGAGAAAATCTCAACACACTAGTGGTTAATAATCAACACACTAGTGGAATCATTCAGAGAAAATATCTTTCTTTTTCAAAAATTTATCACATGCTCTCTAAATGATAAATGCATGCATGCAAGATACCCCCTGTGTACAATCTATGACAAGTGGTCTCAAGGTTAGGAAGTTCTAGGTTTAAAAAATTTTTTTTGTTGTTTTTTGGGGTTTTTTGGATTTTTTGGCCCAGGGTAAGGGGAAGGTATATTAGAAAAAAAATTTAGTCCCTATGGTCTTCACAGACAATAACGATTGACAAAAATCACAAAATATTCTTGACTAGAGAAAATATAATGGAATAGTGCCTCCATCTTCAGAGTAAATACGATTCTTGGATTCTCTGAACAAATAGAAAGATCCGTTTATCAACAGGAGGGCAAAGATTAAGATAGGGTTGAGATACACAGATCAAGGATGCTCTCATTTCCTAACCCCACAAAGTTGTATTTTTCTGGGAGTATGTTATGCATTTACACCAACATAAAGTTCAACCTGTCATCATTCTAATAAGTCCCCTGGGCACTTGATTTACAATCGACTCTGGCAGTCCTGGGTTTGGATTCTAGCTACACTTTCTGAAAGATGGTCTATGGCATAGAGGTTCAAAGTTAGGACACTGGTGGCAGCCTGCCTGGGTTTGAATCCTGGCTCCAGGTTTACAAGCTGGTTATTTAAGTTCTCTGTGCCTCAGTTTCCTTATTTTTGAAAGGGAGATCATCACGGCACTGTTTCTGTGAGGATTAAAAGTTAAAATTTATATAAAGCATTTATAATCGTGCCTGGCCCATGGTATTTGATGAGTGCTTGCAGCTATTCTTATTCATCAACTATGTGACCTTGGGCAAATTATATAACCGCTCTGAGATTCATTTCCTTGTCTAAAAAATTAGAATTATAGGGTTGTGAGAATTGAAAGAAATAAAGCGTGCAAAGCTCTTGGCACAGAACCTCGTCACATAGCTGGTGCTCAATAAATGTTCACTTTTAGATCCATTTCCCTATCATTTAAAAACTGGAAGGTGGGACTTTCCTGGTGGTCCAGTGGTTAAGACTCCGCGGTCCCAATGCAGGGGGCCCTGGTTTGATCCCTGATCAGGGAACTGGATCCCGCATGCTGCAACTAAAAAAGATCCCGCACGCAGCAACAAAGATCCCATGTGCCGCAACTAAAACCTGGCGCAGCCAAATAAATTAAAAAAAAAAAAAACAACTGGAAGGTAAACTGCTCATCAATGAACAATCTAACACCCACAAAATGTTCTACGGTACCACAGTTTGTATATAGTTTTGGGCTTTTTTAAAACTGTGTTTATATTTCTGCTCCCAGCCTTGAGCTATTTCTATTTAACACCGACATTGAAACTTTGCCAGGTATTTCAATATTTTTATTGGATGTAGCATTCTTCATTTTTGCTATAGCTGCTAAAATAAATTTTTTCCAAATGCTTTATAGAAACTAAAGATGATTATATTGTGCCTATTTGCTCTTACTTTACAAGAACATGAACACTCTTTCCTCCCAGCTAATAAGCTTTCTGAATGTCATTCTTGCATGTGTAAAAAGACATGGTACTGGACCTGGTCTGGTGCAGACACTTTCTTGGCTGTCCAAGGATCACAGTCATGGTATCTGGAATACAGGGTGAGCCCACATAGCACCGTGCAGGCCAGGATCAACCAGAGTGCCACAAGATTGATGTAGAGAGACCTGAAGAAGTGAAAACAAACCAGCAAATGACAATTTTAATTTCCATCTCGAAGATGAGGAAAATTGTTACATAAATAGAAGAGACTTTCATGATTATATTCAATAGATGTGCATTCTCTTTTGGTTCTCGAAAATGCTACGGGTTTTATTCTGGCCTAACCTTCTGTTTATGATGTCAATCAACACTGTATTTGGAAATACTTGGAATAGATGGGATTTTGCCATTGAATGAATGTATCCTCCTGGTCAGAGTTCCATGGGCATTATTAGCTTTATAATCGCGTCTAGTTAAGTCCTTCAGGACATCTTGTCACGAAATAGAGATTTTAATAGTCAACAGGGCAGTGACTATTACTCATTTTACCTTTAAAAGTGATGCAATTATAAACTGCTAAACACTGTTAGCCTTTACATAGCAACTCGTCAAGCTTGTTTAAATGTGGTTTGCTATGCCATCCATTAAATAGGAAAGGCAAACCTGTATTCCTTGGACAGGTATCTTCCAAAACAATGTTCAGCATTTTAATAAATGATGTGTGCTCCAGTAGAGTGTAAAGGTTTACATAATAGCACTGGAGTCAGTCCTGAGCATAAATCTTAGCTCTCCCTACCATATGTGACCTTGGGCAAGTAATCTAACTTCTCTGATCCTCAGTTTCTTCATTTACAGCTAGAAATAACAATGCCTACCTCACCGAGTGATAATGTGAAACTAAATAAAATAGTATATATCATATAGTACAATGGCATGTAATAAACACTTGTTAAATGGTAGTTATTGATATTATTAGTGTTAATATCATTGAATGCTATGTCTTAATAATCAGTTGATAGTAAATATTTCTCCCACTAGGTGGCTACATTTTCCCCCCAGGGGTGCTGTAGTGGACACTGATAAGCTGCCCTAGGCTGAAGAGAGGTCTCCCCACACCCACCAACCCATACCTCCTTCCCCAGAGAAGCCTGCATAAAATGACAACTGGATTCAGAGGTTTAAAGGCTAAGTCCCCTCAGGCCAACTTGGGACAGTCTGAAGGGTCATCCCAGCTCTAGGGCTCCCCTTGAGGCCTCTGTTGAGACTGCATTACAGTCCAACTTCTCCCTCTGGCCAATCCTTCTTCCTCCCCCTCCTTCTCTGTTCCAGTGGTGATGCCCTAGTAGACTCTGGCATGCTAACCTCCATCTCACAGTCTGCTTCTGGGAGAAGCTACCTTGCAGCAGGTCCCACAACAGATTGCTAGCCTTTTTCCTTGACTGACTACATTCATCGCATGTTTTGTTATTGTCTAAAAGTACTGTAACTATATCTCATCTCCAAATCATCAGAAAATATACCCAGACACTTTCTCAGTCACCACACCTCACTTATATATGAGTTAACACTTTATTATATTGTTTTATTTTACTTTAATGTCATTCATGTAGATCTGATATTGTACCCAGTCAATCAATGTCAGTAGGTCTTGACTTTTTTGGCTGGGACTCATTCTTCCCATGGAGCCAATGTTAAAAAGTGGGAGAAAATGGTCCCCCTGAGCTCTTGTTAAAGAGACACATTGGACTATTCTGAAGGAAATTGTTTCTTACTAAGAAAGCTCTAATGCTGTTCTTTCAGTTATAAAATTGGCTTTTTGAGTTCCATGTTCTCAAAGAAACGTGTTCCCAAAGAAGAGCATGTGCACAATTCCTTTGGGAGATGCATCAGTGCTAATGTAGATGGATTAATGGATATATAAATTATATTCCTTTAAAGTGTCTTAAAGTAGCAGAACTCCTAAGCTCACTTTTGGGGGATTCCATATCCAGTTATTATACTCATATTCATACAGATTTTTCATTGTGGAATTTACCAAAGACAGATAATGTCTAAACCAATTCACTCTCATATATTGACATGTGACCTCATATATTTCTCACATTCCCCTTTGAACAGCAACAGAACTGCCACTCCTCCTACTCCAACCACCTTGTTACTCTTAATCAATCTACTTAGAGTTTTATAGCACCTAAATGCATAGCCTGATTTATCAGCACGAAGAGCACTAGTCACCAAGCTTATCTGAGGCCTCCTGACAAAGAACCAGCCACTGTTCATACTCTTCGCTGAAGCCAAGATGGGCTGGAGAGTCCCCTGACCATGCTGTCCTTCCCACCTCTGAGCTTTGCCCAAATCACTCTGCCTACTCAGAATGCTCTCCCATACTTCTTCACCTGCCCACATATGGTCATTCTTCAGGACCTGCCTGCTTGACAGGAATCTCTCACTTATCCCCTGCCTTCACATCCCATGATTTGAGGTGGAAAAAGGAATTCACACTTACTGGATCCCTACCACATGCGTGCCAAACACAGTATTTTATAATACCTCCACGAGATGTGTGATATCTTATGCTCATTTTACAAGTTTAGAAACTGAAGCTCGGAGAGTCTAAGTAACTCATGCCAAATCACTCAAGTAGCAAGTATTAGAACAAGGTTATAAACCCACGACTGTGTCTGAAAGTAAAATGCACCAGCACATCTGGCAATATAATGCTCTAGAACATTTCCTCTATATTGTTATACTGTTTCACAGAACTGTTATACCTCTAGTGTTAGTTTACTTTTCACATACTTGCATATATTTTCCTAATTTGATGCTAAGTTCCTTCATGACAAGAGCCATATATTTATCATTTTTTATTCTCTACAGTTCCTCATACAAACAGATGCACAATAAATGCCTATTTATTTGATAAGATTTGTTTTACTTAATAATTGATATAAATATTTTTAAATATCTGATTTAAAACATATGATGCCACTTTGTTCTATGTGATCCTTTTGTAGTATATCATTTATCTCTTAGAACTTCATGACACAAAAGACTTAAAACTTGAGCAGAGCTTGACTTTTGAAAGAGTTTCCATAAAGACAACTGATGGTTATTGATGATTCATATACCGTAGTTTGTCTTACATTTTTGCCTGGAATCTGCTTTTACAGGAAATATATCTCTGTACTTGGGACTGGTTGACTCCATAGATGCTGGTCCATGTGAAGGTCCCTCCTATAACAATCGTCCAGAATGTGTGTCTTTGCAAAGGGTTAGGATTAAAACTAAATGAAAACAAACAGAAAACAAATTTGAAGTCTCAGCCAAACACTACAGAAATCTTCCTAGAGTAATTGTGGAAGCAAGCAATGTATACCTACATAAATATAAATAAATATTTATAAATATAAATACATACATAAATATGTACCGATTAAGTAATATAAAAGGTAGAAATATTCTTAAGTTCAATGAAATAAAAATTGATACTTTCAGAGATTTGGAAATTCTGGATGGGACTGGGGGAAAAAAATGAATGTTCCAATCATTCTGAGCATTTATAGAAATTGTTCTCCCATGGCCATAGGAAATTATTTAAACAAGTCTGCCATGCTGCAATCAGAGAGGAGCATGAAGCTGAAAAAAGAGAGAGAGAGATTCCTAGGTACACTGCAGCAATAGAAATGGTACTGAAATGAACACAATATTGACAAATTTTGTGTGTGTAATTCCTCTCCTAGCACATGTATAGTCATAGTTCTACTTTATATTCAAGCTTAAGAATTCAATTAATGCAGTTTAATGGTTTTCATGTCATTATAATCTGTTCTTAAAATGCTGTGTGCACAAACTAAGTACTCATAGTTCAAAGTCATTATGACATTTACAAAACATTGCTACAAAGAAAGCTCAACTTCCACATTCGATACATCGTTTAATCCTTCTTAACGTATCACCTTGGAAAGAATGAGTCTGTTCATCTCTCATACACAATATAAGCTTGAAAATTTTCTGCAGAATTAGTTTCAATGGAAACTTTCTGAAAATTATGAAATTCTGCAATTCCACTTCAAAGCTTATATTTGAGATCAGTTGAGTAAAGTGCTACATTTTTATGCATTTTCCAGCATTCTTATGGAAAGATAAGAGCCTCTATTCCATTCTCTAACACTTAATATCAAAGTCTGAGTTTTAAGGGTGTTGGCCCTTTCTCCCATAGAGAAAGCAGTTACTATACTAGCTAATAACAGTCAAGAACCAAAGGGTTCAGCGAGTTACTTGAAGGAAGTAAGACAAGATTTAAAACATCCAATTCAGTGGTTTTGGCAATACAGAATACATGTCAACTATAGACCATACAGAAAATACCAACACAAAATCCTTCCCTTCATTTACCTCAACAAGAGCAGATCTATTGCCCACCATATTCTCAAAACATATTTGAAAAACAAGGGATATACAATAAGGCTTTTCATTATTCCTTAATTGTTGGCAACCTTGTAATGGTCATAAAAATGTCTAATCTTTTACTTTTTAGAATCTCTTACTGATGTGTAAGTTATCGTTTCAATGCAGCAATGTATGTACTCTTTGTATAAAGTGACAGTTATTTTACAGAAAAATGATTGACTCCACACCCTTTCCCCTCAACCTAGCTGACTAGGAAGAGATTTGGGAGTAATCCAAGTCTCCCAAGTGGCCACTGGTTGTTTCTGCCTCTTGGTATCCACTCCCCCTTCTTCTGGTAACAGCAACCTAGGTTTGCCTTGGGGAAACTATACCATTTCTCCATTAAATAGTCTAAATGGTGGTCAATCAAAATGTTCTGCTCTGCACTAGCTACAGGATGGAATCATGCCCACGCTAGGCCAACTGGGGGCTCTCTTCCTTGGAATCTGAATCTTGCGGTAAAAGAAAAAAAAACTATTGAGAACAGCTGAAGTTGATTCACTGTAATTCATTCTTGCAAATTAACACATTGACCCTGTTCAATTTCTGACGTTCTTCTCATACATTAGCACCTATTTTCAGAAAACTGGAAGAGAGCCACCAAGTGCAAAATGATTTTCTTTCCTTTTGCCAATGATTTCTGCTTGCTTATCTCAGAACAGGGCTGCTGAAAGAGAAAATAAGTTGGTCTATGTCAAAATGAGCCCCCCCGCACGTTGAATGTGATGTACAAGGAAGACACTATTGATCCCAAAGAGAAGGTGTTTCAAATATTTTTTTAAATTGTGTGATATATTTGTGATGAAATATCTAGTTTCTCCATTAGCCTTCTTTAAGAAAACTAAATAGTTGTTGAAGACGTTATATCTTATGCTATACTGAGACCTGCGGCATCAGCTGTAACTTTTCTAGTCAATTTTCAAGAAATAATATTTAATATTATATAATGTACATTATTTAACATTTATACACATATAATACACACATATATATGTAGCATAATAATAATATACTATACATTATCAGGGTAATATTAAAAGAGAAATTCTCTAGGCTGCTTGAAACAAAGAACTGTCAAAATGGAATCACTGTCTTTTAGTGTTTTTTTCTTAAGAGGTTTCCTTTTCTTCTCTCTCTAGTATATCTTCCCTTATTTCCCTACCCACACCTTTCAACCTATTCCAGACTTTAATATCTGGAAGAAAATACTCTTTTGCTATCAATCCCTTCTCAGGAGGAAGCACCATCCTCAGCTCCATGTAGCTAACTACCAACTGACTAACCCCTTAAAGACCTGGTGGAAACTCCTTACGCATTAACTTCCCAGCTTCAAATTTTTGTACCACACCCTTAATGGTTGGTTTGTTTTCTAATGTAAACTTACTATTTCAGCCAAGAGATTTTTTTAACAGAAAAAAACCAAAGGAATGTTCTATTAACCAAGAAGTAAATAGCAACTTACTTCCAGAAGTTTAATCTTCCTCCATTATAGGCATCATTTAGAATAGTGCTGATTCCACCTTGAATCAATGAACCCTGTATAATCACAGATGCAAATCCAGCCACCATGATCCCAACTTGAAAAACATCCGTCCAGATAACCGCTTTAAGACCACCCTTTGAGGGGAAAGTGCATTAGGATTAATGCTTCTACCAGATATTATTAAGCATCTACATGCTTATACACCATGCTGGACAAAGATAACGAAAACATGGATCTTGGCCAAGAAGTGCACCCAAGGGAGATAGTCAGGAAGGTAATACTTAGACCAAACTTTCAAATATAAGCAGAGTCCAAGATGTAAGGTCCTCCCAATAGAGAAAATAGCATGGGCAAAAGCTTAGAGAGGTTAAAATATGTGGCATGTTGAGGGCAGCCAGATATATATTTTGG
Source organism: Eubalaena glacialis (assembly GCF_028564815.1). Lineage (NCBI taxonomy): Eukaryota > Metazoa > Chordata > Mammalia > Artiodactyla > Balaenidae > Eubalaena > Eubalaena glacialis. The sequence continues at coordinate 20,934,151 of NC_083726.1, read as the reverse complement.
AGTGCCGTGGAGTGGTGTGGGAATATTGTTGGGAAAAAAATTCATAGTCAAATTGCAAATGGCAATATCATAGATTTTATCCTATAGGCAGGGCTGAAATTCAACCAGTATGCACAAAGAAGGACATACCAGTTGTTGAAAAAACTAAAATTGTTTTGTACTAGCCACCGCCACAAACTTCCCAAGTGTCCCCCTCCAGTCCCTGAACCAGCCCCTCCTTGAGGACCTTGTCTTCCAAAACACTGAGCAACTAAAGGATTAAGACCTAGAATATCAGGGGTTGCATAAGACTTGCACCACTGCTAAGGATCAGCATCCCTGATAATATCAGTGCCCATGCCATACTGGTTCTTACGTATTTTGACTGTTGCTCCTGCCTAAAGGCAATGGGAAGTTATCTCAGGTTTCTAAGCTGAGGAATATTATGAGCACAGCTATAGTAACACAGCAACAGTGAGAGTGAATTAGGAGACAAGGTTGGGGACCACGGCATGGTTCAAATGAAAGAAAAAAATATCAGTTATGATCAATGTCCTACAAAGGATCAAATTTTACCCTGGACTGAATATTCCTTACAAAAAATGTTATACTGTGGGAGGCAGGTATGAAGAACCCAGATGGCAGCATGCAATGATTGAAATTTTCAATTTTGCAAAGCAAGTGTGTAGAGTGAAAGGAGAAATAATGTTCTTGACATACCATGGTGCAGTAGAATGTGCAGACCACACCAGTAGCCACTACAGCACCCCAAAGATCGAATCCTGTGACTGTAGAAGAAAAGAAAATGCACGTGTAACTATGAAACATATATAAGCACTTCTCAAAAAATCATCAGGGGGAAGCTATACCATTTATTGGGCACCTACCTCTACACCCACTTGCCATAAACTAGGTCCAAATATCAAAAAATGTACCAAAACAAATGGAGTTTAAAACTTTATTTGATGAGTTAAATAGACCTGGCTTCTACCCTCAGGCACCATACAGTATCCAACATTGGCTAAATCAAATACATGAAAAAGCATTTATATTGTAATTAAGCTAAGACACCGCTTGATATTGGGAGGTAGTTACCCAGACTGAATGGGGTCATAGGATACTTGTTGTCATGGTTCAAATAAACACATTATCCTACCAGTCCATGAAAGGCAAGTTGTGCGTGTTAAAATGGGGCCAAGATAGAGAAAAGTCTATATAATTTGTTACCATTTATTTAAGAAGTAAAGGGGCATATTACATTTTTTTAATGAAAGGATAACAACTCTATGCCCACAGATTTGAAAATCCAGATGAAATGACCCAATATCTTGAAAGACACAATTTGCCAAAACTCACACAGGAAAAAAAGAGATGATCTGAATAGACCTATATTTACTTTAAAAATTGAATCAATAATTAATAACCTTCCAAAACAGAAAGCCCCAGGCCCAGAGGGTGATGAATTCTACTGAATATTTAAGGATGGAATCATACCAATCTTTTTCAGAGGATAGAAGCAGAGGGAATACTTTATAACTCATTCTATGAGGCCAGCAACACCCTAATACTAACCAGACAAAGACATTACAAGAAAAGAAAACTACAGACCAATATCTCTCATGAATGTAGATGCAAGAATCCTCAACAAAATATTAGCAAATCAAATTTTAAGAGCATAAAAAGAATTAAACACCATATGCAAGGCTGACTCAACATTTGAAAATCAATTAATGGAATCCACCACATCAACAGACTAAAGAAGAAAAACCGTATTATCAAATTAATAGATGCAGAAAAAGCATTTGACAAAATCCAACATGCATTCATGATAAAATCTCTCAATAAACTAGAAATAGAGGGGAACATTCTCAATCTGATAAAGATTATCTACAAAAAACTTACAGCTGACATTATACTTAATGGTGAGCCACTCAAAGATTTCCCACTAAGATCAGGTACAAAGGAAGGAAGGAAGACATAAAACTCTCTTTGTTCACAAATGACATGATCATCTTTGTAGAAAATCTGAAATAATTGGCAAAAAATCTCCCAGGTCTAATAAATGATTATAGTAAGTTTGCAGGATACAGGTTAATAAACAAAAGTCAATCACCTTCCTATATACCAACAAAAAACAGGTGGAATTTGAAATTTAAAGCACATTTCCATTTACATTAGTACCCCCCAAAATGAAATACTTAGCTATAAATCTAACAAAATATAATATATACAAGATGTATATGAGGAAAACTACAAAACTCTGATGAATGAAATGAAAGAACTGAATAAGTGGAGAGATATTCCATGCTTATGAATAGGACAACTCAATACTGTCAAGATGTCAGTTCTTCCCAATTTAATCTACAGATTCAGTGCAATCCCAATGGAAATCCCAGAAAGCTATTTTGTGGATAATGACAAACTGTGGAGAATTGAAAAACTGATTCTAAAGTTTATATGGAGAGGCAAAAGACTCTGAATCGCCAACACAATATTGAAGGAGAAGAACAAAGCTGGAGAACTGACTGTACCTGACTTCAAGACTTAATATGAGGACTTCCCTGGTGGTGTAGTGGTTAAGAATCCGCCTGCCAATGCAGGGGACACAGGTTCAATCCCTGGTCCGGGAAGAGCCCACATGCTGCAGAGCAACTAAGCCCATGTGCCACAACTACTGAGCCTGTGCTCTAGAGCCCGCGAGCCACAACTACTGAAGCCCGTGCACCTAGAGCCCGTGCTCCACAACAAGAGAAGCCACCACAATGAGAAGCCCGTGCACCGCAATGAAGAATAGCCCCTGCTCACTGCAACCAGAGAAAGCCCGCACGCAGCAACGAAGACCCAATGCATCCAAAAATAAAAAAATAAAAATAAAAAGTAGAAAAGACTTAATATGAAACTAGAATAATCAAGAGAGTGTGATATTGGTGAAAGAATAGACAAATAGATCAATGAAAAAGAACAGAGAGCCCAGAAATAGACCCCTGTAATTAAAGTCAACTGATCTTTGGCCAAAGAGTAAAGTCAATTCAATGGGGCAAAGATAGTTTCTTCAACAAACGGTGCTGGAACAACAGGACATCCACATGCAAAAAAAATGAATCTAGACACAGACCTTACACCCTTCACCAAAATTAAATCAAGATGGCTCATAGACCTATATATGATGTTGCTTTTTTAGATACAACATCAAAGACACAATCTATGAAAGAAATAATTGGTAAGCTGGATTTCATTAAAATTAAAGAACATATGCTCTGTGAAAGATAATATCAGATGAATTAGAAGATAAGCCACAGACTGAAAGAAAATTTTGCAAAAGACACATCTGATAAAGGACTGTTCTCCAAATTATATTAAAACTCAACAGTAAAAAAAAAAGCCTGATTTTAAAATGTACCAAAGACCTTAATAGACACCTCACAGAAGAAGATATATACATGGCAAATAAGCATATGAAAAGATGCTCCACATCATATGTCATCAGGGAAATGCAAATGAAAACAAGAAACTTATTAGAATGGCCAAAATCTGGAACACTGACAACATCACATACTGGCAAGGATGTGGAGCAACATAACTCCTTCATACATTGCTGATAAGAATGCAAAATGGGGGCTTCCCTGGTGGCGCAGCGGTTGAGAATCCGCCTGCCAATGCAGGGGACACGGGTTCAAGCCCCGGCCTGGGAAGATCCCACATGCCGCGGAGCAGCTGGGCCCGTGAGCCACAATTACTGAGCCTGCGCGTCTGGAGCCTGTGTTCCGCGACAGTGAGAGGCCCGCGCACCGCGATGAAGAGTGGCCCCCGCTTGCCACAACTAGAGAAAGCCCTCGCACAGAAACGAAGACCCAACACAGCCATAAATAAAATAAATAAATAAATAAAAATTAAAAAAAAAAAGAAGAATGCAAAATGGTAACAGCCATTTTGGAAGACAGTTTGGTGGTTTCTTACAAAACTAAACATATTCTTATCATATAATCCCACAGTTGCGCTCTTTGGTATTAACTCGAAAGAGTTGAAAACTGCATATGGAATAGTCTCTCCAAAAAGTTGAAATGAAGTCTGAGAAAGCTTCTAGATCTAGTTCACAAGAAATACAGTTCACCAAAATGACTCAACAAGAACAAGAAAATATGAATAACTCTATATTTATTAAAGAAACTGAATCCATATACCAAAACCTTTCTACGAAAACAAACAAATATCAGGCCCAGATGCCCACACTGCGAATTCTTTCAAGCATTTAAGAAAGAAATACACAGTTTTATACAAACTCTTTCAGAAAATAGAGGAGGGAACACTTCCCAAATCATATAAAGCCAGTATAATTGATACCAAAATCCTGACAAAGACATTAAAGGAAAAGTAAATTTCAGGCCAATAGTCCTCATAACCTGTAAAAATCCTTAACAAAATATTGGCAAATCAAATCCAGCAATATGTAAAAAGGTTAATACATTATGACCAAGTGAGGTTTATCCCAAGGATGAAAATTGGTTTAACATTTGAAAATCAATATAATTTTCTACATTAACAGTGCATTAAGACAAAGAAAAGAAATAAGAGGCATGCAGACAGGAAAAGAAGTAGTAAAACTGTCTCTATTCATAAACAACACGAAAATCATAAGGGATATGCCAAAAGGCTACTTGAATTAATAAATATATTTAGCAAGCTCTCAGGAAAGAAGATCAACATATAGAAGGCAATTGTATTTTTCCATACTTGCAAATGAATAATTAGAAAATGATATTATAAAACAATACCATTTGCAATAGCATAAAAAACATCAATTATCTAGAAATAAATCTAAGAAATATGTACAAGACTTCAATATCAAAAACTAAGAAACGTTACTGAGAGAAATTTTAAAAGGCCTGGGTAAACGGATAAATAGGCTATGTAATGGATTGGAAGAATATTTGCTTTTGTAAAGTGACGGGTCAAGTCTTTTGCCGACTTTTTGCTAGGTTATTTGTCTGTTTTGTATTCATTTTATTATTCTATGAGCCAGTAAACTCAACATCAACAGTCATCAGAAAAATACAAATTAAAACCACAATAAGATAATAGATCATACAACTAGAATGGCTACAATCGAAAAGACAAATACAAAATCTGGCAAGGACACAGAATAACTGCAACTCTCACACATTGTGGGGCGGGCATGCAAAATGATATAACCACTTAGAAAAGCTATTTGGCAGTTTCTCTTAAATTTTTTACATGCACCTACCCTGTGCTGGGTCAGAATAGTGTGTATTTAACTGTATATTGCTTCCAGGTATTCATCCACTAAAAATGAAAACGTGTGTCAAAAAGCAAAGCAAGACAAAACAAAACCTGTACAAGAATGCACTTAGCAGCCTTAATTCAAAATAGCCTAAAACTGGAAACAACCCAACATCCATCAACAACAGAATGGATAAACAGATTTTCGTAGATGTATATGATAAAATACTAGCAATAAAAAGGAATGAACTACTGATACATGTAGCAACATGAATGAATGCCACAAAAACATTTTGTTGAGCAAAAGAAACCAGATGCAAAAAGGCACTATATAAAATCTAAGAACAGGGAAAACTAATTTATGGTGATAAAAACTGGCTGCTTGGAATGGAAGGGGGGATTCATTAGAAAGAATCAAAAAATTTTTTCTGGGATTTGATGATAGAAATATTGTATATCTTGAGTTGGGTGGTTGTCACACAAGTACACAAAATTGTTAAAACTCATCCAACTGTGCACTTATGTTCTGGGCATTTTAATGTACATAAGCTACAATATATCTCAATAAAATATGGTTTTCGATTTTAAAAAGCAAGGAAGAAATGTAAGAGACAAATGAACTAATTACAATTACATAAAATTATCTGGATCCTGATTCTAACAAACACTGAAAAAAAAAATCAGGGAAATCTGAACACTGACCTTATATTGATGACAGTAAGGTATTAATGTTAATGTTTTAGAAATGATAAAGGTACTTGTCATTTACAGACAGTTCTGGGTGTACTCTGATGCTTTTGTAAATATGTTCCTATAAAAGGGTTTCATCTTCAGGAAATTCATGGAAAAGACTCAGACAAGTACAGGTTTCTGGTACCTGACTGTACTGCTGAACTGAATGAATAAGCATTTTCAGAACTCTAATGAAAAACTGATGAGCTCATAAAAGTGCTAACAAAAGATCAAGATGAAAAAAAAAAATTAATTACATGGGACTGAGTGAACTGATGAGGATGAGTATAATTTTTGTGACTTTCTGGTTGAATTTAAAAAAAGAAAAAATCCCACAAGGACTCAGAGGCAAAGAATATACAAATCAATTTTCACTGCAAAGTAAAGGAGCTGTTACAGTGGAGGATTACTGGACTGAATGTCAATATTATGACATAGTATGAGTGTGTTTCATGTTCGGTAATTGCAATCACTGTTGCTTTTGTTGTGGTCATCCATGTACAATGCTTGGTGTCAGTCTATTTATCTCTTGTAAAAATAAAATACAGTGTGTGTGGGAAAAATAATAATAATAATAATAATAATCCAAGGGCAAACACATTAAATATTTTCTCCCACTGGACTATCGATGGGAAAAGCCAAATTGAGAGATTGCCAAAAGAATGAAGAGTAAGAGTATTAGGAGTCACATGTAAAAGAATTATAGAATAAAAGAGCTTTTAAAAAATAAAAAAAAAATAAAAAAAAAAAGAAATGATAAAGGTACAATTGTGTTTAAAAAACACATCCTGGACTTCCCTGGTGGCACAGTGGTTAAGAATCCGCCTGCCAATGCAGGGGACACGGGTTCGAGCCCTGGTCCGGGAAGATCCCACATGATGCGGAGCAACTAAGCCCATGCGCCACAACTACTGAGCCTGCGCTCTAGAGCCTGCGAGCCACAACTACTGAGCCCGCGTGCCACAACTACTGAAGCCCACGTGCCTAGAGCCCGTGCTCCGCAACAAGAGAAGCCACCGCAGTGAGAAGCCTGCGCACCACAACGAAGAGTAGCCCCCGCTCAACACAACTAGAGAAAGCCCACGCGCAGGAACGAAGACCCAATGCAGTCAAAAATAAATAAATAAATTTATTTAAAAAAAACAAAAAACACACATCCTGGTACAAACGTCCAGTCATGGAATCCATAAGTCATGGGAATGTAATGTACAGCATGGTTAATAATACTGTATCGCATATTAAAAGTTGTTAAGAGAACAAATCTTAAAAGCTCTCATCACAAGAAAAAGAATTTTGTAACTATGTATGATGATGGATGTTAACTAGACTTACTGTGGTGATCACTGTAATATATACAAATATTGAATCATTATGGTAAACCTGAAACTAATATAATGTTATATGTTGATTATACCTCAATGAAAAGAAAAGTATGTAAAAGATATATGGAATTCAGATGAAATGATAAAGTATCTCAGATTTACAGCAAAATAATCTAGTGAGGGAAATAGGAAGTGAATTAAACCAAGAGCTGATAATTATTAGTGTAGAGTTAAGGGTCCATTAGGGTTCAATACACTATTCTATTTTAGTGTATGTTTGAAGTTTTCCGTAATTAAAAAAAAAAAAAGTTAAAAAAAATTGTATCTAGAGAATGTTAAGTTCCAATTCAGCTAAACAAGTTTCTATGGAGCATCTGTTGCACACCAAGTACCCTGTCTATGCTTGTGTCTACTCCCTTGGTACAGTAAAATACACAACTGATACTCAAATGGTCAAAATGCAGTCCTTGGATCCTAATTTACTCCTAAGGAGTGGCTCAATAAACTGATAAGAACAGAGTTCTTGAAGCATTGAAGGCAGTGCTTTCTTATCCCCAGAACTGTACTTTAAAACTCTAAAGCCAACATCTTTAGTTACACTTAAAGCCAATAGGTAACTTATGAAGTTTATAGTTCAGCTCTTTACATATGAAGTGATCCAACCATGATGTTGGTAATATCGACATGGAACATGCCTGACATTCAGAATTCAATAGCACATTATATAATGGAGTTCTTCTTTGTAACAATACTGTTGCGCTTTATTATCTATGTATTATGAAATCAAGAAATTAGAATGTGGAGTTAGCTGGGGTTTTCCATTTTCTTTTTTTTTTTTTCTTGTTTTCTTTGGGGTTATCTGTCCATTTTATATTAACTTGAGGAACTGTACTACATTCTTCCCATCACAGAGTCCACTTGTCCATTTTACAAGGAAGTTTCAGAGATAAATTCACTTCTGATTGATAAGAATTCAGAGAATGTAGAGTTCCCCTGAAGCCTTCTGAAGGTATGACTAACACACACATTTGCCACAGTAAACAATCTCAGTTTCACAGCTATTATCTGCCCAAATCTAGAGAGTATAGTAATTTGCTGATCACTACAATCATCACACATTTGTTCATAGGGATACTATAGCCATCTGTCCTTTGGTCACTAGGAGCAATCTGATATTTCAAATCACACAGATCTCTTTTTCTTGTATTTTGGACCACACTAGAAATGGGGAGAAGAAAAGTTTCTCTCCCTGCCAGATTTTACAACGGGACCGAGTCTGAGCTGAATAACACAGAAGCCTCTTGGAGATGGGCTCCAAGTTATAGCCACAAAGGGAGGAAGTGCAGTCTTTCATGATTTTGACTACAGGGGGCGTTCATTCTGAAGGGATGGAGAATGGCTGGTTGGCACATCCCAGAGAAACACCGCCCAGTGAAGTCTACAGACCTTTTGAAGCTATGATCCAGGAACCCAAAGAAGCTGCTACTGTAGACACTGAACCCACCTGGCCTGCCTCAAGCTGATACAGGTTACTGGAAGCATTCCTCCACCTCCCCATCTCCCCAAAGATAGAATAAGGTCTGTTAAAAGTGAACCCCCAAATGTGAGTGACATATTGGTAACTCTAAAACGTACCTTGATTCAAAGCCAGGGCAGGGGCATAAATAACAATTCCAGTATACAAAATCTAGGGGAAAAAAGAAAACCAAATAAATGGTATGAATTACAAAATGAAATATTGATATTTTTCTGTAAATTTAGTTATGAATTAAAACTGCAGTTTCAATATACTTAATAAAATTTGCTTGTAACTTGAAAAATGTTATTTAAGTGAAGTTGACTCTCCTTTTCCATTTGTGGTATGGTCATAGGTCACAAAAATCTTTTATGACCAATTTTGTGTAAAAATATGGACTTTTCATGTTGTGCTTAGTGCGGATAGTCACTGATACATCAAGTTTGAAATCAATTTTCCTAGATCTAGAACAATTAGAAAGAGAGAAAGAATACAAATTTAAAAGGGGATGCTTCCTCATTCATATGCTTTCAAGCTGTTGTTAATCACTGCATAATTAATTGGGAAAACAGTGAAAATTGTGGAAACTTGTTTGTAAAAGTTTGCATGACCACTAATTAAACAAAAGTGTAAATTTGCCCTAAAATTTCCTGAAAGCCAACAAAAATTCTATTCTACCTTTTTAATATTATTTATTATTTTTCATTCATACATTTAACAAATATTTATTAATCTGGGGTACAATAGTGAGTAAGATAAATATGTTCTTTTTTCTCAGAATACCATTTTCATTGCATTTGATCTTCCAAATACATAGAAGCTAATTCTATGATTACTGTATAAAACATATGAAAAAAACATGTTATATAGTAGTTGAATGATTAAATTGCATGAGTGATCTATGGAAGTAAGTCTTTCAAATAGCAGATTCTAAAGCTCCCCTCTTTTTTCAAGAATGAACTAGCTTTTCACAGTCATTATTTTGTCCAAGTTAAAGATTTGAAAATGTGACCACAGGCCACCTTCCTAACATTTGTCCCCACTTTTTCATTTCTGTTGGCACTTCTAACGATGATCCAAAGAGTGTCTGAACTCCGCTGTCGAATGCGAGCTACCAGCCTCAGCTCTGTGTCAGAATCTCTACCAGACCCCAGAGGGCTCTTTCCTTTTATACTGCAAGTGTTAAGGACAGATACAATTTAAGTTATGTAATTTACAAAGATGTAAAATGGAGTCGAGTTAAATAATTGCAAAGGCACTCTGTCCTGCTGTAGCAAATGCCTGGGTAGCTTTTGAATGGAGAAATGGAATTATAAAAACGGATGAGAATGAAAACTCCTTCCTGGACCTCCATTATCAAACTCATTCTTAAAGCACTTAGCTGCCAAGAGGAAGATAGGTCTAAATGACGTGACAATGATCGTGATAAGCCTCCAGCAGCCTGGATGAAGGGTGGGAAGCATTCTCTGTCACTGATTGCTTGGCAAATCTTTGCTTTCCATTTGTGTCAAGCAGTAAATCTATACTTGCGTATTCTTGAAGTACTGGATTGTGTACTTGGCTTTAAAAACTCCTCCAGAGCGCATGATTTTGTTGTTTTATATCAGTGAGTACATCAATTGGGTTTTACAGTTCGATTTTTAAAAGAGAGCACTGATTCATTTTTTAAAGTATGCTTTCAAACAAAGAAAATTATTTCCTAATGTCTTCCTATGTCAGTTAATTTTTCCTATTAAATTTATTGCTTAACATGTTGCAAAATACTATGAAACATACAACTTGTTTTCCCTTTATTACAATTCCTACTATCAGCTACTACAGTTCCTTCAAATATCTTTGTCATCTCAGTAATGCCCTTACTGTCACTTTGGTGGGGACAGAGGGAGGTGTGAGAGGGAAAAGCATACTTTCCTAAAGTAACATAACTGTTGCTTGATCAATATAATATTCCATGTTTACTTAAATCATTCTGTTTTCCCAGGAAGTAATGCATTTGCTGAAACACTGTTTAATGATCTTAAGGATTAATGCTGTGTAGTGACAAGTGTTTTTCCTTTTTTGTTTCCTCCTATTTTCAACATCTCTTTTTTATCTTTCATGTATTTACCAAATAAGCTTGACGCAGATGCCTTGTTTAAAAACATTGTACGTGAAAAAAAGAGAAAATAAATGAACTAAGGGCTACTTACTGTTTGAACAATGAAGAGGATTGTTCCACAGAGACGAACATATTTGTTAAATCGAAGTCCTAAATACTGTTTCCAAAAAAGGAAAAATGGTTAATATGTAAAACTTCTGGACACTTTTTAAAAACCAGCAGCTTAAGAAGTAAAGGAGTTAGAAATTTAAAGCAACTTCATAACTAATTCGTATTCTGCATTCCTATTTCACTGTTATTTTAAATTACATAGAGAAAAATTGACCCTTGTTTTAGAGTACTGTTCAATGGCTTTTAACACAGAACAGCTCCAACACCCACAGGAAACTCCGTCAAAAGTTTCTCCTTTCTTGCTCCTTTGTAGTCAAACCCTCCTCTCACCCCTAAACCTTGGCAATCACTGACCTGTTCTCCATCCCTATGAGTTTTGCCTTTTGCCGAATGTCATACCAATGGAATTATATTCTGCATTTTTAAAATGAGCAAAGTGTTGTCCTCCCCTTTCTCTTGGTATCTACCCAATACATGTCCTTTGATACACTTAGGGAATCAACCCTTTCCCACTTTAGGCAATTGTGGTGGAATTGTCAATTAAGGTGCCCAGCCTTGGCCAAAAGATAGTCACATGACCCAAGTTCAGCCAATCAGCTTCTCTTCTCAATGGGTATTTGAATCTTAGAGGCAAGATATAAAGACAGAAAATGATTGGAGCAGAAGCAGACTGATCCTGACAGGGTGGCCTGAAGAGGCTGCCCTCGCTTCTGTCCTTTTCAAAGTCTGTTTGCTCAGCTTTTCCCCCTATTCTATGAGCTACTCCCATATCCTCACAATAAAAAATTTTAACTTAAATCAGCCTAAGTAAGTTTCTGTTCAGAGCCAAGCGTGACATCTGCGATATCTTATAATATACAAGCATACCTCATTTTATTACACTTTGCTTTTTTGTTCTTCACAGGTACTGCATTTTTTACAAATTGAAGGTTTCTGGCAACCTTGCGTGAAGCAAGTCTATTGGTTCCATTTTCCCAACAGCATTTGCTCACTTCATGTTTCTGTGTCACATTTTGGTAATTCTTGCAATATTTCAAACTTTTCATTATCGTTATATTTGTTATGGTGATTTCTGATCAGTGATTTTTGATGTTACTACTGCAAAAAGATTACGACTTGCTGAAGGCTCAGATGATGGTTAGCATTTTTTAGCAATAAGGTATTTTTAAATTATGGTATGTACATTGTTTTTTAAACGTAGAGCTATTGTACACTTAATAGACTACAGCATAGTGTAAACATAACTTTTATATGCACTGGGAAAGCAAAAAATTCATGCAACTCGCTTTATTGCAATATTCACTTTATTGTGGTGGTCTGGAACTGAACCTGTAATATCTCCGAGGTATGTCAGTAGTGTGCTTATCTCCAATATTACATATCATAATGTATTACAGAGTTAGAATCCTAGGATTTTAGAGCTGGAAGGAAGCTGGGGTCCAAGACATTCTTTAACTTGAATATTATTACTACATATAGAGAGAATTCTAAGGCTGACAGTAGTCTTTTCATATAGCAGAAAAAATGAGGAAGGAAAAACTGACATCAGGTAAATATCAGAGGAAAAGACACCAGATATTTTTGCTTCATAATCACAGCTAACATTTATAGAGTATTTGCTGCATGCCCTGTCCTCCCAACAACTCCATGAGGCAGTTACTATGCATAAGTGCATGTTGGAAACCAGGACACTGGGGCACAGAGAGAATACCAAGGCTGCAACCTAATAATTGTTGGAAACACAATGCAAATCTAGGACCATTTGATGCCAAACTCTGTGCACCTAACCACTCTGTTATTCAAAATAACAAGAAAACTGCCCACGTGTCTAAGATTCATCCAGAGTGAGTGAGTGGCACTGACACATAATAGGGCCTCCTAAAATAACTGATGAGTAAAGAATATACAATGCAGTGTAGTAAGTGCTCTGGGGCAAGAGTTCCAGCCCTTGTTCCAGCCTTACTCTCGACTCCACGAGCTTGGGACACTCTAAATCTCAATTTCCTCCTTTTGAAAATGTGGATCATAGTAATCATTCTTTCCCCACTTACTTTGCAGGATTTTGGAGACTATCAAATGATGTAAATGGATGGACAAATGTTGTAAACTGTTCACTTAAGAGTTAAGACATTAAGAAGCTGGTAACCAAATCCATAGGCCTTGAGAATTTGAATCTCAGTGAATTACATGAGTCGAAATCATCCAAGTATATTTTGGAAGACTTTTTAGAAAACCCAAGAAGTGTCTTGAAGCATGGGAACAGAGCTGTGTTATTTCTTCTGAGTTGTTTTAGTAAAACTCTATTAAAAATAAATGTACATGAATTGACAGAGAAGTCTTTGCCTTTTCTAGGTACGTGTATCCATACTGCTGGAGACTAAAGAAAACTGAAGAGGAAAATGTGATGGAGGTAAGAATGTAGCAAGTTGAACAACAACAACAACAACAACAAAATATATATATATATACATATATATTTTCCCCTCTCACAATACTAACTCAAGACAGAACCAAGAATTCTATCACTAACTCAGTGTCAAATGAAAAAAGTGCACAACTTAAAAGTTGTGAATTATGCTTTATTCTGAGGCCTTACTGAGGACTATAGCCCAGGGTGGCAGCCTCTCAGACAGCTCTGAGGGACTGTTCCAAAGAGGTAAGGGAGGAGCCAGGATATATAGGAGTATTTGCTGGGAAACAAAACAAAACATGTAGTTGAACATCAAAAGATTACTGCTAATCACAAAGAACTGACATCTCAAGTTAATGATTTTAGTGCTTTTCTGCGTATGGGAAAATGCAAGAGTCTGAGCTTACTGAAATCCTTCCTTTCATATACATCTTATCTACCTAGGGCCAGTATCCTATTTTTCTCCATCCTGGATTCCCCTCAGGGTGCACCATGGGGGGCAGCTGCAGTGGCTGATGGCTTGGTGGCCACAACATCCTTTGTTTACCGAATGGCAGGGACAGTCTTTGTCCATCTCAGATACTGGGCTGCTAAAGAAATACCTAAAGATCAAGTCACTGATCAGTAGGCTCAGAGAATAGCTCTAGGATTTCTAGACAAAACTACAGAATAACAGTAGGTGTCTATGTTACCAAGCAGGACCCTATGGTACCTTCCCGGGACAGACCCCTGTCCCCATGTCCTCTGCTTGCCTCTTGTTTATAGAAAAGCTGTAGTCTTCCAGGCCTCCCCTGAGTCACAAAAGCCTGGCTCAAGAATTAATGATTGAAAGGGTGTGAGCATGTAGTGACAAAGGAGCAGATGGGCCAGGAGAACTAGTAACAATTCAAACAGTAAATCAGCAATATGGCAGTCACAGAATCTTTAGTTCCTCCCTGAAGTACCAAGATAACAGTATCTGATGCACATTTCCTGAGTTGTTTTACAGATGCTAAAACCTCCGTCAAATGGAAGAAGTTAATTACTTGATGACCATGAGCATGTAGCCCCAGACCTACTGGAGCCTGAGGATTGATAATGTTAACCCCTGTGACACTGCCCTATTACCTCACCACCAATCTATCAGAGAATTTTGCACAAGGTGGTCACATACTCTGCGACTCCCCTCCCTCACCTTGCCTTTAAAAATGCTCCCCTAAAACCCACTGGGGAGTTCAGGATTTTTTTTATCATTAGCTGCCCCAGACTAATAATAAAAGCTGCACTTTCCTCCACCGCAACCTGGTGTCAGTAGATTGGCTTTACTGCTCATGGACGAGCGGACCCAAGTTTGGTTCAGTAACACCTATAGTCAGTTGAGATCTCTCAGAGTCCTCAGTACTTCGAATAACTTAGCGACACTAAGATTTCTATTGAATTTTTTTTAAAAAGAGAGAGAGAGAGTCTGGGCAACGTAGTTCAAACACATTGATTTTGCTGGATCCAGAAACATCCTGAAGAAACGGTGAATGCAGTTGGGCTCCTGCATATTTCTTCTCTGTGAATCTGGAAGTTGCTATACACCTATCAGGACTACACCTTGAAGGCAGTGATAAATAGATATCACAAATGCTTCTGAAAAGCCAATTGTAGCTAACAATCTGGAACTAGGGAAAGATTTCATACTTGCACAAGAATGCCAGGGTATCTCAATGCTGGACTTCTTATTCTGTATAGTTGATTCCACCTCTCAGCATAAAACAAACAAAATATGCCACAAGAAAGTGTTTTCCATGACCAACTGCCAGGGACATAGCATGTTACCTAACTTCCCTGTCCCCAGTGGCCTGGCATCCGCTAGGCGTGGACACCGCCAGTGTGTCCACAACCCCTTGAGTCCTGCACCACGTCCCTTTTGCCTGCACCATTCTAAGCTCTGCTCAGGGTTATAACATCACTGGAGCCTTCAGAAGCAGCCAGTATGCACCACTACACAGCCTCTAGGCATGTGTCCATTTTGCTTCAGGTTCTCTTGTGTAGCTTAACTTACTCAGAATCTCTGTCTGCAAAATGGGGCTCTCACAGTATAAGAATTATTTTGAGTATTGAGTCAGACAATGTACTTGAGTCAAACAGGCAACCCAGCGCCCAGCCTGTATTAAGCATTCAGTAAACGTTCGCTTTTTGCCATTTTTAGCTGGAACCCTGCTAACTTAGCCTCCACCCCTGCAAATGTGTGGGAAATCTGTTTCTGGTTGAGTTAATGTTGCTGAGCCGAAGAGGCACAGGTCAGTGATTATGAGAGGAGCATTCACCTATGGGGACTGAAGTCCTCTTGCCAGGTTCTTCAAACCCTTTCTGGGTTTTGGAGTTGGTTAACTACAGATCAGAGCTCACGGACTCAAAATGCCTACAGATCTCGTCAGGTAAAATACACCAACTGGATCAGCCAGGCGTTCATATATTACCAGGTTGAGATATTTCTTATATCCATTAAGAAATATGTCCTCTGACATCTCCCTCAAAGCAAGAACTCCCTTCAGTCCTTTCCATTTTCCCTTTTGCATTTTTGATAAAGACCTAAATGTAGATAGATTTCTCTACCATAAGAAAGTAACCATGCAGATACAATGAAGAGACCTCAATATAGAAATTAATAGGGAATGAGAGCAACGGCTGTAAACTGGGGTTCCTGTTGCCACAGGGAATGTGAGCCCAGTGTCACTAGTCTTTTAAGTTTCAAAAGAAGTCAGAATCTGGAACTTTATTTGACTTCTCATCATCATTAAATGCTAAATTAAATTTTTTTCAAAACATTATAAGGGTCAACAACAACAAAAAAGACCTAAGACTGAGTTTGTCTGGGCTAATCAGTTTGTCACTTTTGAGCAAAACAAAGAAACTCTACCCTGCTCACTTCTGGGGCAATGACTAAACGCTCTCAAACACAATGACCAGAGTGCAAAGAAGGCAATGCTGCACCAAGGGCACCTCACCCTGTAATGACATCACTAGAGCCCAGGCAGTTTGTCACCAACACTTGTTGTGCCATTGGGGCTCGTCCCCAGCACCAGTTGAACCAGTCTCACTAAGAAACCACCATCCAGTGGCTCTGGGTTGGGGCAAACACTACGTTAACTCAAGGACAAGGTGGCTGCTGAGAATGAGGCTCAGGGTCCTTGGATAATGGTCTATTAGAGAGAACACTTCTGCAGGTTTGTCCACGGAGCTTATGGAACTGGGCCCGACCACTCCCCTAAACTTTTATCCTCCCCTGACACTCCCATTCAACAGCTCTTTAAACTCAGCCAAACAGTCACACTATCTTTGCAAAGCCCTTTCCGGCAGACAATTTGAGAAAATTTATAACCAGGGGACCTGTGCAACTGGAAAGATGGTTTCCCTTAATCATCTCTCCACAGAGAGAGAAGGCAGAGATGCTTAAGAACTCTGCAGCCAAATTTCCCTAGTGATCCCAAGGGAACAACCTCTACCACCATCAGCCCAATACTTATGGTCAACATTTATTCAGCACTTACCCTGTGCCAGACACCATTCTAAACGCTGCCCTTGCATCATCTCATTTAATCCCCCCAACAACCAGATGAGGTAGGTGGTATAATTATTCTCATTTTGAGATTAAGAAAGAGGCACAAAAGGTTAAATAAGTCAGCCAAGGTTACCCAGCTAGTAAGCATAGAATCTGGTCTCAAACACGAGATTCAGAACCTTAACCATGTGGGTGCCTGACTCTCCGTGGGAGGCATGTTTGTGGAGACGGAAGGAGGGGAGAGTACCCATACTTCCTGGAAAAGTGAGTGGACCGAGGACCTGGAATGAGGGGATTCCTTTCAAGGAGGAGGAGCTGAGACTTACCCTTCCCCAAGATAATAAGTTGAAAAATCTTTCCCCTTGACTTGGAATCAAAGATGTTAAAGCAGAAATGGCCTTACCGAGCACTAGTCCAAATAACTCCGTTTACTCTGGAGCCTCTCTTTTCCACTGAGCTCATGAAAGTTAAGTCCCAAGATTTTTTTTCGCCTTTACAGGACACCTCTCCCCAAAAGGGGAGGGCAGAAGAGGTGATGGATATGAACGGGGAGAGATTTGGAGGCGGTGGTGAGTCTGCCCCCAGGAAAATCCCTCCAGGAGCCTGAAAAGTACTCCCCTCACCCCATCACCTCTCCCCGGGCCCTCCCTCACCCTGTACCTCGTAGGTGCTGGTAATTTCCAGTTTGTAGAATACCGGGAGGAAGACCTCCGCGCTGAGGACCACCACAAAGAAGTAGGTGATGGCAAAGATGCTGAATATGGCCCCAAAACGGTAGACCTCGGAGGGGGTGCCCAGGACGGTGACAGCCGACATGAAGCTGGCGGTGAGGGACATCGCCACGGGCACGGCGGTCATCCTGCGGCCGCCCATCAAGAAGTCCTTGGAGGTCTTCTGGCCGCCCCCCACGAAGGCGTAGTAGATGCCGATGACGGCCGAGATGAGCAGCATCCCGGCGAACACTACGTAGTCCCACACCACGAAGGTGCCGATGCCCCGCGTGGAGGCCATGGCCGCGCGGTTGCCGGGGCCCTGCGCGCAAACTGGCGGCTCCGCGGCTCGCAGCCGGAGCCGGAGCTTCACCTGCGCGCCCTGCGCTCACTTATTCCCAAGCCGCGCGCGGCGGGCGTGGCGCCCTAAGGGGATTAGAGGCGTCTGGCAGGTGTCGGCCCCCGCCGGCACCCAGCGTCTCGCGAAAGGGAAAGGAGGGGACGCTCTGGCAGCAGCCTCTGCGCCCACCGCAATGGGACTTCGGGGACCCCACCCCTAGGTGCCAGGCCAGGGTGGCTGCCCGAGGGCCGCGGACACCTGGGCAGGTGAGAACTTGGAGCTTCCAGCCGCCTCTGGCGAATCCTCAAGGAGCGCTCAGAGAAAATTTTATCAAGTGGCACCCGAGGGAACGCACTATTTAAATGAGCAGGCGACCTATGGGAGAGGTGGGTCGAAGGGCAATTGTCACGCCTTTATTTTTTTTTTTAACATCTTTATTGGAGTATAATTGCTTTACAATGGTGTGTTACTTTCTGCTTTATAACAAAGTGAATCAGCTATACTTACATATATATCCCCATATCTCCTCCCTCTTGCATCTCCTTCCCATCCTCCCTATCCCACCCCTACAAATACCGTATGCTAACACGCCTTTACTTTTAGCTTTCCAGTTCAACAGGCCGGATCCTTACGGGAAGATACACCTGGAATTTTTCGATTGCCTTATGTGATAAATTGATGGGCGATTCAGGTGACAGTGTTCAGTGAGCTGAGGACCCAGTCCTTAGGCACGTAAGCAGTTATAAAGGAGAGGAACAAGTCTGTGCTACTGGTTGCCTGCGCTTTCATTCAACAAACAATTTTGATTCCTAACAGTCTCTCCTACAAATGATAGTTGCTATAATATCAGAAATACCTACTATTTAATGAGCCTTACCATGTGACATATAACACGCTTGGCACCTTGTACATTAACTAGTGTAATACTTACTATTACCCTTGATATAGAAATCATCTCCATTTTTCAAATAAGGAAGCTGGCCAAAACACTTTCCCAAGGAAACGGTAGAGATTAAGATTTTTAATCCAGGTCTGTTACAGAATTTGTTCTCTTAATCACAATGCTATACCTTTGTAGAGTACAAATGTAGACACATGTTAAATGTAGGCACAAATATGTACACCTAAATGAAGATACCTGAAAGCATATGGAAGACAAGATCATTTCCAGTAGTAGCACTCAGTATTTTAAGTGGCTTGCCTTGAAATATTACTAACAACACGAGTCCTGCCTGTAAAGCAATGTGATTCTCAGGTTTTTCTTCTAAAATAGGCCCTCTGGCCAAATATGCCCTGGCATAGGTGTATTTCAAGCCATCCTTGTTCATCTTCATACATCTTTATAATTTACCAGTTGACCCTTGGTAAACAATCCACAGAATGCATTTAGCCCAGCCTAGTATGTGAAGAAAGCTATATCAGACTTTATTTTTTTGTAAACTGACGTTATGTGTATAACACTTTTGAAAGGAAATAAAGAAGGAAATATAAGCTAAATCTAAGTAATTTAATTATTTAAACAATTACATGGTTTGGAATTATGTCCCAACTGTGTGAAATTTACTATGTTTGCACTTATTATGACTCTCTTGGACAGAGACAGTATTTTCTCCTACTGTCACTGCCTGGAGCTCAAACTCTCACCATGAAACAGCACCATAAAAGTTATAGCATCCACTACATCTGGGGTTCTTCCATCTCCACACAAACTATAGTGCTTTACTTTACGACCCCTCCCAAGATTCACTGTGCACTGCCAGTGTACTCTACCCCCATTAGCGTCCTGCCAGAGGATTAAGTGAGATGATATGTTCTCCGGAGATGATGGCCTCTGATTGTATGGAGAGAGAGGCATTTTGGTGGAAAACACCCAGACAACAGAGGGTTGGCTGTCCAATTCTCTGATAATGGGAGATGTTATGACTTTGAATCCAGCATAGTAGTAGTAGTTGTGGGGAGGACAAGAGGTCTTCCCACCTACTTTTAGGGAGACATTTCCTTTTCAAAATGGACCACAATGCATGTTTTTAGTCCAGTTAAATGTGACTTCCTAGCAATTCATCCTACATTTTCTGGCCCTTGACCAGCTCTCAGACATCTTTTCCTACCACTTCTTTTCTCCATTTACTCTACTCCAGCCGCATTATCTTCTCACTGTTCCTGGAACATGCCAAGACTGTTTCTGTCTCAAGGCCTTTGCATGTGTTGCATCCTCTGCCTTGAATGCTCTTCTTCAGGATATCACCATGACTCCGACCTTCACTTCATTCAGGTCAAATGTCATCTCCAAAAACCTTCCCTGCCCATTCCATCTATCGCTTTCTACTCCCTTACTTTGTTTTTTTTTGTTTGTTTGTTTGTTTTAATATACAAATACAATCTGACATAGTTCTTTGTTTATCTTGTTTGTAGTCTGTCTTCTCCCACTGGAATAGAAGCCCCATGAAGGCAGGGACTTTCTCTCTCTTTTGTTCATCACTATACTCCCTGGGTCTAAACCTGGTACATGGTAGTTATTTTAAAAAATATTTGTTGAATATGTGAATAGACAAAGGAAGGGATTATTAGGAAATTCTCTCAAATAAATTGACTCAGTCTTGGTTTTTAATGTTGAAAATTTCATCTTTTTTCTGTGTTTCATAGACATTTTGGAGGAAAAATGAGAGAAGCTACATCAGGAACTACTTTTTATTTTAAAGCTACATTTAGACCTACAGCAGTTGTCTTTAATTTATCGTTATGTGTTCTTTACCCATTTTATCAATTAATACTGCATTTGGCTGAGAACGACAGGAACCAAAATAACGATGGTGTAAGCAAGATAAATGTTTACTTCTCTTTCACACTTGAAGATGTCCAAAGATAAGTAGCTGAGGATTGAGGTGGGGAGAGGGGTGAGGCTACATGAAATGATTTGGGATCCAAACTCCTCTCTTACAGTTCTACCATTCTCAGATTTGATTTCCATCTCAGCAAGAGGAAGGAAAGGGCTGCTTAGGGTATGTCCACATCCTTCAAGGACATTTCCCATCAATTTTATGTGACAGTTCCACTTATATCTCATTGAATAGAACTTAGTCACATGGTCACATCTAGTTGCCAGAGAGACTGGGAAATGAAGTCTTTGTGCTAAGGGGCCGCGGGCCAAACTAAATTTGGGGGCCCTACTTCTAAAGAAGAAGAGGAGAATAGACACTGGGGGATGACCAGCAGTCTCTGCCACATCTAACTTAACCACAACCTTCACCAAACAAACTTCTTTCTCAGAGTTTCCCAGGAATTTTTACTATTTCCCCATGGGTCATCCTTAGCTGACAAAGTTAGAAGTCCTCAGGTTTAAAAACACAAATCAACTGTGCCAATGACTAGTTCCTACCTTACCCTTCTCTACTTAAAGTTGATAGTCTCTGGTTTTTCCTCTTCTTTTCACAAACAGCTATTCTCTCCTCAAGAAACCACTCAGAAGACCCCTAACACTAGGGCCACACAGAAGCAGACAGGAGCGCGAGTGAAGTGGCTGACTCGGAATGGGGGACACAGAGGGATGCTGCGGTGCCCGGTCATAGCGGGCTACCCCTTACTCAGTTGCTCACAGCCCTTGAAGAAAGCATTTCTCAAGTGCATTTTGACGTGTGATCTGCTGGTTTTATAATCAATGTGCATTGATTTTAGGAACACATTTAGTACACAGGATGTTGTAAAGTCAAAGCTCATTAAGATTAGGTACAGGCACTATGCCCAACTGTCTAGTTATACAGACTACATTCTTTTAAGGAAGAGTCATGGCTGCAGTAGGAAACACTTCCCGTGATATACAGAATGTTGTGATAACATCTGTTGTAATGGAATTATATTTGTGTCAGACACTTGGTGAAGGAAGGACAGGATTTCAAGCTCACAGAAGTTCTAAATACAAGGCTATGATAAAGATTGGTTTGGGGGACTTCCCTGGTGGTACAGTGGTTAAGAATCTGCCTGCCAATGCAGGGGACACGGGTTCAAGCCCTGGTCCGGGAAGATCCCACATGCCGCGGAGCAACTAAGCCCATGCACCACAACTATTGAGCCTGCGCTCTAGAGCCCACGAGCCGCAACTACTGAGCCTGCGTGCTGCAACTGCTGAAGTCCGCATGCCTAGAGCCCGGGCTCCACAACAAAGAGAAGCCACTGCAATGAGAAGCCCATACACCGCAACGAAGAGTAGCCCCTGCTCGCTGCAACTAGAGAAAGCCTGCGCGTAGCAACGAAGACCCAATGCAGCCAAAAAATAAATTAATTAATTAAAAAATAAAAAAGATTGGTTTGGGAACAAATAATATTTAAAATTATTAACAAGTCAGCAGTTAAGAAAGTTACATGAGCTGCCTTCAAGTTTAAAACATCATTGGCTTGTTGCCTAAAAGTTACTTTAGTTTATAAACCAGATCCCTCCCTAAATAAGGTAAATAATATTAGCTATAGGGTAGAAGGTCTCACTTTTTTTGTTTCTCTCCAGAGCTTTCCTACTGAGTTCACTTTTATCCCTCTCACTAATCAGTGTACTTATAAACATATAAAAATATATAATAAGCTTATTCATGCAATGCCTTATAACTGCACAGTTCATTCAGGTTTTAGAAGTATATTCACATTTAATATTTTGTGAAAAATAGCAATTTAAACCACAATAGGTTTATATTACACCTTTTTCCCAGTCCCATTTATGGTATGTTTTTAAAATTTGGCAAAATAAACTTTTTCCCCAGAAAAGTAATCAGTGGCCCTGAAAATTGGTGGCCTGTTACATGTGAAGGCCCTAGATATAGATGGCCAACAGAGCCAAACAGGTTTCCTTGGAGTGAAGTAATGTTTGGTATTCCTATTACTCACCTCACACTGCTGGGAACATGTTTATTTACCATTTATCCTGAAACAAGGAAATAAGAAATTTATATTGAAAATTACAGCATTGCATTATTAGTTGCTTCACACATCTTTTTGTCTTCTGTAGAAATATAGCAGTTTTTCTGAATGGCCTCTTTAATTTTTTTTTAAAGCAGAGTAGCTAGGGAGGTCAATGGGAACAGACTGACACTTGCTGGTAATTATGCTCAAGTGGAAAAAGGACCTAGAATGCGCTGACATGGGTCATAGCTCATGCGAGGAACTCAAACCTTCACAAGAAGACAACCATCCCCACTCACCTTGGCACATGCCTCCCCCCTAGTTTTCTCTCCCATCTATGGTTCTGTATAAATGCTCTCACCCCCACCTCCTCCTAGGTGAGATGGGTGGTAGAGTCTCACCCATCATTAAAGGTGGACTCAATTTTCAACATTCTTCATGAAATATTTCACTATTCCTAACCCTACCAGCCCACAACCAGATGTACTCTCTCCCTGCCTTGAGCGCTTTTACCATGTTTGTACTGCATTTTTGGCCTTCATACTGGTATGCTCTTGTAGTCATTTTAATCAAGGCTGTTAAAGCAGGATAATCTCAAAGATTCCATGAGTCCAAAAGCAGGAACTAGAAAGCCACTCTACATACCTGCTTCATTTTCCCCTCTCTCTCCAGATGGGTTTTCTCTGCACTGCCACAGTTATAGGGCCAGAAATGTCCAAGCCAGTGCTTATATGCCCTTAATTCAGTAAACAACAGAGGTTGATTAGCACCTTCGAATTTTAATTCTCAATCCCTTGGAGAGGAAATCTGATTGGTGCAGCTTGGGTCCCATGTCTCTGGACCCCAATCCCATCAGCAGTGGCCAGAAGGGCAGGGTTCCCATTGTGGCTGCACAGATTCACCCTGAGAGTGGGGAAGGGGGACTAGTTTCCCATGTGGGAGGTGGTGAGCTGGTGAGATGCTCTGAAAGGTGCCTCCTCTATCAGACATCTATGCCATTTTGTTATCTCCTGTGAGAGTAAAATAAGCTCCTTGGGAAAAGGGACTGGGCTTGCTCATCGTCATAAATCCCCAGAACCCAGCACTGTTTGTTGCCTTAAAAAATGCTAAACATGCTGTTGTATGGACCCTACTTTACCGTGCTTGTCGGCATTAAGATTTTTGCCTGCTTTCAAGATGGAGGAAGAAGCCACGAGCCAAGGAATACAGGCTGCCCCTAGGAGCTTGAAAGGGCAAGAAAACAGGTTCTCTGGATAAAGAGGAGCGGCTGTAACAACACCCTGATTTTAACCCAGTAAGACCCATGTCAGACTTCTGACCTGTAGACCTGTAAGATAATAAATGTTTGTTCTTTTAAGCCACTCAAAAAAAAAAAAAAAGAATTTCCCAAGAATTTCTAACAGTGAAGTTTGGAAACCTGAGAGTGATCTAATTGGATCTTGAAATCATCATACCAAGTTATTTTTCTTGCTGACAGATTTGCAACAGATATAACAAGATTTCATTTAACTTCTATTAAACCTAGGTGCAGTAAACGTATTATACTTAATGTTGATGACTCTAAAGACAGATCTATATTAATTAGATCAACAAACTTAAACTAACCTTAATATCAGGTATTAACTTAATAGAGCATTTACCTGTTCATGTGAACTTGAAACTCATTTTGTCTAGCTTCTTTTATATTTACTTTGTAAGCACTTAAAGTCAATTAAATAGAGCTCTTTATAAATTCAATTTTGATAATACTTTCCAAAGGCAGAGATATCTCATATGTATAATGTGTACACAGACATATAAACAAACAATACTAGAGATCTCATAACGTCACTTAAAAAAACTCAGTTATGAATGGGGTATTACAATACAAACTTACTAGCTTACAAAGAACAGTTGGAATACATTAAAGTTGCTTGCTCAGATGACTAAGGCTTTACTATTTGTTCTTGATGATCCCTTATGAAGCTTATGAATTAAAGTTTGGCTGAGGGAGCATTCCTAGCAGTTTTGAGGGTTGTTTTTTTTTAATGTTATTCCTGCATCCCTTTTTTTCTTCAGTTCCAAGCAATATAGTTTGATTAGATAAGCTCCAGAGATCCCAGGTAGATCATTTACACCTCAAAGGCACAGGAAGAGAAATGCAAATTCCTCCTTTAACTACTTATACAAAACCTAGCCATCTTGGGCTATTTTCAGGGAACTTTCTTTTATTTTCCAGTGCCCAAATATCCACTTCAGTTTAAACAAACAAATAACAGTAATAGACAATAATACATATCATCTGCTCACATTCGCATGCCCCACTTTCAGCAAAACCAGGAAGAGAAAAAGGGATTTGCACTCAGGTACTGAGACACTCATTCACATACACACACACCCTCCCAAGATAAAAGAAATTGCAAAAGACCAACTTTGATGTAATAGCCGAGCCATTAGGGGCCTTTGCTCTCCAGATCTCAGAGAGTATTGAGGCATTTTTTTTCATTTAGGGAGCATAGCTAAAGATCTCCTAGTTTTGCAAATATACCCCAGGGGGCTGTAAGATGGAACAGAGCTCTGATCATCCATACTTAATTATTCACGGCCGGCGTTATCAAATATCAAGCAAACAGCAATTCAAATCGGTCTCTCAGGGTCACAGTTCCCTAGCCCCAAAAGGAAGATTCCCAACCTATGCCCCATCAGTCCAAAAGGGGAGAACCCCAACCAATGCCCCATCGGAGATGAAGCTGAATGAATGACCAAGGCTAGTTCAAAAGGGAAAATCCCAACCAATGCTCTGCCTCAGGTGAAACTAATGCAACAGGAAAGGATACCCTGGTGTCATCACACACGAACCCTATTATTCTCCAGAGACGTCTCAACTGGTCAATGCAAGTACTAACACACAAACATATGGTCCCACAAACAAAGTATCAGACGAGGCGTGGTCCAGAAATTACACTTCCATTCCCAGACGGAGGCTCGAGAGCAGCCTGGCTCCTGAAAGAGAATGGACCATGAGTGGCTCACCCCAAAATGATACACACAAAAACAAAAACAACTAAGCTACGGTCACAAAGACAGAAAATCTGAGGAGGTATAGTCTAAAATTCCGCTTCCACTCCCAGACGGAGGCCTCCAAACAGATTGGCCCCGGCTCTCAAAAGAAAGTGGACCCAGTGGCTCACTTCCCACAAGGGAAGCAGCCCAGATGCAGTGGAGAGAATTCCCAGCCTGCGCAAGCTGGAGTGACTCACCCAACAACACCGAATGTGGACTGCGGCTCCAGATGTTTCTCGGCTCCAAACAGCCTCATGCCATGGGCGGCCGGTGCCTGTTGGGGACAGTGCCTCCAAGATTTCCTGAGCAAAATGGGCTCTGGCAGCTGCTGGAGGCTCAGGGAAGGGGCTGCCCCCTGCTGGGGTCGACCTGCCACGGGCACAGTCTCCTCGGCTGGCTTCGCCAAAATTGTTAGTGCAAGTTTATGTGCCCGATGCACAGTGAGGTCAAACAAACCGAAACGTTGGAGTTTGGAGCAAAGAAAGGTTTATTGCAGGACCAAGCAAGGAGATGGGTAGCTCATGCCCTAAAAAGCCCCGAGCTCCCTGAAGGGTTTCAGCAAAGCATTTTTAAAAGCCAGGTGGGGGGGTGGGGCGTCACAGGGTATGTGATCAGCTCATGCACAATTCTCTGATTAGCTGATGGTGAGGGAGCAGGGTGGTATCACAGGGGTTCACATTATCAGTCCTTAGGCTCCAGGAGGCCTGGGCCTACGTGCTTACGGTCATCAAGTAGTTAACATCTTCCATTTGGTGAGGGGGGTTTCACATCTGTAAAACAACTTAGGAAATGTGCATCAAATACTGTTATCTAGGTACTTTGGAGAGGAGCTAAAGCAGAGGATATGGGGGAAAGGCCTGTCCTGGGAAGGCCCCACAGTGTCCTGCTCGGTTACACTTCCACCTAGGAACACTGAGTAAAGTTCGGAATTTAAAGCAGTACAAGAGTCAGTGTTGTCGACTGAAAAAAAACGCACAACCTGAAAGTTGAGAATTATGTTTTATTCAGTGGACATACTGAGGACTTAAGCCTGGGAGATAGTCTCTCAGATAGCTCTGAGGAACTGCTCTGAAGAGGTAAGGGAGGAACCAGGATATATAGGAGTCTTTGCAACAAAAACCAAGTAGTCAGAACATCAAAAGATTACTGTTAATTAAAGAAAACCAGACATCCCAAGTTAATGCATTTAGCGCTTTTCTATATATGGGAAGATGCAAGAGTCTGGGCTTACTGAAATCACTCCTTTGGTATGCACCTTAACTATCTAGGGCCAGTATCGTGTTTTACTCCATCCTGAATCTCCTCAGGGTGCACAGTTGGGGGTGGCTACAGTGACAGATGACTTACAACATCCTTTGTTTACTGATGTGGCAGGTGACATTGATCATCCACAGGGTCACCACAGGGCTTGAGTTGGGAGAGGTGTAAATGACTCAGAACTACTCCCAAAGGTCTTCTTTTATTTTGTTTCTTATCTGAGTCTCACTCTAACCAACTCAGTGTAATCAATTCTGAGTTGCAGTATTAGGTACTTTATTAAGTAATGGGATCAACCAGCTCAATAAATTTAGTAGGAGGAGCTTCATCTGATGCCCTAGTGTACTTCCTGTTAGGGAATGAGGGCTATGAAACTCCTTATGTTTCTGTTTTTAGCAGAACTGCTATGGTGGCTCAGTAAGGCCAACTTTTGTGCTATCACAGCCCACATCCTTAGCCTGGTTTTCTGGCACAGATATTTCCCTTCTTTTGCTGCTTGACTTCTGTTGTTTTCCCCAGATTTCAATCTTTTTTGCCTATGTATCTTTTATTGCAAGCAATCTCAACTCCTCTTTTGGATATAGAAAGTTAAACACAAAGAAGGAACAATGTCTAATAAAATATGCTGATTGCACATACTCCACTACTTCCTGAAACAGCACTAAGATGACTAAAGTGGCATCAAAGGAATTTAAAAAAAAAACAAAGAGAAGGTGAGAAGATATGACTGCCAATGAAAGATTTAGGACAATTTTGGAAGAATGAATGCAGATAAACAAGTGGAAATTGACTTGGGTTTTAGCTTTCTTCACCTATTAAATACCTTAAGGGAAGGAGGCCAACAAGAACAAAACAGATTGTAGCACAGTACCCCCCAGGAAGAGTCAGAAACAGAGGTGCCGTATACCTTTAAAGGTAAGGATGGGAGGTAGAATGAAAAACTAGAAGGCTTTTCTGGGCAGCCAGGTAACTCCCTCTCCATTTTCTTGTCAGAAAACTAAAAATACCCTTCCTGGAAAGGTTAAACTAAAGAACCTCTGGCTGAGGAACCAGTCACAGCTAAGGCCTGGAGTGAGGTGTTTTCCTAGAAAACAGGGATTAGAGAATGTTTGCCTAAAGAATGATGAGACACCCTCCCCATCCTTTCCACTATTTGGATCCCAGCATGCTGACTGCCAGATTTTTATACTCTCTCAGGCAGGACTGGAGACGATTCCTTTCTGGAGAAACCAACCAGCTCAAGAGAACACTGGCATTTAGGGGTTCTATAAAAAGACAGGACCCTCACATGATCATCCTAAAGTGAGACCCTTTCATCCACAAGCCCAGCCTCCACACAGTTTCTGATTAGCTTGTGGTGCCTCTCTCCTTAATTGAATGAACAGCCGGGGATCACTATCCGTTTGGGAAAATCTTTCACGTAAAAGACAGAGACCAAAACAAACTGGGAATGAAACATTAAGAAAACAATACAATAATAAAATAAAAATAAAATAAAATAATACCCTCACCGTTCTTTTAGGAAAACTATTTCCAACCTAAAATTCTAGAGCAAATCAAACTGTCAAATCAAGAGTGAGAGGAGAAAGATGTTTTCAAATAGGCAAGGCCTCCAAAGTGTTATTCCCGACACACCGTTTCTCATGAAGCTTCTGGAGAATGTGCTCCACAAAAAGAGGGAGAAAATGCAGAAAGGATGACAGGAAACAGCAGTTGGAGGAGAACGAGTAAGCAGCTAATCCAGATGGGAGCAGGAGGTCAGAAGGCTCCACGTGGAACAACTACAAGAAATAAAAACGGGGCAAACAGATTGCCTTATAGATTTGGCCTACAGATTTGGCCTTCACGAGAGAAGAGTTTCAGAAATCCTTTCAAAAAGCATGGTGATAAAGTGATGGCAAGTACATGGAAAACAAAGCAAAATAGTTCCCACTATACATGTTAGGTTTGCACAGCCACCACATTGACAAAAACTAAAGTCAAATGATATGAAGCGTTGGCGAGAATGTGAAGCACTGGGAACTTGCATATAACGTTGGTAGAAGGACTTTGGAAAATGATGGGTGATAGAAAGATGAAGATATCCATGTACTGTGACCCAGAATGGTCACTCCCTGCTGTGTACCAAATGAAACTTGTGTACATGTGCACTGAGTATGTACAAGAATGTCCACAGCCATGAGACGCACTCCAAACTGGAAACAACCCAAAAGCACAGCCACAGAAACATGGATAAATAGTCTGGGACATACTCATCCAATCAAAATGGATGTGAACAATGACATGAGTGAATTTTACAGAGTTGAGTAAAAGAAGCCAAACACAAAAGAATATTCACTTTTCACTCCATTTATATAAAATTCCAAAACAGATCAAACTAAACTGTGTTGTTTCACAATGGAGACTTGGGTGGTAAAACCATAAAGAAAAAGAAGGAAGCTATAATAGTCAGAGGCAGACTAGTGTTACCTCTGGGGAGACGTAGCTAGTTGCCATCAGGAAGGGACACCTGGAGGGCTTTTAGGGTGCTAGCAAGGCTTTATTTCTTGACTTGGGTATTGGTTAATGACTGTTCACTTTATAATTATTCATTAAGCTCTATGCAAATATTTTACAATTTAAAAGAAAACTACTTTTTAAGCAGCATGGCAGACTGAACACATATATTTATCTTTTGTTTCCTCCCAAACCTCACTAAAATTGACTGTAGTGGGATAAAAACAGCATAAACCATAAAAGATAGAGTGAAAGACAAAAGAACTAGGATAAAATTTTGGAAGCTGGAAAGCAGATGAATAACTAGAAACCTACTTAAAAAACCAGAGGAAGCTGAAATTCAAGCCAGCAGTATAGAGGGCCCAGAAGTAGGCTTATTTGTGCCTCAGAGGCCACCAAAGGATTAGGATTTGGAGGTAACAATAATTCTTAAAGAGGGAGAAGTTGATCGGGAGGGGTCTGAAAACAACTGGTGGAAATGTGTACATAAGGAAATTTTATCCCAATTCCTTGCCTTCCCTCCCGCCCCCCACAGGGGGCAACTGCCCCTTCCCCACCCCAGCAGAAAACTGAAGTTTCACTCGCGGAAGAGATTAACCCAGAGAGACTGTGGACAGAGGTCACTGGGGACAACTGTGGCTGGGCTTCTATACTGAAGACTGGGAGATTGAGGGAGTATCTACATACTCACAAAAAGAGACCCCCTGCTTCCTTCCCCAAGTCATCTCATTCCCAAACTCTTCCCCAAGAGTGTAAATCTCCATCAATATGTCTCAATACATCGTGTAATCACTGTGGACTTACTGATCTCCAGACCTGCTGCACACTTGTTGCCCTGGAATCTCAGTTTAATCAGACTCCAGGGACTTCCCCAGTCTTTATCCTGTTGGTCTCTTATTACCTGAATCTCAGGTTTCTTTTTTGGTATACTCCCTTTTCTGGGTTGCGCACACTACCCAGAAGCCTCCTGAGAAAGAGTCCACGGGGGGTAATTCTTTTGAGAGCCAGCATGCCTGAAAAAACCTTTATTCTCCCCTCATACTTGATGAATCGTTGGGCGGAGGCTTGTCAATTATCCGGCTTTTTTTATGGGGTGTTCCGGCTGGGTTCATTAGGCAAACCCCACATACCAATATCATTAATGGCTCCTCCTTCTCCTTCCTGCTCTTCCTCCTTTTCCCCTCCTCCCTTTCCTCCTCCTCTTTCTCCTCCTTCTTGCCTGATGCATTCTCAAGAGCAATAACTCTGTGATTCACTTACCTCTGTATGTCTGGTGCCTAGTACCATACCTGATACCCAACAGGCATTTAATTTGAATTCAAATTAACAAATTAACATTGAAGTCAAATGAACTTTATTCCTCTACCTGGTCCCTTAGCCTTAAATGCCATATATATGCTGATCATTCAGCCCTGGCTTCTCCCCTGAACTTCAGATTCTTTACATCCAACGACCACACAACATCTCCAGTTGGAGGTCTAATAGGCCCCAGATATTCCTGTCTCAGTTGATCACAACACCACCTACCCAGTTGCTCAGGTCAAAACCTTGTCGTCACAAGAGGTCTTGTGTGCAGCATTTAGGAATCTTGACCCTGCATCCAGAATGCCAGGGGTCAAAGCTCAGCTCCACCATTTCCTATTGGGTCACTCTTACACAAACCACTGAACCCCTCTCTGCCTCAATTTTTCTCACCTGAAAATGGAGACAATAATAGTGCCTACTTATGGGACTGTTGTAAGGATGATGTGAGTGATGTATGTTAAAGCATTTAGAATCTGGCATAGAGAAGGCACTAGAAAGACATTAAGTATTATTGCAGTTGTGATTAATATATGTAAAGCATAGAAACAAGGCCTGGCACAGAGCATGCATTAGGTAACTGTTAGCTGTTGCTATTGTTAATAGTACTGATTCCTCTTTTTCTCTGATAGGTCACATTCAACTCAAAGCAAATCCTGTTGGCTGTATATTCAAAATACAACTAAAATATTCAATATAACTACTTCTCTCTGTCTGAATCACTGTAACCCTGATCCAACCTACCTCCTTCTCTCAGTTGAATCCCACGATATTCTCCTAATGTATCTCTCTGACCTATAGTCTATTTTTCACATATGAATCTGTTTGTGTCACTCCTTGCTCAAAATCTTCCACTGACTTCCAAAGTACTCAGGTCTTGAGCACAGCCAGCAAGGCCCTCCCTAACCTAGCACCTGGACACCATTATCTCCTACCACCTTGCCTCCCTCACTGGGCTCCCTCACACCAGCCTCCTTGCCATTCTTTGAGCACATCCAGCAAGCTCTGCCACATGGCCTTTGCACTTACTTTTTCCTTCCCAGCATGGTCTTTTCCTAGATAGTCCCATGGCTCACTCTCTCATGTCATTAACAGCTGTGCTGAAATGTCACCTCTGACCAGTGAGACCTCCTTTCTCTGATTATTCTATATAAGATGTGACCCTCCTCACCCCATCCCTACTCCTCATCATCCCCTGTCCTCTTTTATCTGGAGATGATATGTATATATATATATGTACACTTTTCCCCCATCACATCACTACCTGCCATTATACTGGTTAGTCCCTGGAAAGAACTGTGTTGTAGGGGTAGGTGGTGTTACAAGAACTAGACTTAATCAGTTTGGGGTTTTTTTTTAACATCTTTATTGGAGTATAATTGCTTTACAATGTTGTGTTACTTTCTGCTGTATAACAAAGTGCATCAGCTATACATATACACATATCCCCAGATCTCCTCCCTCTTGCGTCTCCCTCCCACCCTCCCTATCCCACCATTCTAGGTGGTCACAATGCACGGAGCTGATCTCCCTGTGCTATGCAGCTGCTTCCCACTAACTATTTATTTTACATTTGGTAGTGTATATATGTCCATGCCACTCTCTCACTTCATCCCAGCTTATCCTTCCCCCTCCTGGTGTCCTCAGGTCCATTCTCTATGTCTCCGTCTTTATTCCTGTCCTGCCCCTAGGGTCTTCATAACCATTTTTTTTCTTAGATTCCATATTTATGTGTAAGCATACGGTATTCGTTTTTCTCTTTCTGACTTACTTCACTCTGTATGACAGACTCTAGGTCCATCCACCTCATAACAAATAACTCAATTTCGTTTCTTTTTATGGCTGACTAATTGTATATATGTGCAATTGTATATATGTGCCACATCTTCTTTATCCATTCATCTGTCGATGGACACTTAAGTTGCTTCCATTCCTGGCTATTGTAAATAGAGCTGCAATGAACATTGCGGTACATGACTCTTTTTGAATTATGGTTTTCTCAGGGCATATGCCCAGTAGTGGGATTGTGGGGTCAAATGGTAGTTCTATTTTTAGTTTTTTAAGGAACCTCCATACTGTTCTCCATAGTGGCTGTGTCAATTTACATTCCCACCAACAGTGCAAGAGGATTCCCTTTTCTCCACACCCTCTCTAGCATTTATTGTTTGTAGATTTTTTAATGATGGCCATTCTGACTGGTGTGAGGTGATACTTCATTGTAGTTTTGATTTGCATTTCTCTAATGATTAGTGATGTTGAGCATTCTTTCATGTGTTTGTTGGCAATCTGTATATCTTCTATGGAGAAATGTCTATTTAGGACTTCTGCCCATTTTTGGATTGTGTTGTTTGTGTTTTTGATATTGAGCTGCGTCAGCTTCTTGTACTTTTTGGAGATTAATCCTTTCTCTGTTGCTTCGTTTGCAAATATTTTCTCCCATTCTGAGGGTTGCCTTTTTGTCTTCTTTATGGTTTCCCTTGCTATGCAAAAGATTTTAAGTTTCATTAGGTCCCATTTGTTTAGTTTTGTTTTTTATTTCCATTTCTCTAGAAGGTGGGTCAAAAAGGATCTTGCTGTGATTTATGTCATAGAGTGTTCTGCCTATGTTTTTCTCTATGAGTTTTATAGTGTCTGGCCTTACCTTTAGGTCTTTAATCCATTTTGAGTTTATTTTTGTGTATGGTGTTAGGGAGTGTTCTAATTTCATTCTTTTACATATAGCTGCCCAGTTTTCCCAGCACCACTTATTGAAGAGAGGCTGTCTTTTCTCCATTGTATATTCTTGCCTCCTTTATCAAGGATAAGGTGACCATAGGTGCATGGGTTTATCTCCGGGCATCCTATCCTGTTCCATTGATCTATATTTCTGTTTTTATGCCAGTACCATACTGTCTTGATTACTGTAGCTTTGTAGTATAGTCTGAAGTCAGGGAGCCTGACTCCTGCAGCTCCGTTTTTCTTTCTCAAGATTGCTTTGGCTATTTGGGGTCTTTTGTGTTTCCATACAAATTGTGAGATTTTTTGTTCTAGTTCAGTGAAAAATGCCAATGGTAGTTTCATAGGGATTTCACTGAATCTGTACATTGCTTTGGGTAGTAAAGTCATTTTCACAATGTTGATTCTTCCAATCCAAGAACATGGTATATCTCTCCTTCTGTTTGGATCATCTTTAATGTCTTTCATCAGGGTCTTATAGTTTTCTGCATACAGGTCTTTTGTCTCCTTAGGTAGGTTTATGCCTAGGTATTTTATTCTTTTTGTTGCAATGGTAAATGGGAATGTTTCCTTAATTTCTCTTTCAGATTTTTCATTATTAGTGTATAGGAATGCAAGAGATTTCTGTGCATTAATTTTGTATCCTGCTACTTAACCAAATTCATTGATTAGCTCTAGTAGTTTTCTGGTAGCATCTTTAGCATTCTCTATGTATAGTGTCATGTCATCTGCAAACAGTTACAGTTTTACTTCTTTTCTGATTTGGATTCCTTTTCTTTCTTTTTCTTCTCTGATTGCTGTGGCTAAAACTTCCAAAAGTATGTTGAATAATAGTGGTGAGAGTGGGCAACCTTGTCTTGTTCCTGATCTTAGTGGAAATGGTTTCAGTTTTTCACCATTGAGAACCATGTTGGCTGTGGGTTTGTCATATATGGCCTTTACTATGTTGAGTTAAGTTCCCTCTATGCCTACTTTCTGGAGGGTTTTTATCATAAATGGGTGTTAAATTTTGTCAAAAGCTTTATCTGCATCAATTGAGATGATCATATGGTTTTTATTCTTCAATTTGTTAACATGGTGTATCACATTGATTGATTTGCATATATTGAAGAATCTTTGCATTCCTGGGATAAACCCCACTTGATCATGGTGTATGATCCTTTTAATGTGCTGTTGGATTCTGTTTGCTAGTATTTTACTGAGGATTTTTGCATCTATGTTTATCAGTGATATTGGTCTGTAGTATTTTTTTGTGACATCTTTG
The DNA here is from genome assembly GCF_028564815.1 of Eubalaena glacialis. Lineage (NCBI taxonomy): Eukaryota > Metazoa > Chordata > Mammalia > Artiodactyla > Balaenidae > Eubalaena > Eubalaena glacialis. The sequence continues at coordinate 20,899,206 of NC_083726.1, read as the reverse complement.
TCTGGTTTTGGTATCAGGGTGATGGTGGCCTCGTAGAATGAGTTTCGGAGTGTTCCTCCCTCTGCTATGTGTTGGAAGAGTTTGAGAAGGATAGGTGTTAGCTCTTCTGTAAATTTTTGATAGAATTCGCTTGTGAAGCCATCTGGTCCTGGGCTTTTGTTTGTTGGAAGATTTTTAATCACAGTTTCAATTTCAGTGCTTGTGATTGGTCTGTTTATATTTTCTGTTTCTTCCTGGTTCAGTCTTGGAAGGTTGTGCTTTTCTAAGAATTTGTCCATTTCTTCCAGGTTGTCCATTTTATTGGCATATAGATGCTTGTAGTAATCTCTCATGATCCTTTGTATTTCTGCAGTGTCAGTTGTTACTTCCCCTTTTTCATTTCTAATTCTGTTGATTTGAGTCTTCTCCCTTTTTTTCTTGATGAGTGTGGCTAATGGTTTATCAATTTTGTTTATCTTCTCAAAGAACCAGCTTTCAGTTTACTGATCTTTGCTATTATTTCCTTCATCTCTTTTTCATTTATTTCTGATCTGATCTTTAGGATTTCCTTCCTTCTGCTAACTTTGGGGTTTTTTTGTTCTTCTTTCTTTAATTGTTTTAGGTGTAAGGTTAGGTTGTTTATTTGAGATGTTTCTTCTTTCTTAAGGTAGGATTGTATTGCTATAAACTTCCCTCTTCCCTGTGCATCCCATAAGTTTTGGGTCATCGTGTTTTCATTGTCATTTGTTTCTAGGTATTTTTTGATTTCCTCAGTGATCTCTTGGTTATTGAGTAGTGTATTGTTTAGCCTCCATGTGTTTGTATTTTTTACAGATTTTTTCCTGTAATTGATATCTAGTCTCATAGCATTGTCGTCAGAAAGGATACTTGATACGATTTCAATTTTCTTAAATTTACCAAGGCTTGATTTGTGACCCAAGATATGATCTATCCTGGAGAATGTTCCTTGAGCACTTGAGAAGAAAGTGTATTGTGTTGTTTTTGGATGGAATGTCCTATAAATATCAATTAAGTCCATCTTGTTTAATGTGTCATTTAAAGCCTGTGTTTCCTTATTTAATTTCGTTTTGGATGATCTGTCCATTGGTGAAAGTGGGGTGTTAAAGTCCCCTACTATGATTGTGTTACTGTTGATTTCCCCTTTTATGGCTGTTAGCATTTGCCTTATGTATTGACGTGCTCCTATGTTGGGTGCATATTTACAACTGTTAAATCTTCTTCTTGGATTGATCCCTTGATCATTATGTAGGGTCCTTCTTTGTCTCTTGTAATAGTCTTTATTTTAAAGTCTATTTTGTCTGATATGAGAATTGCTACTCCAGCTTTCTTTTGATTTCCATTTGCATGGAATATCTTTTTCCATCCCCTCACTTTCAGTCTGTATGTGTCCCTAGGTCTGAAGTGGGTCTCTTGTAGACAGCATATATATGGGTCTTATTTTTGTATCCATTCAGCGAGTCTGTGTCTTTTGGTTGGAGCATTTAATCCATTGACGTTTAAGGTAATTATTGATATGTATGTTCCTATTACCATTTTCTTAATTGTTATGGGTTTGTTTTGGTAGGTCATTTCCTTCTCTTGTGTTTCCTGCCTAGAGAAGTTCCTTTAGCATTTGTTGTAAAGCTGGTTTGGTGGTGGTGAATTCTCATAGCTTTTGCTTGTCTGGAAAGGTTTTAATTTCTCCATCGAATCTGAATGAGATCCTTGCTGGGTAGAGAAATCATGGTTGTAGGTTTTTCCTTTTCATCACTTTAAATATGTCCTGCTACTCCCTTCTGGCTTGCAGAGTTTCTGCTGAAAGATCTGCTGCTAACCTTATGGGGATTCCCTTGTATGCTATTTGTTGCTTTTCCCTTGCTGCTTTTAATATTTTTTCTTTGTACTTAATTTTTATAGTTTGATTAATATGTATCTTGCGTGTTTCTCCTTGGATTTATCCTGTATGGGACTCTCTGCGCTTCCTGGACTTGATTGACTATTTCCTTTCCCATATTAGGGAAGTTTTCAACTATAATCTCTTCAAATATTTTCTCAGTCCCTTTTTTTTCTCTTCTTCTTATGGGACCCCTATAATTCGAATGTTGGTGCATTTAATGTTGTCCCAGAGGTCTGAGACTGTCCTCAATTCTTCTCATTCTTTTTCTTTATTCTGCTCTGCGGTAGTTATTTCCACCATTTTATCTTCCTGGTCACCTATCCGTTCTTCTGCCTCAGTTATTCTGCTATTGATTCCTTCTAGAGAATTTTTTATTTCATTTATTGTGTTGTTCATCATTGTTTGTTTGCTCTTTAGTTCTTCTAGGTCCTTGTTAAATGTTTCTTGTACTTTCCCCATTCTATTTCCAAGATTTTGGATCATCTTTACTATCATTACTCTGAATTCATTTTCAGGTAGACTACCTATTTTCTCTTCATTTGTTTGGTCTGGTGGGATTTTACCTTGCTCCTTCATATGCTGTGTACTTCTGTGTCTTCCCATTTTGCTTAACTTACTGTGTTTGGGGTCTCCTTTTCACAGGCTGCAGGTTCGTAGTTCCCATTGTTTTTGGTGTCTGCCCCCAGTGGATAAGGTTGGGTCAGTGGGTTGTGTAGGCTTCCTGGTAGAGGGGACTGGTGCCTGTGTTCTGGTGAATGAGGCTGGATCTTGTTTTTCTGCTGGGAAGGACCACGTCTGGTGGTGTGTTTTGGGGTGTCTGTGAACTTATTATGATTTTAGGAAGCCTCTCTGCTAATGGGTGGGGTTGTGTTCCTGTCTTGCTAGTTGTTTGGCATGGGGTGTCCAGCACTGGAGCTTGCTGGTTGTTGAGTGGAGAGGGGTCTTAGCATTGAGATGGAGATCTGTGGGAGAGGTCTCGCTGATTGTTATTAAGTGGGGCCAGGATGTCTCTGGTGGACCAATGTCCTGAACTTGGCTTTCCCAGCTCAGAGGCTCAGGCCTGACACATGGCCGGAGCACCAAGACCCTATCAGCTACACGGACGGCTCTATAACTCTGTCCAGTGCATTTTTTGCTTTGATAATTCCTATCCACATGGAAAATGAATTATGTCCCATAGGATTCCACTGGAGGTGCCACTCGTGCCAGTCACAGGTAGAGAGACTTAATCAGTTTTGTTTAATACCGCCACTTTAGCTTATGAGTCATTCTTCACTTTAGGAGGATGGATTTGGATTTCTGGGGTTTAGGAAGCTTCTGAGCACATTTAGCAGAAGCACCCACGTATCATCCTTGCAGTCTTGAAAATGTTGAGGGGTGCCATAAGTTTCTCCTTTTAAAGGACTCATGGAGGTATTCATCTTGTGCATCATTTCATCCATATTTTTAGTCTTTATTACTCATCTTTTCTTTTTTTGCATTAAACATCTAATTACATAAACTCTGGGTATCACATGGATGCTTTGTGAACACAGACATAAGTCCTATGATAATTATTTATTTATGAGATCCTTTTGTCTATTTTGATGGGTTTGGTGTTGTTTGTAACATAAAAGGGAGGCTCAAGAAAAAAATGTTTTTCTTGTTGAAATTAATGTTAATTACATTTTCAGCCTATGAGAATTCACCCCGCAATTCACCCTTTTTCAGGCACAAATTATCATCATTGGTTGGGGAATGTCATACATTACTTGTCTATATGTTCTATGTCCACCCTACTAAAATGTTAGTTCTGTGGCACAGGGACATTGTTTTATTTAGAACAGTACCTGGTGCATGTAGACAGTCAATAAAGAAATAGGAATGAACATAAAAATTACTGAAATTGTAAGAAAATGTTTTTTCTTTTGTTTTTAAAAACGGAAATATGTATGGTTAATGATTATGGTAATGTTAAACATATGAAAATAAAGACATATGGGAAGAAAATATACATAAAAGATAATAGTTATTGGAAAGTTGTGATTATGGATGATTTTTTTGTTGTTGCTAAAATTTCCAAGTTTTTTGAAATGTTTCATTGTTTTATTAAAAAAAGAAAAATAAATAAATAAAAAAGGAATATCCCTGGTGAAAGCACACTGAACTAGAAGTCCAGTGTGCTTTGGACTTCTAGATTCCAATAGTACTGACTATGCTGTGTGATCTTAGGTAAGTCCCTGAGTCTCTCTGTGCCTCTGTTTCCTCTTCGGGAAATGGAAGATCTTAGGACTTCTCAGCTCCAAAATTCCGATTCTCCTTTCTGTCAACATTAGTCACTCCCACTCCTTCCCTCTTTAGTGTCTGTTCTTCACCCTGGGCCTGACGGCAGAAATGTCCTAGAACATCAGGAGGCTGATCTACAGTAAATAAGTGAAATGGTTTTCAGTACTAGTGCTCTTTATCATCATTATTTTCTTTAACATAATAAATTCTGTTGTACTGCAGTGACTGCTCCAGTTTATGGCAGTGATGGTCTGACCTGTTCTCCCAATTCCATCCTCCCTGAGTTCCAGGAACATATCAGGAAGTCCTGCATCCAGCTGGTGGCTGGTGAGAGGGAGAAGCACAGCACATTCCATGGCATTAGGCTCCTGATTTTCTGGTTTGTGTGGGGTGATGGGTTGGTCCTGGATTTGCATGGACTTCTCTTTGCTTTCATTATGCATGGTTTTTGCTTCCCTGGAAACACTAGAGAACCATGGGTAGGGTAAACTAGCTTCCACTGCCCATCTGACGGGGGAATTCTCAGGGCTAGAAGACCAACCATGAAAACTCTGTATACTACAGGCTGTATTTTACTTTAAGTAGAATCATTTAAAATGCATGTGTGATCACTCCATGCCTTATAAGATGAATTAGTCAGTGTGGTACTTAGAGAATTCTCATCTAGTGAGCCAGTCCTCTTTATGCCACAAGGCAGTGATGTGAGACCCAGTAGACTCTCAGTTTCAAAATCTCTACTCATAAAAAACAATTTCAGGACTTCCCAGGTGGCACAGTGGTTAAGAATCTGCCTGCCAATGCAAGGGACATGGGTTCGATCCCTGATCTGGGAAGATCCCACATACCACAGAGCAAATAAGCCCGTGTGCCACAACTACTGAGCCTGCACTCTAGAGCCCACGAGTCACAACTACTGAGCCCATGCACCACAACTACTGAAGCCCATGCACCTAGAGCCCGTGCTCCACAGCGAGAGAAGCCACCACAATAAGAAGCCCGCGCACGGCAACAAAGAGTAGCGCTCGCTCGCCACAACTAGAGAAAGCCCGCGCACAGCAACAAAGACCCAACACAGCCAAAAATAACCAAAAAAAAAAAAAAAAACAGTTTCTTAGTTCGTTTGCACCTCTACTTATAACACATAATGTGGTGATGAATAGGACTGTACAGTAAGTATGTTACTCTGCTTGCATAAAATCAGGAAATAACCCAGTTTTTGAGCACAGGATGTTTCTTAAGATGATGTTGAGATGGCTGTGATTAGCTGAATCATTTTTAGGGTTAAATGAGCTAACACATTTAAAGAGCTTAAAGCAGTTCCTGACATATAGTAAGTGCTCAATAATTAGCTTTGATTATTTTTATTTATGTTTTATTATTACATTCAAGTATATTTGTGGCCCATTTGCCCTCTTAGGGGAAAGAATGTTGTCGAGGGCAGAGATTCTCACCCACCCCCAGGCATTGTAGAAAAATTAGAATATGCACAAAAGAAAAAAAAGACCTAATATACTCTTAATCTAAATCATATTTTTTTGATGGCTATTCCTCAATATTTTGTATAAATAAAAGAACGTATTTGTAAATGTCATTATCAACACACAGAATATATTGAGAATCTAGTATGTGTAAGATCTAGGCCAGGAATTGAGATAAAAAGAAAGGTGTCATATAGTCCTTGACTTCAAGGATCTTATATTCTAGTTGTGGAGATAGGATTTATGAGGAAAGTTAACACAGCATTATTTCTATAATAGCAGAAAATCATCCATAAAAATAGTTGAGGGCATTTTTTAATTTAGCATTTATACCCAGCCTTAGCACTACTGTGCTATACATGTCTGAAAAAGATGTATTTTAAGTAGAATTTTAATCAGTCTAATAGCCCAAGTTCCATGGTGAAGCTTTTTATAAAGACACCTATCTCAAAATAGATACCCATTCTCTAATTTACTAGGTAATTCAACTTTTGCATTTCAGGCTTAAGTGAAGATGTGCTTCTACTGTTCCTGAGACCTGGAAATGTCTAAGGGAAATGTCTTATGAATGTGGCACCAGAGAAACAAGGTTGTCCTTGACTCTCAAGCTCTACGTGGCATGGGCTGCTATCACTGGAGATTCAGGCAAAGGTCCCAGTCCAGTCCTCTCTGTGACGGAACTAGCAGAGAACGATCCTTCTACTGCAGTGAATGGGCCCAGAGCTTCTAAGATGAGGAGAAGGGCCCATAGCAGAAAACAAACAAACCAGAATTTCCCTTCTTGTAAAGGTAGAAGGGAAGGAGTGTCTCCCTACATTGCAAGAGCCCTGCTCACTGGCTCTATGAGTGTCCCCTCTGCTCCTTTCTTCTCCTCAGGGCAGCTACCTGGATCAGGTGATATGTTGGAACTTTCTCTGACCAATGGGTGTTTGATGCCAAAGGATAACAGCTCCTGGGGGAAGCCTGGCCCAGCACAAACATGAGAAATGTTCCCAGCTCAGCCCTGGCTGCTTTTCAAATTCTAGCAGTTGGAGGGATTTTGCTAGCCAAGTGGAAAGCACCTGCAACCTAATCTAAACCCAAGTATAAACCTAGTAGACTAAGACCTTTCTCTTTTCCCCAGAGATTTGAAGTCTGATTGAACAATTCTGGAAGTTTGCAAAGTCCCACTAAGCTGAATGTATTGTTGACTTTTTGTTTTCCATGGCACCCCGTTTGCTTAATCTGGAAAAAGTCCTCCCCCTTAAGCGTCATCACAAGTCCCTTTACCTCCTTGAAAAGAGCAAAAAAAGGAAGGAGGTTTGAGTTTCCCAGCTCATTCTCAGATCCAAAAAGGGTCGTTGGGCCTCAAAAGTTCAGTCCCATTTTCACTTCTAGGAAAACTGAGTTTGATGGACCTAGAAACATTAGCTTTGTTAAGGCTGGTGATTTGCAATCCTCCAAGAGGTAATACAGTTCACTCCCAACATGAAACAGGAAAGAACTGAACAAGGAGACAAGGTGGGGGAAGCCAGGCTGTATCTAGAACCTCCCAAGGCAGATCTCATACCATTGTTGGTTTGAAATGTAGAAAGGCCCATCCTTATAAACAGGTTATGTTCCTGAAGTCTTATTTGTTTGTGGAACTTATTTGAAACTAAGAATATATTCCATATCCTGCCCCCAAAAAGTCATCTCCTCCTTTTGTTTTATTATTATTAAAAATTTTGATATTAGTTTAGTTTTAGGAGAGGTCCTTGATTTTATGAAAGTTTTAATTTTGTTAAGCTAATATGTGTATATGGGTAAAAAAGTCAAATGGTATCACAAGGCTTATCACCAAACCAGCAATACCCGCTCCCACAAGTGTCCTCACCCTTGATTCTCACTCTCCAGAAAAACCGTTTTATGTTTTTTTAGCTGTTTCTTCTAGTACTGACCTCCAGATTTCTAAGTAGCTATGTACTATAACTATTTCCTGATGTTTTATAGTTTAAGTATGTTCTATTACCTTCCTGCCAGGGAAACTGAAGACTTAGCACCCTTATCAAGTCCCTCCTTTCCCCACCTTCACACACATATACACACACATCTTGTCCCCAATTTTCCTGGTAGAACTATAGCATGATTTGTGTTAGAGAAAATTCAGCATGTATTTTGTATAAATATCATTCACAGCCAAGGCACATAGTTTACTAAGAAGAAATTGACTTTCTTATGTAACCTGTTGCTTTTCTTAGAGTTAGTAATTGTTTCCTTCTCTTTTCTTTTTCATTTGGTTGTTTTCTTTGAACCTCTTAGCAATTCTTTCATCTTTAACATCTCAGTTACTTTCTACCCTTAGGCCAAGACTCAGATTTGCCAAAGCAGTAACAATTCTCAACTTTCTTCCAACTTTAGGCATCTCACTTTGTAATTAGTAAGATACGATTGTTGAAAAACAATAATTGGCTAATCAAAGAAAGTCTAAGTTTTTAAAAGACATTTCCTTTTGACAGAATGAGAAAAGATGCCTTATTGCCCTTCCTGCTTTCTGGCCAAATTCTTCTACTGATTGCCTTCTATAGAAAAGTAACTTTTCGGGACTTCCCTGGCAGCACAGTGGTTAAGACTCTGTGCTCCCAATGCAGGGTTCAATCCCTGGTCAGAGAACTGGATCCCACATGCATGCCACAACTGAGAGTTTGCAGGTCACAACTAAGGAGCCCGTGAGCCGCAACTAAGGAGCCTGCCTGCCACAACTGAGGAGCCCACGTGCCTCAACTAAGAAGCTGGCAAGCCACAACTAGGGAGCCTCTGCAACTAAAACCCGGGGCAACCAAATAAATAAGTAAAATAAATATTCAAAAAAAGAAAAGTAACTTTTTGCTTTTAAAAACAAAACTGGAAACTACTGGAAGCACAAAGAAAATGATTCAAAGCAAATTCATGTTGAGTATAGAAGGCGTACTATGTCCGGAAGCACTGACTATATTTTAATAAGCATTATTAAAATACTTGAAAGTATACAAAACACCTGGCCATGTGCCTCATACCTCACAGCCTCAGACCTCTCATTTCTATAAGCTGGTGGTGTTTTACTGCTTGGGTTCTTAATGACAAGTTGCCATCACTAGATGATGGGTAAACAAAGGTATGAGTGACTGGGGTGCTCCCTTAGACATTCTCATGCTTCTTCACCACTGAAGTTAGAGGAAACAGAGTTAAGACCAGGAACTGGTCAAACTTAAGGCCAATCTCTAATGCGGAATTCCCCTTTTCATTTGTTGTTACGGTAGTACAACTTTTCTGTTTGTTTTATTCATTGTTCCTAAGATACTTGAATAAAATTAGTTGATCTGACCAAACTCATTGAGTTGTATGCATTAAATATGTACAGCTTTTCACATGCCAATCTTACCTCAATAGAATGGTTTCTTAAAAAAAAAAAAACAGTTGATCTGACTCATTAAATAAGCATAGGTTGATTTTAGAGAGGTTGCCAGGAAGTAGTTTGTTTTACAATTTAAGAAATTGGTCAAGGTGTAATAAACAACGTATACTAATGAAATCCACATGCTTTTTGTAGCTTGTTACCTCCTAATGTGTGCTTTCTTGGCTATAATGTTATGAAGTCTGACAATAAGGTGAACCTTAAAAAAAATCTCATAATCTAGATGTGTAAATGAGGATTATCCGCTTTAAGGTAGTTGCCTTGAGAGACTGTATTTTAGTCCCGTAATGCCACCACTACACAAAGCAGTTACAGAAACTCCTCTTCTAGAATTATCTTCAATACCTGGGTAGGGATGCCAACTAAAATACAGGTGCCCAGTTAAATCTGAATTTAGTATAAGCATGGTACATACTTATACTAAAAAAGTGTTCGTTATTTATTTGAAATCCAAATTTAACTGGGGATCCTGTATTCTTATTTACTAACTCTGATAGCCCTACCCTGGGTATGTCTATGAAAACAACTAGTTGATGACAGTCTTCTGTGGAAGGTCTAAAGTCTTTCAAAGTGAAGTCTGATGCCAAGAAGGGTAATGCCACTTTTAGTTAAAATAACGTCAATAAACAGACAGGTTTTCTGATAGGCCTTGTAAACTGGCTTTCACGGAAGTGCTTAGAGTTTTCCAAAATGTTTTTTTTTTTTTGTGGCCGCGCCACGCAGCATGTGGGATCTTAGTTCCCTGACCAGGGATCAAACCTGTGCCCCCTGCATTGGAAGCACAGAGCCTTAACCACTGGATCACCACGGAAGTCCCCAAAAATGGTTTTAATCAATGGCAGGCTTTGAAAGAGTATTTTGCCTTCCAAAATAAAGAAATAGCTGAGCAGGAACTAACAAAACAGAGCCACAGATATGTACATAGTATCAAGTGTTAGTGTCAGATTAAAGATTTGCATTCAACTACTGAAAATTTTATGTATTTGGCTTTATAAGTCCTGTATTAGTTTTATCATTTGCATTTAACTCTATAAAGTCTTTTGCTGTTGGGAAGAGCTGTACAAAAGAAGAACATTTCTCCAGAGAAAATCAAATGCGTTTACTCCCTGGTGCATTAACTTTCTCCATTAAAAATTTCAATCATTTGTGATACTTTTCTGTCACTCCTGGTAGACAGTAAACCTGAGATTCTATGTCATACTCACTGTTATTTGCCAAAGTTCTTGGCAGTGTGTCCTCCAAGTATGGTAGCTACTCCACAAAGTATTGGTGCATTGTAGGTACTGTAGCATCTTATTGTTACTGTTGTTGCTATTATTTTCAAAGGAGGACCATGACATGGTAGAAATTACTCCTGACTTGGCAGGAATTATTCCACAGCTTTTGCAGAAGAGAGTACTGTGGCTCAAAGAGAGTGGATGATTTGCTACTAAAAAGCATCAGACAAAAGGCCATTGCACTAAATGGATGCTTTTTTCTTTAGGCCAAGCTGTCTCTGGAAAAAAAAAAAGTCGAGTAAACAACATTTTGAATTTTCTTCTCAATTTGACAGTTAAAAAAATAACCCTCCAAAAAAAAGTAAGATGAAAACAATATTTTACTGAAATGTAACATCCCAAGACATATATGTTGGCTACTGGACTCTACACAGAAACAAAAACTCAGGGATCTCTCCAAAGTTACCGAAATATCAACCCAAATTGATGCCTGTTATTGATAAGGCACCTGAAGTTTGACCCCTAAAATAGCACTGTGATATGATAAAACATCGCTGAATTAAGTTTGCAAAGGTTTCTTAAATAGGATATTAAAACCACTAAGCTCAAAAGTTTAAAAAAATGATAAATTAGGTTATAGTAAAACTGATAACTTTGTTCATCAAGAAACATAATTAAGAATGAAAAAGTAACCATAAAGTTGGAGAAGATATTTGCAATAATTATACAGCACAAATGAACAGATCCAGAATATATAAAGAACTTCTACAAATCAATACGAAAAAGACACTTAATAGAACAGTGGCTAGAAGACTTACTAAAAAAGAGATATACAAATAGCTAAGAAGCATATTTAAAAGTATGCATCTTGACAGTGCCCTTGCCCACCATCCACTAAACACGCTGGGGTGTTACCTCCAAAACCTTCCTTCAGACATATTTCCAGCCCTCCTCCAGCCATCTAATTCATTCACTCTGAAGTGAGGCAAAGGAATCAGGTGATTCTTAATGGAGTCGATTTTGAGGAAAGACTAATTTAGCTCGTCTACATCACTTTCTCATTTTAGAGGCAACACTGTAGGATTTAGAACAGAGGCGCCCCCCAGTTTTGAAGAACTCATAACTTCTGCCCAGAATTGGAAAAACAAGACAAGTAATCAAGAGGCTAGGACTATCATTACTGATCAAACCGTGTGGTTCACAGGGTCTTGGTACTCCGGTGGGGTGTCAGGTTTGAGCCTCTGAGGTGGGAGAGCTGAGTTCAGGACACTGAACCACCAGAGTCTTCCCAGCCCCACATAATATCAATCGGCCAGAGCTCTCCCAGAGATCTCTGTCTCAATGCTAAGACCCAGCTCCACTCAAAGACCAGGAAGCTCCAGTGCTGGGCACCCCATGCTAAACAACTAGCAAGACAGGAAGACAAACCCATCCATTAGCAGAGAGGCTGCCTAAAATCATAATAAGGTCACAGACACCCCAAAACACACCACCAGACGTGGTCCTGCCCACTAGAAAGACAAGATCCAGCTTCACCCACCAGAACACAGGCACCAGTCCCCTCTACCAGGAAGCCTACACAACCCACTGAACCAACCTTACCCACTGGGGGCAGACACCAAAAACAATGGGAACTACGAACCTGCAGCCTGCAAAAAGGAGACCCCAAATATAGTAAGTTAAGCAAAATGAGAAGACAGAGAAATACACAGTAGATGAAGGGGCACAGTAAAAACCCAACAGACCAAACAAATGAAGAGGAAATAGGTAGTCTACCTGAAAAAGAATTCAGAGTAATGATAGTAAAGATGACAAAAATTTTTGGAAATAGAACAGAGAAAATACAAGAAACATTTAACAAGGACCTAGAACTAACTAAAGAGAAAACAAACAATGATGAACAGCATAATAAATGAAATTTAAATTTCTCCAGAAGGAATCAATAGCAGAATAACTGAGGCAGAAGACGGATAAGTGACCAGGAAGATAAAATACTGGAAATAACTACCGCAGAGCAGAGTAAAGAAAAAAGAATGAAAAGAATTGAGGATAGTCTCAGAGACCCCTGAGACAACATTAAATGCACCAACATTTGAATTATAGGGGTCCTAGAAGAAGAAGAGAAAAAAAAGGGACTGAGAAAATATTTGAAGAGATTATAGTTAAAAACGTCCCTAATATGGGAAAGGAAATAGTCAATCACGTCCAGGAAGTGCAGAGAGTCCCATACAGGATAAATCCAAGGAGAAAAACGCCAAGACACATATTAATCAAACTATCAAAAATTAAACACAAAGAAAAAATATTAAAAGCAGCAAGGGAAAAGCAACAAATAGCATACACGGGAATCCCCACAAGGTTAGCAGCAGATCTTTCAGGAGAAACTCTGCAAGCCAGAAGGGAGTGCAGGACATATTTAAAGTGATGAAAAGGAAAAACCTAAAACCAAGATTACTCTACCCAGCAAGGGTCTCATTCAGATTCGATGGAGAAATTAAAACCTTTCCAGACAAGCAAAAGCTATGAGAATTCACCACCACCAAACCAGCTTTACAACAAATGCTAAAGGAACTTCTCTAGGCAGGAAACACAAGAGAAGGAAATGACCTACCAAAACAAATCCAAAACAATTAAGAAAATGGTAATAGGAACATACATATCGATAATTACTTTAAATGTAAATGGATTAAATGCTCCAACCAAAAGACATAGACTGGCTGAACGGATACAAAAACAAACCCATATATATGCTGTCTACAAGAGACTCACTTCACACCTAGGGACACACACAGACTGAAACTAAGGGGATGGAAAAAGATATTCCATGCAAATGGAAATCAAAAGAAAGCTGGAGTAGCAATTCTCATATCAGACAAAATAGACTTTAAAATAAAGACTATTACAAGAGACAAAGAAGGACCCTACATAATGATCAAGGGATTAATCCAAGAAGAAGATTTAACAGTTGTAAATATTTATGCACCCAACATAGAAGCACGTCAATACATAAAGCAAATGCTAACAGCCATAAAAGGAGAAATCGACAGTAACACAATCATAGTAGGGGACTTTAACACTCCACTTTCACCAATGGACAGATCATCCAAAATGAAATTAAATAAGGAAACACAGGCTTTAAATGACACATTAAACAAGATGGACTTAATTGATATTTATAGGACATTCCATCCAAAAACAACACAATACACTTTCTTCTCAAGTGCTCAAGGAACATTCTCCAGGATAGATCATATCTTGGGTCACAAATCAAGCCTTGGTAAATTTAAGAAATCGCATCAAGTATCTTTTCCGACGACAATGCTATGAGACTAGATATCAATTACAGGAAAAAATCTATTAAAAAAAAAAAACACATGGAGGCTAAACAATACGTTACTAAATAACCAAGAGATCACTGAAGAAATCAAAGAGGAAATCAAAAAATACCTAGAGACAAATTACAATGAAAACACAATGATCCAAAACCTATGGGATGCAATTCTAAGAGGGAAGTTTATAGCTATTGAAGCCTACCTCAAGAAAGAAGAAAAATCTCAAATGAACAATCTAACCTTACTCCTAAAGGAACTAGAGAAAGAAGAAAAAACAAAACCCAAAGTTAGCAGAAGGAAAGAAATCAGAAAGATCAGAGCAGGAATAAATGAAATAGAAACAAAGAAAACAATAGCAAAGATCAATAAAACTAAGAGCTGGTTCTTTGAGAAGATAAACAAAATTGGTAAACCATTAGCCAGACTCATCAAGAAAAAAAAGGGAGAAGACTCAAATCAACAGAATTAGAAATGAAAAAGGACAAGTAACAACTGACACTGCAGAAATACAAAGGATCATGAGAGATTACTAGAAGCAATTATATATCAATAAAATGGACTACCTGAAAGAAAGGAACAAATTCTTAGAAAAGCACAACCTTCCGAGACTGAACCAGGAAGAAACAGAAAATATAAACAGACCAATCACAAGCACTGAAATTGAAACTGTGATTAAAAATCTTCCGACAAACAAAAGCCCAGGACCAGATGGCTTCACAAGCGAATTCTATCAAAAATTTACAGAAGAGCTAACACCTATCCTTCTTAAACTCTTCCAACACATAGCAGAGGGAGGAACACTCCGAAACTCATTCTACGAGGCCACCATCACCCTGATACCAAAACCAGACAAAGATGTCACAAAAAAAGAAAACTACAGGCCAATATCACTGATGAACATAGATGCAAAAATCCTCAGTAAAATACTAGCAAACAGAATCCAACAACACATTAAAAGGATCATACACCACGATCAAGTGGGGTTTATCCCACGAATGCAAAGATTCTTCAATATATGCAAATTAATCAATGTGATACACCATGTTAACAAATTGAAGGAGAAAAACCATATGATCATCTCAATAGATGCAGAAAAAGCTTTGACCAAATTCAACACTCATTTATGATAAAATCCCTCCAGAAAGTAGGCACAGAGGGAACTTACCTCAACAAAATAAAGGCCATATATGACAAAACCACAGCCAACATTGCCCTCAATGGTGAAAAACTGAAACCATTTCCACTAATATCAGGAACAAGACAAGGTTGCCCACTCTCACCACTATTATTCAACATACTTTTGGAAGGTGTAGCCACAGCAATCAGAGAAGAAAAAGAAATAACAGGAATCCAAATCGGAAAAAAAGTAAAGCTGTCACTGTTTGCAGATGACATGATACTATACATAGAGAATCCTGAAGATGCCACCAGAAAACTACTAGAGCTAATCAATGAATTTGGTTAAGTAGCAGGATACAAAATTAATGCACAGAAATCTCTGGTATTTCTATACACTAATAATGAAAAATCTGAAAGAGAAATTAAGGAAACACTCCCATTTACCATTGCAACAAAAAGAATAAAATACCTAGGAATAAACCTACCTAAGGAGATATAAGACCTGTATGCAGAAAACTATAAGACCCTGATGAAAGACAGTATAGATGAGAGGGCAGACAGAAGAAGCAAGAAGAACTACAATCCTGCAGCCTCTGGAAAAAAAACCACATTCACAGAAAGACAGAGAAGATGAAAAGGCAGAGGGCTATGTACCAGATGAAGGAACAAGATAAAACTCCAGAAAAACAACTAAATGAAGTGGAGATAGGCAACCTTCCAGAAAAAGAATTCAGAATAATGATAGTGAAGATAATCCAGGACCTCGGAAAAAGAATGGAGGCAAAGATCGAGAAGATGCAAGAAATGTTTAACAAAGACCTAGAAGAATTAAAGAACAAACACCTAGAATAATTAAAGAACAAACAAACAGAGATGAACAATACAATAACTGAAATGAAAACTACACTAGAAGGAATCAATAGCAGAATAACTGAGGCAGAAGAACAGAAAAGTGACCTGGAAGACAGAATGGTGGAATTCACTGCTGTGGAACAGACTAAAGAAAAAAGAATGAAAAGAAATGAAGACAGCCTAAGAGACCTCTGGGACAACATTAAACACAACAACATTCGCATTTGAGGGGTCACAGGAGAAGAGAGAGAGAAAGGACCCGAGAAAATATTTGAAGAGATTATAGTCGAAAACTTCCCTAACATGGGAAAGGAAATAGCCTACAAAGTCCAGGAAGCACAGAGAGTCCCAGGCAGGGTAAACCCAAGGAGAAACACGCCGAGACACATAGTAATCAAATTGACAAAAATTAAAGACAAAGAAAAATTATTGAAAGCAACAAGGGAAAAATGACAAATAATATACAAGGGAACTCCCATAAAGGAAACAGCTGATTTCTCAGCAGAAACTCTACAAGCCAGAAGGGAGTGGTATGACATATTTAAAGTGATGAAAGGGAAGAACCTACAACCAAGATTACTCTACCCGGCAAGGATCTCATTCAGATTTGACGGAGAAATAAAAGCTTTACAGACAAGCAAAAGCTAAGAGAATTCAGCACCACCAAATCAGCTCTACAACAAATGCTAAAGGAACTTTTCTACGTGGGAAACACAAGAGAAGAAAAGGACCTACAAGAACAAACCCATAACAATTAAGAAAATGGTAATAGGAACATACATATCGATAATTACCTTAAACGTCAATGGATTAAATGCTCCAACCAAAAGACACAGGCTTGCTGAATGGATACAAAAACAAGACCCATATATATGCTGTCTACAAGAGACCCACTTCAGACCTAGAGACACATACAGACTGAAAGTGAGGGGATGGAAAAAGATATTCCATGCAAATGCAAATCAAAAGAAAGCTGGAGTAGCAAGACTCATATCAGATAAAATAGACCTTAAAAAAAAGAATGTTACAAGAGACAAGGAAGGACGCTACATGATGATCAAGGGATCAATCCAAGAAGAAGATATAACAATTATAAATATATATGCACCAAACATAGGAGCACCTCCATACATAAGGCAACTGCTAACAGCTATAAAAGAGGAAATCGACAGTAACAATAATATTAGGGGACTTTAACCCCTCACTTACACCCATGGACAGATCATCCAAAATGAAAATAAATAAGGAAACAGAAGCTTTAAATGACACAATAGACCAGATAGATTTAATTGATATTTATAGGACATTCCATCCAAAAACAGCAAATTACACTTTCTTCTCAAGTGCACACGGAACATTCTCCAGGATAGATCACATCTTCGGTCACAAATCAAGCCTCAGTAAATTTAAGAAAATTGAAATCATATCAAGCATCTTTTCTGACCACAACGCTATGAGATTAGAAATCAATTACAGGGAAAAAAATTAAAAAAACACAAACACATGGAGGCTAAACAATACTTTACCAAATAACCAAGAGATCACTGAAGAATTCAAAGAGGAAATGAAAAAATACCTAGAGACAAATGACAGCAAAAACATAACGATCAAAAACCTATGGGATGCAGGAAAAGCAGTTCTAAGAGGGAAGTTTATAGCAATACAAGCCTACCTCAAGAAACAAGAAAAATCTCAAATAAGCAGTCTAACGTTACACCTAAAGGAACTAGAGAAGGAAGAACAAACAAAACCCAACGTTAGCAGAAGGAAAGCAATCATAAAGATCAGATCAGAAATAAATGAAAAAGAAATGAAGGAAACGATAGCAAAGGTCAACAGAACTAAAAGCTGGTTCTTTGAGAAGATAAACAAAATTGATAAACCATTAGCCAGACTCATCAAGAGAAAAAGGGAGAAGACTCAAATCAATAGAATTAGAAATGAAAAAGGAGAAGTAACCACTGACACTGCAGAAATACAAACGATCATGAGAGATTACTACGAGCAACTCTATGCCAATAAAATGGACAACCTGGAAGAAATGGACAGATTCTTAGAAATGCACAACCTGCCGAGACTGAACCAGGAAGAAATAGAAAATATGAACAGACCAATCACAAGCACTGAAATGGACACTGTAATTAAAAATCTTCCAACAAACAAAAGCCCAGGGCCAGATGGCTTCACAGGCGAATTCTATCAAACATTTAGAGAAGAGCTAACACCTATCCTTCTCAAACTCTTCCAAAATATTGCAGAGGGAGGAACACTCCCAAACTCATTCTACGAGGCCACCATCACCCTGATACCAAAACCAGACAAAGATGTCACAAAGAAAGAAAACTACAGGCCAATATCACTGATGAACATAGATGCAAAAATCCTCAACAAAATACTAGCAAACAGAATCCAACAGCATATTAAAAGGATCATACACCATGATCAAGTGGGGTTTATTCCAGGAATGCAAGGATTCTTCAATATACGCAAATCAATCAACGTGATACACCATATTAACAAACTGAAGGAGAAAAACCATATGATCATCTCAATAGATGCAGAGAAAGCTTCTGACAAAATTCAACACCCATTTATGATAAAAGCCCTGCAGAAAGTAGGCATAGAGGGAACTTTCCTCAACATAATAAAGTCCATATATGACAAATCCACAGCCAACATTGTCCTCAATGGTGAAAAACTGAAACCATTTCCACTAAGATCAGGAACAAGACAAGGTTGCCCACTCTCACCACTATTATTCAACACAGTTTTGGAAGTGTTAGCCACAGCAATCAGAGAAGAAAAAGAAATAAAAGGAATCCAAATCGGAAAAGAAGAAGTAAAGCTGTCACTGTTTGCAGATGACATGATACTATACATAGAGAATCCTAAAGATGCTACCAGAAAACTCCTAGAGCTAATCAATGAATTTGGTAAAGTAGCAGGATACAAAATTAATGCACAGAAATCTCTTGCATTCCTATACACTAATGATGAAAAATCTGAAAGTGAAATTAAGAAAACACTCCCGTTTACCATTGCAACAAAAAGAATAAAATACCTAGGAATAAACCTACCTAAGGAGACAAAAGACGTGTATGCAGAAAATTATAGGACACTGATGAAAGAAATTAAAGATGATACAAATAGATGGAGAGATATACCATGTTCTTGGATTGGAAGAATCAACATTGTGAAAATGACTCTACTACCCAAAGCAATCTACAGATTCAATGCAATCCCCATCAAACTACCACTGGCATTTTTCACAGAACTAGAACAAAAAATTTCACAATTTGTATGGAAACACAAAAGACCCCGAATAGCCAAAGCAATCTTGAGAACGAAAAATGGAGCTGGAGGAATCAGGCTCCCTGACTTCAGACTATATTACAAAGCTACAGTAATCAAGACAGTTTGGTACTGGCACAAAAACAGAAATATAGATCAATGGAACAGGATAGAAAGCCCAGAGATAAGCCCACGCACATATGGTCACCTTATCTTTGATAAAGGAGGCAAGCATATACAGTGGAGAAAAGACAGCCTCTTCAATAAGTGGTGCTGGGAAAATTGGACAGGTACATGTAAAAGTATGAAATTAGAACACTCCCTGACACCATACACAAAAATAAACTCAAAATGGATTAAAGACCTAAGTGTAAGGCCAGACACTATCAAACTCTTAGAGGAAAACATAGGCAGAACACTCTATGACATAAATCACAGCAAGATTCTTTTTGACCCAGCTCCTAGAGAAATGGAAATAAAAACACAAATAAACAAATGGGACCTAATGAAACTTAAAAGCTTTTGCACAGCAAAGGAAACCATAAACAAGACCAAAAGACAACTCTCAGAATGGGAGAAAATATTTGCAAATGAAGCAACTGACAAAAGAGTAATCTCCAAGATTTACAAGCAGCTCATGCAGCTCAATAACAAAAAAACAAACAACCCAATCCAAAAATGGGCAGAAGACCTAAATAGACATTTCTCCAAAGAAGATATACAGATTGCCAACAGACACATGAAAGAATGCTCAACATCATTAATCATTAGAGAAATGCAAATCAAAACTACAATGAGATATCATCTCACACCGGTCAGAATGGCCATCATCAAAAAATCTAGAAACAATAAATGCTGGAGAGGGTGTGGAGGAAAGGGAACACTCTTGCACTGTTGGTGGGAATGTAAATTGATACAGCCACTATGGAGAACAGTATGGAGGTTCCTTAAAAAACTAAAAATAGAACTACCATACGACCCAGCAATCCCACTACTGGGCATATACCCTGAGAAACCATAATTCAAAAAGAGTCATGTACCAAAATGTTCATTGCAGCTCTATTTACAATAGCCAGGACATGGAAGCAACCTAAGTGTCCATCATTGGATGAATGGATAAAGAAGATGTGGCACATATATACAATGGAATATTACTCAGCCATAAAAAGAAATGAAGTGGAGGTATTTGTAGTGAGGTGGATGGAGTTAGAGTCTGTCATACAGAGTGAAGTAAGTCAGAAAGAGAAAAACAAATACAGTATGCTAACACATATATATGGAATCTAAGGGAAAATAAAGGTCATGAAGAACCTAGTGGCAAGACGGGAATAAAGACACAGACTTACTAGAGAATGGACTTGAGGATATGGGGAGGGGGAGGGGTAAGATGTGACAGGGTGAGAGAGTGGCATAGACATATATACACTACCAAATGTAAAATAGATAGCTAGTGGGAAGCAACCGCATAGCACGGGGAGATCAGCTCAGTGCTTTTTGACCACATAGAGGGGTGGGTTAGGGAGGGTGGGAGGGAGGGAGATGCAAGAGGGAAGAGATATGGGAACATATGTATATGTATAACTGATTCACTTTGTTATAAAGCAGAAACTAACACACCATTGTAAAGCAATTATACTCCAATAAAGATGTTTAAAAAAAAAAAACCTATGGGATGCAGCAAAAGCAGTTCTAAGAGGGAAGTTCATAGCAATACAAGCCTACCTCAAGAAACAAGAAAAATCTTAAATAAGCAGTCTACCGTTACACCTAAAGGAACTAGAGAAGGAAGAACAAACAAAACCCAAAGTTAGCAGAAGGAAAGAAATCATAAAGATCAGAGCAGAAATAAATAAAATAGAAACAAAGAAAACAAGAGCAAAGATCAATAAAACTAAAAGCTGGTTCTTTGAGAAGATAAACAAAATTGATAAATCTTTAGCCCGACTCATCAAGAAAAAGAGGGAGAGGACTCAAATCAATATAATTAGAAATGTAAAAGGAGAAGTTACAACAGACACCACAGAAATACAAAGCATCCTAAAAGACTACTACAAGCAATTCTATGCCAATAAAATGGACAACCTGGAAGAAATGGACAAATTCTTAGAAAGGTGTAACCTTCCAAGACTGAACCAGAAAGAAATAGAAAATATGAACAGACCCATCACAAAAAATGAAATTGAAACTGTGATTAAAAATCTTCCAACAAACAAAAGTCCAGGACTAGACGGCTTCACAGGTGAATTCTATCAAACATTTAGAGAAAAGCTAACACCCATCCTTCTCAAACTCTTCCAAAAAATTGCAGAGGAAGGAACACTCCCAAACTCATTCTAAGAGGCCATCATCACCCTGATACGAAAACCAGACAAAGATACTACAAAAAAAGATAATTACAGACCAATATCACTGATGAATATAGATGCAAAAATCCTCAACAAAATACTAGCAAACAGAATCCAACAACACATTAAAAGGATCATACACCATGATCAAGTGGGATTTATCACAGGGATGCAAGGATTCTTCAATATACGCAAATCAATCAATGTGATATACCATATTAACACATTGAAGAATAAAAACCATATGATCATCTCAATATATGCCAAAAAAGCTTTTGACAAAATTCAACACCCATTTATGACAAAAACTCTCCAGAAAGTGGGCATAGAGGGAACCTACCTCAACATAATAAAGGCCATATATGACAAACCCACAGCCAACATCATTCTCAATGGTGAAAAACTGAAACCATTTCCTCTAAGATCAGGAACAAGACAAGGATGTCCACTCGCACTACTATTATTTAACATAGTTTTGGAAGTCCTAGCCATGGCAATCAGAGAAGAAAAAGAAATAAAAGGAATACAAATTGGAAAAGCAGAAGTAAAACTGTCAGTGTTTGCAGATGACGTGATAGTATACATAGAGAAACCTAAAGATGCCACCAGAAAACTACTAGAGCTAAACAATGAATTTGGTAAAGTTGCAGGATACAAAATTAATGCATAGAAATCTCTTGCATTCCTATACACTAATGATGAAAAATCTGAAAGTGAAATTAAGGAAACACTCCCATTTACCATTGCAACAAAAAGAATAAAATACCTAGGAATAAACCTACCTAGGGAGACAAAAGACCTGTATGCAGAAAACTGTAAGACACTGAAGAAAGAAATTAAAGATGATACCAACAGATGGAGAGATATACCATGTTGTTGGATTGGAAGAATCAATATTGTGAAAATGAATATACTACCCAAAGCAATCTACAGATTCAATGCAATCCCTATCAAATTACCAATTGCAAATTTTACAGAACTAGAACAAAAAATCTTAAAATCTGTATGGAGACACACAAGACTCCGAATAGCCACAGCAGTCTTGAGGGAAAAAAACGGAGCTGGAGGAATCAGACTCCCTGACTTCAGACTATACTGCAAAGTTACAGTAATTAAAACAGTATGGTACTGGCACAAAAACAGAAATATAGATCAATGGAACAGGATAGAAAGCCCAGAGGTAAACCCACGCACCTATGGTCAACTAATCTATGACAAAGGAGGCAAGGATACAATGGAGAAAAGACAGTCTCTTCAATAAGTGGTGTTGGGAAAACTGGACAGCTACATGTTAAGAATGAAATTAGAAAACTCCCTCATACCATACACACAAATAAACTCAAAATGGATTAAAAACGTAAATGTAAGGCCAGACACTATAAAGCTCTTAGAGGAAAACATAGGCAGAACACTCTATGACATTTCTCCTAGAGAAATGCAAATAAAAACAAAAATAAACAAATGGGACCTAATGAAACTTAAAAGCTTTTGCACAGCAAAGGAAACCATAAACAAGACGAAAAGAAAACCCTCAGAATGGGAGAAAATATTTGCAAATGAAGCAACTGACAAAGGATTAATCTCCAAAATGTACAAGCAGCAGATGCAGCTCAATATCAAACAAACAAACAACCCAATCCAAAAAAGGGCCAAAGACCTAAATAGACATTTCTCCAAAGAAGATATACAGATTGCCAGCAAACACATGAAAGGATGCTCAACATCACGAATCATTAGAGAAATGCAAATCAAAACTACAATGTGGTATCACCTCACACCGGTCAGAATGGCCGTCATCAAAAAGTCTACAAACAACAAATGCTGGAGAGGGTGTGGAGAAAAGGGAACCCTCTGGCACTGTTGGTGGGAATGTAAATTGATGCAGCCACTATGCAGAACAGTATGGAGGTTCCTCAAAAAACTAAAAATAGAGTTACAATACGACCCAGCAATCCCACTAGTGGGCATATACCCTGAGAAAACCATAATTCAAAAGGAGTCATGTACCACTATATTCACTGCAGCTCTATTTACAGTAGCCAGGACATGGAAGCAACCTAAGTGTCCATCAATAGATGAATGGATAAAGAAGATGTGGCACATATATATAATGGAATATTACTTAGTCGTAAAAAGAAATGAAATTGAGTTATTTGTAGTGAGGTGGATGGACCTAGAGTCTGTCATGCAGAGTGAAGTAAGTCAGAAAGAGAAAAACAGATATCATATGCTAACACACATATATGGATTCTAAAAAAAAAAAATGGCTCTGAAGAACCTAGGGGCAGGACAGAAATAAAGACGCAAACATAGAGAATGGACTTGAGGACACGGGGAGGGAGAAGGGTATGCTGGGACGAAGTGAGAGAGTAGCACTGACATATATACACTACCAAATATAAAATAGATAGCTAGTGGGAAGCAGCCGCATAGCACAGGGAGATCAGCTTGGTGCTTTGTGACCACCTAGAGGGGTGGGATAGGGAGGGTGGGAGGGAGACGCAAGAGGGAGGGGATATGGGGATATATGTATATGTATAGCTGATTCACTTTGTTATACAGCAGAAACTAACACAACATTGTAAAGCAATTATACTCCAATAAAGATGTTAAAAAAAACAAAGATAAAATTAAAAAAATTAAAATGTCAAGAAAAAGAAAAAGAGGGAAATGTGAAAGACTTAAAAAAAAATAAAAGTATTCATCTTTATAAGTCAGCAGGGAATTACAAATTAAAGCCCTAATTTAACATGAGTACTCTCCCACCAGAATGGCTAAAATGAAAAAGATGGAAAATACCAAGGCTTGGAAAAGATGTGCAACAACCAGAATCCACATACAACACTGGTGGGAGTGTAAATTGGTACAACCTCTTGCAAAACTGTTGTACCAAACAAAAGCTGAATGTACGCAATCCCTAAGATGCAGCAATTCTGCTCCTAGGTATATACCCAAGGGAAACGGATCCATGTGTTCACCAAAAGACATGCACTAGCATGTTTGTAGCAGCACTGCAAATAGTAGCCCCCAAATGGAAATTTCCCGAATACCCATCAATAGCAGTATGGATAAATACATTGTGATATTTCACACAGTGAAATTCTATGCAGAAATGTGAATGAATAATTTACGACTACAACAAAAAAATGGATGAATCTTAGAAACATAATGTTGGGCAAAGAACCAAACAGAAAAGACAGTGTATAGTATTGTTCCCTTTATATAAAATATTCAAATAGACAAAACTAATCAATGTTGTTAGAAGTCAGGACAGTGGTTGTCTTTGACGGGGGAGGGGAGTAGGGGCAATGACTGAAAGGGAGCGTGCAGCAGGGCTTCTGTGGTGTTGGTAACGTTTCATGATCTGGGTGCTGGGTATAAGGGTGCATTTAGTTTATGAAACTTCATCTATCTGTACTCTTATGATATGTGCATGTTATATATTATAGTTTGATAAAAATTCTCGCTGGAATTATAAAGAGATCTGATATTCCATATTTACCAGAATTTGCTTGGAAACCAAACCAAAAAGGGTCACTCAGAATCCTTTTTAGTAGCTCTGAGGTTGAGGGTGCTTGGTACACCCTTAGATTTTCAGGTATGTCAGCCAATAAATTCCATTTTTACATAAGCTAGTTAAGAGTGGGTTTCTGTTGCTTGCAGCCCAAAATTTCCTTTTGGAGGAAATTTTATATATATATATATATATAATTTCTATAATTATTATATTTATAATTTTTATATTTTATATAATATATATAGTACATTATATATGATAGATAAATAGATAGATAGGACACATTGTTTTCCTGTTAGTTTATAAATTCATTCTTTATCTCTACCTTACCTCCAGTTCAAATTTCACCCTTTTGAGATTATGGGAAGGAATGGAAGAAAAAGATTGCTGTATCTACAGTTGAGTGGTTTCACGCAAGGGAATTTGTGTCAGTCAAACACAGGGATAAAAAAATAAAACCCTGTTGGCTCATGTCCAATATAGCATGTCTAGTCAGCTCAATGCTGGCACACATTCCCAAATTCACAGGCAATTTCCAACTTATAAATAGGCAATGTTTCAAAAGCTCATTTGTAAGCATTCATTAGATGGTGCCTACTGTTATGATCAGAGGTACACATGACCTGTGATAAATATGGAACAATTCTGAAGATATAGTTATAGCAGTTTTCTGTCACAGAGAAAGCCTGTGTATGTTCTGGAAGGTCTGAATCAATAGCATGGAGACCTTGGCACTAGGTTCTAAGTGTTGGGACTCATCAATAGTGTGACTTATGTGAAGTCCCAGTATCTCTGTGCAAACCTGTGCTTTGAGTCCTATGTCCATTCCATCTATTGAGACCCTAATAAGACCAGCATATAAAGGAACAGTGGTAGCAAGGAGAAAGGGGGAAAATAAAGAACTGCAAGAATCCAGGGTCTCCATTCCCATCAAAGTATAAGTGAATGTTACCTTTGGGGCAGACCCTAAGTTCCCCACAGTTAGAAATATATGAAAAGTAACAGAATGAGGTCACTTTTCGGGGAGACCTGTAATGAACATCTGTTGTTTTGCTTGCTCAGCGTCACCTCCTCACTCTTTCTTTTTTTTTTTTTAATAGATTTTTATTGGAGTACAATTGCTTCACAATACTGTGTTAGTTTCTGTTGTACAACAAAGTGCATCAGCCATATGCATGCATATGTCCCCCTATCCCCTCCCTCTTGAGCCTCCCTCCCATCCTCCCTATCCCACCCCTCTAGGTCATCGCAAAGCACCGAGCTGATCTCCCTGTGCTATGCGGCTTCTTCCCACTAGCTATTTATTTTACATTGCATAGTGTATATATGTTGATGCTACTCTCACTTCGTCCCAGCTTCCCCCTCCCACCCGTGTCCTCAAGTCCATTCTCTATGTCTACATCTTTATTCCTGCCCTGCAAGTAGGTTCATCAGTACCAATTTTTTGTTGTTGTTGTTTCCTGGGTATATATTCTCCCACACTCTCAGTCCATGCAGTTCAGGTGGCTGACTACAACACGCCAGGGTGTACAGATGAGTGACTCAGACCTAAAAAATCAGAGTCACAGTGACTGGTTCATGGCTTGGAATGTGGGCACGTGACCCAATTTAGATCAATGAGTCAGCCCTGAGACTTTTGCCAAAACAATTCCAAAAGAGGCATTCACTTTTGGGCTTGTAAAACGGTAGGATGTAGAACCAGCCTGAGAATTAAATGCTCCTGGGACAGGGTTGAAGCAATAATTGAGGAGCAAACCCCAGTGTTGTACCAAAATGATTGCCAGTAATGAATGAATGAATGGCCTCGGCACTTCAACATCCTCCTCACTTAGGGTAGTGTCCTTTGGATTCCCCCAAAGGCGGAGGATGACCTTCATCTCACCTTTGCTAAGGAGCTGGACCTTACGTCCCTGGATTTAATCTCTACTTTCCAAAGTCCTTTTTAATATTTTTTCCAGATGGCCAGTTGTGTCTTTGTACTCTAGAATTCCTGATAACCTGCCTTGATATTGCCATTGTTCAGAGAAACAAACAGCATAGTGAAATCCACTATCTAAGAAACAATTTTCCAACAGAGCTCCCCAAAATGCAATGGGATGTCTCATAAAGTTCACATCACTAGAGGTGTTCTGATGTTCTGTTTCACTAAGACTCAAAAAGGCTAAGTAAGTTGCCCAAGATCCACAAGTGCTAAGTGGTAAAGCTAAATAATAAGCCATCACCTCTGGTTCTAAAGGCCATGCGCCTTCCACTATGCCAAGCTACACTGCTTTTCTAGTCTCTCTAGTATAGACAGGTTGCGATGGTGTTTGGCTTTACTCTGTCTCTCACTTCCCTAAATGATCAGGGGTGTGCATTTTCAAGATGGGTACCTAGTATGTGACCACAGAACAATGTGGACTAAATAACACATGATCTAAAGTTATGCCTAATTCAAAGCATAAGATCAGAGATTCTCAATTTCTTCATTAGTAAAATGGGTATAATAAAGAGTCTGACTCCATTTTCTGATGTTTGACTACTGACAGCCTTTAAACCTCACCTCCTCCTCTTCCCCTTCTGCCCTGCATCTGGGGAAATGGATCAGAAAGCCCAGGTGCCCCTCGTTGGTGTTGGTGGGAGGTTCAAACCATGTGTGGGAACCCTCACCCTGATCCCAACCCCTAACCACCAAAAAATCCCAAGCCAGTCTCATTTCCTTGCCCTCTCTCAAGCCAGTTTTTGCTCTGTTTGGGAGCCACTCTGCTCCCCCCAGAAAGCCTCATTATGTGAGTAATAAACCTTTTCATACCCTCTTGGTGTGTGTGCGACATCATCAGTCTTGACATCCAGACCAAATTTTGGCCATTTCTCAGGAGTAGTCACAGCAATGGGAACAATACTAACTACCTTCAAGGATTATTGTGAGAATTAGAGGTAATGTAATAAAGTACAGGGGCTTCCCTGGTGGCGCGGTGGTTGGGAATCTACCTGCCAATGCAGGGGACACGGGTTCATGTCCTGGTCCGGGAGGATCCCACATGCCGCGGAGCGGCTAGGCCCGGGAGCCACAACTACTGAGCCTGCGCGTCTGGAGCCTGTGCTCCGCAATGGGAGAGGCCGCGACAGTGAGAGGCCTGCGCACCGTGATGAAGAGTGGCCCCCGCTCGCTGCAACTGGAGAAAGCCCTTGCACAGAAACGAAGACCCAACACAGCCAAAAATAATAAATTAAAAAAAAAACCCAGTGTGTATCTATTAAAAAAAAAAAAAAAGCTTTAAAAAAAAAATAAAGTACAGTGCTTTACAATCACATAGTGGGTGCTCATAAGGTTATGATAAAGTCAAAATGAGTTAATAATTATAAAGCAACTTAGGACATAGTAAGTGCTTTCTAAGTGATAAAATAAAGAGCACTTATTATTATTTCTGCTAGCGTGTAATCAATGTTTTAATTTTTGCACATGAAAGAAAATCCATAGTTGATATCTAAAATTGCATCTAGAAGCATTTACTTAGAATATGATACATACCCAATCCACTTATAAGCCCATTTAAGAAAAACAATTCTGATTCCTAGATGTCACATTTATGAGCTCAGGTATAGATATATATTGAATATACATTTATGCTCCCTCGTGGTAATAAACTGGAGACTATGTGGGCGGGGGCGGGGCTGGCATCATCAGCACAGATAGAAATGCAGTCTGTTCAGGAATGGAGACCTCCCACCAGGATTCTAATGACAGTAAAACAATGGAGTTGGAATAGGGTTCAAGTCACCCCATCTGGGGGAGAAGGCAGTGACAGAGATTCACACACACACACAAACACACACACACACACACACATAACACCCTAACTGTCCACAGGATGGAACTTAGGAGGAGGAGGTGAGGGCAGCCTTGGAAGAAGCCTTGATAAAGACCAACCATGGCAATTTGGGCAAGTTTCCAATTTGTACTCTCTCATGCAAAAGTTAAATACGCATTTAATGCAGCTCCACTATAAGTATGTGGTTGCAGCTAATCTGTAATCCTTTATCAAGTGAATGTCTGCAGCCCTTGACTTTAAGTATCCGTGAACTGCAGGGAGAGATGAGAGACCTGAGCTGCACCAATGAGAACTACCAGGACCTATCTGGAGAAGGCACTAACAGATACAGACCACAGCTGGCAAAACCTTTGGGAAGAAGAACCCTCAAGGGCAGAAACATCATCAGAATTGTGAGCCGATGTATAGAGGAGATCAATCTAACCATTCCCGCTCTTTCCCCTCAAGAGGTGGGAGATGCCTCTATGAAAGAGGACTTCCTCCTAAACCAGTAGCGATGTTAGGACTACAATGGGCCATTGATCCCTTATTCCCATTGACTAGTATTGCCTTTCTTCCCTTCTAAGAGATAGAAGGAGGATGAGACATTGTGGCCAACGTACTTTTAACTGGAAAATTTCTACCAGACACATTAAATTGAAACATCTAAACCTCTACATGGAAGACTACTTCTTCCATTTTTTATGACTGGTGTTTCTAACAAAAAAACTTGTGTATATGCAGCAAACGTCAAAATCATGAGAAGTTTCTTCTGTGATAAAACGTTTTGCAATGTGTGGGATGATGTATATTACTGGAGATAATTTTAGGTGTGGCTCAGATAGGCATTAAAATTTTTTAATTAAGTTAAAATTTAATTTAACTTAATTAAATTAAGTTATTCCTTTCAAAATTCTCCTCATTCCTTCTGATTACTTCCAGGGTAAACTCTCAGCTTGCTGCTGGCCTTTTAGCAGCTCTCTAAATAAGGGGCAAGCCTCCGGCTTAGAGAACAGGAAAGACAGGTTTAGTTAGAATTTTTTCTAACATTTTGTTTTCATTAGATTTAATTTTATAGTTACATTCAATTTTTAGCAAGTGATGCCTGTCTCCAATTTTATGGTAACAATATGAAGTCCCCTTTCCAAAAAAAATTTAATTTTAAGTGAGTTGATTTAAAAATCAAATCAATACACGTACAGGCAATAGAAAGGTATAGCAAATGTGAATTTAGTCATCCTGCAGTGCAGAATGACTAAACTTTGGGAATCAATCACTGACCTAATATATTCAAAGTATTATAAGACATAAAGAATTCCCAGAATGATGTCTCCAATTAGTTCATCTTAATTCTACATCGTGACCGAAATACCTAAGAAGTGTCGGGAGGGGTGAAAGCTGAGCCTATTTGCTCCCTCCTGTGACTCCACTTTCTCTCTCCCTCCCCATTCAACTTTCCAATATGCATGCTTCATCTTCAACTGCTCTTAATGCCAAAATTTCACCATAAGAAGACTGGAGAGTCCTGTTTTATAGGTAATGAAAATAAGGTCAATGTAACCATTTTTAATTAAAAAGTAATATTTTCATCAAACCCACAGATGTATTCAATTTACACTTCTGAAAACATGTTCAGGTTCAAAAGACTATAATAATAAGTTAATTAGCTCTGCAGTTACATGAAATTAAGTATAAAATCAACTATTGCATAAAGAAATAATGGGATGGTCTTCAACTCAGACCAAAGTGCAAACTAAAGAATGTCGCTCGCCATCTGGTTCTAAAAAAATGAAGCCACTAGCCACTGCAGTTGCTGACCTTTAACGCACCCTGAAAGGAGTTCAGGGCAGAGATCAGGAATGAGGCCCCTCTGTGCTTTGGGAGAGATGGGCAGAACAGGTCTTCAGAGCGTTAGATACATTCAGGAGAAAATTTCATGAATCCAATTTCTTGCATCTTCTCATTCCTCGAAAGGCACTAAAATCATTAATGGAGACGTCTGCTCCTTGTGACTAGCAGCAACCTTCTACCAAGATGTATGCTTGATTGCACAGACCCACTTCACCAAAGTCATCTATACATACTGACCTCCCCCTCTCCACACCTCTTTGCGCGGCAGTTCTCAGAGCTATCTGAAAGGCTGTCTCTCCAGCTATAGTCCTCAGTAAGCCCCAAATAAAACTGAACTCACAGCTCTCGTTGTGCACTTTTTTTTCAGTTGACAAAGGTCAATGTAATTTTAAGTGACCTGAGCTTTGGCAAAGATTAGATAGACAGATAGATAGATAGGCAGATAGACAGACAGACATGGGCGCATAACATATACATATATATATTCATTTCATTCAATAACATGAGACACCTGCTACAGATAACGCACTGTGCTAGCAGATAAGCAAGGCATGGCCCCTGGCCTCGCAGACCTCAGTCGAGTCTAGGTTCCCCAAAAGACAACATATATAAACTTCCTGGCATAGAGCAAGTGCTAAATAAATGCTAGTTCTCTTACCCACTCTCCCCTTTCCACATTCTCATCCTTAATGCAAAGTGAAAGGGGCCCATGAATTCCTCGTAAGTAAAATTAAAAGAAATGCACTGCTGAGAGAGTGGCATGGACTTATATATACTACCAAATGTAAGATAGATAGCTAGTGGGAAGCAGCCACATAGCACAGGAAGATCAGCTCTGTGCTTTGTGACCACCTAGAGGAGTGGGATAGGGAGGGTGGGAGGGAGACGCAAGAGTGAGGGGATATGGGGAGGTATGTATATGTATAGCTGATTCACTTTGTTATAAAGCAGAAACTAACACACAACTGTAAAGCAATTATACTCCAATAAAGCTGTTAAAAATAAAATAAAATAAAACTGTTCTAAAAAAAAAAAAAAGAAATGCACTGCTAGAGTCCCTTGGCTCTCCTAATAACGCAAATCATTTAACATGTACTAAAGATTTAACTGTAAGAGAGTCAGAATTTTCAGAGTAAATAATTTGTAGCCTCATTATCCCAGCTTTAGACTAGCTGGAGGAAAGTTTTGGGAAAGTAGGACAGGGGCCACCTCATGGGAGGCCAACAGGGCAAATTCCAGGAACTGTGTGTCCTGTCCCCACACACCAAGCCCCAACATGATGTCACCACATACTGCCAGTGTGGGCAGCTCTGGCTGCGGCAGGGCTGATACAGATGCAGATTTAGGAAGAGCTGGCATTGGGCAATCCCAATACAATCCCCACATGACCGATTCTTGCTAAATGACAGAGTTCTTCGCAGGTGAGCCACAGAGCTTGGTCACATTCCCAGGATTCCCACTCTAGTTACAGGGAATTCCTAGTCACAAAGGTTCTTGAG
Organism: Eubalaena glacialis; assembly: GCF_028564815.1. Taxonomy (NCBI): domain Eukaryota; kingdom Metazoa; phylum Chordata; class Mammalia; order Artiodactyla; family Balaenidae; genus Eubalaena; species Eubalaena glacialis. Next base: position 20,867,361 of record NC_083726.1, on the reverse strand, counting down.
AAAACAGGAAGGGTCAGCCTTTCTTTTTTAAGGAAATGGAAAATGGGCATTTTCTAGTTGCCCAGGGCCTATCATAGTACCTGACATATCTAGCAGAAGCAAAGGTTCCGCTTATACTGTACCCTTCTTGCAAAGAGACACTTGAACATATGTATGGCCATGTGTGTTTCAGTAAACATACACCCACAGCCTGTGAAGGTGGCACAGTCTGAAATCCTGAACTCTCTTCAATCCAGTGAGGGTTGCAGAACTTACAAATATATAGTCTCTTTCAACTGGATTAGGAAGAAAAACCTCACAGTCCAAACTACGTAATAGTTTGCAAACACACACCTTTACATACTAACCACACATAGAAATTCACGAACCAGACTTTGTTTGAGATCCTACTGTGAAGAATAATCATATATTTAACTTACGGAAGACCCCAGACTGCCTTCCTGAGTGCAGTCGTTAACTCCAAACAGGTCAGGGCTGATACAGAGCCACATAGAAAGAAGTCCAGGTTACTACAATACATCGTGAAGCTCCTGACAGTATAAAAAAGTAAAGAAATGCAAACACATGGTTACTTGATGTGTAGGTTTTCTTAAATATTTATAAGTTAATAAGTTAACAAGTTAATTTTTAAATAGAACATAATATGGAGTACAAATCGTGCTATTTAAAAGGTAGTTAGGCGACTTCCCTGGTGGTCCAGTGGTTAAGAATCCGCCTTTCAATGCAGGGGACTCGGGTTCGATCCCTGGTCAGAGAACTAGGATCCCACATGCCGCAGGGCAACTAAGCCCATGTGCCACAACTACTGAGCCCACGTGCTCTGGAGCCCGAGCACCACAGCTAGAGAAAGCCCGCACACCACACCTAGAGAAGCCCGCACGCCGCAACAAAGAAGAAAACCAAGACCCAGTACAGCCAAAAAAAAAAAAAAAAGGTAGTTGCAGTTTATAAAAACATTAATTCAAAATATACTACAGAAGATATGACTTGGTAATGAGGCACAGTTTAAAGTTGCTGGTAAATGCAGTCTTTGTAAATGGGCATAAAATCTCATTTGGAGGTAGAATTTTGAGACCCTTTTTGAATGTCATGCCCTGAGGCAAATGGCTTTCCTAGTACTGTGTAGTAGACCCTGCTGGAATCTACGCATGGCTCTTTCTTCCTGCCTTCTATTCATTTAACATTTCAAAGAGATTATATATCATTATGTGTTCACCTGAACAAAAAATCTAAAACCCTAAAAATAATTACAGTCAAAATTCTCTCTCCCACCTCTGCCCCCCTCATCCAGCCAGCTCCCACCTTCCCCCAATAAATACCATTCTCACTAGTTCCTTGAATAACATTCCAGAGATTGTTTTTCTATATATACAAGTGAATACCAATATATATCTCCCCTCCTCTATACCTAATAAATACCACTCTCACTAATTCCTTGAATAACATTCTGGAGATTGTTTTTCTATATATACAAGTGAATACCAATATATATCTCCCCTCCTTTATACCTAAATTCACAACATACTATAGACATCCCTCTATACCTTGCTTTCTTCACTTAATATGTCTTTGAGTTTCCTTCATATCAGTACATAAAAAGCTTCCTCATTGCACAGCTGGAAAGTATTCCATTGTATGCTTGTTGGAAAATATATTTGGCCAGTGCCCTATTGATGAATATTTGTCTATCCCATAATTTTCTTATTTCCTACAATGTTACAACGTACCAACATGCCATTCATCATTTTACTTGTGTAAGGAAACCTTATGGAAGAATATTAGTGGCTAATAAAGACCTCCATTCAAAAAAAGAATTATATTTGATAATGTATAGGAAACATACTGAAAGAACTTTGTGATCAAGTACCCATCTAGAATGGCCTTATGTTTCTCTACCTTCCCTTCTGTTCAACTCCCCCCAAGGCTGAGGGTCTACTGCCATCTGTTTCTTAAAATGTGCTCTGTGGCTTATCTGTATCAGAATCCCATGGAGGTAAGGATAAGAAAACGTGGCTTGCTGGAGCCCATTCCAGGCCCGATGAATCAAAATATGCAGGAATGGGGCCTTGGAACCTGCATTCTAGACAAGTGCCTCCCACTCAAGTCATAATTCATATGCACACAAAGTGCCCACTGTGGCTAGTCCTGCCTGTATCCCTGAAGCCCCTTTGAGGGCATGAGCTCCCTCCTCTGAATCCCTGAATGGTATTTATCTTCCATAGATTCACTTAGAGCACTGCCTTACCTCTCACTGTTTTGCTGTGACTTAGAAGTGAATACATATCTGAACTCTGAGCCGTATTCCGTAAGTCTTAGGATGTGGCATTTACTTAAGGTTTTAATTTCACATTAACTGATTTACAATTTGGCCAGTTTGCAAGTTCCAAGTTAATGTATGAGGACTAGCTCACAAGCGATCCCTGGATAAATAAATGACCAACTTACCTTCAAAATGTTACTGGTTTTGTTTTCCTCAATTTAGCATTGGTTTCAATTTATGTTCTATATTTTTATCCACCTCTTGTGGTTCTGAGAGCAACATTTGTTGCTCTATGCCTTTGGCTAAATAAAGTTCATAATGATTAACCCTGGTTCTTAAAAAACATCAATATCAATCAATGACAATCACCACTGATAGGCATGCATAATATTTTGCCACAAGCATTTCTATTAATAATGGTTTCTGAGGCCCTTTATGCTGTTAAAAAAAGAAGAGCCAATTTTTTTTGAGTGTCTATTATTGCAAGGTGTTTATTATGAGAGGTGGTGTAACATAGTTAAGGGTATAGACCAGAGATAGACTACCTGAGTTCAAATCCTGGATCTGCCACTTTGGAGCCCTGTGAGCATAGCAAGTTATTTAAATTCTCTGTGCTTCAGTTTTCCCTTCTATAAAATGGAGGTAATAAAACTATCTTGTAGATTGTAAAGCTGGCCACGAATTCTTCCCCTCCCTCCATCTATGCCTTTACACAGATGTGGAATCAGTTTCTCCACCCCTCGAGTCTGGGTTGGCTATGTGACTTACTTTGGCCAATGCAACAAAGGCAAATGTGACACAACATCAAACGTGACAGATGCTTGTAAAGCACTTGCAGAATCAGAGCAGCTGACTGCAGCTGACTGCAGATGCAATAAGCCCAGGTGAGGCCAGCAAAAGAACCACCCCACAGAACCCAGTCCAAATTGCTGACTCTGATTCATTTACTTCCTAACCATGTCTGTTTCCTTGCTGGATTCCTTCCACTCTTCACTTTAAATATTGGTCTTCCACAGGGTTTTATTTTCTTTTACTACTACTGTTTCTCTTTAGGAAGTCCCAACTACTTTCATATCTCAACTACTACCCACATGATTATAGCTCTGAATTTACATCTTCAGCTCCTACCTCTTTACTGAGCATCCCATATCCAATCATCTAAAGGACATCCCAAACCCAGCATGTCTAAGTACAAAGCTACTACTTTCCCCTTTCCTCCTGTATTCCTATTTCAGTTACTGGTTTCATTTGATAGCCCAGGCTGTAAAACCAGAGTCATTCAAACAGATACCAAATACTTTATTCTGCATCCTATCAGCTCTCAAATCCATCCCTCTCCTCTTCACTTCTATGTTTTTGCCTTACTTCAGTCTCTGGTCATCTTTCACCTGACTTTCGATCTTCTAACTGGCCTCCAACTCCAGAATAGGTGTTACAAACTGAAATGCCTACAGGTGCCAGGCACATAGCTAAATGAAATAGGTCAGGTGTAGATGTTTCAGTGTGGCGGCAAACTGGGGAGCACACGCCTCATCTAAAGAACTTCCAGATCTGTAAGACGCAGGAGCTTGGGTTGCCAGATTTAGCAAATAAAAATTCGGGACATCATGTAATATTTAGGAAATACACTACAAATTTATTGTTTATCTGAAATTCAAACTTAAACACGTGTCCTATATTTTATCTGACAATCCTATCCAGACATTTCTTCCAAGATAAGAAAGAGGAAGGTAGAGGTGACTGACAATACATAACAGACAGTGGAGTTATGAAAAGTTAGGCTGCTGACTCACGAAGGTCTCTGGTGAATCTCGGGAGGTAGAAAAGTCAAAGCAGGAAGAGAACTAGTAAAATTGTTAGAAGTTTGTGTAGTGGATACTGATTGGTTGTGGGCTGAATTGTGTCCTACCCACCCCCCACCCCCCCGCCCGCAAAAGATATGTTCAAGTCCTAAGCCTCAGAACCTGTGAATGTGACCTTATTGGGAAATAGGGGTTTTGCAGATGTAACCAAGTTAAGATTAAGTGATACTGCATTAGGGTGAGCCCTAATCCAATGACTGGTATTCTTATAAGGAGAAGGAAATTTGAACACAGAGACACAGAGAAGAATGCCATGTAAAGATGTAGGCAAACATTAGAGTGCTGCAGCTGCAAGGCAAAGAACGCCAGGATTGCTGGCCACCAGCAGAAGCTAGGAACAGGTAATGAAGGATTCTTCTCTAGAACATTCAGAGGGAGCATGGCCCTGCTGACACCTTGATCTTGGACTTCTAGCCTCCAGAACTGTGAAAGAATAAATTTCTGTTTGTGATCATTTGTTACAGCAGCCCTACGAAATTACACCATAGTAAACTAATTGGCCTAACTCTTTCCCTCCACGATCTATACATGGTTACAGAGGATGCTTTCTGGAGAGATGCTGGTATATGATTGCTCTGAGGCAGGGACACCAGGAGTAAAACCAGCGATGGCAGCTGAGCCAATGTCCCTTCCCCCAGTTTGTTTTGGTCATTCGCAAGTAACTGGACCTCAACTATGTAAACTTGGGAACCTATCTGTCTGTCCTACTATAAGGTCTGGAGACCCAAAGCCAGTCCATCTGCAGAAATATGACCAGCTCTGATAATAAATGAGCCCCTGGTTCCAGTTTGTCCCTGGTTGAGGCCCAGCCCATACCTTTGCCCTTGGGTTTCTCAGATGACCATCTGCCATTACAACAGACTCCCACTTTTCACTTAAGTTCTATTACCTGCTACCAGAAGACCGCTCCCATACAGTCTATAATTGCCTCTGTGGGGAATGGGAAAGAGTCCGTCCAGGTAGGTATACTAGTTTGTTAGGGCTGCTGTAACAAAGTACCACAAACCGGCTGAGGCTAGCAGTCCAAAATCAAGATGTTGGCAGGGACGGTCCTTCTGTGGGCTGTGAGGGAAGATCTGTTTCAGGTCTCTCTCCTTGGCTTGTAGATGGCCATTTTCATGTGCATTTGGTGTTCTCTCTGTATACATGTCTGTCTCCAAATCGCCAAACTTTATACAAGGACATCAGTCATATTGGATTAGGGTCCACCCTAATGACCTCACTTTGACATGATCCCCTCTGTAAAGACCCTATCTCCATATGAGGTCACATTCTGAGACACTGAGGATTAGAACTTCAACATATTCAACATATACGTTTTTAGGGGGACACAATTCAACCTATAACAGTAGGAGGCCCATCTGAGGCTAGAAGTCCTGTGACTTCTAAAACGTATTAAGTTACCTTATATGCAACGGTCAAACAAAGGGCAGGTTATTTTTGGCAATGTCCCCCACCTTGTTTTCAGAATATAGCTGGGATTCAGGGCCAAAGAAAACTGTGCCAACTCTAATTTCACTAAAGAGCTAAGCACAGAAACTTGGTTTAAACCTCCCTGCTTCTCTCACCACCCACTGAAACATCAGTGTTCTTCAAATACCCCCTCAGACTTCCGAGGCTCCATTTCTAAATTCACAAAGTTTCACTTTGTTTAGGTCACCATCTTCGATTTTACAACTATTTTAGATATCAATTATTTTAAAACTATTGAATATTATCAATGAAGGAGAGGCTGCTTGTTGTTCAGGCAGGACTTTGGAAGTTACTTTAGGGCCAGGGGTAGAAGGGGGTCCTTAGTCTAGGATCTACTTTGCAGGGGTTGAAAAAACAAAACTTGCAACCTCAGATTTTTGCATATTCATTTAAAATTTTCTCTGCAGATAACTAAGAAATTTCTATTGCTCAGGAAATGCCAAATTTATAGAGAGATATTGAATGGAGAGCCTTTCCAAGGGCTTCTAAATACCTTGGCAGGCTCTCTAAGAGTCCAGTCTTGTCCTTCATTAATTTTAGGTTCAGAAATCTACCTAGACAAAACTCATGCTCACCAAGCTAATGAAAACTGATGTATAAACCAGAATGTCGAGCTCTTTACCCATGTTGGGGTACAGACCTTTTAGGAGAGACTGTACTCACATTTGCTACTCAGGAGAACCCCTTTATATGAAGCAGGTGAATCCAAATACAAAGCAGCCAGGTGTGGACGATGATAGACACGGCATGCCCCATTCAATCTCAGGACTGAAGCACGCATTCCCTCAGCTGTGGAGGCCAAGATGCCCAACAGCTCACACTGTCCTCAGCTGAAGAGAGCCTCTTCATCAAAGATCATGCCCCCTTCTTAGGGGCAGCCTGCATGTTTTGACTGATTGATACTGTGGTGAAAAGGCTTGGTCCTTTGCTCCAATTCAAGACAACTCAGAATCACTCTGCAGGGCCATCCTTGTTCCAAAGGGATTAGCTTAGGCCTTCATTGTGGCAGCCTTGTAGTCCAACTTCTTCCTCTGCCACATCTTGCTTCATTCATTACTCTAAAGGTGTTGATCCTGACAGCCCTCCCCAGTAAATTTCTTAGACACAAAACTCCATCTCAGAGCCTGCTTCTCAGGGAACTCAATCTGCAAATATGCATAGTCGGAGGTGCTTCTACTATCATTTTTGACCAAAGATAAGAGGGGCAATAAAAACCAAAATCATAACAGCTACTATATGTTAGGCAGGGCCTGGACTAGATCCTGGGGATAAAAGATGAATAAAACCGTTCCTCCCCTTCAAAGAGCCTAACATACTCACACAGTCATAGGGCAGAGATGTCTTATGGAAGCTCAAGGTATGGTCAAGGAAGGTTTCCTGGAGATGATGTCCCATCTGACTTTAGAGGGATTAGTAAGAGCTCACCAAGAAAAGAAGGATAAGAAAACATTCCAGGTAAAGGAAAGCATGTTCAGGGCAGTCATAATTATTACTAAATGTACCAGAACATGGCACTGGCTAGAAGTTTTATGCCACTAAATTCAGCTCATTCAGTAAACCAGTCACAGTTACAGAAGTGGTAGGCAGGTGGGTGGTGTGGCACCCTAGAATTCTCAGTGCTTAGGTCTTAAACCTTTAAGAAGGGAGATGAGAGTGGAGAGGGAGGCGGTTAGTGTTACCATCCACCTCTTCACTGGGTTCTTTACTTGGAGTACTCTCCACCGAGCAGGCACAGAGGTTTTCCCCATCTATTAGTCCTCACCACATCCTCCTGAACTGGGATCAGAGAATCCCTTCCTCCTGGATGCCTTCTCTCCTCCTTCTCCCAAAGTCTCATCAATCTTTCTGTCCCTCTGTTCTACTTCAAGGCCTCACTTTCTAGACTATGACTGAGGCGAATAGTAAATTGGAGCCACCCAGTTTCCCTCTGGCGGAGCCAGGGGCAGTCTTTGGGTGAGGAAGAAAAGGGGCTTCAAGACCTCTGCTTAGGTGATGGGGATGAAGGAAACATCCCCAGCCTCAGAAACATTCACAAACAAATCAATTGCCTGCTCACATTGGCCTACTCGGATGCTCTGGTATGCAAATGGTCTTAATTTTTTCTCCTCTTCTTAACAACAACTTGCTCGCTCGCTCGCTCTCTCTGTCCCTCCTCCCTCTTCTAAATCCTAGAGGTAGGAGCCAGAACCCTAAAAGAAGTGTGGATAGGCACCCTCTCCCAGGAAAGGACATCCTCATACATAAAATGAGGCTTGGAGATGCTCCAACAAATAAGTGATAAGCCAGTGTTCAAACCCTTGTCTGTCTGACTCCAAAGCCTGTGGATGTTTCTTATCACTGTCGTGAGGAACGAGGGCAGTGACTCTAACACGCATGGAGCATTTTCTAAGTGCTAAGTGTTAGGCATCTCACATGGGTCACCTCATCTAATTCTCTCAACCACTCGATGAAGGAGATATACAGTGAAGAGCAATTCTTCTCAAGCAATTCCACCAAAATGCCCTTAACATGCAGAGGAGAGCCAGCTCTCAACCCTGTGTGATCGGGGCTGTAGGTGTGAGCAGATGCTGCAAACAAGAAATATTCGTGTGGCCTCATGTTTCCTCTATAATTTCGTTAAAAATGTAGGCTTCAACTTCACAAAATGTTTAAGGTTTGTTTTAATTTTAAAAAGTGATGTTCTTTCCCCTTTAAATTCTCAAGTGAAATTGACATTCTGATGCATCACCAAGTGGAAGTCTTAGAGTCATCAGCAATAAGTTTATAAATGTATTTTATGGTGGTTTACATCAGCAAACAGCAGGATATAAGTTGCATGGGAAGACAAACCCTGCCTGTCTTTTTTTTTTTTTATTCTTTTGGCCACGTGGCGTGGCATGTGGGATCTTAGTTCCCCGACCAGAGATCAAACCCATGCCCCCTGCAGTGGAAGCGCTGAGTCTTAACCACAGGACCGCCAGGGAAGTCCTGTCTTGTTTACCATAGTACCCCTAGCACAGAAAACAGTGCCTTGAACACAGTAGGAGCTCAAACAATACTTGTTGAATGATAGTAAGAGGTAATACCTGGAGTAGGCCTTTTATAAATAGTTGGATCTGACTCTTAATCCCCATCTCCATCTGAGAAATTGAGAAACAATGTATACAACTGCATACTATGCAAATATTATATTGTATCTATTGTTATAGAAAGATGGTCTGGATTAGTCTAAGGCTTGCCCAAATTAGGGATATAGCCCCTCTCTTGGCAAGATTTTATTCTGATTCTTGTTTTCTTTAATAAGAAAGATATTGAGGATACAAGAGATAGTAGGTGGACCACTAGGCACCATTCTACCTTGGTTCCCTACAAAATGCTTCACTAGTATACAGATGTAACCTGTACTGCTTCTATCTCTCAGCCAGGGGTGAGATTCCTCAACCATCTAAATAGTAGCCTGGTTGCCTGTTCAATTCAATTATTTTTTCCAACAAGATGGATCATGGAAGGTAGCGGTATTTTGCCCCCTTTTATTATCTTTTCTAGGACAGACGTTATGGGCCTGTAACAATATTTGTTATGGTCTGAATGTTTCTACCCCCCTCCATTATTCACATGTTGAAGGTGGGCCTTGGGAGGTAATTAAGTTTAGATGAGGTCATGAGGGTAGAGCCTCATGATATGATTAATGTCCTTATAAGTAGAATAGACCAGAGCTCACTCTCTCTCCACCATGTAGGGACACAGCTGTAAGATAGCCAGCCGTCTGCAAGCCAGGAATGGCGTTCTCACCAGGAACCAAATCTGCTGGTACCCTGAACTCAGACCTCCATCTTCCAGAACTGTGAGAAAATAAGTGTCTGTTGTTTAAGTCTCCCAGTCCATGGTATTTTCTTACAGCAGCTAAATCTAAGACAATATCCAATCACAAATCTCTTTTTGCCTTATTTTGAATACAAAGAGATAAGTTTCTTTCTAGTTTTTATAAAACTGTTAAAAGAAAACAAACATGATTTCTAAACAAAGGAGCTTCAAAAATGGTATCTGTAAATGTCATTTGCTTTTCTTTCGTTATAGCAGCTATCTGGCCTTTCTCTGGGAAAAGGCACTGAAGTTTTGGTATAACTTATTTAATAACAATAGACAATTGTAATAGTGTGTTAATCTCAACTGCTTCCCATGACAAGGAAGAGTTGTTGCCTGGCTTGTCAGGAAAGAGATTTTTCCCAAGGGTCCCTATAAATAAGATCTATTGTCTTTTTAAAAAGCAGGTTATAAAATAATATGTATCATATAATTATATTTTAATAATAAAAGTATTTATAAAAAATGTTCTGGAAGGATACCTTCAAGGGTTTTAACAGAAGCTATAACTACATATTGGAATTACGTGTAATCTTTTTAGTTTTTTCTTTTTGCTTATCTAAATATTCTAATTCTTGTGCTACAAAAATACATTGCTTTTGTGGGACTTCCCTGGTGGCGCAGTGGTTAAGAATCCGCCTGCCAGGGCTTCCCTGGTGGCGCAGTGGTTGAGAATCTGCCTGCCAATGCAGGGGACACGGGTTCGAGCCCTGGTCTGGGAAGATCCCACATGCCACGGAGCAACTAGGCCTGTGAGCCACAACTACTGAGCCTGCGCGTCTGGAGCCTGTGCTCCGCAACAAGAGACGCCGCGATAATGAGAGGCCCGCGCACCGCGATGAAGAGTGGCCCCCGCTTGCCACAACTAGAGAAAGCCCTCGCACAGAAACGAAGACCCAACACAGCCATAAATAAATAAATAAATAAATAAAAATTAAACTTAAAAAAAAAAGAATCCGCCTGCCAATGCAGGGGACATGGGTTCGAGCCCTGATCCGGGAAGATCCCACATGCCAGGCAGCAACTAAGCCCGTGCGCCACAACTACTGAGCCTGTGCTCTAGAGTCCACGAGCCACAACTACTGAGACCGCGTTCCACAACTACTGAAGCCCGCGCGCCTAGAGCCCGTGCTCTGCAACAAGAGAAGCCACCTCAATGAGAAGCCCGTGCACTGCAACGAAGAGTAGCCCCTACTCGCCACAACTACAGAAAGCCCACACACAGCAAGGAAGACCCAGTGCAGCCAAAAATAAATAAATAAATAAATTTATAAAAAAAATATTGCTTTTGTAATAAGACAAAATGTTTCAACTACTAAAATAATGCAAGATTCAGAAAAGCTACATAAACAGTTTCTAAGAATACCAGAATTGCACTTGGATTCTACGCTTTCAGAATATGGTAAGAAAATGAACACATATTATGTACTTGCTACGTTTCAGCAATCCTGCAGGTGAGTGGTATTATTCCCATTTTATAGATGAGGACACTTGAGGATCAGAGGTTGCATGAATAGTCTAAGTCATATACCAGTACAAAGCAGAGCCACGATTAAATCAGATTCATCTGATCCCAATGGCCTCACTCCTTCCACCTGACTGGACAGCTTCCAGCACTGTGTAATAGAAAGCACCAGAGATGCTTTGTGACCGCCTAGAGGGGTGGGGCAGGGAGGGTGGGAGGGAGACGCAAGAGGGAGGGGATATGGGGATATATGTATACGTATAGCTGATTCACTTTGTTATACAGCAGAAACTAACACAACATTGTAAAGCAATTATACTCCAATAAAGATGTTTAAAAAAATAAAAAATAAATAAAAAGAAAGCACCAGAGAAATGGTTTAACTCATCACCACTCAGGGTGCCTTGTATACAACATTCTGTCAGTAAGGGCTGCACCTAAATTGCATCTGAGTCAAGGTCTTTTCTTACAGCTCAGGGAAGGAGTGCACGTCAGGCTCCCAGGCATGCCATTCACTCCCTTAACTCACCCTGAGTAAAGACGAATGGCTCTGAAATTCTTGTTACAACTGCAGTGCCAAGTGCACTAAATCTGGCTTACATTCCCTCTGCCTGTGGTAAAAACCCATTATTAGGGTGACTTAGAGCCTTTTGATAATTCTGAGATACATATGCTCTTAAGGGAAGTATCTCTACATCATGGTTGACGGACAATTGGCCTTTTATTTTAACAACTGGCAAAGCATCACAGCGTTGCCTCAACTGCCCTTTGTTTTCCTGTCCTGTTGGATGTTTTGTTAAGTGTTAATATGACTTTGATTCACCGTCACACCAAGGAGCTTCGGGCAATTTATTTACAGTCTCTCCTTGCTGTCACATCACAAGGAGATGAAGAACATAGTTGCTAAACACTCTTTTCCCATCATTAAAATCAAGGCAGTGAGGCTCTGCATGCTGCACCTCTTGGAATAAATCTGGCCAAGTGGCAAGTGATTGGCAAGAAGCCAGTGTGGTAGGTGGAGGAGAAGCAAACTATGAACAGAACATGGACAAGTGCTGACACTTAGGGAGTGGAGGAAAATGATGTGGGACCTGTGGTGAGGGAGGGAAATTACCTGCATTACAACAGGGACTATTTATGAAGCTCTTACAATAGGCCAGACCCTGGGCTAAGCGTTTTGCACGTGTCATATGATTCATTCCCGCAAGCAGAGCTGATCCAAGTTGTCTGAGTCTCTGAAGATTACATACTTTGTGGCGGGGGTGAGGGGTGACGTTTAGATTATAAGATTAGAAATGAAACCTGCCTAAGGCCCCCCCACATGAGGGGCTCATACAAGTGAGGTGCCTTAACGCTTAAATTTCCTTAGCTTCTGGTTAAACCCAGAAGTTAAACTCAAGTAGGTATTATTCAGTCTACATATAAGGAAGCTCAGTGAGGTTAGGTAACTTGCCCAGTGACAGAGCTACCAAGTGACACAGCAAGGATTCCAACCAGGCTTCCAAAATCCTTCCAGAATTGCCCGAAGTCCCCAGAGAGGCAATTCATGAGGATAAACTCCCTTGAAACAGCAGCGTGACACCTTGATGTGGTTCTGAGAGCTTCTGGGCAGGGCCCAGCCCCTGGCAGGACCTGCAGGGCTTGGGGGTGTGTAATCCTGCCAAAGATCTCTACAGGAATTTGCATCTTTCAAATTCATAGAATCTGTAAAGAAAACCTCTGTGGAGGGAGAGAGAAAGACAGGTTTTAATGACTGATTGTTGTGTCCACAATCCAAAAAGCAGGGGAGAAAAAAAAAATTCTTTTTAAGACACACATACTTAATTTAGCCACAGTCCTGGATAAGAAGCTACCAGTGATCAAAGCTGGATGTAGTGATGGGCTGGTAAACCAGCTCCGGCGGTAGAGGGAGCCCCAATTTCAGCGTTTCCCAATCTCTATGGTGTCAGTACTCTTCCCAAGGCTGGTTTCAAGCTACCAATGGTTGTTTGGCTTGCAAAATTCCTGAATATTTAGCAATCAGCTCTCACAAGCGGGCACAAGGCGCTCTAGCACACCACTGGCTGTCATGTCATGGCTTCAAGTTCTTCAGTTTTTATGAAGATCTTTCTTAAAAGTTAAAGGCAAATCTTCTTGGCCCTGAAATCTTGTCTAGTTGGTACTGTGGATACATTTCCTGATAATACCTTTAAATGATACCATATCTTCCAGATTAATTCTGTATCAACATCAGGAAAGTGATAATTTGGCTATTTGGGGCCCTGACTCATTTCCTCTGCCTCTGCGTTTTTTAGTTTTCTAGAGCTGGAAACACTCATCACTGCACAGGGAAGCTCAGAGCTTCCCAATTCAAAGACCAACAGAAAGCAGAGCCTGAGACAGGGGCTTGCGTGGAAATAGGTAGGGAAAGGCAATCCTGGTGTGTTATTAAGCTCTGGGCATCTGGGACCTGACCCCCACTGGAACCTCATGAGAAGTCTTGTAGAATGCCTTTCAGAATTTAGGGGGTTCCTGCAATGTGGGACTCTCGGCGTAAAAACCAGGAAAGTCCCAGGAAAACCAGGATGGGTTGGTCACCCTACCAGAATCATCTACCCAAGAGCTGGAAAAAAGGAACATTTATCCACTAACTCCTGTCCTTCACTGGTTCAGTTGCCCCATGAGATGCCAACTCCTTGCACTCTCGTGTTTGCATATGTGAAAGTCAAAACACATTTCTGCAGGTGTCCAAAGAAGTGGAGTGAGAGCAGCCCCAGGGCAGAATGAGACGCGGGCACCTGAGGTGAGGGACCGTAAGCTCACACCTCTGGCAGCCAGAGGCTGCAGCAATGGCTGGAGTAAAGCTAGGCTGAGAGGATGTGAGGCGGTGCACAAGGGCAGCCAATGCAGGGTGTGAAGGGCATGCAAACAGCCTTGGCCCCTGAGCTGGGAGGAGCTCAGACCCTCTGGGAGCTGGGGTATGGCGATGACTGAAGCCACTATGCAGTTGACCAGGCGGCCCTTTCATGAATCTACCCATGACAAGATGTTGACCCTTAAATGGTTTTCCTTCCTCCCTCCCTCCCTCCTTTCTTCCCTTCCTTCTTTCCTCCATAGACTTTTTTTTTTTTTTAATAACATGCAGAACTTCCCCGACCAGGGATCGAACCCATGCCCCTGCATTGGAAGCGCAGAGTCTTAACCACTGGACCACCAGGGAAGTCCCCTTCTTTCCTCCATAACTTCCCTTTTTCCTCCTTCAATAAATATTTAGTGAACATCTATCATATCCCAGGGACTATGCTAGGTACTTGAGATACAAAAATAATTAAACCCACTCCTTGCCCTCAAGTAGCATGTAGAGGAGGGACCAATCATACAACAGTTATAATACAATATAACTCTGGGAGAGAAATGGGCAGGAGGGGAAAGGGAGAACCGAGGCTTTACATAGGAAGTAATACTTAAGCTGAGTCTCTAAGGATGATGATGATGTAATGATAATAACAACAACAACAGATAACTTTGACGGTTATGGATGGATGCTGATTATGTGCCAGGCCATGTTCTAAGGTTGGTTTACAGTACAGTACATTTAATCTTTATAACATCCCTAAGGAGATGCTATTATTATCCTTAATTTAGAAGTGACAAAGCTAAACTGTTGAATAATTAAGTTTTCCAAGGTTTAAGGCACAATGGCACAGACTGATATTCACCAAAACCCATTTTTTTCCTTCCTCCTGGGCACAAAGCTAGACTACATTTCCCAACCTCCTTTGCAGTTAGATGTAGCCATGTGACTGAATTCTAGCTAATGGAATGGGAGCAGAAAAGACATTTCTAGGCCTGACCCATAAAAACCCTCTATGTATATCCCCCATATGCTTTTCCCCTCCTGGATGTCTGGAAAGGTGACCTTGGAAAGCACATGTTGAAAACAGTTGGGTCTCCATCAATCTGGGTCCCTAAAAAGAGGAGGGCTTGCCCCATTGATTATTCACCTGTCCAGCATTGTTCTTTGAGCAAGAAATAAACTTTGATGTGTTTGAGCCACTATAGATTTTTGGGTTTTTTGTTACAGCAACATTTCCACCTTTTTTATTTATCAAGGCAGTTAGTTTACTGTAATTAGTACAGGAACATATGAGGAAGTGGCAGAAAATTAGGTTGAAAAGGTAAATAAAAGGTGTCATGTACCACATAAAAAGTCTTATCTTCTTTTTTTTTCCAGAAGTACAGAAGAATTCTTTTAAGATGGAGCAGGGGGCTTCCCTGGTGGCGCAGTGGTTGAGAATCTGCCTGCTAATGCAGGGGACACGGGTTCGAGCCCTGGTCTGGGAAGATCCCACATGCCGTGGAGCAACTAGGCCCGTGAGCCACAACTGCTGAGCCTGCGCGTCTGGAGCCTGTGCTCCGCAACAAGAGAGGCCGCGACAGTGAGAGGCCCGCGCACCGCGATGAAGAGTGGTCCCCGCTTGCCACAGCTAGAGGAAGCCCTCGCACAGAAACGAAGACCCAACACAGCCCAAAAAATAATTAAATAAATAAAAATTAAAAAAAAAAAAAAAAGAATGAATGGGAAAAAAGGAACAAATTTAGATAAGGGGATGGTAACAATGGATTTGATTTAAAAAAAAAAAAAAATGGAGCAGAAGGAAACAAAAAGGGTAGCTATAGCTCCAGTTGGGTAGAGAGGATAGTTGAGGGAGGTCATACCCAAGGTATTCTTTTTTCTGAGCAATATGAAGCAGAGTCGTCTTCCTAGGGGCATGCTGGGTGTGTGGGCATGTGGGTGGGCTGTGGGGGAGCAGGCCGGGAGCATGAGAAAAGTGGTGAAGGTTAATAATGTGAGAGACAGCAGTTAAGAGAGCAGACTTTGAAGTGTGTATCAGTCAGATTCCTATAGGGAAAACAGATATCACTCTAGGTATTTCAAGTAGAAGGGTATTTAATACAGGAAATTAGGTGCTCATAGAACTGGTAGAAAGACCTGAGAAGCAAAATTCAGGGGGATCCCCACTAGATTTCAGCTTCATTGCCTCTGAGCCAGAGATCTGCTGCCGTCTGACTCAGAAGTGTGCAGGAAACCATTGCCAACTTCAGAGGCCTCCACAGTCCAAGGCAAGTGAAACATGGTGGCTACCGAAAAAAACTCATGTTTGGGAAGTCCAGTCCATTTTTAAGAATGTAACTACAAATTCTTTGAAATTCTTTCCACCAAGGCATGTGATCCCTTCCCTTGAGTCTAGGTAAGCTTCTGACTGCTTCAACCAAAGGAGCATGGCGAAATGAAGCTATGTGACTTCTAAGGTTAGTTCATAAATGGCCTTGAAGATTCTGTCTTGCTTGCTGAGAACACTCATCTAGGAGCTTGGAGCCGCCATGTAAGAACTCTGTCTACTCCAGGCTACCATGCTGTATGGAAGCACAAGCCACATGGAGAGGTCTGAAGGGGAGGCAGGAGGTTCAGAGAAGGCAATGAGACAATGGAAGCAGAGGGACAGAAGGAGATGTGATGATAGAAGCAGAGGGTGGAGTGGTGCGGGCCACGAGCCAAGGAATGCTGGGAGCCTCAAGAAACTGGAAAAGGCAAGGAAACAGATTGTCCCTAGAGCCTCCAGAAAGAATGCAGGACTGAATTATTTACCATACTGCTTTAAGGCACTACGTGTGTGGTAATATTTTGCAGCAATAGCAAACGAATACAATGCCTGACTCTGAGTACACCCTCAGGAAATGTTTGTTAGTAAATAAGCAGATGAACTAGGCTACAAGCATCTCTTCTTATAAGAAAATGTGGAATTGTAATCTAGTATAATTTTAAAAGATTAATTTACTCCCTGATATCTAAATATTAGGAGTTGTGATAAGTTCAGTTCCCCTAAACTCCTAAACCCAGACTAAACGTAGACAGGAATAAGCCAAATAGAAAAATGCTGTGTTTTAAGAAACAATGACAGGCAAAATTTATTGAACACTTACTATGTGCTTTATTTACCTTCTCTCATTGAACCCTCACAACAACCCTATGTGATGAGCGCTACTGTCATCATCCAGAGAGGGGTTAAATAATTTGTCCAAAGTCTCATAGCTCATAAGTGATAAGGCCCGGACTAGAACCCAGGCTGACTGACTCCAAAGTTCAAGCATGCACTGCCTTGGCGTGATGGAAAGCCTGCTGTCACCAGGTAAGGGTCCAGATCCACCTCTGCATGGCCCTGGGAAAGTTCCCTAACTTTGGGGTCTGGTCTCTTCTTCTGAAAAATGTGGCGGTTAGGCCAGATGACCTTCAAAGTCTCTCTTTGGAACAGAGTTTCTATAACTCTTTCCAACTTAAAGAAAAATCACACATGCCAAATGGGTGAAATAAGGACAGGTAAGCATCATATCCTGCACTGAAGGAACATGCTACCTTTGGTAAGCAACTGGTAATTTCCAGTATCCATTTGCTTATTTTATCTCTTTACCACCACTGTTTTATAAATGTAACAAGGAGGAGTGTGGTGGACTGATTACAAAAATGGTTCTAATTCTCCACTCTTCCCTGTAGCTATGCCCTTTGCAATGAGAACTTGCAGCTCTTCCCATCAAGAGATGGAGACCATTTCCCCACCCACTGAATATGGGCTATTCTTGTAACTTGCTTTGCCAAATAGAATAGGGTCAATGTGGTGTGTGACAGTCCTGAGCCTAGGTCTTGCACTCTTCCAGGCTGTCTCAGGCCTCTACCTGTCCGTGAGAAAAGCTCAGGCTAGCTTGCTGGATGATGAGAGACCACACAAAGCAGAGCTATGTAGCCAAGTAATCCAAGCCAAGGCCATGCTAGATTAGCCAGCCCCCAACCACTTGGTCAGCAAACCACAGACGCCAGCAAGCCCAGCCAAGATCAACCAAGACAAACCCAGAACATCAGAACCACCCAGCCATAGACTTGTTGCATGTCACTGTGGTCGTTTTTTATGCAGCTTTATTGTGGCGATAACTGATACAGTTCACTTTCAGGCAAAGCAGAAAGTCTGGCATATGAATTATGCCTGTATTAATCAGAACAATTAATTAATCAATCAGGAAAATTAATCTAGGTTGCAAGCAACAGAAATCTGACTCAGATTTGCTTAAACACACAAGGGAATTTATTGGTTCATATTATTGAAAAGTCCAAGGGTAGACACAGCTAGATTTAGATGCTCCAAATTTGTCATTAGGAACCTGATTCTATCTCTTCATTCTATTTTTATTTGTCTTAGCTTCATTCTAATGCAAATATTCCCTCACAGGTCAAGACAGCCACCAGTAGCCTCCAGTTTACGCTCTACTGTATTTAACCATTAAGTAGAAAGAGGGTTTCTGTTTCCCAGCAGTTCAAGTAAAAGTCCTAGGGACAACATTCATTGGACTGACTAGGATCACAGACCTATCCCCAAACCAATCACTTTGCTTTTTCAGGGAGATACCCTGGGCCTGGGTCTGGATCATGCATCCAACCCTGGAGATAGGAGATGGGTTGGTATTAAACCACATGCACTGAGAATAAATAAAGAGGGGATTCCCTAAAAGAAAATAATTCTAATTTCTAATTCTCCAGACAGTGCTACCAAAAGAATATATGGAAACTATGCATGTCTTCTATACTCCTCCATATTACTAATGAATTAAAGAAAAAGAGAGTGAAGCAATGACTTCTCAGCATCGATTCTTCTGTAGAACAGTAGGCTGTTCACTGTTACCTGTAAAAACTTTTCAACATTCATGCCAAAGTAACTATTGTTATGCACAAATTTCTTCCACCCCACCTAGATGAATGTCTAAAAATCAAATCTTGATCACATCTCTCTATCATATAAGTAGATAATATCAAGTGGCCATACACATTAAGGAAGGTCTTAGGATAGTCATTAGAACTATGAGGCATCTGAACTTGATCTCAAAGACTCTTGATGTGTGCCCATGAATCATAAAATTGCTTGCAAGTCCTAAATGGAGAGGTAGCATAGTGCAGTGGCCAAAAGCACAGGTTCTGGATACAGTCTATGTATATTTGGGTTCTAGCTCTGACTGCTTTATGAAACTATGTGACTTTGGGTAACTCAGTCTCAGTTTTCCCATCAGTAAATGGGGATAACAGAATTTACCTTGTAGAAAGAGTAAATGAGTCATAATATGCAAAGCACTTAGAACAGTATCTGGTACATAGTAAGAGCTATAAAGTGTCAGCTATTAATCATCTGGGCAGACACATATGGCAACAAGTCTTTTGAACCTGGAGTCAGAAAGTCTAGCACCATCAATCAAAGATGCGTGACCTCAGCGGAGTCACTTCTTGCCTCTGGGATTACTTTATTTCATCTATAATGTGACGGAAATTATATCTACCCTGCTTACCTTGCAGGGATGCCATAAGGATCAGAGGAGTTGATGGGTGCTAAATTCTTTAGAAACCTCCAAGTCCTTTATAAATAAAAGGCCTTATTAACACTAATTACCTCCATCTAGATTATCTGACTGTGTGCAATCAAGGCAGTTTATCATCCCATACTGCTTTGCGCAAAGAATCATTAGGGGAAAAAATCTGCTGCTGACAAATAATGGATACCCCAACCAAACCCAGTGCAAATGTCCTTAGGGATTGTTTTGTGACTTAATATTCACCATCACCTTTTATACCTAGCCTGAAGTCAAGTTAACTGTAATGGAAAGGGTATTAAATTGGTGGTCAGGACACCTGGATTCTAGTTCCCAATTCTGCTGTTAATTTACTGTGCCATCTCAAGTGAGTCATTTGATTTCTCTGGGTTTCCCTAGTCTGTAAAATGGGGAACGCTTATAACGTTGTGACTGCATAGCTCTTGTGACAGAGATGTTCCTGGGCATTGGGATGTGGTCATTCTTGGTGGAGGATTACTCACAACTTAGGTTAAATCCCCACTGAAATTCTGGAAAACACATCTGCCCAGACAGTATTTGATTACAAATACAGAATTTGCTTAAGAGAATACATCCAAGAGTATATGTTGAAATCACAATGTCTTTGTCTCTAGAATTTCCCATGAATATAAGCAAAAATCATCTTACAGATGACCAAGAAGAGGACAGCAATCTTCCTTTCTCTGGTCCCACAAGGCATCTGGTGATGTCCTCTTCCATGGACCTTCTTCCACTGTCCTTGCCTTGGGACCACAGCAGCTCTTTCAAGAGGCTGTTTCAGCAATTTCCTAGTATGGTCTATTAAGCCCTATGTGATCTGCTCCCCAGCCCTCTGACTTCCCCTCCTACTTGCTGTGTTCCTGACATGCTGGGCTCCTGGCTATTCCTGGACCAGACTGAAGCTCAATCCTCCCTCAGGACCTCTGCACTTGCTGTTCTTCTGCCTGGAATTATCTTCATCTCCAGAGGTCCCTCCCTCCCTCCCTCCCTTCACGTTTCTGCTTCCCTGATTACCTTATATAACATAGCAAGCCCTTCTCACTTTGCTCTGGTGCTCCCTGAATTAAGTACCAGCTAAGCTGCAATAATAAAGAAATCCAAACACAAAGTGGCTTATATTAGATAGACGTTTATTTCCCTCTTGTGTAACTGTCAAGAATTGAGCAGTCCAAAGCTGGGGGCTCTGCCATCTTCCACACTTGGCTTCCAAGGATGCTCCAGTCAATGCCATCTCTTAGCCAGTTGGAAGGAGAAAGAAAGGGTACAAGGCAAGTGGCTTTATCCTTCAGCTAATGACCTGACTGAAAGTTACACAAAACATTTCCACTCATATCCCCTTGGCCTGAACTTGGTCACGACACTATATCCAGGTGCAACATGGAGGGTGGGGGGGAAATGTAGTCTCTAATGCATGGTCACGTTACCAGCTAAAAGTTCAGATAGGGGTTCTTTTTTAAAAAAATTTTTACACAATTTTTAAAGGTTACACTCCATTTACAGTTATTACAAAATATTGGCTATATTCCGTGTTGTACAATACATCCTTGTAACCTATATTACACCCAATTGTTTGTACCTACCACTCCCCCTCCTGTATTACCTCTCCCTGCCTCTCCTCACTGGTAACCACTAGTCTGTTCTCTATATTTGTGATTCTGCTTCTTTTTTGTTATATTTGCTAGTTTGTTGTATTTTTTATTAAGTGATATGATACATTATTTGTCTTTCTGTGTCTGACTTATTTCACTTAGCATAATGCCCTCCAAGTCCATCCATATTGCTGCAAATGGCAAAATTTCATTCTTTTTTATGGCTGAGTAGTATTCCACTGTGTGTGTGTGTGTGTGTGTGTGTGTGTGTGTGTACACACACACAGTGGAATACTACACTACATATGTGCGTGTATGTATATATACATACACACACGTATATATATCACATCTTCTTTATCCAGTAGTCTGTTGATGGATACTTAGGTTGCTTCCATATTTTAGCAACTGTAAATAATGCTGCTATGAACACTGGGGTGCATGTATCTTTTTGAATTAGTGCTTTTGGTTTTTATTGGTTATATACCCAGGAGTGGGATTGCTGGGTCATATGGTAGTTCTATTTTTAGTTTTTTGAGAAACCTCCATACTGTTTTCCATAGTGACTGCACCAATTTACATACCCACCAACAGTATACGAGGGTTCCCTTTTCTCCATATCCTCACAAACATGTGTTATTTGTGTTCTTTTTGTTGATCGCTATTCTGACAGGAGTTGGGTGATATCTCATTGAGGTCTTGACTTGTGTTTCCCTGATGTTGAGCATCTTTTCATGTGCCTGTTGGCCATCTGCATTTCCTCTTTGGAAAAATGTCTTTTCAGTTCTTCTGCCAAGTTTTTGATTGGGTTGTTTATTTTTTTGATGTTGACCTGTATAAGCGGTTGAGATAGGGGTTCTTTTTCTAAAAAATGAAAAGGGGAATGAATTCTGTGGAATAATTAAAAGTTTCTGTCACACTCTCTAGCTACCTGCTATATTTATCTCCATAGCACTTATTGCCATCTGATGGTCTACTAGAGACTTACATATTTATTTTTTGTTTCTCCACACTGGAATATGAGCCCCATGAAGGCAGGGAATTCATTTGTTTACTGTTGTCTCTTAAGCCTTTAGATCAGTGCCTGACACATAGTAGGCACTCAATAAAGATTCATTGAGTATGTAAATAAATCTTTTTTTTTCCTAGCTGGTGTTCTGAGTCACTCACTTCTCTTTCTGATTCACTCTGAATCATACAGATCCAAATTTTCTTGGCTTCTAGTGTTAATGAGATTCTGGTCCTACTTCCTCTTGGAGCTCCCAGGATTCAAGAGCAGGGTGTTGTCTTTCTAGATCTCATCTCAAGTAGCCATGATGTTCTCCAAAGAGCTTTTGGGTTTACAAGGAGAAGGAGTTAGGAGGAGATGTAATTCTTAAAAATTAATAGGCTTTATTTTTGGAGCAGTTTTAAGTTTACAGAAGAATTGAACAGAAAGTATAGTGAATTCCTGTATACCCCCATCCCCTTCCCATACAATTTCCCCCATTATTAATATCTTGCATTACTGTGGTATACTTGTTACAATGGATGGACCAATGTTGATACATTATTACTAACTGAAGTCTGTGTTTAAATTAGGGTTTACTCTTTGTGTTGTACTGTTTTATAAGTACTGACAAATGCATAAAATCATGTATCCACCATTACACAAACTATCACACAGAATAGTTTCACCGCCCTAAAAACCCCCTGTGCTTCACCTATTTGTCCCCTCCTCCCAGCCCCTGGCAACCACTGATCTTTTTGTTGCCTCTATAGTTTTGCCTTTTCCAAAATGTCATAAAGTTGGAGTCTACAGTATGTAGTTTTTTCAGATGGGCTTCTTTCACTTAGTGATATGCATTTAAGCTTCTTCTATGTTTCTCTGAAACGTGATAGCTCATTTCATTTTTTTAAATTTAATTTTTATTTTATATTGGGGTATAGTTGATTTACAACATTGTGTTAGTTTCAGGTGTACAGCAAAGTGGTTCAGTTACACATATACATACATCCATTCTTTTTCAGATTCATTTCATTTTATCAATGAATAATATTCTATTGTATGGATGTACCATAGTTTATCCATTCACCTATTGAAGGACATCCTGGTTGCTTCCAAGTTCTGGCACTTATGAGTAAAGCTGTTATAAACATCCATGTGCAAGTTTTTGTGTGGACATAAGTTTTCAATTCATTTAGATAAATACCTAGGAGAGTGACGGGTGGCTCACATGATAAGCCAATGTTTCGCTTTATGAGAAACAGGTAACTGTCTTCCAAAGTGGCTGTATCATTTTGCATCCCCACCAGCAATGAATGAGAGTTCCTGTTGTTCCACATCCTCTCTAGCATTTCTTGTCAGTATTTTAGAGCTTAGTCATTCTCACATGTATGTAGTGGTATCTTAATGTTTTTCAATTTGCAACTCTCTAATGACATACAATGTTGAGCATCTTTCATATGCTCATTTGCCATCTGTATATCCTCTTTGGTGAGGTGTCTGTTCAGATCTTTTGCCCATTTTTAAATTGAGTTCTTTTTATTGTTGAATTTTAAGAGTTCTTGCATGTTTTGGATACACATCTTTAATCAGATATGTGTTTTGCAAGCATCTTTCCCAGTCTGTGGCTTCTTTCCATTCTCTTAAGATGTATTTTTAATTTTTTTATTTTTTTTAAATTTTATTTATTTATTTATTTATTTATTTATTTATGGCTGTGTTGGGTCTTCGTTTCTGTGCGAGGGCTTTCTCTAGTTGCGGCAAGTGGGGGCCACTCTTCATCGCGGTGCACGGGCTTCTCACTATCGTGGCCTCTCTTCTTGCGGAGCACAGGCTCCAGACGCGCAGGCTCAGTAGTTGTGGCTCACGGGCCTAGTTGCTCCGCGGCATGTGGGATCTTCCCAGACCAGGGCTCGAACCCATGTCCCCTCATTGGCAGGCAGACTCTCAACAACTGTGCCACCAGGGAAGCCCCAAGATGTATTTTTTAAATAAATTTATTTATGTTGTTTTATTTTTATTTTTGGCTGCGTTGGGTCTTCGTTGCTGTGGTGCGGGCTTTCTCTAGTTGTGGCGAGCGGGGGCTACTCTTCATTGCGGTGCGCGGGCTTCTCATTGCAGTGGCTTCTCTTCTTGCGGAGCACGAGCTGTAGGCACATGGACTTCAGTAGTTGTGGCACACGGGCTCAGCAGTTGTGGCGCGCAGGCTCTAGAGCGCAGGCTCAGTAGTTGTGGTGTACGGGCTTAGTTGCTCCGTGGCATGTGGGATCTTTCCGGGCCAGGGATCGAACCCGTGTCCCATGTATTGGCAGGTGGATTCTTAACCACTGCGCCACGAGGGAAGCCCTTAAGATGTATTTTTAAGTGTATCTTTAAAGGTATTCTATCACCCAGATCAAAGAGTGATATGTAAGAAACTGAGAAGCGTCCCCTTCTCGGCCTCCCCAGCTGACACTGAAAACATACCATTGTATATCCATAAGAAGTTTTGGGAGCAACTCATAACTACTTGACTTCACATAATGCAATATTCAAAGCATATATGTGTACATTACTTCTTTTGGTGCAGGGTTAATTTTACAAAGTCACACAGCTGAGTGAACCTCCTAGGATTAGAACCCAGGTTTTATAACTCCTGGTCTGATATTCTTTCCAATCCATCATATTGACTCCTATTATCAAGATTTTGTCTTTGATTCTTTTGACTCTTATTCACCATATAAATGTTTATGTCGAGAGGAAGGCTTAAGTTTCCAGTCTTGTTTATCAGCAACACAAAAATTTTATTTTATTTTTTTATAAATTTATTTATTTTTAATTTTATTTATTTTTGGCTGCGTTAGGTCTTCGTTGCTGTGCGCGGGCTTTCTCTAGTTGTGGCGAGCGGGGGCTATTCTTCATTGCGGTGTGCAGACTTCTCATTGAGGTGGCTTCTCTTGTTGCAGAGCATGGGCTCTAGACACGCAGGCTTCAGTAGTTGTGGCACATGGGCTTCAGTAGTTGTGGCTCGCGGGCTCTAGAGCGCGGGCTCAGTAATTGTGGAGCATGGGCCCAGTTGCTCCGTGGCATGTGGATCTTCCTGGATCAGAGCTCAAACCCATGTCCCCTGCATTGGCAGGCAGATTCTTAATCACTGCGCCACTAGGAAAGCCCCAACACAAAAATTTTAAGTCAGCTGTATAAGTATTATTTTGGATGAAAGTGACAGAACCCAATTAAAATTGGCTTAAGCATACAAAAGTGGAATTAGTGAACTAAGGTGACTGAAAAGTCCAAGGACTGGGTGGATGGATCCATTGGCTCACATAAGCTCATCTCAATCAATCTCTCTCCCTCCCTGTCTCTCACCTACTTTGCACAGAGTTCATTCTCAGGCAGACCTCTCCATGAAGTGACACAATGGCCACCAACAGCTTCAGGCTCCTATCATCTTGCAAAAATCCAAGAAAAAGAAGCACATCTTTCCCAATAGCTCTCACAAAACTTCCAGATAGGGTCCCTGGCCCAGCTTGGGACACATGCTTACCTCTGAACCAGTTAGTTGGCCAAAGAAATACAGCTTAGGACACAGGCCCTCCTAGGTGTCTAGTCTGAACTTCAGACACTAAGAATGAGGGAAGAGTGATTCCTCAAAGGAAAATAAGGATGCTGCTTCCAGAGGAAGAGAGAACAAACACTGTCAAGAAATCAACAAATGTCTACCACAACAACCAAGCATTTATTTCTCTAAACCTGTCCCTTCTAGTTCACACTCTTAAGCTGTGGGGTGGCAAAAAGGCAAACTGAAATTAGAAGACCTGAATTCAAGTCCTTCCACCACTTAGAAGTTCTCCGAACTTCAGATCCCTCATCTTTAAAGTGAGGATAATACAACCGACCTTGCAGATGTGGATAGGAGAACAAAATAGCGATAATAGCAAATACTTATAAAAGACTAAACAGTAATAATAGTAAACACATTCTATAGCACATGGGATGTGCCAGACAACGTTCTAAGTGCTTTAACATACAGGAGGTCAGTGATTCCCAAACTTGAGGCTGCAGCAGAATCACCTGGGGGGCTTGTGAAAGTACAGATTACTGGGCCCCATACCCAGAGTTTCTGATTCAACAGGCTTGGGGTGAAGCCTGAGAATTCACATGTCTAACAAGTTCCCATAGGGTGCAGATGCTGCTGCTTGGGGACCACACTTTGATAACCAAAGTATTAGGTTAGTGACTCTTCGGAACAGCTCCATGAGGGGCACCAGTATCACCCCTAATTTGGGGGTGAGTAAACTGAGGTTCTCATAGCAGTGACAAGGGTGTGAGCCTGGGAGACCTGGCAGCAGAGTCCAAGCTCTCCTCTCCTTCAAAGAAGCAACTAAGATGTAATAGGACAAAAGCCAATTCGGATGCAAAGATATAACCAAGGGGAGGGTGGGAAAATGGAGAAGGGGAGATAAATCCAAACTGGGAGACCCTTATCCTTCCTACGGAAGATGTCAAGTTAAGGATAAAAATAAAGAGTAGAAATCATGAAAGTGGGTATGTAAAAATATGTAGGTGTTTAAATTGTTCAAAAAGCAGGTTAATCTAGGTTATCCTCTGACATCTCTTAAAAGAAAATAAGGAATTTAAAGTTCACGACAGAAATGCCAATGGTGAGTGAAAGTGGGGAAGGAAAACAAGCTGAACATAGAAGGCAATAGCGTGTGTGCATGTCTGTATGTGTGTTTCAGGAGGTGGGGAAGCGTGTTCCAAATATTTTAACACTGACGGAAAAACTGCACCAGCTCCCCTGTAAAATGCTGAGTCACTCACTGTAGTAAATAATAAAAATGGCAGCAGCATCAGTGATCTGCTCTCTGGAAGAGACATATTTAAAACCGAAGACAACAACAGCCTTCTTCTTGAGCAGATGCTGCAAAATGAAATGCCTAAGGGGGCCAGGTGGGTGCCTCAGACATACACCAGCGAGGGGGTCAGGGCTTGGACTACAGGGAGTGATTGCTGCTCTTCCAAATGTGGGCCCAGTGTTGTGAATTTTTAAAATTTTTCAAGAGAAGCTAGAAATCTGGATTTTCACTTGAAATCTCCAGATTTTTTACAAATTAAAATATTTCAAGAACATTTTTGGTAAGCAAAATGTATCTGTGTGCTACACTGGGCTGGTGAGGCCTACCACTTTGCAATTTCTGGTCTAATGTCTCTGATGCCTGAGGCATAAACCAGGAAAGGAGAATAGAAGCTCAATGGTCTCAGTGCTAAAAAGCGATCACATGGTTGAAAAAGAAACAATAAAAATGAGAAAGACTGTTCATATAGGCATGTATAAGTTACAAGAGACTTTGACCTGCTTTATGTCAAAGGATCTCCTTACTAACCAGCAAGTAAAAAGGCAGACTTGGTTATTACTTAAAGGTGAGGAAACTGAGGCTCAGAGATTAAGTCACTGGTCCAATTATCAGCTAATCCATGGAAAATCCTAGAATTGGGATCCAAACGTTCTTCTGAATCCAAACTCCATGCTCTTGCTGCCTCCCGATTTATACACAACAGTGAACATGGTTCTCACAAGAAGGGAATGATCTTTGGGTCAGCTTCTCTTAACTACCGTAATTAAGAGTTACTAAAATATCTTCCTTGGCCACGCTTTCTTCTTTTCCCTTCACTCCCCTCTATTGGTTTGAGATCTCACTTCCTTGGTCCCTTGTTCTGAGTCAGAATCATTTCCCGTTTGATATATTGCATCTTTTGAGCCCCACCATGCAGACCTGCCCCCTTCCTGACATCACGTACAACATCTTACTAATCTTTCAAGAGCCTTGGATTACTGTTGTCCCCACTTCACAGTTAAGGAAACTGAGGCTCTCCCTACCTCTGAGTTTCACCCTGTTCTTTGTTGTACTTTTTATTAGCCCAAAGATACTAAGGATGATACCAATGCCCAGTGCTAACTTGAGAGGATATGGCTTTGGATTAAGAGCTAAAAATAACCAAATTTCTATTTGACTACTCTGAACCCTTGCATATACTGCTCCCTCCCTTGTTCCCTCTACCTAGATAACACCATTTGTGTCCACATGGTTTTGCCTGGTTTTCTTCTATCCATCTTCCAGATCTCAGCTTCGATGTCACCTCCAGCTAGAAGCCTTCCATGTCTAGGCTAGGCAAACTTCTCATGTGTTCTTGTAGTCCCTTGGGCTTTAGAGTGTGCACTAAGGAAACAAAGATTAAAAAGCGAAACTTCCCAATCAAGCTTAAGAAGGAAGGAACGAAAGAATTATGTGTCTAAGTGAACTAGGTGGAATGGATGGGGCAGGCAGAACCATTGCAGTAAAAAGAAACAGAGGACTGCAAGGGGTATTTAAGGCCTTGGCATGGAGGGCAAAAGCTGGGGGGCAAGAAGATTCATAAGTAAACAGTGGTGTTTTTCATGGCTGCTTTGGATATTCCACAGAACCTCAGATACAGCTTTGGGAGAAACCTTAAAAATCCTGTGGCACAACCCGCATCCAGTGCAGGAGTTACATTAGTCTTGAGTTTGTCAGGGTTAAACAAAGTACTGTACGCTTTGTTAATTCAACAAACATTCATTAAACTCTTAAGTTCACGGGATACACTGGTGATACAAAGTTGAAAAAGTACATGGTTTCTGCCCTTAAGGAACTTGGCAGGTAGCCCGAAAGTAGACCACTTATCCATTCAGCAAACATTTATACCATTCTCTGTGTGCCAATATAATTCCTTGAAAAACTGGTATTATCATCACTTCCTTTTAATAGATCTGGAAGTTGGGTCTCAGAAAGGTTAGGTAACTTATCAAAGGTTGTGCAGTTATGGTACCTGGCACCTTTCAGCCATTAGCTTCTTTACTCTGCACAACAACGCCCTATAAGGTAGGTGCTTTCATTAGCTCCATTTTACATAAAAGGAATTGAGGCTCAGAGAGGGTAAGTAACTTCCCCAAGACTACACCAGTAATAAATGGCAGAGGTAAGATTCAAACCCAGGCAATCTGGTTCTAGCATCTATGCTCTTAACCACTATGTTGTATTGATAAATTGTTCAACCAGAGCTGTCAATATTATAAGGATCATATAATGAGTAACAATGCAATATATAACTTGTGTCAGTTTTTTGATTTTCATGTTTCTCTCTACTCCTTACTGTCCCATTAACTCCATTACCAAAAATAAATAACAGAGAAGTAAAAGGACACAATTATCTGGGGGTAATTTTAGCAATAGGTTGGGAACATTGCTTAGAGTAGGGGCTCTTACCCTCAGGTAACTGCAGACTTCTCTTTGAAATCATCTATACATTTTAGTGTGAATGAGCTTATTAGTATTTTTCTGAAGAGAAGGTCTACAGCTTTCTTAGACTCCTTGAAGGCTCTGTGACCCAACAAGGTGAAGAACCACCTAAAGAAAAAAAAAAAAAGCCAATTAGCTTACTGGAAGCCAGTCAAACATTGGGCACTTCTATATTTTATTATTAAAAAATAAAATCCATAAATGCTATGAATCCATTAAAAATATATACAGCAACCCTGTGACAACATAAAAACATTGATGTTGTAATGCCAATAACAATATGAAAGTGTTTTATCTACTTTACTTCTTCACCTGATTCCCTCCTCAATCCATACATATTTCGCTTCCTTTCCTCTACACCGGACCATACTTGTCAAGGTCATCAGTGACCATCACCTTGTCAGGTTCAGCAGCTACTTCTCTCTCCTCAGTTTTCACTATAGTTGGCCACTGGCTCTGCTTCCAGGCCAGGACTAGTCTGTTTCTACCTCACTGGCTCTCTTTCCCAGTCACCTTTCTGGTCACTGTTAAATGTTGGAGCATTCCAACGTTCATCTTGGGTCCTCTTCTCTTCTTCGTCCTCCTTTTCATCACTCTCTCCCTAAAACATCTCATCCAGTTCCAAGGCTTTAAATAACTTCACACTTTCTGTTAAGTGTATTTAAGTCACACCTCCAGCCCTGACCTCTACACTGAGCTCTAGGCAGGAATATATTCAATTTGTCTACTGAATATCTCTTCTTGGCTATCTAAGATGTAAGCACCTCAGACTAAACATTTCCAAACAAAATTATTATTAATATTATTAGTCTCTCAGCTCACAGAACAGAGCATGGCCCATAGCAGACTGTCAAGAAATATTTGTTGAATAAGTGAAAAAACATATACACACACACACACACACCTGTTTGTATAATTACGTTTAACAACAGGACATAAGAATGGTAGGAAAATACCAAAACGTTAACTGGTTGTGCATGAAACCATGAGTTTTCTTTAAAAGTCCTTTCCAATTTTAAATGGAAAAATAGTGGTTAAGAATATCAGACATTGGAACTCAGTGACCTCTGCCAGACTGCCACTTACCGGCTGCACATCCTTGCTTTCTCCGTATGCCAAAGGGACTTAGAAATATGTACCTCATCTGTAGTCATGCAACGTTCACAATGCGCTTTATTGTGAAATTATGAATGTAAAGAGCTTTGCCTGGTGCAGTATACATAGTGAGAGGTAGTAGTTGTTGGCTGTTAATGATGACAGGCATGTTTTCTTTTATGATAAAAATACACATTTTTCGTATAAACCTTTACTGAAGAGAGCTCAAAAAACTCCGCACGCACATACCCACTCAGCCAGAGCCTCCCAGTCTCCAGCCGGCTGCAGGGGGCGGGCGCGCCTGCTCCGTCCGCTTCTTCCGCCCACGTGACCCGCTCAGCCTGCTCCCCGTCTCCAACATGGCGGCGCCCAGGGACTCAAGCCGCACGTGAGAAAGAGTCTGAGTACGTGGGAGTGCAAGCGTAGGAGTGCAAGTGTGGGAGCCAGTTTCCCTTGTCTACAGTCAGTAGCATCCCTTCAACCCTTCCCGAGATCCTCGCGGGCCGCCGCCCCTCTGCAGCTATGAAGCCAAAGCCAGTTTCCCACAAGATCGAGAACACTTACCGGGTGAGTGAAGAAACTTGGCCGTGGGACTAGTTCTGAGCGGGACTCCCGGGGCTATAGAGCTCTGGGCCGAGCGGAAGTCATTTGTCCGGAGGCTCTAGCAAAAGAGCCTCTCTCTCTCTCTCCGGGTGTAGTAAATATGGGATGGGGAAGGAAGCTTCAACTGCAGGTTTCGCGCATGTTTTGTGGCGTCTGGCCTGGCTGAGACTTCTCTTCAGGCCAGAGTTAAATTCAGTGTCACAAACTAACTGCTTAGGAATTCTTTCCTGCTCTTTTATCCTTGAAGACCGAATGGGGGACGGGCCGGTGGGAGGAGGTGAGTGATTTCCAGCTACTGGCTACTACACCACTTTCCTGGTTTGCTCCTTGAGGGTTTCTTTGTTACTCTACAGCCGTAGGTCTGTATATGTTTAAAATCACTGTTGTTGCCACGACTTTAGCCAGATCCTGTACTTGCAGCAGGGTATGAAACCTAGCAGTAGATCTGGCGAGGCCACGTTGCTAGCTTTTACCTAGATCAATCCACCAGTCTAGCCTGGAAATTTTATTTGAAATGACATTTTGCAAATATATCCATAGAAATATTTCATTATCTTCGTACAGTAGTGCAGTGCATTCGTCTTTCAGTTTGTTTTTAAAGTTATCTTTTGTGATTTATCAGCGATGTCTACTTCTAGTTGTAAAACTCAGTTATACATTTTATGATTGATTGAAAATACAACTCTGAAATTGAAAGCGAAGCATAACATTATTTCTAATGATAGAACGTAAGGAGGTACATTGAACCTATAAACTTTGTACTTCCACAAGGAAATTGTCCACATATGATTGTTATACAGCACTCAAACAGATATTCAAGATATGATAAGTATAAAATGTGGATGTATTGTAAATATACTTCTCCCCCGCAGTTTCTTACGTTTGCTGAACGATTGGGAAATGTGAATATCGATATTATTCACCGG
Source organism: Eubalaena glacialis (assembly GCF_028564815.1). Taxonomy (NCBI): domain Eukaryota; kingdom Metazoa; phylum Chordata; class Mammalia; order Artiodactyla; family Balaenidae; genus Eubalaena; species Eubalaena glacialis. The sequence continues at coordinate 20,835,556 of NC_083726.1, read as the reverse complement.
ATTGATAGAACTGCAAGCTATGATGAGGTAAGGGAATGTTAAATGAGCTGATCTTCAAGTATTCATAGTTGGTTTTTTAGATTCTCTTTGAAGTGAATTGTTTCTCAAGCCATTCTTTTATGAACATGAAATGCATTAGACCTGTGCTGTCTCAAACAGTAGCCACACATAACAAATTAGATTTAAAGTAAAGTAAAATAAATTAAAAATTCTAATGCTCAGTAGCCATATGTGGCTAGTTGCTACCATACTGACCAAGTGCAGATATGGAACATTTTCCATCATTTCTGAAAGTTCTGTTGGGTGATGTGGTGTTAGAAAATTTACTTGATTCTCAGGTGGCTTCTGATTCCAGCCACTCCCTTCCCATGCGCATTCCGAGCACTGCTACAGATCCATATTCCTGAAACTACAATTTTAAAGAGGTTTTGAGCAAGTCACTTTCCTGGGTCTCAGTTTCCTCCTTTATTAAAAAACATGGGGGAGCTAAACCACATAATTTTTTCCAGTTCTAACCATGCTGTAACTCGGTCACACCTCTACTCAAAAATCTTGTTTTCGCTGCATCAAGTCATTACTTCTCTGCCAGCCTTTTAAGGTCCTGTATAACGTGCCTTTAAATTAGGGATTCAACGTCAGTTTTTACTATTTTTCACTTGACTCTAGTCAGACTCCGCTCACTCTCTCTTTGAATGCCTTGTCTCCAGTATGTGAATTCAGTGTGTTAATGATGTTATCTAGGTAGGCACATAATGCTTTGGGAACTCACCGTGAAGGGATCCTAACCTAGATTCTGTGACGGTGTAAGGCGAGGTGTCAAAAAAGGTGAAGTAGACAAGGTGATACCTGAATTGAGTCTTGTTTGTATAGGTTTTAGCATGGCAAAGAGAACAGAAAAGGCTGTTTCAGGCTGAGGAAGAAGCCTTTATAAAGGAACAGAGGCTAAAGAGAGCATGTCACATTCAAGAAACTCCAAAGCATTTCAGTATGCTTATAATTGCATGTGGGATGTTTGTTTATGTTGATGGTGACTGCAGATGGGCGAAGGGGGTAGCTGGTGAGAGATAAAGCTGAAGAGATAATCAAGGACCATGAAGGGCTTCATATGTCAAGCTAAGTTTGGATTTATCCTGAAGCTATGGGAAGTCATTCTAGGATTATAAGGCAGGGTAATGTGTGACATGATCAGTTGTAAATTTTAGATCTCTCTGGCTTTAATGTGGAGGAAAGAACAACCAGTTGCTCTGGAGTCAGGGTAACCAGTTGTGATGATCTGGTAGTCATCTAAGTAAGAACTTTTCTCTCATATAAATATGTGCAAACACTTATAGAGGTCTTTTCTTTTTTTTAAAGAAAAATTGGTTCCTAGCATATACTTCACTATGAAACTTGCTTTTCTCACTTTGAAAGTATACTATCAACATCCTTCTAATTTAATAATAGATATAATTCTTTTTAATAGCCACATAATATACCTTATTATATACAGGCCATAATATGTATACCAACCATTTTCCTTTTGTTGGATATTTAGGCTTTTTTATGTTTCCCCCCCGCCACTACAATAAAGCTGAATGAATGTCTTTATACTTGTATATTTACAAATTTTATAAGAAATATCTCCAAAAAGGGAATTGCTGGATCAAAGGACATACGTGTTTTTAATTTTAATAGAAATGCCAGATTACTTCTCTATAAGGTTGTAGCAATTCATATTTCCAAAAGCAGAATGAAAGAACTGTAAGAGTCAACATTTTTCTTGGCCTAAAATTGTGAAAAACAGAAAAAAAATTTTTTTTAGTGTGACTATTACATAGTTTTAAATCTTCTGCCCATATTTTACACCTGATTGCTTTTTTAGGTGTGTTAGTTAATGCCCTGTTTAAAAAAAAACTAAGAGGAGTTTTTCAACTCTTGACTATCATCACTGTCTTAAGGTATTAATATATCATTATTCTTATTTACTTTGATTATAGTTTTTCTTTGAGTTGTCTGATTAATGGACTGCTTTAATCTTGGCAGGAAGTTGAAACCTACTTTTCTGAGGGTCTACTGAAGTGGAGAGAACTGAACCTTACGGAGCACTTTGGTATTTTCTATTTTGTTTCTATTTTATTCACCCATCATTTGTACTATATATGGTCAAAACAGCTAAATATTGGTGTGATGGAAAAGCAGAACTTATTCTTTTTTTTTTTTCCCCACCCAGGGAAATTTTACAAAGAAGTTATTAACAAATGCCAGTCTTTCAATCAGCTAGTCTATCATCAAAATGAGATAGTTCAGAGTTTGAAGACTCACCTGCAAGTCAAGAACAGTTATGCCTATCAACCCCTTTTGGAGTAAGTAGCATGTTGAAAGAAAGGCAACAACATTTATCTGAATTTTAATAAAGGTTGTTTTATAGCTACATATGCTTTAGATCTGGTGTTTGTAATTTAGAAACAAGAATTTACCTTTTTTTGTTAGATGAAAATATTAGTACATTACTGTAAAGCAGAATCTTAGAGGTATACTTTTTTGCTTTTTATACTTTTACAAGAACCTGATTTTTCTTTGACACTATAGGAATGATTGACTATAACTTGTGATGGAAGGTACAAGCTCTAGCCTGATTTCTTTGCTCAACTCTTAAAACGTGAAAAATTTTATACCTCTCTTGAGACTTGGTTTAGTAGCTTTAATTAATCCTTTCATCATAGGCGATAGGTTATCATTTGTGAAACAGATTTGTAGTATTTGGTTTTTGATCTACATGTATCAGAATCAGTTACCTCTCCTTATTTTTTTCATCCAGTTTAATTGTACAGTTGGCACGAGATCTGCAGATGGACTTCTATCCCCATTTTCAGGATTTTTTCCTGACTATCACTTCAATCCTGGAGACTCAGGACACAGAGTTGTTAGAATGGGCTTTCACCTCGCTGTCCTATCTGTACAAGTACCTGTGGAGACTAATGGTGAAGGACATGTCCAATATATACAGGTGACCTTTTCTCTCTCTCACATGGGTTTTTCTTTTCTTCTTCTTCTTTTTTTTTGCTTTAAAATTTTATTTTAATTTATATATGATTCAATGCTGTTTAGTAAATTTATAAAGTTATGCAACCATCACCACAATCCAGTTTAAGAACATTTCCATCATCTCCAAGAGATTTCTCATGCCCATTTGCAGTCAGTTCTGCTCCCCATCTGCATCAGTTTTGAAAGCAAAAGCAATATACGTATGTCGAATAGTCAAGATTGCCTCTGTGGAAACAACTGTGTGCTTGAAGCCCCTAAGTAGAATGATCCTCTTCTACAATGATATTTTTTAGCATTTAAGTTTTTAATTTTTTATTTTTTGGTCAAGGGCAGTTTTTATTGATACTGACAACCAGCAGAGACTTTCTGACTCCCATCTGTATTTAATGAAAACATGCATAATACCTGTCACTGGCACCTGCTGACATTGCTACCTAACTTTAATATGTTCTTTAATTGCCTTTTCCCTGTCTTCAGTCTGACGCCAAACTTCCTTTCCAGCTCAGTCTCTAATTATTTTCTTATAAAAAGTTGGTTCTCCAGCCAAAGTGGTCCATAGTCTGTTCCATCAGTCTGCATTGACCTGACCTTCTCTTATCTCCAGCTATTGAAATCAAATCCCCCACCATCAAAGCCTGACTTGAATCCATAGCTTCCACATACATGCCCAGGCACCTTGTCCAGAAATCAGAGCTTTGTACTCTGAACACGTCTGGCATTCTATACCACTTATGTCACACAACTTCTGTTATAATCATTTGTTCTAATGTAATGGTGTCCTCTACAAACTTATAAACTCTTCAAGAACCCTATCTTCAATATTTGCATTTTCCTAGCCCCTAAAATACTGATTAAGCCAAAAGAGACACTCAGTATTTGTAAGTAAGTGTGGACAGGGAAAGAGAATGAATTCTGTACCAGCTTTTTGTTTAAAGTAAGGCAAAGATTGTTTGTAATCTGTTTCAATCTGGGACTTAATGGAATTTTCTATTTGGTGTCCTGATTACTTCTACATACTTCAATTGGCACAGGAACATGTAAGATTAACCTTTTACCCCAACCCAGTATAAGTATGGATATGGAATAGGACTGTCGATTTTGTTTTTGTACCACCTGCCTTCACTCTACCCTCCTTTGAACACGGAATGAGAAAGAAATATTTTTCTGACCTTTACTAGTTCTCTATGAAGATTTTGGTAAAACGTATTAGAAACCGAGATTACTTCATTAAAGACCAGCAAGATCTTGGGGGATATATAGTTTATTTGGTTTCATGACTTCTGCTGTTACTTTTGTATCTCCTGAGTCAGGCTCTCCAGTTATAAATTTATTTGCTTTCAGTATGACATCTTCAACAGCCTGGATATTTTCACTTGACTGTTGTTGAAATCAAAGTCTGCACATTCCTGTTCAAGCCAGCTCTTCTCATTCATTCGTATGTTCAGTAAATATGTACTCAATGCCAGGCTTTGTTTGGTCGCCCAGTTTCTAACGGTGATACCATCATTCTTCCCATCACTGAGATTTGGCCACTTAGAGGCATCTTTGACCCAGTTGTCTTCAAGGACTTCACATCTTCTTGATTCTGCTATTCACGTACTCAATTCAGTGACTATTTATTGTACACTGTGTATCAGGCTTGAGATGCACTCACAAATAAACCAGATAAAAATCCCTCTTCTCATGAAGTTTGCATTTTATTAGGGGGAGAACATCTTGGGCATGGGGCTGGCATGAGCGAGGAACAGTGAGGAAGCCTGGGTGGTGCAGCAGCGTGTACAGGGGAAGAGTAATCAGGCGATATCAGAGATGTGGTAGTAGGGGCCCTGACCATAAAGGGCCTTGTGGATACTGTAAGGTCTTTGGTTTCATTGCAGGGACTCTTGAAATGTCTCTTGGGTTCATCCATTGCCATATCCCTCTGCCACTGGCCTTCTTTCATGCCTTGTTTGCCCAGGCTTTTATGACTTGAATAACTTCCTAGTTGGACTGCCAGCCTCTTCTTTCTTCCCTTATATCACCCTATACTGGCGCCCAATTTCTCTTTCTGAAACTATTCATTTCTTATTCAGCCAACACTTATTAGTACCTGCCATGACCAAGGAACAATTAGGTGCTGGGAATATGGCAGAAATGCGAGAGATATATTCCATGCTCTTCTTTCATTTGGGAGACCAGTTGAAACAATGTGATTATATGAGTCATTATTTAGTTATAGCTGCATGGCTGTATGACCTTGAATATATTGCGTAGCCTTTCTGCCCCTATTTCGTTATCTATAGGATGGGGATAATAGTTCCTACCCCACAGAGTCGTTGTGCTGATTAGATGAAGTAACATAGTAAGTGCTTACTTAAATGTAAGCTAGAGTCCCCACTCCTTTGCTTAGTGTTCAAAGCCACCTGTTGACTTGAGCAGCTTTATCTGGAGCTGCCTTCCCCACCCATATCATCCTTCTTCCTTTAGACAGACCAGCCTCTCTAATATCTCTCTCTTTTTAAAAAAAAAAATATTTATTTATTTATTTATTTATTTTTGGCTGCGTTGGGTCTTCGTTGCCGCGCATGAGCTTTCTCTAGTTGCGGCGAGCGGGGGCTGCTCTTCATTGTGGTGCCTGGGCTTCTCCTTGCGGTGCTTCTCTTGTTGCAGAGCACGGGCTCTAGGCGCGGATCTGAGTAGTTGGGGCACACGGGCTCAGCAGTTGTGGCTTGTGGGCTCTAGAGCACAGGCTCAGTAGTTGTGGTGCACGGGCTTAGTTGCTCTGCGGCATGTGGGATCTTCCCGGACCAGGGCTCGAACCCGTGTCCCCTGCATTGGCAGGTGGATTCTTAACCACTGCGCCACCAGGGAAGTCCCTCTCTGTTATCCTTTGACTGTGATCACTTCTGCCCACCCCGTGTTTGCTCTTGCTTTGATCTCTGGTAATATGCACTCCAGTCCCCACCTGGATTCTTCCTGTCATTCAGGGATCACTACAAGTTTCAACTTTTCATAGTCTTTCCTATAAGACCAGTGCCACAAATCCTAGGATTCTTAATGTCTATGACCTTCAGTCTTCTGTTTGACTTGTGGGTGTCGTGGTAATCGAATGAGATTTTAAACTGCTTATGTTATTATACCTGCTACATCTTTCTTGCATACCTTCCATAGTGTTGGTCATATAGTTAACATGTAGTACATCTTTATTAAAATGATGATTAATTAAACATGTCTTATTTTCTCATTTATAGCATGTATAGTACACTCCTGGCTCATAGAAAACTACATATAAGAAATTTTGCTGCTGAAAGCTTTACTTTTTTGATGAGAAAGGTTAGTTTGATCATTTATGTGTTTATTGCTCATTAATCCTCAAGAATCTGATGAACAGAAGCAGATATCTTTTATAATATAGTTATTATGGACTAATATTTTTTATATAAAGAGAAACCTGTTACTGTTTTGAGTTTATCTCACCATAAGGTGGTTTTTGCTCACTAATGTGAAATAATTGGGGTCACTCTTTTATTCTTACTTAGTGTATATATATATTCTTTAATTCAAGTCAGTCTATGCGTGAACAGTGAGATTAACAGAAATTTTTATAAAAATTTCCTGGAAGGAACTGATTGTATAGTGTCATTTGTGTTTGTTTTTAATAGAGTTTTTGTAATAAAACAAAAACATTGCTATTAAATTTCTTTTATACTCATAAAATATAAGCATACTATTTACTTTAAAAGATAGAATGTTGCCTTATGTAGTTTTTCTTGGTACATACCTTCATATTATACCAATGAATTAATCACTCTTGTGTGACGTTACAAGTGATAATATACTCTTGCAGCAGTTTGAAATCATTGCAAGTGTCACTATTCCTTTTAGAATTTTTATCCTAATTACGTTTAAATATGAATCTTTAGAATAGCAAATAATAATTATTCATTAGGATATGTTTATGTTGTAAATACAGTTTTCCATTTGCATTTTGTGTTTTAGGTTTCTGATAAAAATGCACTTTTCAATTTAATGTTTCTTGATCTTGATGAACATCCGGCAAAAGTAGAAGGAGTTGGACAGTTGCTCTTTGAAATGTGCAAAGGAGTTAGAAATATGTTTCACTCCTGTACAGAGACGGTAAATAACTGGGAGGAGTTCCTTGAATCTATGTGAAAGGGATTAAAAGAAAATAGATAAGATTTACACAGACGAGCTGGAGAGAGGATTGCCTAGAATAAATAGAAAACATTCAGTGGGGCGCGTTAGGGCTTTAAAAACAATGCTTACCTACTGTAGGCCCTGGGTCATTAGGTATTTTTCATTTAAAAAGAAATCACTGCTCGGGACTTCCCTGGTGGTCCAGTGGTTAAGACACTGCGCTTCCACTGCAGGGGCCACAGGTTTAATCCCTGGTTGGGGAACTAAGATCTCATGTGCCGTGCAGCACGGCCAAAAAATCAATCAGTCAGTCAAAAAATTTAAAAAATCACTGCTCTCTTCTTCATCCTGGATGCTAGAAGGTGACGTAAATTGATCGATGGGGGGTGGGGGGGTATTGTGTGATAAAATTCCCCATCCTAGTTTGGAAATTCTTTTGGGACATGTAGTTAACCACCAGAGCTGCCATATCCTTGATTATCCTGGATCAGATTTTAAGGTAGCTTGAGCAGAGTGGGGAGTAGTCAGAGAGGGAAATACCAATGTAATACTTGAGAATAAGAGTGTGCATGTTTATTTTCATGATTCTTGGATTCCCACAGGCAGTGAAGCTAATTTTGCAAAAGCTAGGACCAGTTACTGAAACAGAAACTCAACTTCCATGGATTTTAGTTGGAGAAACACTCAAAAACATGGTCAAATCCACAGCGTTCTACATCTACAAGGAACATTTTGGTATATTTTTTGAATGTTTGCAAGTGAGTTCTGATTTTTAAGTATTTGTGTGTAATTAGGAGTCTAAGAGTTGATTGTTGTTCTTAACTTAGCAGATCACTCCTGGAGATTGTATTTTATAATTGTTGTCATCATATTTTTATACACTTACTAGGATTTTCCTTTCCTCTATCCCCAGTACTATTTTTACTTGCTTTGATATCTTGAGATGCAGTAGAGCATAGTGGTTAAGAGCACAGGCTTTGGAGCCAGAGGCCTCTGTTTGAATCCTGGCTTTGTTACTTACTGCTAGTGTGACTTGGGAAAATTTAAGTCTCTGGTCCTCAGTTTTTTCATCTGGGAAATGGGGATAATAGTATTCCCTGCCAGTGAGGATTATGAGGAAATACTTGTAAAGAACTTACAACAGTGCATTCAGAAATGCTAGCGGTTATCATTAATGACTCCCAGTAAATGTGTCTTTTTCTTTCACAGAAAAAGAATGTGAAAATTTGAACTGCTTCACACAATATTTTCATTATTAAATTAACAGATGAGTTTGATCTTTGGTAGTTATTCTTTCTTACAAATTCTTCGTTTGCAGGAATCACTCCTGGATCTACATACAAAAGTAACCAAGACTAACTGTGGGGAAAGTTCTGAACAGTTTAAAAGGTTGTTAGAAACATATCTGATACTTGTAAAACATGGAAATGGATCAAAGATAACCAAACCTGTTGACGTTTGTAAAGTGAGTTCCCAGCTTAATTTGCTTAGAGCCTATTCATTAGAAGCTGATTGCTAAGTGTGCATTGTTTTTCCTTATATTTTACAGGTATTGTCTCAAACATTACAAATAGCCCATCTCTCCACATCTTGCCGGGAGACCCTCTTGGATGTAATTTCTGCTTTGATCCTAGGTGAAAATGTTTCCTTGCCAGGGACCCTCATCAAAGAAACCATAGAAAAAGTAATTTACTTTTGCAAATATTAACTGAGTAGTTAATACTATGTTTAGCGTTGAGTAAGCCTTCTGGGGAATACAAATGAAGCTTGGCAAAGGCTCTGTCTTCAGGGAATTTATAATCTTGTTAAGGAGATGTGAATCGCGCGTGCTCTAATGGAAATAAGCAAAACAAAATGTGATAAAAGCTAAATCTGTTCAGCAAATATTCACCAAACAAATATTTACTTAACCAAGTTCAGGCTATGGACTAGATATTGTAGAGTGGACACTTTTATTTTATTTATTTATTTATTTTTGCCTGTGATTTTTTTTTTTAATTAATTATTTATTTATTTATTTTTATTTTTGGCTGCGTTGGGTCTTCGTTACGGCACTCAGGCTTTCTCTAGTTATGGCGAGCGGGGACTACTCTTCGTTGTGGTGCGCGGGCTTCTCTTGTTGCGGAGCACGGGCTCTAGGCACGTGGACTTCAGTAGTTGTGGCACACGGGCTCAGTAGTTGTGGCTCATGGGCTCTAGAGCTCAGGCTCAGTAGTTGTGGCGCACGGGCTTAGTTACTCTGCGGCACATGGGATCTTCCCAGACCAGGGCTTGAACCCATGTCCCCTGCATTGGCAGGCGGATTCTTAACCACTACACCACCAGGGAAGTCCTGCCTGTGATTTTTTACTGTTAGCGAAGTGGGGCCCTGGGAGTATGTAGTTAAAGTCTGTTGAATCAATCTATTTATGTCACGTCGAAACATGAAGGTTAATTCTGTCTGGGGTTGAGGGACAGAGAAAGCTTTTCAAAGGACTAATATTTTGGATAGTCCTTGAAGGTTAAATAGCAGTCTGCCAGTCAGAGAAGGTGTTAAAAACTCTAGGAGAGAGAATGGCAAAAATGTGTTCAAAAATCTATGTTGCTGGGCAGATGGACACATGAAGTGTGACGTATATCAGCAAGGCTTTGCTTGGCTTTGAAAAGTTAGGTTGGATATTATCCTCCAAGTAGTGGAGGGCCCTGGAAAAATGTTAAGCAGGGAAATGATTTAATGAGATTGGCATTTTAGTGAGTTTAGAAGATGAATTGGAGGGAAGTGGAATTGAAAATAGATCAGTTAGGTTCTTCCTAGCTTCATGTAGTGCAACAGTATAAAGTTTAGAGGAAGGTGTAAAGTCGTGCTACTTGCCCTTTTGTAATTCTCTGTAGCTGGGAAAGAATGGAGCAGCTCTTAGGCAAAGCCCTGGGGAATCACTAGAAACACAGTACCCTTCACATTTGTAAGTCCCTTTGCAGAAGGCCGAGCACTTAGAATACTGGTTGAAGTGTGCCCACCATACCTTTACTGTAGTAGCTTCTTTCCCGAGGAGGAAGGCCCAGTGCCTGTGTCTCACACCTGGTGTGTCCATCTGCACAGTGGCAAATTCAACAATCCAGTTCTTTTTGCCTTCCATGACTATTTTAACTTGTATCAAGCATCCCACACTTCCTGCTTGCAAGTTAGAGGACCTTGAAGGTTTCGAATGTTTTTATTTTCAGGAATGGGAAAGTACTCTCTTTGTATTTACATTACTATTCTTTGCCTGTGGTCCACAGATTTTTGAGAGCAGATTTGAAAGATGCTTAATTTTGGGTTTTTCGGAAGTCATGTTTGCTATGAAGCAGTTTGAGCAGGTGAGTGAGATATTAAGTCTTTTATTTGTTTTGTTTTAAATGTCACGATAAAATAATCAATTTAAAACTCCTGTGATTTTGTTTGTTTTTTGAAAGGAACAGAATAAGTATTTGATGTTTTAGTTCATGTATTTTTTTTTAAAGTAATTATATTCCAGTTCTAGGTCATATGTGACACTTTATTCCACATGCTAAGCATTTTAAATGATACTAGGTAACCAATTTGTTTTTTTAATAATCTTTTAGGAAGTTATAGAACCATGTGATAAATTTGAAAAAAAAATGGCTTAAGGAACTTAAACTGTGAATTTGAAGCATAGAAAATAGTTTCTGAAACAGTTTGCATAGGAGGAGAGTTATGAATTCATTTCATTGCTACAGAATGAATTGCTACCTGATAGAATGAGGTAGAAATCTTTCTCATCAAATCCTGAGTTTATTTTATCCTTTCCCCTCACCCTCATCAAACATTTGCCACTCCTTCTAACTGGTGATTCTACAATATACTTCATGGAAATCTCTGTATCTCTTCTCTCATTTTTCCCTTGAGTCTTTAATAATATATATTTTCATCTGTCTCAGAAAAACACTTCTTTATACATGTCCTAGCCCTGTTGCTTCCTGCCCAGTGAGGGCTCTTTATTTCTCTCTGGTTTTCTTAGCAGCTGCATCTTTTCCGTCTCCCCTGTTCCCTGTGGTCTTTTTTTAAAAACTTATTTTTATCAGAGTACTCTATGTATGTTGTTTAAAAGGTTGCACAGGGCTAAAAGGCACTCACTTGATTCCTACTCCCATCTTCCTCACCAGGAACAAGCACATCTAATGATTTTTAGCTATTTTTTTCTAGTATTTACTTTATATTTTTAAATCATCTGAACGTACTGCTTTTCCTTGACTCATTAGTTTTAGTCCTCATCTGTAGGCTTCCTCCTGGGTAGGTGGATTTCTAGTTCTTTTACGCTTCTCATCTTCTCAACAGAGTTACATCATAAATTTTGGTTGAATTCATATTCATCAAATACTTAATCCCTATAATCAAGGAGTATTTTATAATTACATTTCCTTTTTTGTACACCCTTTCGTTTTTCCTGAAGTTACCAATTGCCTCATTCTTTCAAAACTTGAAATTGCTGGTGAGTCTGCCAACAGCATCATAGAATGCCTTTCACGTGGCACACTGGCAGATCATTTGGCAGCTCTTTGTTTTTCTTTTTTCTTTTTTGGAGACATTCCTCCTAGAGCCATTCAAGTCTGAACAGGTTGCTTTCTCTGCCCATTGCACAGATGTCATACTAGGACTTGCCTCTCTCCTGTTTCCTGGGTCCCGTGTCTTTCTCTTATTGTAGTTTCCTCTTACTTTGATGAAACACATTCTCCAGAGGTTCCTGAGAAAGGGTGAATGAAAGTAAAATTTTGAGATTTAGTGCATCTGTAAGTGTCTTTATTCTCTCCTCAAACTACATCACCAGTACGCTGGGTACAGCATTCTAGATTCCGTCATTTTCCCTCAGTTTTTCAGGCATTGCTCCATTGTCTTCTGGCCTCCACTGTTCCTCTGCAGAGGTCTGATGTCATTACGATTCCTGAGCCTTTATTTATGATCTCTTTTTTTTCTCTGTGGAAGTGTTAGAATCTTCTCTTCATTAGGTGTTCTGAAATTTATATCTGTTGTTAACAAGTGTGATTTTCTTTCTTATTTTTAGCTTTTTCTACCCAGCTTTCTCTTGTATATTGAGAATTGCTTCCTGACTGATGACGCTGCAGTCAAAGATGAAGCTCTGGCCATTTTGGCCAAACTCATTCTGAACAAAGCAGCACCTCCCACCACTGGCTCCATGGCGATTGAGAAGTACCCTCTGCTTTTCTCAGAACAGACAGTGGGGTAAGTTCTAAGTCTTTATTCCCTGTATTCTTGGTGGGATTACCCATTTAAAAATAATGCATTCAGAATACTGTAAAAACTGAAGATCTACATGTATTAACTGGAAAGATGTCCGTGATACATTGTTATGTGAAAAAAGCAAGTTGTAGGACTTCCCTGGTAGCACAGTGGTTAAGAATCCGCTTGCCAGTGCAGGGGACACGGGTTCGAACCCCAGTCCGGGAAGATCCCACATGCCGCGGAGCAACTAAGCCCGTGCACTACAACTACTGAGCCTGCGCTCTAGAGCCCGCGAACCACAACTACTGAGCCCACATGCCACAACTACTGAAGCCCGCGTGCCTAGAGCCCGTGCTCTGCAACAAGAGAAACCCGCGCACCACAACGAAGAGTAGCCCCCGCTTGCCGCAGCTAGAGAAAGCCCGCGCACGGCAACAAAAACCCAATGCAGCCAAAAATAGATAGATAAATAAATTTTAAAAAATAAATAAACCAAGTTGTAGAAGAGTACATGATCCCATTTTGCAAAGTTAAAACCAAAAGTATATATAAGCATAGGAACACGTGTGAAAGGATACAGAAACAGGTTATTTAACTTCAAGAGGGTGGTAAGTGAAAGAAAGAGGTCACTATTAATTTTCTTAACCTTTTATTTTAAAACAATTGTATATTCACGTGTGGTTATAAGAAGTAAGACAGAGAGTTTCCATATACCTTTCACTTATTTTCCCCCGGTGGCAACATCTTATTTGGCTTGGCCAAAAAGTTCGTTTGGGTTTTTCCGCACGATGTTACGGAAAAACCTGAATGAACTTTTTGGCCAACCCAATACAAAAGCTTAGTGCAATATCACAACCAGAAAATTGACATTGGTACAATCCACCAACCTTATTCAGATTTACCAGTTTTACATCACTCATCTCTGTGTTTGTATGTATATGGATATATAGTTCTGTGCAATTTTATCTCATGTCTATTCACAACTACCACCAAAGTCAAGATACAGAGCTATACCATCACTGCAAGGATCTCTCGTGCTACTTTTTAATAGCCACACTCACCCTGCCACTCCCCACTCCATCCCTAACTCCTGGCAACCACTAATCTTATTCTCCATTTTTACAATTTTGTCATTTCAAGAATGTTATATAAATTATGCAGTACAGCTTTTGAGATTGGCTTTTTCACTCAACACAATTCCCTTGAGACCCATGTAAGTCGTTGTGTGCATCAGTAATCCATTCCTTTTTATGTTGAGCATCTTTGTGTGCTATTCCTGAGTAGTATTCCATGATAATGGATGTAGCCGTCTGTTTAAACATTCACTTGTTAAAAGGAATAACTAGGCCATTCCTAGTTTTTGGCTCTTATGAATAAAGCTGTTATAAACATTCATGTACACAGCTTTCCATTTCTCTGAGATAAATGCCCCAAAGTGGACTTACTGGGTTGTAGGGTAAGGGCATGTTCAGTTTTGGGGTTTTTGTTTTTGTTTCTCAGTTTTTTGTTGTTGTTGTTGTAGTTTTGTTTGTTGCTTCGTTTTATTTTTCATGTTCAGTTTTATAAGAAACTGCCAAATGGTTTTCCAGAGTGACTGTGCCATTTTACGTTCCCAGCAGCAGTATGAGTGATCCAGTTTCTCTGCATACTCACCAGCATTTGTTATTTTCACTGTTTTTTGTTTTTGCCTGTCTGATAGGATATAGTGATATCTACCTCACTATGGTTTTAATTTGCATTTCCCTAATGGCTGAGGATGTTGAACATCTTTTCATGTGCTTATTTGCCATCTGCATATTGTCTTTAGTGAAATATCTGTTCATTTCCTTGGCCCATTTTCTAGTTTGTTTCTTTGCTGTTGTGTTTTGAGAGTGCTTTATATATTCTAATACAAGTCCTTTTGTCTGCTTCGTGATGGTGCAAATATTTTCTCCCAGTCTGTAGCTTGTCTTCCTTTGCTTAACAAGATTTTTCACTGATCAGAGTTTTAAATTTTGATGAGGTCCAATGTATCAACTTTTCCTTTTATGGATAATGCTTTTGATGTCAAGTCTAAGAACTATTTGCCTAACTATAGGTCCCAAGTATTTTCTCTTATTTTTTTGAAGTTTTATCATTTTATGTTTTACAGTTAAGTCCATGATCCATTTTGAGTTAATTTTTATATAAGGTGTGAAGTTTAGGTCAAGTTTCCTTTTTTGCCTCTGAATGTCCACTGCTCTGGCAACATTTGTTGAAAAGGCTGTTCTTCCTCACTGAACTGCTTTTGCTTTTGTGTCAAAAATCAGCTGGGCATAAATGTGTGGGACTGTTTCTGGCTCTCTATTCTTTTTCGTTGATCTATGTGTCTGTCCTCCTCTAATGCCACAATCTTGTTACTATAGCATAAAATAAATCTGGAAATCTTAAAAAAATATCCTTTCACTCTATTCTTCTTTTTAAAGATTGTTTCATCTATTCCTGGTCCTTTGCCCTTTTGTATAAATTTTAGAAGAAACTTGTCTATGTCTACAAAAAAAAAAAAAAAAAACCTTGCTGGGATTTTTGTTTTGAATTGCATTAAATCTATAGGTCAATTTGGGGAGAATTGACAACTCCCTAAAGAGACACAAAACTGTTACCTTTGCTTATGACAAGAGGATGGTAAAGAGAAGAAAGAAGTGACTATTAGCTTTTAGATTATAAACCTTTGCATTGTTTGAATTGTTAAAAGGTCTATGGATTACTTTCTCAATTTCATTAAAAACAGTACATACTCTTTGGAAGTCGAAACAAAGTTTATGTAAATATTTGAGAGGATTCTGCTTACTATTTTTCAAATAGTTGAGTGGGTGTGCCTCTAGAAATTATAGATCAGGAAACCAGTTCCCTTATCATTCCTAATAAATGTAAGCATATTAACTTAAGGCGAGTGCCACAGGTTCTGTGTTTCTTTCTCTAAGAAAACTTCCATCACCCCGTAGAATAAGACGTGAATGGTCACCTGTGTCTGAAGATTCCTGATCACACTCCATCCACTCATCTCACAGATTTATTGTGAGAATAAAAGGAGATAATAGGGGCTTCCCTGGTGGTGCAGTGGTTGAGAATCTGCCTGCCAGTGCAGGGGACGCGGGTTCGAGCCCTGGTCTGGGAGGATCCCACGTGCCGCGGAGCAACTGGGCCCGTGAGCCACAACTACTGAGCCTGCGCGTCTGGAGCCTGTGCTCCGCAACAAGAGAGGCCGCGATAGTGGGAGGCCCGCGCACCGCAATGAAGAGTGGCCCCCGCTCGCCGCCACCAGAGAGGGCCCTCACACAGAAATGAAGACCCAACACAGCCAAAAATAAATAAATTAATTTAAAAAAAAAAAGATAATAGATGTGAAAAGACTCTTGAGAAGATAAATTTATTCTGTCATTTGACAGATATTTATTGTATCAGACACTGTTCTAGGCACTGGGATATAATAATGAAAAAGAAAAAGGTTTCTTCTTTGGGGGAGATGACAGTCTTGGGGGGACAGGCATGTGAGGCCGATAAACAAACAAGTTAATTTTAGATAGTGATAAAAAGAAAAATAAAACAGGGCTTTGAGGCAGAGTAGATAGAGAGGCAGCACTACTCCTGTCTAGAAAGGGGATCTTTGGTCCGATTGTAATGGTGGAAGGATCCAACCTGGCAAAGAAAGGCTGGGTGAAAAGCTTTCCAGGCAGAGGGAAGCGTTCCTGCAAAGGCTCTGGGATGGGAATAAGCCCAGTATGTTTGAGGAACAAAAGGAAAGCCTGTGTGGATAAAGAGCACTGAGTAAGGAGGAGAGTGGAATTAGGGGAAGTGAGTGAAGGAGGAGAGGGTCAGATCACCCAAGGCCTTACAGGATGAGGCGAGTATGGATTTTATTGGAGGAGCTCATTGGCAGGTGTGACGAAGCAGGGGAATGACATGGCAACTAATGACTCATCTTTATAAAGCATCTCAATATTTTATTTGTAAGATTTTTGCCGATTATTGAGTCATGGTTAATACTAGAAAGACTGTATATCAAGGTATAGTAACTTTTAGAAATTACCAGTAAAATTAACTTAGTTATCTCTCATAATTTCCAAGCATTCAGTATCCTGATAAGTGTGAAACAAAAGAGAATGCAACTTTTTTGGTTAACTTTAATGATAAAAAGGTATAGGAATAAAAACCTGATATTCTACTTCTATTCCATAATAAGTTAACCAAACTGGACATGGAGAATTAATTATAAAAACAGATCAATTTACTTATTGTTTCTATGACTTTTCTTTCCACTGGATTTCTGTCTTTTAAATAGGACTGAGGTATACTTCATTGGCAAAAATAGAGGCAAACAAGAATACCGCCAAAGTAACAGATACCTAAAACTGAATGTCATATTAGAAAATAGTGTTGAGTAACCACTTATCAGATTAAAGCCCCAGAGAAAGTTACTTCTTGCTTGCTTTTTTTTTGGCCGCATGGCATGCGGGATCTTAGTTCCCCAACCAGGGATCGAACCCGTGCTCCCTACAATGGAAGAGTGGAGTCTTAACCACTGGACCGCCAGGGAAGTCCAAAAGTTACTTCTAAGTCATAATCATTTTAGTGACATTTGTCAAATTCACTCTGATTCCTTTGCAACATTATTCTACACATTTGTGAAGCAGTAAAATTCATGTCAGAAAGGAAAGGGGGGATGGAGGAAGTCAGTTCATGCCAATAAATTACCTCTCCAGTTCTTAAACATGTCCATCAGCACAAAATTCAGAAATAATACCTAAAACTGGAAGAGAGTTGCTTTAAGTTATGAAGCAAATTAAAATCAAAAATAGAAGAAAGTAGAACCAATGGGGTTGAAAAAGTCTGTCACTGAAAAATCAGTAAATGAGTCACTTTTGTTTAGTTATTTGTATTCAACTGTCACCACCAGTTCCTTCCTTCCCGCTAATGCTCCATGCATGGAAAGGAACCAATTTTATTTCAAACTTCAGAGGGCAAGAGTGATTATATCCTCTCTTATTTTAAATATTTGTTTATGTTTTCTTCCTTCAGATCCAATATAAGGCAGAAGAAGACCAGATCCAAGGCAGGAAAGGAACAGATCTCAGTATTAGATCATCTTTTATCTATAATTCAGTTACCCCCAAATAAAGAGACTACTTACCTTTCATGGTCTTGGGCGGCCCTTGTCGTGTTACCTCATATTAGGTGAGAAAATCAACTGTGTTTAATTGTGAAAGGTGTTTTAGCAAGCTGATGAAAACATTTATTGGCCATTTTTTGCCATTTCATGAAAAAGCCATTGAATGCTAGTTTGAGCATTTCCCTTTTTCTCCCCACTTCTTGGACAGACCCCTGGAGAAAGAGAAGGTGATACCCCTAGTCACCTGCTTCATAGAGTCACTCTTCATGACTGTTGACAGAGGGAGCTTTGGAAAAGGTCAGTTACAATCACCATTTGTTCTCTTGTCTGTCTTTTCTGGCACACCCAGAGTAACTGTAAACACATGGATACCAGAGAATAGTACTGCCGTTGTGTTCTGGCAGAAACCCCTGTATGTAAATAGGGAAAAAAGAGGCTGAGTTGGAGACGTTACCCTTGTACCTCATATTGTGGTGACAAAGTCAGGACAGCTTGAACATTTGCTGAGTCCAAAGGTGAAGTAGTAGAAGGCTGCCATGGTCAAAGAAATCAGACTCAACTTCGAGTCCCAGCTTGTGTCTTGTTCCTGTCTTCCATGCCCAGTCTAGCCCTGGTATACACTTGTGCTCCAGGCATTTGCTTACCTAGAGCAAGACACTTTCTTGTATGTCCCTCTGGCTACCATTGCACATGTGTCCCTTCTGCCTGGAGTCCTTTCTAGGTCTTTCATCATTTGGTGAACTCGTACTTAGCTTTCAAAACTCAGCTCAGGGCTTCCCTGGTGGCGCAGTGGTTAAGAATCCGCCTGCCAATGCAGGGGACACGGGTTCGAGCCCTGGTCCAGGAAGATCCCACATGCCGCGGAGCAACTAAGCCCGTGCGCCACAACTACTGAGCCTGTGCTCTAGAGCCCATGTGCCACAACTACTGAAGCCCGCATGCCTAGAGCCCGTGCTCCGCAACAAGAGAAGCCACTGCGATGAGAAGCCCGTGCACCGCAACAGAGAGTAGCCCCCGCTCGCTGCAACTAGAGAAAGCCTGCGCGCAGCAACAAAGACCCAACGCAGCCAAAAATAAATAAATAAAATTTTAAAAAAAACTCAGCTCAAACACAGTACCTCTAGAAAGGTCTTCATGACTCATCCAGGCAGAATTAGACTGCCCTGCCCCAAACACCATTTCCTGTTGTATACTTGTCCATCTCCCCCAACTAACTGAGAACAGCAATTTAAAAGTAGGTATTTTGATCAAAATAAGATTAATAAAAAAAATTTTGCTACAAGAATAAACAAATAATAGTATTTTGTTTTATTCTAGCATGGTATTTTTTTTCCTAACACATGTGTATAGTAGTCATTCATTTAAATATTAATTGCTAGGTTCTGTGGTAGATACTAAGCAGACATGTTAGAGAATAAAGTAGACCTGCCCCATTTCCAGTGCTCAGTAGCCACATGTGGCTAGTGGCTACCTTATTGGATTGTGAGTACATTTGGCAGAAGTATAGAGCCTTTCTACCACTGCAGAAAGGAAGTTCTGTTGGATAGCCCTTTTCTAACTAGAGCAGGTGTTGGCAAAATATTTGTGTAAAGGACAATACGGTAAATATTTTAGCTTTTGTGGGCCACATTCAGTCTTCAGTCTTTGTGGCATATTCTGTTTGTTTGTTTGTTGTTTTAAACAACCCTTTAAAAATGTGAAAAGCATTCTTAGTTTGCCGGCCATATAAAAACAGACTACCCGCAAGATCTGACTTGTGGGCCATAGTTTGCCAACCTCTGGTCTAGGATTAAATGATTATCTAATTAATATAAATTGAGTCAATTATAGGTAGTAGCCATTGGATATGTGATTTCTTATAAATTGGAGTCATAAAATCAACATGAGTTTTACACAAAGATAATTTCTTAGCTTTTGAAAAGTCTAAGTCTATTCTCAAAAGTTCTAATTTTGATAATACCAGTTGGTAGAACCATTGAATTTTCTCCTCATCTCAGTTGAAGGGAACATACATTTTTATTCTCTATTTCTGAATATATTTTTATCTTAAGAAAGTTAAAATATAAGACTTGGAACCTCTTTTCAGTTCCTTTCTGTTATATTCTGACATTTGACAGATAATCCTTTAGAAGGCACAGATTCACTTTAAGAACTCTGTGTAAATACCAAGTGGTAGATAAAATGAGATGTCTATAGTTATTGTGTCAAAGAAATAATGGTTTCTCCTGTTTTTCTGCCTTAAGGAAACTTATTTGTTCTTTGTCAAGCTGTAAATACTCTGCTAAGTTTGGAAGAATCTTCTGAACTTCTTCATCTGGTTTCTGTGGAACGTGTGAAGAATTTAGTATTGTGAGTAAACATATCTTACATTCAGCTTAATAATGAATGAAATATAAAGCCTTCTGTGTTGGCAAAATCTTGGATCTATTTTTTACCTGAGTTGTATTCCCGTAGGAAATTTATTATTGATTTAAATCCTCCAGTTAAAATAAGAACATTTTTGGATACAGTCTTTAAATACAGATTCATCTTTGTGAAAGGGTATTTTACTGTGTATGTAAATTAGTGTTGCAGAGTGAAGTGGGTGTATAATGCTGGTCACATGGCATTGCACCGTGGCTCCAACATACACATTTCTGCTTCTTTCACAGTGTTTCTCAGCTTGACACACTTAGCACTTCAGAAAACTTTCCTGTGGTCCTTTTACTACATACCAAAACAATCCAGTTTTTGGTTTTTTTAAGTTTATTTTGATTTGGGTCATAGCACAGGGCCGTTACTGGGAGCCATTCATTGCTCGGCATAGCACCCTTTCTAAAGGTCAGGCGTTTTAAAAATCTTGTAAAGTAGTTTGCTTCTGTTTCTGGAGTCTAGTCCGTTTTATTTACATGCTTTTAACAACAGATTTGCTCATTTACTTCATTCAATAAATATTCATTGCTTTTCTCATGTACCAGGCCCTATTCTTGGCACTGGGAGACACAGTAAATGAAACACACAATTCCCTGCCTTCATGGAGCTAACACACTAGCAAGAAGATATACTAAACAAAATAAACAAGTAAAATATATGGCATGTTAGACAGTAGTAAAGTCGGGACAGGGAGAGTCTGGAGGCTGGGGACAAATAGGAGTTTAACTAGGGAAGGCCTCACCAAGGAGACATTTGAGCAGAAACCCAGAAGCAGCAAGGGAGTAAGCCCTGGGGATGGGATATCTGGGACCTGGGGCACTCTGTCCCAAACCCAGGGAAGATGTGAGTGCAGAGGCTCTGTGTGGGTGCCTTGCTTGAGCAGCAAGGAACTATTGTAGCTGAGTGGAGCGAGGAGAGGGGTAGTAGGAGAGGAGGATATGGGGGGTGTGGTGGCAGGCAGTGTTTGACTTTGGCCATTGTAAGGCCTTGGCTTTTACTGTGAGTGAAAGGGGAAGCCACAGGAGGTGTTTTTGGCAGGAGAGTGACGTAGGCCAAAGTAGGATCACTCAAGCTGCTATATCGAGAAGAGACTGAAGGAGGATAATGGGGACCAGTTAGGAGACTTAGTGCAGTAATCCAGAATCTCTGTACATTCCCCAATCTGGGCAAAGCTACTGTCTCTCTATTGTTAATTGAATTGCTTTAAATTTTTTTAAGGAGGAGTTTTTCTTTGTTGTCATCCTACTTACCGTATTCTGTATGTGTTCCCTTTTTTCTTTTTAAGTCATTCTGTTTAAACTTCTCACACTGTGTTCTTTGGTGGGAACAATTTAAGGCATCTGTGGAGGTTTTGAAACAGAAAAGCACGCATAACAGAGTGGGATTTGTCTGTCCCCTGTGGAAGGCCAGCTGGCCTCCCGGGCAGGTGCTTTTAACCTAGGAGGCCCAGAAACCTCTAATAGGAGCGAATCGGCTTGGAGGGTGGCAGTGCAAGTTTTCATTTGTGAAAGTTGTAGATGGAGGCCTCTGTGCTGGGTGCTGCGCTAGCTACTGGTTACGCCAGAGGTTTCACAGCCAAGGCAACCTGGATTTGAACCTTGTCTTCATCACTTACTAGCTAGATAGCCTTGAGTAAGTTAGTTAATCTCAGCTCTATTCTCTCTCAAAAGGGAGTAGCAGTACTTCCCTCGTGGAGGTTGAATTAGACTGTGCGTGCAGTAATAACAATACACAAATTGCATTTATTGTATTTTTATTATGTGCCGATCACTCTTGTGAGTACTTTCCATACATTATTATTACATTATTATTGTAATCCTCACAACAACTCCCTGAGGTATAGGTACTGTTAACATTGTAGAAGGGGGAACTCGAGTTCTTAAATAAATCCAGGACCCCAGCTGCTCAGCACCCGCTGCCACCCTGGTCTCGACCTCCATGTCTCATCTGGATGACTGCAGTAGCCTCCTAACAAGTTTCCTTGCCTCCATCCTTGCCCTGCTGCTGTCTTGTTTTGTACCCAACAACAAGGATGATTCTTTTCCGTGAAAGAGAACATGTCACTCTTTTGCCAACAACCCTCCGAAATAGTGATTTTCAACCAGGGGCCATTCTGGAGACGTTTTTGGTCATCACAGCTGGGGGCTGCTACTGGAGTGTGGTGGGTAAGGAGCGCCCTGCTGTGCACTGGACAGCCTCACCACAAAGAGTCCCCTGGCCCGCGTGAGCAGAGCCACTGCTGAGAAACCCTGCTCTCGTGGTACCCAGCCTACTCGGGGTAAAACCCGCAGTCCTCATCATGTTCCTCGGGGCTCTGTGTAATCTAGGCCCTGGCCTCTGACCTCATCCCCAGCCACTCCTCCTTGGTCACTCAATTCCAGCTGGACTGGTCTCCTCGATTCTCCTCACATAGGCAAGCACACCTGTCTGGGACTTGGCATCGCTGCTCCCTCTGCCGGGAATGCTCTTCTTCCAGGTGCCTTTTGGCTCACTTCTTGACTTCCTTCAGTCTCTGCCTTCCGTGACCACCCCCATGTCAAACAGCACTCCTCTTCACCCCCTCGCCCTCTCCCCCTCTCCCCCCCCGCACCAGTCTCTCAGTCCAACCTCCTTTTCCTGATTCACTTTTCTCCATTGTCCTCGTCACTGTCATACTTATTATTTATTGTTTATTTGTGGGTGACCTTCCCCTATTAGAATATAAGCTCCAGGAGGATAGGGACTTTTTCCTTGGTTTCCTGCTATAACCAGTATCTAGAAAAGTCACTGGCACATGGTAGATACTCAGTAAATATTTGCTGGAGGACAGCACGTAGTGGTTAAGTGGCTTGTCCAGGGTTACATGGATGATGATGATGATGGGCTGGCTTCAAGCCTGGGCTGCCCTACCCCGGACCTGATGTGCCGGCCCCCTGCTCCGTACTGCTTCCCTCATAGCTCACTACCCGGCACATGGAAAACACTCAGTGAATATTATATATCCCCCCTATGTCACTGTCACTTGTGAGTATGTGGATTGAAAAGACAGCATTTGACTTCAGTCAAAATACCATATTATAATCCTGCCTCTGCCTCTGGCTGTGTGTCTGTCCTTGAGTGTGTGGCTCACTGTTGCTGGACCTCAGATTCTTCATGTCTCAAGTGATGCTAAATGTCCACGTAAAACTTTCACCTGTTCCCTCTTACGTTTCCTTCATCAGTGATAATTTTCTGTGGTTTCTAGTATAGCCTAAGTTCTCTGTGGTGTATGGTACAGTTGGGGTCTAATAAATATCTCGTTGCAGAGCGTTTCCTTTGGAGCCGTCTGTGTTGCTGTTGGCTGATCTCTATTATCAGAGATTATCCTTATGTGGCTGCAGGGGGCCACTTTCAGAGGAAGCTTTAATGGAATTATTTCCCAAGTTACGAGCAAACATTTCAACTGGCATATCCAAGGTACTACGGTTTTGTGGTGTGTTCTCTGCCTCTCATCTTTTGTTTCCTATACGTGTATTGCCAGTGGTTGTCAGAGCTCCTTAATCAGAAAATGCTGCTTTGGGGTGGTTTCTATTTAAAGCAGTGATTCCTAAACACTGACCTACAAACTGATTGCAGCAGGATTAATTGGGGCGCTTACTAAAAATATAAATTCTGGGTCCCCACACCCCCAAATTCTGATTCTGCAGGCATAGGGTGGAAGTGACGTATCTGCATGATTTTTCAAAGCTCTGTAGGTGATTTTGCTGCTCATTCAGGTGTACAGAAATACCTGAACATGTTATTTGGAAATAAAAATCATTAATTTCAGTGGAATTGTAAGCTTAATCAGATTCTTTGCGCTTATTTACAGAGATGCTTATAGTGTCATAGTTCAAAGAAGCAACACGGTTTTATGAGCAACCTTATTTTCTCAGTCTAGTCTGGTCATTAATTGTTCCAAGTACTATTTGAATAAGGTGTTGGTTGGTGTTGAATATGAAATAAGGAATAGAATAAACATGTATTACCCTGACAAGTGGTATATCTTTCATGATTCCATGAAACTTAGGTCTCACTGACTCTTAGTCAGTTTCTTATGTTTAAATGTTGGAGTTTGAAACATGCCTTTTAATTTCTCTAGATTCGGCTTTTGACAATAAGGATCCTAAGCCACTTTGAGGTTCGGCTTCCGGAATTAATGGAGGTATTTTAACTGTTCATTTTGGGTAACTTTTAAAAAATGTAACTTGACATATTTTTTTCCAAAATGATAATTTTGCAGAAAATTCAAATACCGTGTAAATATCTATCACAAAGTTTGAAAACAATTTTTTGCAATTCTTATTCCCATCCCCTCATCAAGGCCACCACTGAAAATCCACAGTTAGTTGGTGACTATTCTTTCAGACTTTTTGTATATATACACATAATTTAAACAAATGGTGTCATGCAAGTTTTTCCATATCCGTACCTCTAGCCCTACCTCATTTCTTTTGAAGTTTGAATAGTGCCCCACAGTTTAAAATATTGTATTTAACCAGTTCCCTCTTGATGGATGCTTAGGTGGGTTGTTGGTAGTTTTTCAGCATTTCTAATAATACTGCCGTGAACATCCTTACACAGATATCTTTGTTCAGGGAAACATTTCAATAATGCAAATGACTACTTCCAGAAGTAGAAATTACTTCTACTTAGAAGTAGAATTGTACAGTGAAAGTATATATACATTTTCTTTATTTCAACAAATATTGCCAATCAACTTGAGTGATTTTGAGAATTACTTTCCTGTTTTTTACTTGTCATGTCTATGCTAGACACTAAACCTAAATTATCTACCAAAAAGTAAATGATGTGAGGAAGAATGAATCATTTACTCAAAAAATGTGTTACTTATTTAATTTAAAACATTAATATATGCCAGTTTTTCTTTTTTAGACTTCACATTTAATGTTCTTTTTGGAAAATCAAAATACTGACCTGCCTCCTGGTTTCCTCTGGTTGTTCAGGATGATGGGCTCTCAGAGCGTCAGTCTGTCTTTGCTATATTACGCCAGGCAGAACTTGTGCCAGCAACTGTGAATGATTACAGAGAGAAGCTTCTTCATTTGAGAAAACTAAGACATGATGTGGTACAGACTGCAGTCCCTGATGGGCCGTTACAGGAGGTAAAAACAGTGTTTTTTGGGTTTTTTTTTTAACTCAGTTTATACTTTAAGATCTGTTTAGCTGGCATTTGAAAAAAAAGAAGCATACTACATAGTCACCAAAAAAGAAAAAAGAGAGAGAGAGAAAGAATTTTTAAAAGCAAGAATTATAAAAAAAGAATTTAAAACTAAGTAAGTACCCAGTTCTGTTCAATGCTTTGAGTTAAATGGCTCTGCAGCCTTTTCAACAGTAGAAATAATTTACTATCCTCCCTTCTCCTGAGTATGTGTGTAGTATGTGAGGGTAGGTAGTAGGTGGCAGCAGGAGGAACAAGGTCAAGTTGACAGCCTGATACTCTTCTCCAGATTTGTTCACTGCTGCAGGACGTCAGCCCTCTACCTTTTGTATCAGGGATTTTCCGTCCATGACCCTTGAGGATACATCACTATCCCTTTGGGAAGAAGGCCCAGTGGAGGCATTCCCCTCTCAAGCAGAGCAGTTCTGTTCTTAACCTCTTCTGTATATTAGCGTCCTGTGTTATGTTTCATTTGGAAAGGGGCTCTGCTGCTAAAGTAGACACAAGCACCCCACCCCCAAGTAATAATAGAACTACCACTTTACATGATGTTTCCTGAGCGCACGGGGATGCTAGTAACAGTGACTGTCATTCCAAAAGGCGACTGTGAAAACTTCAGACCCCCTGAACTGAACTCTTTTAATGCCTAGTTTTGAGAACTCACACATCTGCTTATAAAGCCTCAGCTGCCATTCACATAGTGCTTTGCTGGGTTCTTTGGCACCTGTGCTTTACTGATTACCGTTCAAGTTTTGTCGTGTCAGGTGATGGCAGTATTTGTTAGGAGTGAATTTAATCATGAGTCAAATCTGTTTATTCAAATATATCCTTTATTCGTGAACATCTGGAGTGAGTTTGAATACTATGTTTGCTTAAGTGATTCTTCTCTATTAAATAGCGAGTGACATTTTGGGGAGAGGAGGAAAATTACTGTACCTGAATTTTGGATTAGCACCTGCAAGTTTTTTCTTAAAGCAGAAGCTTCTTTCCAAACCTCAGGTTGTCCGAGTCAGGACCGTTGCATTTTGGTGCTGATCTAAACTAATTTCCTATGCTTGCAGATGCCACTTCGTTATCTGTTAGGCATGTTATATGTTAACTTCAGTGCTCTCTGGGATCCTGTTATTGAACTCATAAGGTAAGCCTGGGTGAAATGGATGAAGCTGTTGTGCTTTCACTACTGCAGAATGATGATGGAGCCAGTATTATACTCTGGGGTGTGATTTAAGTGAATGGGTGTGTATGGTATTTATAGCTACCTTAAAGCCTTTGTGGGACAAGGTGAAGAAAAAGTAAACATTAATTATTCTATCTGATGCCAAGTTTTTGACAATTCAAGTGTTTTATATATGTTTCTCTGTACTTTGAAATAACTTTGGAGAACTTTCTCTTTTTAATTTATATTATACACCTGTACTATTGAATTTTTTTTACAGTAATAAGTACTGTATAATAATTGTGTAATTTTATTTATATATATTGAGTCATTGAGCCAAACTTTAACTTAAAAATTAAAAATTTAATTTAAAAATTTAAAACCCTTGCTGTCTAGTATCCAAAACCCTTTAGCTCTAAAAAGGACCTTCATAATCACATAAAAAATACATATGTTGTGCCTCATTTATAGAAATCTGTCCTTCTGCAGGCATTTGTCTTCAGAGGGGCTACTCTGGCTTTTTGTCAGATTGGAAATATATTATGTGTGGTCTCTCAAAACCCTAAATATTAGACCTTAGCAGAACAGGCATTTTGAAAAATAAAGTACAAAAGTTGTTTATGACCCCACATTCAGGGATAACTTAATTAGTATTTTAGTTATACCCTTTCACTTTTTTTTGTATGAGATATCTCAAAATAAGGTCCATACCACATGTTTTGTTTTATGATCTTTACTCTTAGTTCTCATGCACACGAAATGGAAAATAAGCAATTTTGGAAAGTCTACTATGAACATCTAGAAAAAGCAGCTACACATGCTGGTATGTAAAGGGATATGAAAGAGGGGGCTGTGGGGGGAAATGGTTGTTTTAACTATTTAATTTCTATTGCTTAATTACACATGAAATTGGGAAACAGAAATGAGAAATGTATTATCTTTGATAACCTTTGGATACTGTTATCGTTTGCTTGTATTACTAGAGAAAGCAATGCCGTTACTGGCAGAAACACATAGGGTAGATGTTAACGTTTCTCTAGTGGTTATGATGACCTTTTTTCTTTCAGAGAAAGAACTGCAAAATGACACAAGAGATGAGGAGAGGTCCACTGGAGATGCAAGTTGGGAGCAGACTCAGGAAGGAAACGTTGGAACTCTTTATCATGAGCAGTTCGCATTGAAAACCGACCTTCAGGAAAGACTGGACCATACCAATTTTCGGTTTTTGCTCTGGCGAGCTCTGGCAAAATTCCCAGAAAGGGTAGAGCCACGGTCCAGGGAGCTTTCCCCGCTTTTCTTGAGATTTATCAAGTAAGTGTTCTTGCCTAGGAATATGTCTCTCGTAGGGTGTGAGGAAGAGAAGGTGCAAAGTATTAAATTCCCAGATCGGCTGAGTTCTTTTCTTATATCTGTCATCTTTTCAAATCATTGGTACCTCTCTAAAGCGCTGGCTCCATCAGATAACAACTGAACTACTTTTGTTTACCACTTAATCTTACATGAATCAAAATTTAACCAGCCCACAAATGATGTTAATAAAAAATTGCAGGTTGCAAAGTAAGAAAGGCCATACTGAGTTAGATAAGTGTACAGTGGCCTTGTTATTTCTTGCCCTATTGTTGGTTGTTTTCTTGCCTGCCTGGGGCTTAAAAGTACTTTCCAGTAACTCAACCTCAGCCACTCTGTTTTGAACCTCTTGACTGTTTCTCATGATGCCGAGGAATGTGCTCTCAAAGAATAACAAGAACTTTCTGGAGCACTGTTTTATTTTGACTAGGTATGCTGTGTGAGAGTCAGATTGCTTTAAAACTCTAAAGATAAGGGATGCGGTATATAGAACAGTACTAGTCAATCAATAAAAGTTATGTTCTCTGGAATCATTTCATTACATGGGAAAATGCTGTAGGGTTAGGTTAGGCAGGCTACAGACCACAGCCTGCCAGGCTTGTTCAAGGAACAGCTAGGGAGTCTCGTGGCTAGAGCAGGGTGATCCAGGAAGAAAGTAGTTGGAGGTGAGGGCAAAAAATTAACAGGAGACTGAATATGTGTAGGGCCTTTAAATGATAGTAAGGACTTTGGTTTTTACTGTCAGTGAAATGGAAAACCATTGGGAGGTTTAAGCAGAAGGATGACACGACTTAAGTTTTCTTGAGGATTTTTCTGGCTGCCGTGTTGAGAATGGACTGTGGGATGGCAGTGGTGAGAGCAGAGGGACTGCAGAGTAGAGTTGGGAGGAGACTGCAAAAATCCGGGCAACGAGTGATGGTGACCAAGGCGGGAATGGTGTAGATGATGAGAGGTAGTTGAATCCTGGACACCTTCTGAAGGATTTCAATTCAAAAAGATATATTTTTGAAGAATTGCAACTAGATTAGCCTGTGGGACTTGCCAACAGATCACTCGTGGGATGGGGGTTTGGGGGGTGCACAAAGGAGGAAGGGGAGGAATCAAAGATGTCTGTAAGGTTTTGGCCTGAGCAACTGGAAGAAAAGAGTTACCATTTACTGAGATTGGCAAAAATGCAGAAGTTTGCTGACTTGTGAGGAAGATCAAGAGTTCATTTTTTAAAGACATGTTAAGTTTGGGATACTGAATAGACCTCTAAGCAGAGACCTCAAGTAGGCAGTTGAATATAGAGTTTAAAGTTCAGGGGAAAGGTTTGGTTTAAAGATAGTAAATTTGAGACTCATCAGTATATGGATGGTTTTTAAAATTATGAGACAGGGAATGAAATCACACCTGGGGGTGTAAATGTAGAGAGGGAAAACTGCCAAGGACTGACAGCAATATTCAGAGGTTGGAAGATAAGGAATCAGCCAAGGAGGCCAGGAAAGAGTGATAGAAGAACCAAGACCACTTAATATCCCTTAAAGGAAGTATTTCAAGGAGGGAGTAATCAGTGGAATCAAATGTGTCTGAGACATCAGTCAGATGAAGAATAAGAATTGACCGACACAGAAAGATAGACAAGATGAAAAGGCAGAGGGCTATGTACCAGATGAAGGAACAAGATAAGACCCCAGAAAAACAACTAAATGAAGTGGAGATAGGCAACCTTCTAGAAAAAGAATTCAGAATGATAGTGAAGATGATCCAGCACCTTGGAAAAAGAATGGAGGCAAAGATAGAGGAGATGCAAGAAATGTTTAACAAAGACCTAGAAGAATTAAAGAACAAACAAACAGAGATGAGCAATACAATAACTGAAATGAAAACTACACTAGAAGGAATCAATAGCAGAATAACTGAGGCAGAAGAACGGATAAGTGACCTGGAAGACAGAAGGGTGGGATTCACTGCTGCAGAACAGAATAAAGAAAAAAGAATGAAAAGAAATGAAGACAGCCTAAGAGACCTCTGAGACAACATTAAATGCAACAACATTTGCATTACAGGGGTCCCAGAAGGAGAAGAGAGAGGGAAAGGACCCGAGAAAATATTTGAAGAGATTATAGTCAAAAACTCCCCTAACATGGGAAAGGAAATACGAAGTCCAGGAAGCGCGGCGAGTCCCATACAGTATAAACCCAAGGAGAAACATGCCGAGACACATAGTAATCAAATTGACAAAAATTAAAGACAAAGAAAAATTATTGAAAGCAGCAAGGGAAAAACAACAAATAACATACAAGGGAACTCCCATAAGGTTAACAGCTGATTTCTCAGCAGAAACTTTACAAGCCAGAAGGGAGTGGCATGATATACTTAAAGTGATGAAAGAGAAGAACCTACAGCCAAGATTACTCTACCCAGCAAGGATCTCATTCAGATTCAATGGAGAAATCAAAAGCTTTACAGACAAGCAAAAGCTAAACCAGCACCACCAAACCAGCTCTACAACAAATGCCAAAGGAACTTCTCTAAGTGGGAAACACAAGAGAAGAAAAGGACCTACAAAAACAAACCCCAAACAATTCAGAAAATGGTCATAGGAACATACATATCGATAATTACCTTAAACGTGAATGGATTAAATGCTCCAACCAAAAGACACAGGCTTGCTGAATGGATACAAAAACAAGACCCATATATATGCTGTCTACAAGAGACTCACTTCAGACCTAGGGATACATACACACTGAAAGTGAGGGGATGGAAAAAGATATTCCATGCAAATGGAAATCAAAAGAAAGCTGGAGTAGCTATACTCATATCAGATAAAATAGACCTTAAAATAAAGAATGTTACAAGAGACAAGGAGGGACACTACATAATGATCAAGGGATCAATCCAAGAAGAAGATATAACAATTATAAATATATATGCACCCAACATAGGAGCACCTCAATACATAAGGCAACTGCTAACAGCTATAAAAGAGGAAATCGACAGTAACACAGTAATAGTGGGGGACTTTAACACCTCACTTACACCAGTGGACAGATCATCCAAAATGAAAATAAATAAGGAAACAGAAGCTTTAAATGACACAAGAGACCAGATAGATTTAATTGATATTTATAGGACATTCCATCCAAAAACAGCAGATTACACTTTCTTCTCAAGTGCGCATGGAACATTCTCCAGGATAGATTACATCTTGGGTCACAAATCAAGCCTCAGTAAATTTAAGAAAATAGAAATCATATCAAGCATCTTTTCTGACCACAACGTTATGAGATTAGAAATGAATTACAGGGGAAGAAACATAAAAAACACAAATGCATGGAGGCTAAACACTACGTTACTAAATAACCAAGAGATCACTGAAGAAATCAAAGAGGAAATCAAAAAATACCTAAAGACAAATGACAATGAAAACACAATAATCCAAAACCTATGGGTTGCAGCAAAAGCAGTTCTAAGAGGGAAGTTTATAGCTATACAAGCCTACCTCAAGAAACAAGAAGAATCTCAAATAAATAATCTAACCTTACACCTAAAGGAACTAGAGAAAGAAGAACAAACAAAACCCAAAGTTAGCAGAAGGAAAGAAATCATAAAGATCAGAGCGGAAATAAATGAAATAGAAACAAAGAAAACAATAGCAAAGATCAATAAAACTAAAAGCTGGTTCTTTGAGAAGATAAATAAAATTGATAAACCATTAGCCAGACTCATCAAGAAAAAGAGGGAGAGGACTCAAATCAATAAAATTAGAAATGAAAAAGGAGAAGTTACAACAGACACCACAGAAATACAAAGCATCCTAAGAGACTACTACAAGCAACTCTATGCCAATAAAATCGCAACCTGAAAGAAATGGACAAATTCTTAGAAAGGTATAACCTTCCAAGACTGAACCAGGAAGAAATAGAAAATATGAACAGACCAATCACAAGTAATGAAATTGAAACGGTGATTAAAAATCTTCCAACAAACAGAAGTCCAGGACCAGATGGCTTCACAGGTGAATTCTATCAAACATTTAGAGAAGAGCTAACACCCATCCTTCTCAAACTCTTCCAAAATATTGCGGAGGAAGTAACACTCCCAAACTCATTCTATGAGGCCACCATCACCCTGATACCAAAACCAGACAAAGATACTGCAAAAAAAGGAAATTACAGACCAATATCACTGATGAACAGATGCAAAAATCCTCAACAAAATACTAGACAACAGAATCCAACAACACATTAAAAGGATCATACACCATGATCAAGTGGGATTTATCCCAGGGATGCAAGGATTCTTCAGTATACGCAAATCAATCAATGTGATACACCATATTAGCAAATTGAAGAATAAAAACCATATGATCATCTCAATAGATGCAGAAAAAGCTTTTGACAAAATTCAACACCCATTTATCATAAAAACTCTCCAGAAAGTGGGCACAGAGGGAACCTACCTCAACATAATAAAGGCCATATATGACAAACCCACAGCAAACATCATTCTCAATGGTGAAAAACTGAAACCATTTCCTCTAAGATCAGGAACAAGACAAGGATGTCCACTCTCACTACTATTATTTAACATAGTTTTGGAAGTCCTAGCCACAGCAATCAGAGAAGAAAAAGAAATAAAAGGAATACAAATTGGAAAAGCAGAAGTAAAACTGTCACTGTTTGCAGATGACATACTATACATAGAGAATCCTAAAGATGCCACCAGAAAACTACTAGAGCTAATCAATGAATTTGGTAAAGTTGCATGATACAAAATTAATGCACAGAAATCTCTTGCATTCCTATAAACTAATGATGAAAAATCTGAAAGAGAAATTAAGGAAACACTCCCATTTGCCATTGCAAGAAAAAGAATAAAATATCTGGGAATAAACCTACCTAGGGAGACAAAGGACCTGTATGCAGAAAAGTATAAGACACTGATGAAAGAAATTAAAGATGATACCAACAGATGGAGAGATATACCATGTTCTTGGATTGGAAGAATCAATATTGTGAAAATGACTATACTACCCAAAGCAATCTACAGATTCAATGCAATCCTTATCAAATTACCAGTGGCATTTTTTACGGAACTAGAACAAAAAATCTTAAAATTTGTATGGAGACACAAAAGGCCCCGAATAGCCAAAGCAGTCCTGAGGGAAAAAAACGGAGCTGGAGGAATCAGACTCCCTAACTTCAGACTATACTACAAAGCTACAGTAACCAAGACAATATGGTACTGGCACAAAAACAGAAACATAGATCAATGGAACAAGATAGAAAGCCCAAAGGTAAACCCACGCATCTATGGTCAACTAACCTATGACAAAGGAGGCAAGGATATACAATGGAGAAGAGACAGTCTTTTCAATAAGCGGTGCTGGGAAAACTGGACAGCTACATGTAAAAGAATGAAAATAGAACACTCCCTAACACCATACACAAAAATAAACTCAAAATGGATTCGAGAGCTAAATGTAAGACCAGACACTGTAAAACTCTTAGAGGAAAACATAGGAAGAACACTCTTTGACATAAATCACAGCAAGATCTTTTTTGATCCACCTCCTAGAGTAATGGAAATAAAAACAAAAATAAACAAATGGGACCTAATGAAACTTCAAAGCTTTTGCACAGCAAAGGAAACCATAAACAAGACCAAAAGACAACCCTCAGAATGGGAGAATATATTTGCAAATGAATCAATGGACAAAGGATTAATCTCCAAAATATATAAACAGCTCATGCAGCTCAATATTAAAAAAACAAACAAACCAATCCAAAAATGGGCAGAAGACCTAAATAGACATTTCTCCAAAGAAGACATACAGATGGCCAAGAAGCACATGAAAAGCTGCTCAACATCTCTAATTATTAGAGAAATGCAAATCAAAACTACAATGAGGTATCACCTCACACCAGTTAGAATGGGCATCATCAGAAAATCTACAAACAACAGATGCTGGAGAGGGTGTGGAGAAAAGGGAACCCTCTTGCACTGTTGGTGCGAATGTAAACTGATACAGCCACTATGGAGAACAGTATGTAGGTTCCTTAAAAAACTAAAAATAGAATTACCATATGATTCAGCAGTCCCACTACTGGGCATATACCCAGAGAAAACCACAATTCAAAAAGGCACATGCACCCCAATGTTCATTGCAGCACTATTTACAATAGCCAGGTCATGGAAGCAACCTAAATGCCCATCGACAGACGAATGGATAAAGAAGAGGTTGTACATATATGCAAAGGAATATTACTCAGCCATAAAAAGGAATGTAATTGGGTCATTTGTTGAGACGTGGATGGATCTAGAGACTGTCATCCAGAGTGAAGTAAGTCAGAAAGAGAAAAACAAATATCGTATATTAACGCATATATGTGGAACCTAGAAAAATGGTACAGATGAACCAGTTTGCAGGGCAGAAATTGAGACACAGATGTAGAGAACAAACGTATGGAAACCAAGGGGGGAAAGCCGCGGGGTCGGGGGGTGGTGGTGGTGTGATGAATTGGGCGATTGGGACTGACATGTATACACTGATGTGTATAAAATTGATGACTAATAAGAACCTGCTGTATAAAAAAAAATGGTTATCATTAATTTGTGAGAAAATTTTCAAATTATTTTCCTGTATCTAATAAGTTAACTGTATGCTTTTTTCTTCTTTATTCTCTTAATGTAATTAACTATACTGATTGACTTTAGAAAGGTAAACCTCTCTTGTGTCGTTGGAATAAACCTCACTTGTCATGATAGATTAAAAAAAAAAAGAATTGACCATTGGCTTTGGAAGTGACCTTAACAAGAGTTGTTTTGGTTGACCTGATAGGGATGAAATTCTGATTAAAATGGCTTAAGAGAAAATGGAGAAGAAAAATGGAAACAGCAAGTATGGGCAGTTCTTGAAAAAAGGAAGCAGACATAGGTGGAAGGAGGTGTGGGAGCAGGAGGGGAGTCGTTGTTGTCTGGGTTGACGTTGAGCTTAAACGGCCTGTGTGTAGGTGATGCTGGCATGAATGATCCAGAAGGGCAGGGAAATGGGTAATGCAAGAGAGGGGATAAAATCGCGAGAGTCCTGCCTTTGAATAGGCAGGAGGAGACAGGATTCCGTGCATAAGTGAAGAGGTTTGCATGGATAATTCATTCTGGGAAAGGTTACAAGCAAAGATGCACACAGGTCGGTAGATATGGTGGTGGAAGAGTAATGATTTTCTCTTTTTCACATAACCCTTTGGGCTTTATGTCTAAACAAGAGCAGTGACGTTCAGCTTCCTTGCCTTGTTTTGAAGATCATGTAGTGTTTATCAGTTGTTTTGTGAATTGCAAGGGGCTGTACGTATGCAAGCTGGTATTAACGGTGTTAGTAGGATATGAAGTTCCTATCATGTTAATTTTTCAAGTTTTTCCCCAAAGAAATAAATTACTCCTTAACCTACTGTAAAGACCTTCCTCTACTAGCACAAGGTGCTGTGAGGTGGGGATGGAGAGAGGAGCCTGTAACAGGAAGTGAGTCTCTGAGTTTAAGAAAACTTAAAGACTGAAAAGACACAATTTTTAAAAATGTTGAAGATTAATTGGCACTGATTACCTAGAACTAATACTTTTGTAAATGATCCAAACTAATGAAAACCCCAAAGGTCACCTTTAATTCTGACTTTGAAATATATTATGGGCTTTTAATTTGGGAGGTTATAAATTTATACTTCTAAATATGTTTCAAATAATTTGATATAGGACTAATTGTGAATCCCCTGTAAACATTCTCTGAGAAGAACCAAACCAGAAGCAGAAATGAATGACTAACAATAGCAACAGTATCTCAATGATAGGTGGCATTTATTGAGTACTTGCTGTGTGTTAAACACTCTTATAAGTGCTTTGTATGAATTATGTAATAAGTGAATGAGTGAACATGCTGTGCATGGAGGTAAAGGTTAACATGTCATGTGGTTAATTGAGGGCTGAGAGTATAGTACACACGTTTTTAAATGGATAATGGTGCAGTTTGTAAAGGACAACTTTGTTCATTTCATTCATTATTTTTTGTTTATTAAGGGTAAGATCCTGCTAGCTAAGAGTACAGCATTGAGTATGGTAGTGTCTCAGCCCTCTAGGTATAGTGTTGTGTATTAACCTATAGTGTATTTCTTCCAGGTGTGCTGGTAGGATGCTATCCTCAAATATGTATTGTATCAGTGTATTTTTTAATTTATTTATTTATTTATTTTTGGCTGTGTTGGGTCTTCGTTGCTGCACACGGGCTTTAGTTGTGGCGAGCGGGGGCTCTTTGTTGTGGTGCACGGGCTTCTCATTGCGGTGGCTTCTCGCTGTGGAGCACGGGCTCTAGGCACGTGGGCTTCAGTAGTTGTAGCACGACAGCTCAGTAGTTGTGGCTCACGAGCTCTAGAGTGCAGGCTCAGTAGTTGTGGCGCACGGGCTTAGTTGCTCCGCGGCATGTGGGATCTTCCCGGACCAGGGTTCAAACCCTTGTCCCCTGCATTGGCAGGCGGATTCTTAACCTCTGTGCCACCAGGAAAGTCCCTATCAGTGTATTTTTGAGTGAGGACTTTAAAGTCTATCTGATCAGTTTCCTTATATCTATAGCCCACTGTCATGCACAAAACAGACAACAAAGTAATAATTGTTGGATGAATGAACCAAAGTGACACAAAACTAAAGCACTGAATGATAACCTTTAAGATAACATTAGTTACCTACAACCAAAATTAAAAGGATGGAATTCAGTAAGAACAAATGTGAATACCAACTGCACAAACTTAGTTTAGAGGAGCCAAAGCATAAAGCCTTACTGATTTTCATTGCCTGGACATTTAGTCTGAGTCTGTGTCATGTTGTGACTTCCCTCAAAAACAATGAATTGATAGTCCCACCTGTCTTACCAGGTCATACCTGGAGGGCTGAATACTATACTTTAATATAATCTACCCCTATGCCCTCCTCCCCAAGTTGTGGTTCCAGAGACAGGGAGGCTGATATCAGCTTAGTCCAAAGTAGACATTTTACATATTTTCAACAGGGTAACAATGAAGTGGCTGTCTTCTGCAGTTAGTGATTGACTTGTCAAATTAGGTACTTAAGAGGGGCTGAGTTTAAATGTTGTAGAAGATGCTTGACTAAGGTGCCTCTGATGTCTCTTCTGTGTGTGAGTCTGTGAACTGGGGACATACATCTGTCATAAACATTTAGGATATTTAGCTTCATCTGTTTCATATCACTCTCTTTCCACTGTAGCAATGAGTATTACCCAGCAGATCTGCAAGTTGCACCAACCCAGGATCTGCGAAGAAAAGGTAGAGGGCTGGGGGCAGAGGAAATAGAAGAGGAACCTGTTGCCGGAGAGGATGAAGAGTTGGGGGAAGAGCTGGCGCCCCAAGATGAACCCTCACAAAAGAAAAAGACAAGAAGAGCTGCGGCCAAGTAAGTTCAGCGTTGCTGAAAGATTACAGATCCACGGATCCAGGAGGAGTGGGAAGAGACCTCTTGTGACCTCCTGTGAAATAGTCTGGGACAAGATGAATTACTCAGATAATTATTTACCAAAGTGCTGAATCTTCCTGAGATTTTCTTTTACAACCTGAAGAAAACTGCCAGTGTTCTGAGTTTTTTCTTCGCTTGCTTATTATTTATTTTTTCTTGTTTAGCCACCGAATGTTAGAGTTTGGGGACTTTGGAGTCATCTGATTGTAGCGCCTTTTTATAGATGAGAGCACTGGGGCCTGGAGCAGTTAAATGCCCTTGACCTTTGTCATTCACTTTCGTAGCATCGGGACATGATGTTTGTGTGCTGGGGCAACACAGAATGGAACATCTTTTCCCTTATAAATAAGCGCATCAGCACTCTTAACTTTGCCTTTTGACTTCTTTTCCTGATTACTTTTGGCTTTCTTTTTTTCCATGCTATTACATTCTCTTTCTGACTCTCTGGATTATTCATTTACCTGAATTGTTAGAAACGTTAGAAAAAAGAAGTGACTCTGCTTTCAGAAGGCACTCCAGCTTACTTGAATATCGTCTGAATTGGGGTGTCAGAGATCCACCATATTGGCGCTGCTGTGTTATTTTAACACTTTACATCTCAATCTGATACGCACATTTGTTGAGTCTTTCCCATGAGCCATTTGTTAGCTCATCATTCAGCAACTGTATCGAGGTCCTTTTGCCAAGTGTTGGGCAACAGAGATGAATGGTACCTAGCTTCTGCAGAGCTAGAAGCTCAGTCTAATGCCTGATGAAATATTTTAACAGAAGTATTTTTAAAGGAGTTACAGGAGCACAGTAAAAAAAAAAATGACTTAATTCTATCACAAAGGGGAGGGCACCTTTGAAGGTGAAAGACAAAAGTTTGCCAAGCACAGAAGGACTTGCCAGCTAATGGAAATAGTGTACAAAGCACAGGAGTTTATATACTAAGAACATGGCTAAGCTTCATGGAACCATAGTTCCTTCCCTGCTCCTACCTTCTCACAACTCTGAGCATTCTATCCCCTACTACTTCCTCTAAGACAGAGATTGCTGTTTTCGTCTTTGTATCCTTCAGCATAACAGCTATCCAAAGGTTTGTCCTTGTGTGTATTTGTTGAATAAACGAATAAGCTCTTCATGCATTCATACCTCTTCCATTCTCACCCCTGGACCTTTGCTATGTCCTTCTTTCT
Source organism: Eubalaena glacialis (assembly GCF_028564815.1). NCBI lineage: Eukaryota > Metazoa > Chordata > Mammalia > Artiodactyla > Balaenidae > Eubalaena > Eubalaena glacialis. The sequence goes on along the minus strand of NC_083726.1, from coordinate 20,797,279 downwards.
GCAGTCCCTTTGCCTCATCGCTGCCAAGTGAAATTCTAGTCATACTTCAAGGCACAGTTCTCATTCTACTTCTTCACTGAAGCGCTTCCGGGCTTTTAAACTAGAAGTTATCTTACCCACCTTCAAACTTTGATAACAGCTGTTCATACCTGTAATCAGGTGCTGCTCCTTGCCTTGGGTACTAATTCTTTCATAAATCATCCATGTAAATTAAAAACTCTTTAAAGATAAGTTCCATGTCTCAATTAATTTTCCTGGCCCCTGTAGCCAAACCTAGAATGTTGCTAGCATTCCCCATCATTGAAAATGTAAGTAAATGGATAATCACACTCTTGGGGCCATCTCAGTATATTCATAGCCCAATTTTATAATCCATGGGACACCTTCCTCACTGGCAAGTATTTAATGAGAACGTGAAAATTAGCTCCTGTTCTCTTTGTCTCCTGAAGGCTACATGGCACATAAAAAATAATAAATGTTGAGGGAAGGAGTGTATGTTTCAACAGAAGATTTTAAAAATTTATTTGTAAAACTGCAAAGGCTCAGTGATAAGTAATTACAGAGACATTGTATCAGTCAGAGCTTTCCAAGAAACAGAACCAGTAGAATGGAGATATATATGGGGAGGGGGTATGTGTGGAGAGATTTGTTTTAAGGAATTGGCTCACGTGATTATAGGAGCCAGCAAGTCCAGAATTTGTTGGGCAGATAGCAGGTTGGAAACTCAGGCAGGATTTGATGCTTGTAGTCTTGAATGTGAAGTTCGTAGGGTAGGATTTCTGTGTGACATTCTTACGGCAGAATTCCTTTTCTAAGAAACATCAGTTTTTGCTCTTATAGCTTTCAATTGATTGGAGGAGGCCCATCCACATTATTGAGGGTAATCTCCTTTATTTAAAGTCCACTCGTTGTAGATGTTAACAACATGTACAAAATATTTTCATTGCAACACCTAGATTAGTGTTTTGTTACATAACTGGGTACTGTAACTTAGGTTGACACATAAGACTAATCATCACAGGCATTTAAGCTAAATACAAATAATAGCGCTTCCCTTACCCCTGTTTCTCTACAATATCTTAAAGAGGTCATAATTTCCAGCCATTTTTCTCTATATTAACTAGTAGGGCTTTCACAGTTTTGCTTTCTTTTGCCTAAAACAGAGAAATGCATTGTTTGCTAAACCCTTGGGAGCTGAAGCACCACAACTTGTGGTCTTTCATTCAATCCTCGCAGAAAATCTGGGAGGTCTTGTCTTTGTCGAGATGAGGAACCTGAGACTCTGAGACATTCAGTGACTTTCCCCGAAGTCAGCAGCTCAGAATGGCAGAACCACACATGCAGCTTGGTTTCCACCTCTCTTCGCTTCTCCCTGCTTATGTTTTTGAAATAGGCAAATGAAATCTCTCCAAATCTTAATAATTTATTCATTCAGATTTTTTTTAAGTTCTAATACATCTTATAAATTATACACAGAGAGAAAACAGTTTTTTCTCAAGTATTTTTAAAGCCTTGTAGAGTCTATGGATTAGAAAGTTGAGCATGTAAATGCAGGAGAAGCACACTTCTCATTCTGTCCTGGTAGATGATGTGGTTTGTTTGAGGCAACCCCATCTTCAGATTTAACTCTTACCACAGAACATTGCTCTTTCTTCCTCCTTCTTGGTAAGCAAGAGCCACGGTTACGCAAACTTGGACCTCTGTTGCCTGACATCAGTTTTTATGTTATATAAAAGTGAGGAAGTGTATATTTTTCCACTTTCCTGTCTACTGCATAGGAACTAGATAAGGAATCATTCCAAGAATTATCTGTTCAATTTTGGAATGTATTACCATTTTGATTACTTTCTTTCTACATTTGGTTTAATTTAAACCATTCTGAGGACATCCTGAATGATTTTCTGGGGTGGGGAGCCTAGATTTCAGGGGAGGACCTGCCTGAGATTTGGAATTCCTGGAGAATGATTTCCTAAATGCAAATAATTAAAACTTGTCTGTGTAATTAACAGTGAAACTATAGTCAAGGTGTTCAGAGTACCTGTCAGAGACTACAATTAGTGGGTACTATCATCTCAAGAAAATAATGTCTGTTCTTTAATTCTGTTTTTTCTGTTTTTCTCGGGGTTTTTTTGTTTGTTTTTTGTTTTTTAGGCAGTTAATTGCTCATTTGCAAGTTTTCTCTAAGTTTTCGAATCCACGAGCCTTATATCTGGAATCCAAATTATATGAGCTGTATCTTCAGGTAAGTAAAATAAATTCTTGCCACTACAGTTACTTGTGAACTTTTCTCTCCCTTTTTCTTTGCCAAAATAACTTTTAGGTTTTCAATAATTGTTGGAATAGGGCCCATATCTAGACTTTAAGTCTAATTTTTTTTTTAATTAACCGATATTTTCTGTATCTTGAGAAACAGTTTTAGACAGTACTAATTTAGCGGATTTTTAAAGAAATTTGGGGTGACTAAACATTGATCGGCTGTATTAACAGTGAGTATAACAAAGCGTTAGTTGTCTCGTGAGAATTCGTTTTTAGAAGGGAGTGAGGGTTTGTGCCGAGAGAGCTGCTACTTTTCACTGCTAGGCAAGTTAGCCTTATGGAGCACCAGGGTTTCAGGATCTTTTCGACTGAATGAAAAAAGATAGAATAATAGTCCATGGAAATCACAATATATGACCTTGAATTCCAAAAAACGTTGCAGAAAAAAATTAACGTCAGAAGCAGAGTAAGCATTGGATGTCATTCTAAACCATCTGGGGAAACAAGATTTTCTCTTTTCATTTGGATGTTTTTTAAATGAAACATATTATTTCATCAGAATTTGTCCTTGTTTTGCCCGTAATTCAGATATAACTTGTTTATAGAGTCAGAGCTCAAAACTCTCAGTTGTCCACAGGAAACAAAATTCTGAACTGACTGATCAGAGAGGCTTCAGAGCCAGGTCTTCTTTCCTGGCATCTTCCTGACTGCTGTTACCTTCATGGTATTAGAAGAGCTCTGTCTCATCACAGGACCAGCCCAGTTGGTGTAAACCTAGATTCATGTAGGGAATTGGCCTTGGCCAAAAGACAGATAGACCTGAGAATCTGGCATGTGGGAGGCAGGTGTCAGAGTTGTGTTTCTGTTTTGTTCTTTGCATATACTCTGTTCATCTTCCTTTACCTCCAGGAAAATGTAAAGCTATTATCAGGAATCATCCTTAACCCACGTCTAAGAATTTAGATTCTAAGAATTTTAGTTGAGCAAATTAGTATGAGTAAATTATGATCCCATGGTATGTGTATATCTGACTTCATTAATTTATTCTATAAAATATCATTCCTAGTTGTTGCTACACCAAGATCAAATGGTGCAAAAAATAACACTGGATTGCATAATGACATATAAACATCCACATATCCTCCCTTACAGGTAAGTTATTTGAAGCTAAAGAGATATTTGGGGGGCTGATTTTTAATCTTTCTACCAGACATCTTCTTATAAAGTAATTTTATAAAGGCCGAGGAAATTTCCCTCTTTTCTAAGGTGATCATAATGCTATTTTCAGGTAAGAAATGAAAACTGGAAGTATATTTGTTTGTTAAGAGTGCTTCTCCATAGATAATAAGGTAGGAGAGAGAATATTAATTGAAAAATATGTGTTGAGGTGGTTATATCATTTCTTCTTGCTTATACAATGTCATAAAATCTTGGTGATTACTTAGGGAGTCATCATAATCACACTCTAAGAACTGAAGAAAGCTTTCATATGCTTTTTTAAACAGCTGAATTATTGACTAACTCCTTATAATCCCTTTTACCTTTTAAAATTTGAAAACTTGCCATTTTGGAAGGTATTTGTGTGAAGACTTTCCTTTATGGATGTCAACTACAGCATAAACTATTCTTAATACCTATTTCATTTATATATGTATAGTACTCTATTAATTATATTTTTTTAAAAAGTATTATTGATTAAGTGATGATTTGTGCTGAATTCTATTTTTAAAGGGAAAACTTACAAAGATTGCTTGAAGACAGAAGCTTTAAGGAAGAGATAGTGCATTTTAACATTTCTGAAGATAATACAGTAGTGAAAGCAGCCCACCGAGCAGATCTGTTTCCCATTCTGATGAGGTATTTATACACTTTCAAAACTGATTTTTTAAAAGTTCGTCACAAAAACAATTGTGAGTATCGTATTATGATTCTTTCAGCAGTTGTAATGGAATATTTCATTTTGAATTTTATTTAATTATTTACTTTTAAAATTGGTCTTTTGGGGAAGTCAAATTGTTATAGAGACTTATTTTAAATATTTTGTCCCTAACATGAGGAAGGATCTTGCCATGGTGTTATTTTAATAATACTGTTAAAATTAAATGCAATATTTCTCTAAGGTTTGCTATTGAGAAATAGTATAAATAATTCATTCATTTGGTATGTAACTAATTATGAGATATAAAAACTATTGATTTGTGTTATTTAACCATCCACGTTTCAAAACTTTATTACTAGTTTTCATAGTTTTCATTGGATTTTCTGGGTCAAAAAATAATAGTGAATAACAGTCATCGGTCAGGTTGTTAGTCCCCTGTTTCAAAACCCTTTGAGATCCCATTTTACTGAGAGTAGCAAAGGGAATCCTTACTACGCCTCTAAGGGCCTGGTATGACCTAGGCCAGACCCACCTGTCTCACGACATCTCTTCCATTTACCACCCCACTCAGAGCCCATTCCACAACCTTTCTTCACAATACTTAGTCATCCAGCATAGCCTCTTTTCTTATTGTGTATCTCCCCTGCTAGAAGGCAAACTCCATGGCTCTTAGTAAACAGTGGTCAAATGAATTTTGTGTTCTCTTTTATGATATAAATCCCTCTTTTTCTGTTTTTTAATTTACGTATTCCTTACAGAGCCAGAAGAATTAACTGTGGTAGTAGTGGTTGCGGTTATCCTTGTCTTGCTACTGGCTCTAACAGTGATGTTTCTAGAGCAGTCGTTCTTAAAGTGTGGTCTGCTCCTTCTTGGTGGGGGCTGTCCCAGAGATGTTCTCAGGAGGTCCAGGAGGTTAAAACTTTTCTCATACTACTACTAAGACATTACCTTTTCCATTGTGCTAACATTTGTGCTCACCAGGCAAAAGCAATGATGCGTAAAACTCTGGGTGCCTTAGCAGGAATCAGGACAGTGGCTCCCAGCTGTGCTAGCCATTCTTCATTGCCACAGACCTGGAGTTTTAAAAAAATAAAATAAAAAGCTGGTTTCATTCAATGCCCTTAGATGACTCTTGAGCCTTGAGTACTTGTCTTTTTATTCTTCTATATGCAAAACTGGGAGGTATGCATAAGACACTTCTGCTGCTCACTTGTTCCCATGGAATTTTTTTCATGTTTTCCAAGTAACTGATGCATGTTACAGGATCATTCATGGGTAAAGATCTGTTCAAAGTGCAAGATAGACTGATGGATTTTAATGTAACAGAGTTCACAAAGTTCACTGATATGGTTTCAGATTCCACCTTGCAACCAGCCTTTAAGAAACTGCTTCCTGTTGAGGTTTGGTGTAGTATCAAAGTGGAATATCCACAGTTATCTGAAAAGAATCATCTGAAAGTTTATAAAACATTTTTCCCTTCTCCAACTACATATCTGTGTAAGGCTGGATTTTCTTCAACCACAATATATTGCAACAGATTGAATGCGGAAGCAGATATGAGAATTCATTTATCTTCTAATAAGCCAGGCAATAAAGAAATTTGGAGGAAAAAAAAAGTAAAACAATGCCTCTAGTCTCACTAATTTTCGGAGGGACGGGTTTGGAATATATAACTAATTTTTATTAGAAATGTTACTTTTGCTAACTTGTTTTAACCTGTGCTATGATAAATATCAATAGATAAAACTCACATATACAAAAGCTCTTCAATAATTTTTAAGATTGAAAAGGGATCCTAATATTGAAGAGTTTGAAAACCATTGTCTTTAAAATTTGAATGTTAAGTCAGTAGTTTTATCATGCTAAGAAAGTAGCTTTTATTACTATGTTATTTAGTATTTCTGCTAAATGGATGTTGAATTTTATTAGAATGACTATTAACCATGTATTAAAATGATCATATTAACTTTTTTCTATGAGCTATTGATCTGTATTAATCTAATAGATTTTACTAATGATTCTTTCTTGCATTCCTGGTATAATCCTTATTCAGCTTTAATATCGTTGTAATGCAGCACTGGGTACTGTTTTCAGAAATGTCATGGGGTTTTTTCCCCCAGTTATTTATTTACTTATTATTACTGAAGTATTTATAATATGGTGTTAGTTTCAGATGTACAGCAAAGTGATTCAGTTATATAGTTTCCTGTGCTATACAGTAAATCCTTGTTGCTTATCTATTTTATGTATAGTAGTTTGTATCTGTTAATACCACACTCCTAATTTATCCCCCTCCCCTTCCCTTTCCCCTTTGGTAATCATAAGTTTGTTTTCTATGCCTGTGAGTCTGTTTGTTTTGTATATAGATTCATTTGTATTATTTTTTAGATTCCACATATAAGTGATATCATATAATATTTGTCTTTGTCTGACTTACTTCACTTGGTATGATAATCTCTAGGTCCATCCATGTTGCTGCCAGTGGCATTATTTCATTCTTTTTTATGGCTGAGTAATATATATATATATATATATATATGTTTATATATACACACACACACACACCACATCTTCTTAAACCAGTCATCTGTCACTGGACACTTAGGTTGCTTCCATGCCTTGGCTACTGTAAATAGTGCTGCTATCAACATTGGGGTGCATGTGTCTTTTCAGAAAAATTAGAGTTTTCTCCGGATATATGCCCAGGAGTAGGATTGCTGGATCATAAGTTAGCTCTATTTTTAGTTTTTAAGGAACCTCCATACTGTTCTCCATAGTGGCTGTACCAATCTACATTCCTACCAACAGTGTAGGAAAGTTCCCTTTTCTCTACACCCTCTCCAGATTTTATTATTTGTAGACTCTTTGATGATAGCCATTCTGACAGGTGTGAGGTGATACCTCACTGTGGTTTTGATTTGCTAGAAATGTTGTGTTTTTTGTTTTTAGGCAATATTGGTATGTAGTTTATTTCTCTTCCTTAATCCATCTTGATATCACAACTATACCACCTTCATAAATGAAAAAGGACTGTTTCCTTCTTTCTCTCTGCTGTGAAACTATATCACGGGGATTGTTTTTCCTTGAAAGTTTTAAAAATTCATCTGTAAAACTATGTGAGCTCCAAGTTTACTCATTTATTCAGGGTTTCTTAAGTTCCTTTTGCTTATCTATATGTGTGTTTTTTCCAGAAAATTACCCATTTAATTGAAATCTTTCCAGTTTCCTTATTTTACTTATAGTTATGCTCTTATTTTACTTCCTTTTAATCTATATATTCTTGTTTTCATTTTTCCTTGATTAGACTTACCTCTGGCTTGCCTATTTTATTGCTTTTTTTCTCTTCCAAAGAACCACCTTCTGGCCATTGTCTTTATTATTTCCTTCTTCCTGCTTCCCTTAGCCTTGTGTTTGTTGTTGTTATTTTAAAATTTCCATATTAAATATCTAATTTTTATTTTCATTCTTCCTTGTTTTAGAATGTATCCATTTAAATCTGTTGAGTTGCTATTCTAGCCTTTTAGGAAAACGAAACAACTGTGTTTTAGGGTTAATGTGCAGATAAATAATGTTTTAGGATGAATGTGCAAACAAATAACATTCTTTGGACTTTTTAGAATTTTGTATGGCCGAATGAAGAATAAGACTGGGAGTAAAACTCAGGGGAAATCTGCTTCTGGCACCCGCATGTCCATCATTCTGAGGTTCCTCGCTGGGACCCAGCCCGAAGAGATCCAGATATTCTTAGACCTGCTGTTTGAGCCTGTGAAGCACTTCAAGAATGGTAGCTATCAACTAGCTGCCGCTCTGCATGCATGTTGTCTGCTCAGACCTCTGCTGTCTCAGGCTGTTTCCCACGCTCTTGGGCATCTTTCTAAGGGGGTCACTCTTCCTAATCTCGAAGGTGGTCTTTTTGCTGACATGCAGTTTATTTTAAACTTTGATTGAATTAGGTGGAGCTAACAAATGATCCTGGGGATTATCGTCACCCCTGTGCTAATAAGCCCCTGATTAGAAAATGTGTATTTTTTGTTGTTATTGTACATTTAGGCCATTTGAAAAATGATGCTTATCCATATATGATGAATACGTTTCTCCTTAGAAACTTAAAGCATGCTGCAAAATTAATCTTAATTGTCTTGGCACGTATTCATTCACTGAATCATTCATCTATTGCGTAATGATTTGTTGAATACCTCCTGCACCCCAGACACTCTGTTGAATATAGAAAAATGAATATTTATAATCTCTGCTCTCAACCTCATGGTCTAAACAAAGTGTATTAGTAAGTGTATACAATGAGCTGTGATGCTCTGTGCTATGTTCTCCAGTATGCGATGTTAGTAATTAATAGTAATAATAATGGCTAACATTTACTGAGTTCCTACTTCATGCCAGACATTATGACAGGCCCTTTACGTACAACTCAGTTGACTGTTAAAACAGCCACATTAGGTTTCAGTGCTTGATTGTCCCCATTTTATACATAAGGAAACTGAGGCTTAGAGAGGTAAGTGTTTTGCCCATGGTGAACCTGGTATTTGAACACAGATCTTCCCACTACAGTACCTCTGCTCCAGTCTTAAAATTGCTTTGTTTTGGGCAAACATAGATATTTATTTATAGGGTAATGTGTTGCGCTTTTTTCCCCCCTTGGGGGGTGGGGGAGGGGAGGGGATAATAGATATAGCTGTTAAAAGGTTTTCATTCAGTATAATATGGTCCTGTGAAGGAAGCTGGCTGTAATGAATAGAAGAGGTTTTGTTCAGTGTAATAGCCTCTATTGTAAGAGGGTAGCTATTAATGGTACCCTTATGGATAGACTGTTTTGGTGTATGAATCAGTAAGCTCATGATCTCATACCAGTTGGTTTGAAGTAAAGCTCAAGCAATAACAATTCAAATCTTTTAAGTAAATTATGAAATCAGTATGGTACCTGTTTATAAAGGACCATTTTATTTATTTATCAGGGGCTGCAAGAGAAATAAACCACTTGATTCTCAGCCTTAAAGGAGCTTATAATGTAACAAGACATTTTCCTTGAAACTGCTGAAGATAGCAGAGTCCATGAAAGCTGAGAGGGAGAAAATGTGTGGAAAGTTGATAGATGGAATAAAATGGAATTCCTTAGGTTTTGAGGAATAGTATAAATAGGGTGAGAACTGGGCTTAGAGGCTTAGTTCTGTCACAAGTTTCTTACTTTCCTTTACTACCCAGTTTCCTCATCTATAAAATGATAGTAGTAAAAGCTACCACATCTAGCTCATTGAATGTTGGGTAAGAATCAAAAGGAGAAAAAATACAAGTGAAGTACATTATCATCTGTAAATAATTATAACTGTAGAAAATGCTGTATTATTGAGGGAAAGTGAAAGGAAGCTATAATTATAAATAGTAACAAACTAATATTTCCCTTCACATGCTATCTCTGCTCCTCTCTGTTTCACTAGGAGAATGCCATTCTGCTGTCATTCAAGCAGTAGAAGATTTGGATTTGTCTAAGGTTCTTCCTTTGGGTCGTCAGCACGGTATCTTAAATAGCCTTGAGATAGTATTAAAGAACATTAGTCATCTGATCAGTGCATACTTACCAAAGATTTTGCAGATACTGCTCTGCATGACCGCAACTGTATCCCACATCCTTGATCAACGAGGAAAGGTGAGAGAGATTCACTTTACACGCTTTCTTCTCGGGTAAAAGTCTGTGTCTTACTTGGGAAATTGGTTGGGGCCTGAATATCTAACATCCTTCTAGGTTAATTCTTTCTTATGTAAAGTATCTCTTTATTTATTTATTTTTTAAGTATTTTTCTTTCTTTCTTTTTTTAAATTTAATTTAATTTATTTATTTATTTATTTTTGCCTGCGTTGGGTCCTCGTTGCTGCGCGCAGGCTTTCTCCAGTTGCGGCGAGAGGGGGCTACTCTTCACTGCAGTGCGTGGGCTTCTCATTGCAGTGGTTTCTCTTGTTGCGGAGCACGGGCTCTAGACGCGCGGGCTTCAGTAGTTGCGGCGCGTGGGCTCAGTAGTTGTGACTCGTGGGCTCTAGAGTACAGGCTCAGTAGTTGTGGCTCACGAGCTCTAGAGTGCAGGCTCAGTAGTTGTGGTGCACGGGCTTAATTGTTCTGCGACATGTGGGATCTTCGCAGACCAGGGCTCGAACCCATGTCCCCTGCATTGGCAGGCGGATCCTTAACCACTGCACCACCAGGGAAGCCCAAGCATCTCTTTAAAACCTTCCCTATAATGGGAATCTTCACTGTTATAAATATTTATGAATAGCTAGAAAATGCAGATTATAGCAAGCGTCTATTTAAAAAGGAGGTGAAATGGTAGGAAGGGAGTTAGTTCTGTATACGTCTCAGAACAAAGTCCGAGGTAGTTGAGCTGATGTTTCTTAGATCTTAATTTCAGGAACCTAAAAGTGTAGGACATCTTCTAACTCTCATTTAATTCAAAGTGGTTGGAGAATGAGTAGAATACTGTTAGCACTGTCCTTGTTATTTTGAGATAGAGTTTCCCAGACCTCTTTTAAAGGTAAATGCTTGCCTATTGTAAGTGCAATGTTTTAAATAAAGGTAAGTAGCAAGATCGGGCAAGACAAGTCAGCTAGCTAACTGCCAGGAGGCTTCGTGAGTTGGTGCTTAGGAAATGTTTTCTGAATTATATTCAAGACAATATATTTATGTTTTGTTGAAACAGGTATGTGGATATAAGTATAGTCATTGGAGTTTAGGAAAACTTAATGTTTTTATGGACTGACTGAAGGCTTCTTGGAGAAAATGGGACTTGAAGTGAAAAGCCAGACTCAGATGTCTGCTGTCGATTCTCAATTAATGACAAATAGGCACAGTTTTAATTTGGCTAAAATTCATTTCATTTGTTTTAGGGATATGCCTGATGAACTGCCTCTCAAATACAGTCATAACTAAAAATTGACAGCCAAAGTTTTACACTGCTTTTTCAGGCTATGCATGGATATAAATCTGCTTTAGTAATGAAATAATATTCTCTGGTTAACAAGATCTACAGATTTAGAATATACCTTCCATTTTGGTAGGCACTATTTTATTTTCATCATTCTTTCATTCATTCCTTCAACAAATGTTAATTGAGCCCCTACTGTTTGTCAGGCACTGTACTAAGCATTGGGGTGAAGCAGCAAACAAAAGTTCCTGTCCATTTAATTATACAGTAAATACTTATTTCACACCTACTATCTGCCAGACATTGTTGTAGGTGGAGAACGAGATGGTAAGGCCTCCGTATCTTGGGGAGAAGGTTATAGATAAATACAAAAATAATCAGAATAATGCCAGATGGTAAGTTCTAAGAGGAAAATAAACTCAGGAGGCTCCTCTACAGATCTCTTAAAATCCTTCTCTGTGTCGCTGTCTCTTCTCCAGTACTCTGCCCTGTGACTTCTAGCCACCTTGGCCTCCCCAAGTCGCACAACTGTCTCCTCATTTTAAGAAGATTGTTGGATTCTCCCTGGGCTCTTCCTTCCCACACCAAGGCCTGAAACCCCGCAGGCAGGACGCCGGGGAATGTGTAGGACTCATCTCATCTGTTTCCCCTCTCTCAGGGATTACTGTCCTCTGTTGCCTGCTGTCCAGTGTCCAGAAATCGTTGTTTCATATATTCTGTTCAGCTTTTTAGTGTCTTGAGAGGCGAGGATAAAATCTGATCCCTGTCACTCCATCTTGACTAGAAGCAGTAAAACCACACGAAAGGAGAAGGCAGAACAGTCCTCTGACTAACACAGGGCTGGAAACAGCTCGTGTTCCCAACAGCCAGAGCAGAAACCTCATGAGACCTGGGGCATCAGGGAGAGTCCTTGGAAGGGGATTGCCTCAGTAGTGGAGCCAGATTAGCCCAAGCATAAAGGCTGCTATGACACCACCTAACAAAGCTTGAGAAGATCAAACCTTTTCCTAATAAATTAACTGCATCCCTGTTCAGAAACTTTTAGATGATTTAAATGAAACTAGAATTCAGAGTGTCTGACATCCAGTCAGGTATTACCAGGCATGCAAAGAAAGAGGAAGATTTTGCCCATAATGAAGAGAAAAACCAATGGATAGAAGCAGACCCAGAAATGACACAGGTGATAGAATCAGACAAGGACATTAAAACAGCTGTTAGACATACACTCCATACATTTACAAAAGTAGAGGAAAGCATGAGCATGTTAGGGAAAGACATGAAGATGTAAAGAATTTAAAATAAAATGAGGGAATGTGGTAGGAAGTGACCCATCTGGAGGTGGATGGGTGCTGCTTTTACTAAGGTGTTCAGGGCCATCTCTAAAGAGGTGATATTTGAGCTTACACCTCCCCAGCCATTGGAAGAACATTTCAGGCAGAGAAAATGACTAGTAGTACAGAGTCCTGAGGTGGAACATCCTTGACACATCCTGAGAAGAGACAGAAGGCTGAGGTGGCTAGAGCACAAGGAGCAAGATATGTAAGATGAGGTCAGGAGGCGGGTAGAGCCTCGTAGGCTGTGACCAGGAGCTGGATTTACTCTGAAGTGTACTCGGGAACCTCTGAGAGGTTTGAAAGCAAGGGAATGATAAGGTCAGTTGGATGTTTCAAAAATATCACTTTGCTTGGTGGAAAGAGGCTGTGTAGGGCCAGGAGTGGAAGCTGAAAAGGGGTCTTAGAAGTTTTTTTGGCTGTTACATGAGAGCTTCAGGACCATAGGGAGAATTGTGTGAGAATTTTAGTTTTTACCTTATAGTGAGGGATAGTGACTACCTATATATGGCTGTGTTAAGTCATGAAACATTACAGGTTGTATAAACCCTCTGTAAGTCCTCTGACTTTCTGGTTAACCTAGAAGATGTTACTCAGGAATGCAGCCTTTCTCCTGAGTCAACAATCAGTAACTCAAAGGATCATTTATGCAATTTCACAGTTCATTAGACAGTGAGGTGCTAGCCTTCCAGACACGTAGGAGCTTTCTTTTCTGTTCTGTTCTTTTTTTTTTTTTTTTTTTTTTTTTTAATTCTTGGACAAGTCCAAGGAATTCCTTGAGGTTCTGTAATGAATTATTGCACGGTAATATGCTCAAGTGAGTTACAGTTCTACATTTGTGTGTTTGAGCTAAGTTACACATTTACTTTTTTGTATCTTTCAGATCCTCCAGGGCATTGACTGATGCTGAAATAGGTGTCTTGAGGGTTCTTGAGGGTCGTTTTGGTTTGGGTTTGGTTTTTTGTGTTTGTTTTTGTTTTGTTTTGTTTTTGTACATTTAAGCAATGAAGTAATTTGTAAATGTCCATAAACTCAGTCATATGGACTGTTCCTCTAGGAATTAAAGTCTGCAGTTGCTCATTTTCAGGATTTTTCTCTAGTTTACTCAACAATTAGTGAGAAGTCTGGGCAGCTGATTACAAAAGAGAAGAGTACATGCAGATCCTACTTGATTGGATGGGAATAGGGGAAAGGGAGGGGTCTGATTTGGTGTCATGTTTGCCAAGGTTAGTTTCTTACTCCTCTGGGGGATCATGATACCATGCTTTTTCAAATATCAGTAATAGTTTTTATTTTTCACCAAACATGATCTAGCAGATAATGAAAATATTGCCAGTAGAATTGAAGCAGAACAGAATGACTTGTAATTGTGTCACCTTCTTATGCTTGCCTGTCATCTCCTCTCTTTGTAACTCGTATAATGAGATAATTAGCTAAAAGTGAATGGTAGAAACTTGATGGGTATGTGAACTATCATGATTCCTCAGTCTTTTGCATAGCAAAGTAATGGCATCCTTATTCATATTCTCTTGAATTTAAAATGTACAGTTTCAGAAAAGTAAAACAATGTAGAATACAAAACAGCTGTTCCCACTGAGATTTTGTTTTTGCCTAAGGACACTTAGTGTGATTTTACTGGGCCTGATAATAGAACACATCTCACCACTTGGTTTTTTTAAGTATGCTTTCCCCTCTTGTTCAATAAGAAAAGCAATATGACTTACTCAGCTGGCGCTTCCACGTGGATCAGAGCTTCATAACAGGATCCCAGCTTGATTCTTCACCACCTGAGCAGGAGTGCCTCCCCGAGGAGTCAAGAATAAAAGCGGTATCTTTTTAATAGAAGATCTTTATTTTACAGATACAGCTGAGGTTTATTAACCCACTGAAAAATTTAAGACGTCTTGGAATCAAAATGGTAACTGATATCTTTTTGGATTGGGAGTCCTATCAGTTCAGAACAGAAGAAATTGATGCTGTATTTCATGGTGCAGTTTGGCCCCAGGTAAAGCTTGATTTCTGTGTTCTGCCTGGATACCTTCTGCTTTTTCCTTTAATACTGCTTCACCAGCACAGTCTGCACCCAACCACGAAGGCTAATCCGGGTCTTTTCTTTCACATCAAGCCTTTCTTTGCTTCTGCAAGTTTTAGAACGCTATCTTTGCCTCCACTATCACCTAAAGCTCCAGAGCTAGTTTCTCCAATACCATAGCGTTTATACTTAAGGCTAATTTGAATATGACTGTTGTCTCTTAAGCAAATGTAACCTAACTTTTGTAGCACCTCACATAGCATGCCTCTGGGTTTTGACAAGCATGAGGGAAAATACACAGGGTTTTTTGTTACTTATTTCCTTGTTTGATTTCTCTGGTTGTCCCCACTTGGTGATGATAACTGGTGTAGTTATAGCTAAGACTGTAGGAGAGACTTGATTTTAGGAGAGATTTCTCACTACTCAGTTTGTCCTTTAAATGTTTATCTCTTGGCTCTTTTATCCTCTGGTGTGATTTCTGTTCTTGTTCTGCTTTTTAGTTGTTTGGTTTTTTTCTACAATTCTGTGTATGTTCTTATTTTGTATTCTGTTTTTATTTTGTGTCCTAGATCAGCAGGCTTGGATCTGAGAGTCAGTATTCTCCTACTCCTCTGCTGAAACTAATTAGTATCTGGTGCAGAAATGCAAGGTATAATCTTTTTTTTTTTTTTTTTTTTTTTGCCTTTAAAAAGGGCAGTGTTTTAGACCAACTGGTCAAGGGAACTAATAATGTAATTTATGCTCTTTCCACACAGTGACCTACTTTCAGTGCAGTTAAAAAGAATAAGGCAGTTGAATCTCAAAATACATAGTTTGAAGAAAAATACAAGTTGCTGAATGATAGGTGTAGTGTGTTCCAGGAAAAATGCTTTTATATGTGTATGTATGTGTGTATAAATATAAAATGAAATAGAATATGGATCAAAGCTACATGAGAAACAATGTCACCATAGCATGTGGAGGTTTGGTGAGCTGGAATGGGGAACGGAGACTTTTCATGATATATCTTTGGAGTGTTTGAATTACTTATAACAATAAAAAAAGGAAAAAATAGATAAAACATTTTGCAATTTAATATAAATTAAAATTGTAGAGTGTATATTATATCAAGACTTACACATTTTTGGCTATTTTTACAATTTCATTAAAACTTGAAAATTAGGGATTTCCCTGGTGGTCCAGTGGTTAGGACTCTGTGCTTCCACTACAGCGGGCCCGGGTTCCATCCCTGGTTGGGGAACTAAGATCCCTCAAGCTGCGTGGCATGGCCAAAAAAAAAAA
The DNA here is from genome assembly GCF_028564815.1 of Eubalaena glacialis. NCBI lineage: Eukaryota > Metazoa > Chordata > Mammalia > Artiodactyla > Balaenidae > Eubalaena > Eubalaena glacialis. Next base: position 20,781,574 of record NC_083726.1, on the reverse strand, counting down.
TTGAAAATTGAAAATCAGTAGTACTGGGGGGCTTCCCTGGTAGTGCAGTGGTTAAGAATCCACCTGCCAAAGCAGGGGACATGGGTTCGATCTCTGGTCCGGGAAGATCCCATATGCCGCAGAGCAACTGTGCCCATGCGCCACAACTACTGAGCCTGCACTCTAGGGCCCGCGAGCCACAACTACTGAAGCTCGCGTGCCTAGAGCCCGTGCTCCTCAACAAGAGAAGCCACCGCAGTGAGAAGCCCACGCACCACAACGAAGAGTGGCCCCCACTCCACAACTAACGAAAGCCCGCGCACAGCGACAAAGACCCAGTGCAGCCAAAACTAAATAAATTTTTTAAAAAAGAAGAAAATTAGTAGTATTGGGATTGATATGGCTGTTCTTCCAATGTGTAGTGATTGTATCAACAGTTTGATTTGACCTGGCAAAGGGAAAAACAGATGTGAAACACACTAGGTAGTTATATCATCACCCAAATATTACAATTTTGCATGTTTGCGTAAAAATAAAAGCTGCTTTGTAATTTGCATTCTGTCTTTTTCCCGGTTCCCACTTAAAAATTTCACAAGCTTTCTGGATTTTCTAGGTCATTGTCTTCTATTCTTTGTAAAATTCCATCTAAATATGCATACAGCGCTCATGGTCACAAGTCAATATCCTTTTGTGGACATTATGAGCCATTTACAGAACCTTCATCTACTGATGGTTCAGAGATGCTGTGTTACAGACCAAATGCATATTTACTGAAGAATGTGGGAACTTTCAGTAAAGTGGGAATGTGGGAAACCTATTTTATTTATCTCAGTGATGGAAACAGATTTAAGTTTGCCCTGATCTATTTTGAAGAATGAAAGATAGAATAAAAGAAAATGTGTTTATTATTGATTCAATGATGTTAAAATCTTGGCATCAGTTTTTACAGAATTGGGATCATACCATATAGCTAGCTTTTGATTTTGTTTTTTTCATGTAAATTATGTCATGAACATTTCCCCGTGTCATTAAATAGTCTTCAAAAACAATACCTTGCCATTGTCTTCCTCAGGAAAGCCTGTTTTATTTTTACTGTCATAAGGGCTCTTTTCATTTATTTCCCAATTTGAGAAAGCAATTTCATATCTTGTTTTTTCATTGGACATTTATAAGCAGCACTTCATAGGCATACTTGAGAAATGTTTTATAGTTGTGTCATTGTTACACAAATAAGCCATGAAGGACTTTCATCCAAGAAGACTTTACAGTAGTGACTTGGTTTATATATTAGTTGGGTCCTTACTCAAGTATAGATCCACATCATTGGATGCCACCTCATTCTCTTCTACAATTTCTCTCTCGTTGACAATGGAGATATAATATATAAAGTATCTTGCTTGGTGCCTGTGCATACTATCCCCAGTATCTGTTGGACAAAGATGTATGAGTATAACCCCTTAGAACTTTTCTTTCAGTCTGTCAGGACTAAGTATGTTAAAGTGCTTGAGCTCTTTTTCCAGTGATGATGAATTGGTAAAGCCAAACTATTTGAATTTTTTCAGTTTGGCCTTCCTACTGATTGTTAGGATTGCATCTCTGGCTGTAAAACAATTGCTAGTTTGCCCGTGGCTGGAAAGCTTTTGTGTTCTCTACCTTTTTGGGTATCGTTTGTGTGAGTCTTTCATTACTGGGGATGGATTCATCTCCCTCCCTTGACAAATGATCCTAATCTGAATGTTGCATATCCTAATTCAGCAAATATTTGTTGGTCTGTGGTCTGTACTCCTAATTTTCATGTTGTAGTACATGGTTTTTATGTGAGCATATAAACATTCATATTCTAGAAGGCTTATAATTGAAAAATGCCTGTCTTTAATACATTCCTTTTAGAACTAGGGTTTAGACTGCGGTTCACAGCTCAGCTGTACGACTTATTAGCTCATTGGCTTTAGACAATTCTCAATTTCTTCATCTGTAATGTGGAGATAAGGATACCACCTTAACATAGAGATGTTGTGAGGATTAAATGAGAAATATACATAAAGTGCGTAGATAACATAATGTTTGTATGGTGCCTAGAATTATTATCCATCAAATTTTAGATTTTAAAGTAATTTCCCTTCTGAGTAATCTTATTAACATTCATATGCACACATACACATATATATTCATTAAACTCTATGAAAATTCATATGGAACATGTTTTTAGAAATAAACGTATTGAAAAAGAAGATGACTATTTTAATGTTTTTTCTTGCAGATATTTCCCTTTCCTGGCTAAACAGAAACCTGGGCACCCGGAATGTGATATCCTGACCAATGTTTTTGCGATTCTCTCAGCAAAGAACCTCTCTGAAGCCACAGCTAGTATTGTGATGGAAATAGCTGATGACCTTCTTAGCCTTCCAGATTTTGAACCCACAGAAACAGTTTTGAGCTTACCGGTGACAGGATGTGTATACACAGAAAGTGCAGATGGTATGTAAGCTGTACAGAGCAAACGATTCTTATACTTCTGAGGTATCATTTGTGCCCTCAGAATGGAAAAGTTGATAGAATCTGACTCTTTTTATAACTTACGCTATTAAAAGAGTTTCTTTTCTCTAGGAATTAATACCAGTTTTTATAAGCTGAATTTTCTTTGCAGTAGGTAGAAATTCGGATTATTTACGCTCCAGAAAGCTCAACTACCCTTCAGGACATTATCAGATGATTTCCACTGTCATGTCTCTGAATTCTTACCATATTATCCTAACAATTCTCCTACTACTACCAAAAATGGTTTAAATCCTCAAGGGTATCATATAAAATTTTAATTTAGCTAATGATATAGATGTTTTGACTAAGAAGAAAGTTATTTAGAGTTGAAATTTATTAAATTTTCATGGTAATTGAGTGCTTTCCTTTTCTGTCATTAGGAAGATATTGTACAGTTATCTTTTAGGAGCATAGTTAATTAAAATCAGTACATTTATCACTATTTCAGAGTCTATCACGACAGGAGGACGATTAATTCTACCTCATGTACCTGCAATTCTCCAGTATCTCAGCAAAACCACAATAAGTGCAGAAAAGGTGAAAAAGAAGAAGAATAGAGCACAAGTCAGTAAGGAACTGGGCATTCTTTCAAAGTAAGTGATATATTGGTTCTTAAAAGATAACATTACCACCTGTAGTTTTAATTTTTTTTAGTTATGCTTGGTTTTTCATTTAACAAGGTAATAAGCTAAAAAAGTTTTCAGTATTTTAAATGCCCTCCATTTTTAAGTTAATGTAGAATTCTCTTTCTCTGCTGAAATAAACCTTTTATGACATCTGCCTTTATTTAATTATAAAAGATAACAGACTTTTCAAAATTCTAAGGTAGACTAATAGATTTGCTTGTTTATTAGCCTTTACATGTTTTGTTCAATTAAAATTTTGAGTTATGTGAGATCACATAGTTGTGATTTTTTTTTTAAGTGTGATTGATAAAAATAATTTAAAAGAGCAGGTTGCTGTGTTTGTTCTTTTAAGAGTCAAGAAGATCTTGCAAGCGTTTTTAAAGATTCTCTTTAAAGATTCTCTACATACTACTAGACCTGGTAATATATAATTGTGATTTCTATAAAGTGCCTGGTTAGTAAATATGAGTGCACAAAATGATTCTATCTTAAAATCTAAATTGTTACAGGACTTAGTTGTTGAAAGTTTGTTTTTTCTGTTACTTTCAGCAACAATAAAAAATGATATATTAGAATCTTCCAGGAACTTCTTTTTAAATGTTTTATTTATACTAGTGTATTTCTAAGTTTTGCAGAACGGGAAACCATAGGAAATATACTTACTAAATTTTATCATAGGCTACGTGATAGTGAGAAGATGATGAGTGATTAGGCACCAGAAAGACTACATTTGAAAGACCTGCTCTACCACTTCCTTGCTGTGTGACATCAACTTCTCTGAGCCACAGTTTTCTCTGGGCAAAGTGGGGTTCATAATTCCTACATTATAGGGCTGTTTTGGGAGTTACATGGAAATGTTGTATATAAAGCCTAAAACAAGTCTCAGCACTTAAAATGTTGTTTCCTTGCGAAATAAGTAATTACCAATTACTAATTATAGGATTGGAGTTTACTATAACCCACCTACACAATCAGATGTTACAAAAGCAACAGAATAGTAGCCACCAACCTGAAGTTGGAGGGAAATAAAAGTGGGCACTGCTAAATAACTGAGTTAAGCTTTTTACACATACACACATACTTAAAAGCCACCTGGGTCTTTCATCACTGATGTTTTTTTACGAAAAGTTTAACTTCTTGGAGAAATACTCTTAACTTACATATCTTCCTTACATATCCCATTTTTTTTCCTTCTCCAGGATCAGCAAGTTTATGAAAGAAAAAGAACAAAGTTCTCTGCTTATTACGCTGCTCCTGCCTTTCCTCCACCGTGGCAATATTGCTCAGGCATGAATTGACAGCACATTTATTTGTCTTTGAAGTGGCACTTTATTATTAGGTTTATTTGTAAACAATAATTTTATTGGTTAGATTCTGTGATGTATTTATCCCAGAGTATTTGTGAAAAGACTTCATACAGAAACATAGAATTGAAAACAGAGGAGAAAAATTGGGACAGAAAGAGGAATGGGGGCAGGCGAGAAGGTGGAGACCTCATCATCTACCATTACAGTAAAAGTCTTCAACCCTTTATTTTCCTTTGTTTAGCTTCTCATCCATTTCAGGATTTTTCCCCCTCTCTGACTTTGATCAATAACAAATCTGCAACCTGAGACATGCATTGTTCTTAAATATGGTGACAGTGGCAAACTGAATGAAAAGTCAGACTGTTTTAATATTCAGGCATAGTTTAGAGTTTCTGATATGATTTTCAAACCGTAGTTCAGTCTTGATGAAAAGAGTCTTCCCATTTTGCACACTTATTTATAAGGCCTTAGGAGTTATACTGAATGACTCCTACTCAATAGTAATTCAGTTTAGAAGACCACAGATTTGTGAACAACCAGAAGTGTGTATTTTTCCTCAGCAAGTTCATTTTTCTTGGCTCTTTAACTAGAAAATAGAAATTATTTTTCAAAATCATGCATATTTCCTATTAGAATTAAAGGAAGAAACTGTTAATGGACACTATTATAGGTTTTTGGTTAAGTTAAAATGCTAAGTACTTTTAAAAGACTATGAAATAACTTTTGTAAGTACTACTACTTTTACTTCTTATTTATACTTATCTGTTTTCTGTGCTGTATTATATTAAAGCCAATTTGACCAGTTTTATAAATTACTGAAATACGATTTCTCTCAATATTTTTTCTTAAGGATACAGAGGTTGATATTCTGGTGACAGTACAAAACCTGTTGAAACATTGTCTGGAGCCTACGAGCTTCCTCAAGCCTCTAGCAAAACTCTTCTCAGTTATTAAGAACAAGTTGTCAAGACAGTTGCTTTGTACCGTTTTCCAGGTCTGTAATATTCATTTTTACCCCAAAATCACCCCTTTTTCAAAAGATAACTATGATGTGGAATGCATATTAGTAGCTTGCTTGGTGCTGATATGATGTTTCCATATATATTTGAGTGCGGCAGGGAGTCAAAGGGAGGTGGGCAGACAAGTTAAGGTTTTATTCACTAATAATATACTGCTTTCATTCCTTTTAGACTCTTTCTGATTTTGATAGTGGATTAAAATATATTACTGATGTTGTCAAGGTAAGAAAGAAAATCTTATGTCTCTTTTGCTTCCAAAGTATTATTATTCCTTATTTAATATTTATATACCTTCATTTATATGGTTTCAATGGCATTTCTCGTAGCTTAACGCCTTTGATCAAAGACATCTTGATGATATCAACTTTGATGTTCGCTTCTCAGCGTTCCAGACCATCACCTCTTATACCAAAGAGATGCAAACCATGGACGTTAACTACCTAATTCCTGTTATGCATAATTGTTTCTATAACATGGAGGTAGGTTTTTATAGCAAAAATTTATGATTTTTTTTATTGTTTTGATAATACGACTAAATGACCTAATTTCTTAATTTGGTTTGGAGCAGGATGGGATTTTTTTTTTTTTTTTGGGATGGGATTTTTAATAAAAAATTTCTTTTAGTTGTAGAATATTTTGTTCGGCAAAGACCATACTGTTATGCTCATGATTTGAAAGGCAGATATTTTGAATAAAATAATATATGTGGAAGCACTTTGAAAAGTCAAAAAGCTGTGTATTAGAATAGGAAAATCCACAGAGACAGAAAGTAAGTTAGTCGTTACCAGGAGCTATGAGGGGGAGGAGGAACGGGGAGAGTGACTTCTAATGGGTTTCCTTTGGGGGTGATGAAAATGTTCTGAAATTAGATAGTGGTGACGGTTGTAAAGCCTTCTGAATATACTGAAAACCATTGAATTGTACAATAAAAGGGTGAATTTCATAGTGTGTCAGTTAAATATCAATTTTTTAAGTTATGTAACTATATTATTTAACAGTTTGCCCTTTTATTGATATAGTAGAAATAAAAGAGGTTTGCAACTATATTAAGTGCCATGTTGCTAAAATGAATTAAAACTCAAAAATGTGGAAAATGAAACCCTTGGTTAATAGTTAACTATGTAGTGGCATCAGTAATCTTTTTGTGGCATTTTATAGTTGTTCATCTGATACTAAGGATTAAGTAATATAGGAAAAAGTAATCTCCCCATTTGGGCTCATTCTTCATATATCTTATCAAATTTCAACATGAGGGATCCTGAATCACTGCCTGGTTGGCTGAGTTAGGAATACTTTCTCTACACTCACAACCTACATTCCTTAAACCAGGAACTCTGAAGCAGCTAACCAGAATAATACCAGCCAACTCTGTCATTGTAAATGATCACCTGATTTTGAGTATTGAAAACTGGCTTTAGTGAACCTTTTGTTCTGTTTGCTTTGAGAAATAAAGCTAATTAAAAAGTACATCTCTACATCAACTATACTTCAATAAAAAATGAAAAGAAGAAGAAGAAAAAAAATCCATGACAGATAAAATACCAAATTTCTAAATAAAGGCAAAATCAGTAATAAAAAAATAGTAGTATTTTCTGAAATAACTGACACTTCTCAGTAAGCGTGACTTTTCAAAGTCACTTACTGTATTCCTCACAACCCTATGTTTGGTTCTTCCTTAAGTATGAAGTACCTGTGGGACATTTCTTAGTAGAGAGTTTTATACAGAACAGTGGCTAAATATTATAAACTCTTTCATTGGGAAATAATATTCAATATTATAGTTATTGTACAGAATAATTTGGGTTTTTTCCTGTGTCCAGTTAGGAGACATGTCTTTAAGTGATAATGCAAGCATGTGCTTGATGAATATCATCAAAAAGCTTGCTGCTTTGAATGTCACAGAGAAAGAATATAGAGAAATCATTCATCGTTCACTCCTGGAGAAACTGAGGAAAGGATTGAAGAGCCAGACAGAGGTATTGGGGTTTGCAATTAAGTACTACTATCTGTGGGTTTTGTTTTTGTTTTTCCCTACTTCTGCTATAGTTGTGTAGAAAAGCAGTCAGGCTTAGTACACTTAATTAAAATACTTGATTGTATAAATATTCAGCAAACTTTTAACAGCGTAGTAGGAACCGAAAAGACGGCAGTCACTTCTGATTTTATACAGTTTGTTGTTTCAGTGGGAATGTTTTACTTTTTAAAAAATTGTAATGACTTTTTTGGTGTTTCTTTGTATTACCTAAGAAGCAAATTCTTTTTAAAATTAAAAAAAAATTTTTTTTCTCAACTCGATGTTTGCAGAGTATTCAACAAGATTATACCACGCTGCTTTCCTGTTTAATTCAAACCTTTCCAAATCAACCAGAATTTAAAGACTTGGTACAGCTAACTGATTGCCATGATCCAGAAATGGACTTCTTTGAGAATATGAAGCACATTCAGGTAGAAGACAATTCTGCTTTTTTTTTTCTTGTCTATAAACAAGTGTTTCAAACCGTTATGTCTCATTTAAAAAGATATATTTTAGGGAATTCCCCGGCTGTCCGGTGGTTAGAACTCCGCGCTTTCACTGCCAAGGGCCAGGGTTCAATCCCTGGTCGGGGATCTAAGACTCCACAAGCCGCACGGCGCGGCCAAAAAAAAAAGTAAAAGAAAAAAAAAAGATATATTTTAATTTTCCCAAAAGTTCTGGGCTTCTCATTCCTTGGTCTTTGTGATCATCAAATTTGCATAGGAGATGATTGTTTCCTGGGGTCTGATTTCCTTGGTGGTGTCACAAACCACAATAATAGTGTCACCTTTCCCTGCCATTTCCTAAGAAGTTTAAATGCTCTAGGATCCATCGATAAAGAAATACTGTGGATTATGTCTCTGAAAGCAAATCAAGGCACAAGTGTTTGCTCATGTAACACATGGACTGTATTTCACTCTTTTAATCTTTTCATGGAAGAGGAACATGATACTGAAATGGAGCTGGTTGTAGTTGAGATTATTCAGTAACTAATTCATATTTTATCTGACTTGTAGATCCACAGAAGAGCAAGAGCCTTGAAGAAATTGGCAAAACAACTAATGGAAGGCAAAATTGTGCTGTCTTCTAAATCTCTTCAGAATTACATCATGCCTTATGCCATGACTCCAATTTTTGATGAGAAAATGATCAAGGTAGGGCATTAGATCTAGAAACCAGTAAGCTTCTCCCCGTACCATGACACACTTTTCCAAAATGTAGATGGGGTTGGTGGCATCCATACTGATGTTGTCACCGTAATTACAGGCCTAGAATAGTTCTAAAGCCCTTAAAATTGTGCCTGGCACTTGCTCTAAATATGGTGGCTATTATTTTATTTTTGCTATTATTAGCTCACAAAGGCCAACCACAAAATATTTCCTCGCTTAGAAATGATCACATTACTAAGATGGCATACTATTATTTTTGTATCATAGGCCTTAATTCTCATTGTTTTCCCAAATGGCTCATAAGAAATGAAATAAAACAACAGCTGCCTTTTCTTTAGCTCTATACCAGGTACAGACACAATACTAAGTACTTTAATATGTAATCTGATTTCATCCTCACAACAACTCAACCCTATGGGGTAGGGACTATTATCATTGTTTTATAGGGGAGTAAACAGAATATGTGAGGTTATAGAACTTTCTCAAAAACATATAGAGTCAGAACTGGTATTTGAACTCAGAATGTCTTCACTTTTATACCTCATAGTGCCTAAGAACAGTGCCTGGCACATGGTAAAGACTTGATAAATATTTAAGTCTAACTGAGATAATATCAGGATTTATGACTTGAATTTATACTGTTGATTATATGATCTTGTTCAAGGATAGGTTTCCTCTATTATTTCAGGATATTCAAAAAATTTTTAAGAATTTCTTAAGTGGATAAAAGAATGCATCCCTAAATTCCAGTTTGAAGAGCCAGTAAGCAGCTCAGAGTTAGATGGCAGTAAAATAGTAAAGAGGTGTAGATGAAAAAATAAATTATATTTAGCTTTAATTGGTATTGTTATGGTATACCTTTCTACAGTCTTTTGTTTTTAACCTATTTGTGATTTTACTTTTAAAGTTGGTTTCTTGTAGGTAGCATATAGCTGAATCTTGCTTTTTTTTTTAATCCAATCTGACAGTTTCTGCCTTTTAATTGGTTTTAGACCATTTGCATTTAATATGATTATTAATATGGTTGAGTTTAAATCTATGATCTTGTTATTTATTTTGCATTTGTTCTGTTTTTTTCCTCTTTCCTCCTTTTCTTCTTCTATTGGATTAATTGGATATCCTTATCTCTGTTGGCTTATTAGTTATCTTTGTACTATTTTTTTCATAAGTTTTACCTGTGTGTTAGTTTTAAACCACACAATACACTGTTGTTGTTTTTGCTTCAAACCATCAATTATCTTTTAAAGAGATCCTTAAAACTAAAGAAAAGATCTTTTGTATTTGCTTCCATATTTATATCAGTAATTTCCAGTGCTCTTCATTCCTTTGTGTAGATGCAAATACTCATCCTGTATCATTTTACTTTTGACAGGAAGACTTTCTTTAAATTTTTTGTAGTGCAGGTCTACTGGTAATGGATTCCTTCAGCTTTTGTTTGTCCTTTCTCATCTTTGTTTTTGAAAGATAATGTTTCTAGGTATGAAATTCTGATTTCACAGGTTTTGAGGTTTTTCCCAGTACTTTAAAGATACTACTCTACGGACTTCCAGTTTATATTGTTTCTAAAGGAAGTCATTCTTTGTTCCTCTGAGTGGAATATATCTTTTTTTTTTCCTGGCTGGCTTTAAAATTTTCTCTTTATCACTGACTTTAAGCCATTAAATTATGATGTGCCTTAGTGTCTTGTGCTTGGGGTTTGTTGAGCTTCTTGGATCTATAGATTTATAGTGTTTGTCAAACTTTGAAATTTTTGGCCATTACTTCTTCAAAGATATTTTTGGTTCCCATTCTTGCCTTTGGAGATTCCATTGTATTCCATTCCAAGTTGTCCCATAACTCACTGACACTCTTTTTTTTTAAATAGTCTTTTTTTTTTTCCTTCTGGGTTTCACTTTGTTTCATTTTTCTATTACCATGTCTTCAACTTCACTAATCTTTTCTTCTGCTCTGTCTAATCTACTGTTAATCCCATCCAGTGTATCTTCCCTCAGAATTGTCTTTTCCATCTCTAAAAGTTCAATTTGGGCCTTTTTCTTACATGTCTCTCCTTAACATGCCCGTGCTTTCCTTTCCCTTCTTGATTGAATGGAATATATCAATAATTATGTCAATTGTTTTAATATCTATGTCTGCTGTTAAGTCTGTATCATCTGTGTCATTTCTGTGTCCATTTTGATGGGTTGATTTTTCTTCTCATTAGAGTTATTTTCTGCTTCTTTGTATGCCTGGTAGCTATCTTTCAGATGCCAGACATTGTGAATGTGACTTTGCTGGGTGCTGGATGTTTTTGTATTTAAGTGTTGCTGAGAATTGTTTTCAGATGCAGTTGGGCTACTTGTGAGTAGTCTGGTCCTTTTTCTTTTTCAAATTTATTTATTTATTTATTTTTGGCTGTGTTGGGTCTTCATTGCTGCATGCGGGCTTTCTCTAGTTGTGGCGAGCGGGGGCTACTCTTCGTTGCGGTGAGCTGGCTTCTGATTACGGTGGCTTCTCTTGTTGCAGAGCATGGGCTCTAGGCAAGTGGGCTTCAGTAGTTGTGGCATGTGGGCTCAGTAGTTGTGGCTCATGGGCTCTAGAGCACAGGCTCAGTAGTTGTGGTGCACAGGCTTAGTTGCTCCATGGCATGTGGGATCTTCCTGGACCAGGACTCGAACCCATGTCCCCTGCATTGGCAGGTGAATTCTTAACCACTGTGCCCCGAGGGAAGTCCAGTTTGGTCCTTTTGAGGCTCGCTTTTAAGCTCTGTTAGGCAGGAGCAGCCTTTAGTCTGGTGCTTATTTGAACCCACCACCGAGGCACTAACTTTCTGAGTACCTGAATACCTAATGCTTCATGTATCATGAGGTTTTTTTACTCTGGCTGATAGGAACATGATCTGTTCTCGTCCCTGTGTGGTCTTAGATGAGTGTTTCATCTTTTCATTTTTGGTGGTTCTTTCCCTGTCTCTTCCTTACTCGTGTGTACTGATCAGTTCTCAGCTGAAGCTTAAGGAGCTCTTTCTCTGGGCAGCTTTTCTCTGTGTAGCTCTCTTCTGTCTGGTTCTCTGCCCTGAGGACTCTAGCTCCACAGCCTCAACTCTGCTCCCTTAACTCAGGGAGACATGGGGCCCTTTTTGGGTTTCTTCTCATGTGCTATGACCTGACAGTTATCCCCACACAATGAATTGGGGTAACTATACGGCTCATTTCATTTGTTTCCTTTCTCTCAGGAGTCACTGTCCTGCACTATTTGATGTCCAAAGTCTGAAAACTGTTTCATATATTTTTGTCTACTTTTCTGGTTTAAGGTGTGAGGGTAAATCCAGCTCCTGTTCTCCACTGTGGTCTGAAAGAGCTATCTCCGTTGCGTCGTACTTATGAATGCTCAGCGGTGCAATCTGTAGTTGATTCTGACATTTGTCAACTTTTACACATTGAATTTACTTCATTCAGTCTGTAGACTTGAACCAATCGGAGGTCTGAGTGGAATAGAAAGCAAAGTGTGTTAATATCCTTTAATGAGAGGAAGATGTCATTTCTTTCATTGACAGCATCTTTTCCTAGAGCTAGGGGAAAACAATGGAGTATAGTTTAGGCGTTCTTTCCTTTCTATAATTGCTGATCACCTACTGTCTAAGCTTTTTAATGCACCAAGTTAGCTGTGTACTTTATTTGCAAATACTTATTCTTATTGATGCTCTTGATTTGTTTTACAGCATGAAAATATAACCGTTGCTGCCACAGAGGTTATTGGAGCTATTTGCAAACATCTCTCTTGGTCGGCATATATATATTACTTGAAACATTTCATTCATGTCTTACAGGCAGGACAGATCAATCAAAAGTTGGGTGTCAGGTATGGTCAAACTGCTTATTTTTGTTTTGTTTTTAAAATGTAAATTTTGGATTATTTTCTGAAACAACCTTTGTACAATCTCAGTTTACTTTTATCTTGTATCAGTGAGGTGATACTAAGACTGAAAAAATACCTAAAACTGGTAAAAATAATTTTAATGTTTATCTTTAACTTTCCTCTCTTTTTAAGAGTCAAGTGATATTATTAATCAAATGAACATTTCTGTGAAAATTTTTTTAACAGTTTGCTAGTGATAGTGTTAGAAGCATTCCACTTTGACCACAAAACTCTGGAAGAACAAATGAGAAAACTTCAGAGTGAAGAGAGTAAGTTTTTTAAACTTTCTTAAACTAGATTTCCTTCCTATCCTTGGATACTTTATGATCATGAATTAAAGATAGAAAAATTCAATTTACTCCCTTTTTCTGCTCTTATAGCAGTGACCAGTGAATGAGTCAGGAGGAAGTTAAAATGAATGGTTTGAGTATTTTTGTAAAAAACTTATTTAACAGTAGAGAAGTCCAGACTAAATTATATGGGTGAAAAAATCTGACCTGTAGATTATTTACACAGAAATTCAATTATATCACCTTAATATGTGGAAAGAACATTAAGCAGTGAATGCAAAGAAAGTCTAAGAATTAAAAATTAGAGCAACAGTTAATGAAATATAAAGTAGATACAACAGAAAGGATCATCAAAAATAAAAATCAGTCTTTGAAAAGATCATAAATTGGCAAACCTCTGACAAGATTGACCAATGACAATAGAAGGCATAATAAATATTAGGAATTTTAAAAGATCACAATTAAATGAAAAAGGTAAAATAACATTGTGATCTTTGCACTTATAAATTTGAATACTTGGGTGAAATGTTCAAATTCTTAGAAAAATAAAATACAAAAACTGACTTTAGAAGAAATAGAAAATCTGAATAGATCTCTAATGATTAAAGAAATTGAATCTGTAGTTAAAAATTTTCTTCTGATGAAAATGCCAGGTCTAGACTGTTTTATAGGCAAGTTTTACAAACACTCAAGGAATAGATCAATTCAACCTTATATCAGCTATTTCAGGTGACTGAAAAAGAGGAAGCCCCCACTAACTCATGAAGTTGGTGATTGGTTAATGGAACTTAACACATTAGCAAACAAAAAAATGTGATCATCTATATAGACACAGGGGGAACATTTGATTAAATTCAATATCCATTCATAATGAAAGCAATTATCAAACAAGGAATAGATAGAAATTTCCTTAACCTGTTAAAAGATGTGTTTTAAAAACCTAATGATGAGGGACTTCCCCAGCGGTCCAGTGGTAGAGCATCCACCTTCCAATGCAGGTTGCGCAGGTTTGATCCCTGGTCGGGGAACTAGGATCTCACATGCCACGGGGCAACTAAGCCCACGTGCCACACCTACTGAGCTTGTGTGCCTCAACAAGAGAGCCCGTGTGCCACAAACCGCAGAGCCCATGCGCTCTGAAGCCCATGCCACAACTAGAGAGAGAAAAAACCCGCGCACCACACTAGAGAGAAGCCCACACCACAACTAGAGAAAGGGAAAAACCCACACACTACAACTAGAGAGAAGCCCACACCACAACTAGAGAGAGGAAAAAACCCGCACACCACAACTAGAGAGAAGCCCGCACACCACAACTAAAGATCCCGCGTGCCACAACTAAGACCTGATGCAGCCCTAAATAGACAGATAGATAGATACATAGATAGATAGATAGATAACCAACCAACCAAATAAATGATGGGACTTCCCTGGTGGTCCAGTGGTTAAGACTCCACGCTTCCACTGCAGGGGGCGCCAGTTCCATCCCTGGTCAGGGAACTAAGATCTTGCATGCCGTGTGGCGTGGCCAAAAAAAAAAAAAAAAAACAACCTAATGAAACATCATACTCAATGGTAAAACATTAAAAGCCTTTGCTTTAAAACCAGAATGAGGTAAGGATACCTACTACTACTGCTTATATTGAACATCAGACTCTAAAGGTTTTAGCCATCACAGAAAAATAAGGAAAAGAATAAACACTTAAGTAGGCCAAGGTATTTATTCTAATTGTTTTGGCTAAAGACATTGAAATATCTTGGCCCTTAGTTTGCATTACTGCAGTGTTCCTACTCAAAATTTTCTAATTCTTTGATTCATTATCAAATCACTCTAGAGCCACACTGATGAAGAGAAAAACTGTTTTGAATTTGTAGAAACCAATTGTGTTTTAAATAATTAATGTACTAAAGCCCCTTAGTTTATCTTCAGTCAATTGAATCTGCATTTTGAAATTTTGCATAAACAGAAACATTAAAAAATTAAAATATTAATTCACTTCACTGTTTTCTTCTTAGGTATGAATGAAGTTTGAAACAGTTAGTGAGCATCTACTGTGAAATGTGCTTTTATAGACATTATCTCATTTGTCCTCATAAGAACCTTACAAGAACCTTAGGTGTTAGTTACTGCATATTTTTGATACGAGAAATTGAGATTCAGAAGTAAAGTAACTTTCCCAAAGCTACACGGCCAGTAAAAAAAATGAAGACTAATAGCTATCATTTTTTTGAAAGTCAATGAAGTGTCAGAAATACATTTTAGGCACAGTATAGACTTTGTCACGTTTAATCCTAACAATAGCCTTGCAAGTAGGTGCCATCTACAGTTTACTGGTGAAGAATCCAAAGCCCACGAGGGTTAAGGTAATTGACTATAGTCACATGGCTTGTTAGCAGAGCCAAGTCTGGACTTTCTCTACAATACTGCCCAGTTTTCTTTAATAAATTGAATCCTATAATAAGGTACGTTTCTGCATGAGACTTGTTGGCTGCCATTATGATTTTCATGTTCATGGATGTAGGTTTTTGCTTTTGGAAACCTCCAACCACAGTACTTTGGAAGCTTTCTTTTGGTTAAGAACCCTCCTCCCCCCAGCCTCTCCATGTGTTCCCAAAGTACCCTGTACTTGCTTGCTATTCCACACTTTTTTTTTATAATTATCAGTTTACTTGTCTCTATTCCTCATTAGGCTAACTGTAAGAAAATGAAGGACCATAACACTGTCATTTACTGCTGTTTCCTCAGCCCTTATCTTGCCCTTATAGTCGTTGATATTTTTTATTAGATGTTAGTAGAAAAGACTACTTAACACAACTGTGTTGTTTCCTTATTTAATTTAAGGTGATTTTTGTTGTTTACTAAACATAGACACCATAGAAGAGATTGAGTTGCCAGAGCATGAAGCCATGGAATTAGAGCATATGGATGAGGATGAGAAGGAAGATGGATGTAAGACTTTGTCAGACAAGAATGAAGAGCTAGAAAACCCTGACCCAGATGATTGTGAAGGGACAGCAGCTAAGGAATCCAAGTGTATCACGAAGTCCATCTCTTTCCTTCCTTGGAATAAGGAAGAATTGGAGAAAACAATTAAAAATATCCAAGGAACCATAACTGGGGACATCCTACCCAGGCTCCATAAATGTCTGGCATCTACGGTAATCATTCTGTTTGGGGCCCAGCAGGTCTGTGTGACCCTGTGGGGTGTCCGTGGGGCCCTGTCAGACTGAGGCTCCTAACTATGTGGATTGACATCAGCTTTTGGATTTTCTTTTATCTCTACATTTCACAGTTCACCTCCCTTCTCTTATCTCATCATCTTCAGGTTCATCTCGTACAGCTAAGGTAGTAATGTTTCTTCTTCATTATGATTTTGATACTGGTAGATATATGCTTTTCTATGTCCAAAGTAGATATTAAGATGACTCCCATTTCCAAAAAAGGTTATTAAAAATTAGAGTATGTTTCCCTTTTCTACTTCTTGGCCACTTCTCTGCTATTCAAAAATACATCTTTTTCAGGACCTCCCCGGCGGTCCAATGGTTAAGACTCCATGCTTCTAGTGCAGGGGACGTGGGTTCGATCCCTGGTCGGGGAACTAAGATTCCCGCATGCCACACAGCGTGACCAAAAAATTTAAAAAAAAAAAAAAAGGAAGAAAACAAAAATACATCTTTTTCTTGGTTAATAGGGGTAGCATTTTAGGAGTGCATTCTCATGAAGCCAGAGCCTTTCCTTCTCAGTGTAAAACTTGAGCTGGCAAACTGTGGCCCATGGGCTGAATCTAGCTTGCAGCCTGTTTTTGTAAATAAAGTTTTATTGGAACACAGTTACACCCCATTCATTTACACATTGTCTAATTCTCCTTTTGCCTTACAATAGCAAAATTGAGTAGCTTCAATAGCGGCCATAAAGTCAAAATTACTTACTATCTGACCCTTTACAGAAAGTTTTCCAACCCCTGATGTAAAATACCGACTTCATCATTTTGTATATTTGTAAATAAAGTTTATTTGGGGCACCATATTTTTTTATGTACCAACGATGTCACTTAAACACCTGAAAGTCCCAATTAACACAAATTTTATGTGACTTTTTAAATATTACACAGCAGTCTTAACCCCACATCAGTGAATACTTGGTTTTATTTATTTATTGATTGGTTGATTGCTCCTTTGAAAAGAATATTCTTATTCATATTATTTTTATAATTTTTGGAGGGTTATCAAATTGCATAATTGAGTTTGTTTTTTAAGACATTAAACTTAGAAATGGATATAAGATATATCAAAAGAGCTTATCTTTCAACTGCAAGGTTGTAGTGTTGGTAGATCCCTAATCCATTTATTTTTGTTTTAGTTTAACCTAAATTTTTCTTACAGACTAAAAGAGAAGAAGAACACAAACTCATAAAATCAAAGGTTGTGAATGATGAGGAAGTGGTTCGAGTTCCTTTAGCTTTTGCCATGGTTAAACTAATGCAGTCCCTTCCACAGGAAGTTATGGAAGCTAATCTGCCAAGGTATGTTGTGTGACAAATCAGAAAAGTTCAGTGAAACTCAAAAATTGGTTCTATCGGGGCTTCCCTGGTGGCGCAGTGGTTGAGAGTCTGCCTGCCAATGCAGGGGACACGGGTTCGAGCCCTGGTCTGGGAAGATCCCACATACCACGGAGCAGCTGGGCCCGTGAGCCACAACTACTGAGCCTGCGCGTCTGGAGCCTGTGCTCCGCAACAAGAGAGGCCGCGATAGCGAGAGGCCCGCGCACCATGATGAAGAGCGGCCCCCCCGCTCGCCGCAACTAGAAAAAGCCCTCGCACAGAAACGAGGACCCAACACAGCCAAAAATAAATAAATTAATTAAAAAAAAAAAAAAATTGGTTCTATCTTCTCTTTTGTCAGGAAGAGAAGTACTGTCACAATTTGCTGTAATTTAGAATCCTAATTGGCATAATTTGGGTTATGAGTAATTCAGAAACAAAAGGATATTTGTATTTTTATTTGGTTCTGTTAATTTAATTAGTCAATTAATTTCTCATGTTCTAGTATTTTGCTGAAAGTGTGTGCCCTCCTCAAGAACAGAGCACAGGAAATCAGAGACATTGCTCGCAGCACTCTCGCAAAAATAATAGAGGATCTGGGTGTGCATTACCTACAATATATTTTAAAAGAATTACAGACTACCCTTGTGCGTGGCTATCAGGTAAATTGCACCATGTACTTTATATTCAAATTGGGTTGGGGTTCAAATAGTTGCACTTTAAACACTAAGTCATGATACTTTGGGTCTATCTTTTGTAAAGTTGATCTACTGAGAGAACAAGCAAGAATATTTAAAAAATTTTAATCAGTATTTTTAAAAATCTGTTTTTTAAAAAGCCCTTATATTTAATTTTTTTAAAGATCCTTACAGACCTGCATTTCATAACCTGTGTTTTTCTCTCAAATCATTTGATATCAAGTTTTGTATTCTCTGAGTTCTTAATAAAATTCTTGTATATTGAATGTATAGCCACACATGTGAACAGTAAAGAACATAGACATTTGTTTAAGAGTTGAAATGTATGACATGTCATAAAATTAATAAGAGCACCAGGTGGAATACAAAGCTCTTTGAGTAGTTACCTGGCTGTCTTGCTTCTCCGAGTGTGGGCCCCAGACAAGTGGCATCAGCAGCACCTGGAAGATGTTAGAAGTATGATTAGGGCCCTACACCTGACCTACAGAGTCTGCATCTTAATAAGATCCCTGAGCGATCTAAAGTTTGAGAAACACTGCAACTTGTTTTTCTCAAGTACCCAGCCAAGACTCCTGGTAGTTAGCTTGACCTTCCAAGTCCTCATTTGTTCAGAGGTGGGTTCCTATTCTATAGGTTATAAGTAACACACTAAAAATATCAGTATGCATTGTCACTGTCTCTCTTTGTATAGTGTTTTAGTGGTTGCTCCAGGTTACCATATCCATACTTAATTTTTAATAATCTATTTAGAATCAGTATTTTACCACTTCAAGTGGAATGTAAAAACCTTATTACCCTATAGATCCCTTCACCCTTCCTTTGTTTAAAAGTTGTTTATGTATTACTTTGCTGAAAACTTATATGTTGAAAACTTATCAAGCAGCGTTAGAGTTTTTGCTTTTAATCCTCAAATATGCCCAGATATTTATCATTTCTACTGCTCTTCCTTCATTTCTGAATTTCCACATTTCTTCCTGGTATCAGTTCCCTTTGGTCAAGGCAAGCTCACAGAGCAAGTGTGGTGGCAACGGATGCTCTTCATTTTCCTTCCCCTGTGAATGTCTTTGTTTCACCTTCATTCCTGAAGGATGTTGTCACTGGATATATACTTTTGCATTGACAGTTATTTCTTTTCTTTCAGCACTGTAAAATTGTCATGCGACTTCCTCTGGCCTTTCTGATGAATAATTAAATTGTTCTTCCCCTCTAAGTAATGCATTATTTTCCTCTGGCAGCTTTAAAGACTTTGTCTTTATTTTTCAGCAGTTAGATTATGAATGTGGATTTCTTTGGGTTTACCCTGTTTGAGGTTTGTTGAGCTTCTCAACCACATTGGGGAGTTTTCAGCCATTATTTCTTCAAATACTTTTTCTGCACTGCACTCTTTCTCCTCTCCTGGGACTCCTGTTCGACTTTTTTGGGGGGTCCCATCCATCCCTGAGGCTCCATTTTTATTTTCTTTTTCAGTCTCCTTCCTTTCTGTGTAGACAGCATAATTTCTATTGATTCATCTTCAAGTTCACTGACTCTTTCCTCTTTAATCTCCATCCTGCTATTGGACCCATCTAGTAAATTTTAGTATGTCAATTATTGGTCTGTTGTTTTTTTTCAGTTGTAAAGTTTCCATTTAGTCCCTTATATCTTCTGATTCTTTGCTAACACATTATTTTTCCACTTATTTCACACCCCCAGCTGGAAAGCTGGGGCTTTATTTCTCCCACTTTGCCATGCACTTCCCACAGCTGTACCCACACAGAGGCTAAGTGGTGGCAAGACAGAGAAGGAGAAAAGCAGCTAGTTGGCCCATCCTCTCAGAACTGCAGTCCCAATGGGAAAGGAAGGTCTCCCAGCAGAGTTGTGGCTGCTGCAGTCCCCACGTCTATAACTGTATAGAAAACGGGTAAACGCACTGGGAGTTTGGTGGTAGTTGCACTCTGGTGTTCTTCCCCAGTTGCAGCTCCGTGCATCCTGTCTGGGGCTTATAGCTGCACTCAGTGGGAGAGACAGGATGGAGTGTGCTTTTTCCATCTTACCTGGAACCGGAGCCCCTGTCAGTGTCCATGTTTATTCTTTCAACCAGCCTGTATTTCATGGCTACTTTGTGTGAGGTGCTCTTGGGCACTGAGCATACCAGGATGAATACAGTACAGCTGTCTTTGAGGATTCATTCACACATTTAATTGAGCACCTGAGGTATTTAAACAAGTAGCCCTTTTTTCTTTAACCACCTGTTCTTCCAGTCTGTCTCTTTATTCGTTAAAGTAAAATAAGGATGAGAGAACAGCAGTTTGGATATTAGTATTAATCATGTAGACAGAACCAAAACTGTACTCTTCAAGTTTCATTCTTCACCCCACCAAAAGGATTTTTAAAAATTATATAACGTCCTCAGCACATATTTTATATATGTAAAAGTATTTAAAGATCATAAGTAGATACATATGAAAATTATGCCTTTAAAATCCAATCTGTATATTGACAGCCAGGTGTATTTTCTTAATGTATGATCATTATCTGATGTTCACCTTGATAAACACCACCGGAAGCAATATACAGAATATACCCTTTTGTGTACTCTGTATACTCTGGCATCATCCGGTTTCAAATCCTGACTCCACCATTTCCTATTCATGTAACCTTGGGCAAGTTTGATTGACCTTTTTGTGCCTCAGCTTTTTCATCTGAAAATGCTGATAATGTAGCACCTACGCCATAGATAGAGTGGGTGAGGATTAAATGATTGAGTACATGTGAGGTATTAATACAGTGCCTAGCCCATAGTAAGCTCTAAGGAATGTTAGCTGTGATCACTGTGAAGGGCAAAAACTTGTTTCCTTCATAACACTTTTTGTACCAGGTTTGACTGCATTCAACGTTGGCAGGCTCCTTAATTCACAGGTTGGTGTTTAGAAGTTCAAGACTTGTGCTCTTCTTTATAAATCATTGGCCTGATTTAGTCACAATAATAGAACCTAAGCATGGTGATGTGTTTCTGAGCATCTTTTCTACAAAGGGACCATCTGGTTAAAGGATTTTAGGCACTGATATAAGTATGTGTCATTTGTCAAAGCTTCTCCCTGCAATAATTACAGATATATAATCTGAGTGCGCCCCTGCCATACTTCTAAATCTTGTTTTTTCTACTGTGGTGTTCTTAGCCATCCATATTCTTATTATACATTTCGTTTTAGGTCCATGTGCTAACTTTCACTGTTTACATGTTGCTGCAAGGCCTCACCAACAAGCTGCAAGTTGGGAATTTGGACTCTTGTTTGGATATAATGATTGAGGTAAGATTTAGAGAAAGGAATTCTAATTTTTTTTTTAAGAGGTCAAACAACACAAATCAGTTCACAAAATAAGAAAGAATAGCCTATAAATATGAAAATAATGTACTATCTCATCTCTTAGGCTAGCAGAGGTTTAAAAAGCTGAGACTCAAGAGATGTGAGATGGGTACTCTGCTGTTGCTAGTAGGTCTTGAGTTGGTATAATCAGAGGTGTAGTCTGGGGTTTGTACAAAAGTATATTCATTAGAGCTTTATTTAGAATAGTGAAAAATTAATAACAATTTAAAATCAGATAATATGATAATTTGGGGGGTAGGATTAGAAAGACACTAAACGTGGCACACAATCTTTTGTTTATTCATTAAAAATGTAGACACTACATTTTTCATTAAATGCATTAATTTTGATAATTAAGTTACAAATATGAGAATTTCTTAAAGAGAAATTAAGCTACTCTTTGATAATATCAAAGAAGAAGTGCCTGTTTATATATTATACAACTATATATGTAAATCTACCTGGTATTTTTCTTTTGTTTTCCATTGGTGTAAACCTTGAAGTGTTTCTGTATTTGTTTTTTAGTAATTGGTCCCTAAACTACATTGAAAAAAGTGAAATCTAATAGAAATTCCTATTGTCTAATTTTAATCCTTGACTTGGACATACCACGCATTTTCAAAGACTGCTTATGTTGGCATAAGTTGCTGAGTGCACATAATTGCCATTTGGCTTTTTTTCTTTTAAAGATTTTTAACCATGAGTTGTTTGGTGCCATTGCTGAAGAGAAGGAAGTAAAGCAGATCCTCTCCAAGGTCATGGAGGCACGAAGAAGCAAGAGTTACGATTCTTATGAAATCTTGGGCAAGTTTGTAGGAAAAGATCAGGTTACAAAACTTATCCTTCCACTAAAAGAGGTAAGGACTTGAATGTAATAAAGGGGATCCCCACCTTACAGTATCATGAGCTCTTGAAAAAAGCCTTGAGCATCATGATTTGCTTTGGTGCTAAGGGCACCAGTACCATGTGGCTGGCAGCTCAGTGGATTCTGATTCCGCTGATTCTGATCCAAGAATCAGAGTCCCTGATATAAACCATGAGATGCAAAAGGAAAGGCAACAAGAATTGAACTACAGGTGAATTATACAGCTGGGTCCCGTCAGCAGCTAAGAACATAGCCTTTGGAGTCAGACTGCTGCTCCCAGATTGCCAGGAGGAAGAGAACTGGCATTTATTGAACAGATACCCATGTTCTTAGCACTGTGCTTCATTATCTCTTCTAATCTGCACAACCATCCCCTGAGATTGACAGTACTTCTGTCTTACAGATGAGAAAATTCAGGCTTAGAAAGATAGAAAGGAACATGGCTAAGGAGAAAAGTCAGGATTTAATTCCAGATCTTTCTGATCCAAATCTCACATTCTTTCCACCATTTTCATTCTGCCTTTCCTATTGGGCAGGGACTGTCATTTACCTACCTTCATAGTGTTCTCTGTGCTAATTCCACATGTTTGGTGATAGATTAACTCCCTAATTGTTCCTAGAATGCATTTAGCTTATCTGAGCCTGATCTAAGAATGTTAGATATGTTTTGAGGATGAAAAAGAGTTGACAAAGCACACGTATTTTCCATGTAAATTATCAAGTCCCTCCAAGGTAGTCAAAGTTACTAATCCATGTCCTGTGCAGGGGAATAGCTATGACATGCTGAGGGTTGTACTGGGGTTGATGGTGCTGGGGTCCCATTAAGTTCCTCTGATTTGGCCCAATAACTAATACCCAACCCTGAGGCCTGGCCGTCACACCACTTCCTTAGCATGGTTTCCTGCGAGTAGTGACTGCATTTTGTTGATGTTGTGTTATGTGTATGTGCTTGCCTATAAACCACCCCATTTAATGCACTTGGAAGGCTGACATCTTCCAAGTGTCACATCCTATCTCCAGCCCTGTGCCCAGACCTCATCAACAAAGAGAGTGCCAAGGAGGCACAAGAAATCCAGCGGCATACACAGCTGGCAGTGGTTATCTCTGGGGCTGAGGTCATGGGTATATTTGACTTTATATGTTATATCTATGTTTGAAATTTTATTAAGAGTGTGTTTCTTTTTTTTTTTTTTTTAAGAGTGTGTTTCTTTTTTAATTAGCAAAAAGCATATTTTAAAAAGTAAATATATAAAAGAAAACTACTATTATAACAAATCAAAATGCAGTTCTGTGTTACCTCAGCATGCATTTATGTCTGCCTTTAGATCTTGCAAAATACCACGAGTTTAAAACTGGCCCGGAAAGTTCATGAAACCTTACGTCGCATCATAGCAGGATTACTTGTAAACCAGGAAATGACGGCAGAATCCGTTCTGTTGCTTAGTTACGGTTTGGTCAGCGAAAATCTACCCCTGTTAACAGAGAAGGAAAAGTAAGTTTGAAAAAAAAAACAACTATCCTTTAGGTTCATACTTCTAATAAGCCATTCAGTACTCAATTACTCTTAAGTGGGTTCATTTAATAATTTGCTTTAGTAGGGAAAAAAAAGGTATATTTATCTGAGTTGTAAGATGGTACTACTTTGTGGTGTTTGGGCTGAGGTCCTTCCAAGTAATACATGTCAACACAAGATTGTTTCTGCTGAATGCGGTAGCTGTGAAGGCAACCAATTATTTTGACATTTACTTAATACCACTTTTGTTTTAGATATTTATTGAATCAAAGTTGGGATAGACTTAAAATATATACTTCTTGTTCTGATCAGAGATTTAGACCTCCAAAGATTTTAAATACCTTATTTGTAAACTTCCTTTGAATTTTGCTTCTGTATTCTGAAAGAGACTCCTTGGCATTTGTTTTCAGAAATCAAAGGAAGGGAGTGTCCCCTTGCTGTTCCTCTTCATTTAAATGTGTGTTCATCCCTCTGACCTCTGTTTCTGGGGTTCTAGAAACTTTGATCAACAACCTAATCATCTCTTCGGTGTCTTGTGGTTAAGGGGGAAAAAAACCCACAGCAAAGAGCACATTATTTGGTACTGGACTCACCTCACCGGAAGGGGCCATAGTAGCTTCCGGGGATGCAGCATACAGTGTGGTGTGCTTTCTACTAGTTTTCATTCCACTTGATTGACAGAAATCCAGCAGCCCCTGCACCAGATCCACGTCTGCCACCCCAGAGTTGTCTTCTGCTCCCCCCAACTCCAGTTCGAGGCGGGCAGAAAGCTGTTGTGAGCAAGAAAACCAACATGCACATATTTATTGAGTCTGGACTTCGGGTAAGAATTAACCTTAAAGTGAGACTTGCTGCACACCGTGAGTCTGTGCCTTTTAATCCTCTACTGAATTTCCAGTACTGCTCATTTCCGCTGGAAATGCTGGTACTTACTTTGATGATATAACTTTCTCAGAATTAATGATTCTGACCTAATATTTACAGTGCTTTCACTGTTGCTTTGCCCATGAGTGTGCACCTCTGAACTACTCTAAATTTTTTGAAAACACAAATTTGATCGTTTTATTGTATATATTTTTTTAATCCTTCATTGGCTCCCTTTTTTCCCAGGAGAGAGCCCTGTCCTTCATTTGGGCCACAAGGGCATAGCCTCATCCTGTACACGTGGCTTCCCTTCAGTTCTCTAAAGTCACCACACTTTTCCCACCCCAGGACCTCACCATCTACTCCTCCCTCTGCCCAGGTCCCCACAGAACTCTCAAAGCACCCTGCATTTATAGTGAATTATTCCCTAGAGTCTGTCATCCGGGCTAAGATCCATGAGGGCGATGACCCTGCTGATCTTGGTTACTGCCGTGTCCTTCACGCCAAGCCAGTACCTGGAATCAAAGCAGATGCTGAGTAATAACCATTTGGTAAATGAACTTCGAATCTCAGCTGCACAGTGAGCTCCCACCTTCTTCACTTACTGAGACTCTCCCAGGTGGTTCCCCTTTCTTCACAGTTTTTATAATTTCAAATAGAAGCATCTTAACATTTCACATTGGTCTCTTAAAATCATTTCACCTTTACCTCACTCATTTGGTCTTAGGGGCAACTGATGTGAAGTATCTTTTTAAATCTTCTAGCTGTTGCATCTTAGTCTGAAGACTTCCAAGATCAAGTCTTCAAGTGAACATGTTCTGGAAATGTTGGATCCTTTTATGCCTCTCCTCATAGACTGCCTGGGTTCCATGGACGTGAAGGTGAGCATCTGTTCCTTCACGGGAGCTGTGTTGTGCGGTATACCTAGAATTTGTTTCTAGGCTCGTGCTTCACAAGATGATTGAGTTTTTAAAGAGATTTACAACATCATGAACCACCTCTGTTCTCTGCATTAAATTGCTCCCTTAACAGCAATTTAATAATAATAGATAGCGCTTAACAGTTGTAAAAGCCCTTCATTTGATCCTCACCACAACTTCATGAGGATGAGTGGTGCTATCCCCATGGCAGTAATCATCATCTCATCATCATCATCCTTGTTGCGACTGCTCACTGCTGTGAATCCTCGTAACAACCCATGAAGCATATATTATTAATGTGTCTCTTTCACAGATGAGAAATCCAGGCCTTAGGCTCAGTGACTTGCCCCATATCACAGATCTAGGATGTAAGCCTCAGTCTGTCAGACTCCGAAGCCCACACCTTTCCCACTTTCTCAGATTGCCTATTTTACAGCAAAGGTGCCAAGAGGTTAAGTATTTAACATCTCTGTGGTCAAACAGGTAATAAGTTGCAGAGCTGGGTTTTAAGCCCTGGTCTTTTTGAGTCCTGAGCTCTTTCCTTTATCTTCGTCTAATCCAGCCCAATAAGGCCATCCCAGCAACCAGAGTGTAGGGGTCTATTAGGTAGAGGTGAACCAGCTGATCTAGGTAATCTAGAAGGTTTGGCCTGGAGGTTCAGGGATTCTTTTGTAGTCACTTGGTCCCAACACATTTTTTCATACCTTTGGCACTGGGCTTAACTATATTAAACTATAGGTCATAGTTCCCGTGCTTAATTTCAGCTATCTGCTCCTTAAATGCAGAAAGGCATCCTTTTTATCATCGTATTTCTAACACCCTGTAGAGTGCCTTGTGTACATAATACAAGCTTAATAAGAATGGATTAAATTGAAGTACCATTCTAGAAAATCGGAAAGGCATTTATAATGTGTTTTTCAGAAAAAAAAAATTGCTAAAATTAGCCAGCCCATCTAATCATTTACCCATAATAAGTTAAGAATATGAGCACCTTTTCTCACTTGCTTGGGCTATACCTTCACTTGCTATGGAGAAGCAGTAAGTTCTACAACAGGGGAGAGGAAGCTTCCCTATTTTCTTACACTTTGAGCACAGTTCTTCCTGAGGGGACGGGCAGAGCACTTCATTCCTTCAGCTCGGTTGCTCGGAGTCTACACAGCCTTAGGTGCTGGATTGTTGAGTTCGGTCGCTTCATCAGTTGATTGGCTTTGTCTGTCTTTGTTTTTCAGGTGATTACAGGTGCTTTACAATGCCTGATCTGGATCTTGAGGTTCCCCCTGCCTTCCACAGAAACAAAAGCGGAACAGCTAATGAAACACCTTTTCCTTCTGCTGAAGGACTATGCAAAACTCGGGGCTGCCAGGGGCCAGAATTTCCACCTGGTGGTAAATTGTTTCAAGGTGAGGTGTTTTCACTTGCACTTAGAAAAAGCCAGGACCGGGATTAACATCAGAGTTACTTTTCCTCATCATCCTTTGTGGTCGTGGTCAAAATTTCTTCCAGATTAATTTGCTAAGGCCAGAGTGTTGGTATCCTGTGTGAAAAAGCATTGCTGTTGTATCGAGTCCTTATCATTCCACTGTATGCTGATTTGTGGGATGTCCTGGCTGTTAACCTCGCTGTTGTAACTTGCAGTGTGTGACCATACTTGTGAAGAAAGTGAAGTCTTACCAGATAACTGAGAAGCAGCTTCAAGTTCTACTAGCATATGCTGAGGAGGACATTTATGATATTACAAGACAAGCCACTGCATTTGGTCTTCTGAAGGTATGGTGTCCCCAGAATGTTGGATTGTGCAGTGAATGAGCCTCACGTCAGATATTTAGAATAACATGGAACATAGTGTTCTGACTAGCTGTAGATAGTTCTGAAATTAATTTATAAAGATGATTATGATTTGGTTGATTAATTATAAGCTAACATATCTGCTTATTAAAATGTTTGAACATGAGCTCTATATTAAACTTCCAGGGAATTCTGTACAAATGCATGTAGTCTGCTTGTATGTATCATAAAATTGACCATTTTAACCATTTTTTAAGTTTATGTTCTTTTTCTTGTGGAGATACTTTCATTATGCTTGAAAACTGCCTGTGACTGCTTTTAACATCAGGTCAGCTTAGTAAATAACAGGCCATCTGCAGTAAAACATGAAATAAGTATGTCTTTTCCTTTTGTATTTTAGGCCATTTTATCAAGAAAGTTGTTGGTTCCAGAAATCGATGATGTCATGCGCAAAGTGTCCAAGCTGGCAATTTCTGCACAAAACGAACCTGTCAGAGTCCAGTGCAGACAGGTTTGTAGAGAGAGCTTATTCCCATGGCAAGGGTTGGGCCCTGCCTTCTCTGTTTGGTTTTTGGGTGGAGAGATGTCAACACTGAATTCTGAAGACTTTGTGTCATACTGTTGCTTTATTCTAAGACTCAGGAGCCCATTCACATACCAAGTGTAAGGCCATTTTTCAGTATAAAGAGCATTTTGAATATAGCCCATGTGTGGCATGTTTCAGATGGATGAAGAAATACATTTTCCTTCTGCAGCATGATAACCTGCAGCAAAGATTTCCTTCCAGTGGTCCAGTCACTGACCACTTAATGTGTATCACTGTGTACCTGGTATTGCTGGAAGAGTGGTTAACAAAATTTTTATAGTCCCTGTCTATCCTATAGCAGACATGCGCAAAGCAGAAATCCCACAAGTAGTTATTTAATTACAGACATCCTAAGTGCCAGGAGGAAGAAAGTACTGTTGTATTTCATCACTTACAAGACACACCATTACTTACATACCTCAAAGGAAGGAAAAAAAACTATGACAGTGGTAAGATGGCATCAATTGTAAGACATCCCAATTTCAGATATGTTAAAATGTGGAAAACTGTGCTTCTTAAAATTGACAAAGTATGGAAGAGCATATGATAAGAGCATATGACATGGTGGAGGACCACCCTAGTGTGATAGTGGGGGAAAGCTTTCCTGAGGATTGGCATATAAGCAAAGTCTGGAGGAAGAATAAGGCTTAGCCTTGCAGGCTAAGGAAGATAAGCCTTGAAGTGGGTAAGAGCTTAGCTTGTTGAAGGTGAATGACAGGGCAGGGGGCCAGATCAGGCAAGACCTTGTGGTCTTGTTAAAGATTTAGGGCTTTGTTCTAAGAATAACAAAGAGCCAACGAAATCAGTAGACAGAGTAGTGACACTAGCAGATTTGTGTTCGTAAATTTGTCCTGATCTTATGAGTGCATATCAACCCGGGAAATGGAAGGGTCTGAATTGGAAATATGAACTCGGAGTTAAACGAGGGCTTGGGCTGCGGAGGCCATCTTTAGAAAAAGTTAACTCATTTAGGAAGAAGGAGGGTCAGCTGCTATTTATTAAGCACTAGCTGCATGCCCAGCACTTTACATACATGACTTCTATTTGTAACTATCCTTCAAAAGAAACAGTACCACCGTTTTATGGTTGGGGAAAAACAGGCCTTGGTAAGTTAAATGATGTGCTTAGTTCTTACAGTTTATTAATAAAGGAAGCTGAATAATACAGTAGTTTGCAAGCAGAGCCTTTGGATGCAGATAGGCTAGGCATGGGATTCTGGCAGTGTCACCTGAGCAAGTTCCTTACCTTCTGTGCCAACTCCATTCTCTTCATCTGTAAAATGGGATCATATTACCTGCTTCCTAAGGAAGTAATGAAAACCAACCAAGAAACACTTAACCCAGTGCTTAACACAAAGAAGTTATTTAGTAAATGCAAAAGTTAGTAGTAGTATCACTATTATTGTTATTCTTATTTCAGGGGAAATACAGGGTTGAACCACAGTCCATACTCAGTTCACCACAGCCTCCTATCTGTGTGAGCTGAGATTTGGAGCCCTTAACAACCATGCTAATGCTGGGCCAGGACTTGACGCTTAATCAGGCAAGACCTGAGGAAGTGCAGTGGGAGGAGAGAGGAGGGGCACAGTTATTGACTCAAGAGGTGGACTTCACCTATGATCACCCTTCTGAAAGGTCTTTGTAGCCTACCAGTGTGTCCCAGAAAGCAGCTTAGGAAAGAGGAATCCTGGAGGGACAGGATCCAAATAATCTCTTGTGCGACTTCTGTTCCTAGGTTTTTCTGAAATATATTCTTGACTATCCCCTGGGTGACAAATTGCGACCAAACTTGGAATTCATGCTCGCTCAACTGAAGTAAGTTGAAGCCATAAACTACACAAGGCAGTGGGGTAGGTTCTTCTCTCCTTTTAATGTGTGGACTGTCTTGCAAAGAACAAAGCCGAAATGTAATGGCACATTCTTTGAGGATGCTATCCTATGAATCACTGACTTGATTGTCAAGCATTGTGCATGGCTTCATATAGCAGTTCTGCAAGCTGCTTTTCAGTTCACTGTGACCATCGATTGTCATTAGAATCCACTTAGGAGAACAGTAAAAATCTAACAAAATTACATTTACAACTGCATAGTAGCATGGTAAGTACATGTATTAAAATTGGGAAAATGGAGTTTTTTTCCACTTTTTAAGAAATAGACTGGCACCTTGAGACAACATTTTAAATTCTTAAAAATAATTATTGGTAAATTTTAAAGTTACTAACAAGTCCTTCTAATGTTCTTACCCTAGTTATGAACATGAGACTGGGAGAGAGTCCGCCTTGGAAATGATCGCTTATCTCTTTGACACATTCCCTCAGGTACCGTGAATCACAAAGACAAACTCTGTGTTTGTTAACAAGCTGTGGCTCCCGGGAGCCCAGGGTCCTCTGTTTGTAGGACATCTGTGAGAATTCCAGTCTGAGTGTGCTCATAAGTGTCTGTTTTCTTTCAGGGACTGCTCCACGAGAACTGTGGAATGTTCTTTATTCCTCTTTGTCTAATGATGGTGAACGATGACTCTGCCATGTGTAAAAAGATGGCATCCATGGCAATCAAATCCTTACTCAGTAAAATCAGCCTTGAGAAAAAAGATTGGCTCTTCGATATGGTTACCACCTGGTTTGGGGCAAAGAAGGTTAGGGTTGCTTTTAGTCATATTGCAAAGAAAAGTCTGAGCTTTTGGTGTTCATACTTTAAATAGGAATACATATTATACATTGTTGAATTAATTTTTCCCAAATAGCTTTATTGTTTTTACTTGATTATGGTAATAATATATTCTTACAGTAAAATTTCAGAAAATATAAGAAGTTACAGAGAGAAACAAATATCACCTGTATTCCCACTACAAGGTCAATGTCACCCAGTTACTCTACATGAATGTATTATAATTTACTTAACCAATCCCCATTGATGAATATCTTTGTTTCCAATTTTGCTCATACAGTTTATAGGATGTAACTTTTGCCAATAATTATAACCACTTGCTGACTCTACCCTCATCATCACTGGCCCATCTTTGTGGAATATAAACAACACATGTCATAACTTAATATTGGCTTTAAGTATTAAAATCAGAATGGGGTCGGGGGGCTGAAACTTCTTCCTTTTTTTTTTTTTAATTTAAAAATGAGAAAAAATGTATTATTCAGTGGATACCACTTTTTTTAATGTTGTTCTGGGTGGTGAAGATTTCTCTATATTTTTCACGTTAGCCACCAAAAATCCACATTCTATTGATTTCTGGTATCATAAAGAACTACTGAGGGCAGAGTCATGCCCACCTTCATTTTACAATTTTGGAAACAGCTTCCCAAGTTGTGCTGATATTGTCTTGTGATGGTTTTATTTTCGGTAGAGCTTAAATAGACAGCTAGCTGCCCTGATCTGTGGCTTGTTTGTGGAAAGTGAAGGAGTCGCTTTTGAGAGAAGACTTGGAACTGTTCTCCGTGTGATTGAAAAGGAAATTGATCCTGAAAACTTTACAAATGTAAGTTATTTGCTAGGGAGTAAAACTCTTGCTTATTTTAATAGTTTTACTTGAGGTGGTATAGCTAACAGATTAAATATTATTTGTGTTCAAAAATGTTTTTATTAATAAAAGCAAGAACTCAGTGTAGTTCTATCTTCTTTTTAAAGTGAAGATTAAAGTAAGTTATCTTCCATAGTATATGACGGTCAAAGTTTCTTAAGCCCCCCAGGAGACAGCAATGTCTGGAGACATTTTTGGTTGTCACAACTGGAGGGTAGAGGGATGCTACTGTCATCTAGTGGGTAGAGGCCAGGAATGTTGCTAACATCCTCTAGTGCACAGGGTAGCCTGCCAAAGCAAAGACTTATTTGACCCAAAATGTCAGCAGTGTTTAGGTTGAGAAACCCTGGTATAGATGTACATCCTGGAGTAAAAATGTCCATCAAATACTTTGAAATTATTGTCTTAATTGATTTAACATCCCTCCTAATTTTAGATCATGGAAGAGACTGAAGAAAAAGCTGCAGATCGCCTTCTGTTTAGTTTTCTTACACTGATAAGTAAACTCATCAAGGGATGTAATATTATTCAGTTTATCAAGCCCTCTGAGACTCTGAGTAAAATCTGGAGTAAGTATTTCCTTTTTATTTAAATCTAAAAATAAACTCTTTAGAAATATATAATGTCAGGGGAAAAGTCCATGAGAAAAAGATTTAAAAGGCCCTTGCAGATGGATTACAGTGAAAATATTTCTTTCTGGGGGAAAAAACAAACAAATAATATATGTATGTATATATGTATCCTCATAAATAATATATTTCATTTATAAATAAGAAAGAATATTAATTATGGAGGAGTAAAAGAAAGGAAAAAATTTCCCAAAGTCCTCCTTGCCACTTGATGATTATTTGTTATACATTTCCATCCAGTCTTCCTTTTGTCAAATAACCATAGGTTTTTTGTTTGTTTTTTTTTTGAGGTTGCATAATTCCATATAAACTTTTATATCCTGTTTATACCTAAGTAAGCATATTATAGTACTATAACATACTTAGTAGATATCCTTTTAAATGGCTATAAATAATCCATCGTGTAAATGTGCCATAATTTACTAAACCATTTCACTTCTGTGGGAATATTTAAGTTATATATTATTTAAATGAAATAAAATAAAATGAAATAAAATTCATTTCTTTAAATGAAAAATAAGATCCTGGAATTTTTAATTTAACGTTTTAGTTTTGATTAATCAGTAGGAAATAGACATTGCAATGAATGTTTTAAATACCCACTTGTTTTAAGAGAACTCATGATTTTATGAGAAATAATCCAGTTACTAAGTTACTCTATGGCCTACTCTGGTATGGCTCCACTGAGATAATTACAAAGGTTCATATAGAAAAAAAAGTAAAACCATCTTCATGAAATAAAGCAGCAGAGACTAAAACTCAGATATGAGATGGCTCATTTAGAATTTTAGTCTGTTACCACAAGGCTTTTCTACTGTACTTTCCAAGTGTGGTATATGGAGAATGGCCCTGTAGCATAAGAGTGTGATCTTTTTTTTTTTTTTTTTAATTAATTAATTTATTTTATTTATTTTTGGCTGTGTTGGGTCTTCGTTTCTGTGCGAGGGCTTTCTCTAGTTGTGGCAAGCGGGGGCCACTCTTCATCGCGGTGCGCAGGCCTCTCATATCGCGGCCTCTCTTGTTGTGGAGCACAGGCTCCAGACGCGCAGGCTCGGTAGTTGTGGCTCACGGGCTTAGTTGCTCTGCGACATGTGGGATCTTCCTGGACCAGGGCTCGAACCCGTGTCCCCTGCATTGGCAGGCAGATTCTCAACCACTGCGCCACCAGGGAAGCCAAGAGTGTGATCTTTAACAGCTCATCCTTAAGATAGTTTAAGGGGTCATGTTTAAGAATATGAGCTTTGGGGCTAGATTAAGCTGGGGCCCAGGCTTGGTTCTGCCTGTTACAGCTTGGCACGTTACTTAGCTCCCTCTGGAACTATAAAATGGGAATGACAGTTCCAACCTCACAGAACTGTTGTGAGGTCTAAATCAGGTAATATGTGTAACACGTTTAGCCTATGCCTGGCACCTAGAACACCTCAATAAATGATACCTTTCCAGTCAGCTACTTGGAGCCACTGATTTCAATAGTTATGAGAAAAGAGTATGTACCCATGTACATATTTACCTTAATTTTAGTTTAGAAATTGTAGTTGTTAATGCTACCTTATCTCCTTGAGTCTTTAGCTAGTTCTTATGAAACCGGTCTGTTTTCAGGCTAACTCGAACCTCTCTCGTATCATTTACCACGGTAGAATTGGTTCTCTAGTTGTTTCCAGTCTCTCCACGTCACTTCTGGGAAGCAGGGACTATTTTGTTCATCTTTGATTCCTAAATCCAAGCACATAATAGATACTCAAGAAACGCCTGAATTAGTCACGCTCACCACCACAGAGTCAGGAAAACCTTGACGTCTGAGGATGCACTTTGGCTCCCTTAGGTCACGTGCACTCTCATCTGAGACATCCGCACAACTGGGTGTGGCTCACCGCAGCCCAGATTTTTGGATTGCTCTTTGCCTCTTGCCAACCAGAGGAACTTATCAGAAAACGGAATGTCAAAAAAACTAAAAAGAAACTCTCAGAACCTGTAGCAATCAGCTTCCTAACAAGTGACCTTGACCAAAAGGTAAGTTTTCTCTAAGACTTTCCTTCTCTCATCTACATGAGATGTTCATTCTGGTTCCTGTAACTGTCCTGGGGTTGGCCTTGGGATAAACTCTTCCAGTCAACAATCTGATGCACATGTGGATCCATCCATAGGAGTGTTAGTAACTAGAGAGGGGTCACCCTCAAGGCCAAGATTTTTCAAAGATAATTTTTAGACCATTGATCTAGTCAGACTTTTGATTTGCTTATTTAGCATATTTATCTTCCATCATATATTTAAGTTCTTTATCAGTACTGGCAAATAAGATACTGTCTGTCCTGCCTCCTTCTGTCCTGCCTCCATAACCTTGTTGATGACTTAATGAGATCATGTTCCTGAAAATGTTAGGTAGGGACCATGTTTTATCTGTCTCCGATTTCGTAGGGCCTAGCACAACGCCTGGCTTATAGTGGGATCTCCATAAACATTGAATGAGCAGAGAGTGGAAGGGAAGAAGACAGGGGGAAAAGTATTTGAATGTTGTAAAGTTGTCTGCCAATAATCTAAAGGATTATGATCTATATCTCCCCATGTCCTTGAGCTAAAATTCTTATGGCAAATAGAAGGGAACATTTACACAATTTCTGGTCATGAACCCTCCCTCTCCAGATCTACACAGGTGGTCATTCAGAGCAAAATCTCCTACCTTAGTTGTATCATTGTAGTTACTTGGAGTTTTTAAAAACAGTCAGAAATACCCTGCATTGTGTCTGCCGATGTCCATTTTCTTTTCACAGATGAAAAGTATCTCCCTAGCCTCTTGCCATCAGTTGCACTCCAAATTCTTGGATCAGTCTCTAGGAGAGCAGGTAAGTATTGTAAGCCTCCCAGTTAAATAGAAGGGACCTATTCTACCAACATTATAGGAGTAAGCTCACGTTTGGTTTTTGGTTTGGTTTGGTTTGGTTTTCCCTAGTTAAAGCTTGGGGGATTAAATGAAATATAAACAAACACTTAAATACCTGTTCAGTTAGGCACATGTATCTAATTGACTCTGGTGTCCATAGCGGGATTACTCCTGGCTCCGTTTAAAATTCCCAATAAAGATGATGCAGTAGGAGGCTGGCTGTTTATCTTTTTCGTCTTCAGTTTTAACATATCTACTCCACATTGCAACTGAAGCTTTGAAGGACAATGATTTGGGGGGGGGGTGGTTAATTTATTTATTTATTTTATTTTTGGCTGCGTTGGGTCTTAGTTGCTGTGCGCGGGCTTTCTCTAGTTGCGGTGAGCGGGGGCTACTCTTCGTTGCGGTGTGCGGGCTTCTCATTGCGGTGTCTTGTCTTTGTTGCAGAGCATGGGCTCTAGGCGCGCGGGCTTTAGTAGTTGTGGCTCGTGGGCTCTAGAGTGCAGGCTCAGTAATTGTGGCTCACGGGCCTATTTGCTCCGCGGCATGTGGGATCTTCCCGGACCAGGGCTGGAACCCATGTCCTCTGCACTGGCAGGCAGATTCTCAACCACTGCGCCACCAGGGAAGCCCGGCATTAACTCTTGATGGCCAGGCTAGCCTTGGACAGTGTGTGGTATTCTGAGTACCACATTTGGGGGAACTTTGGATACACAGCTCCTCCAGCAGAGTTGCCAGGATGGTGAAGGAAATCAAATTCAAATTGGTTTCCTCCTTCACATAACGGGTGTGAAATACCCACGTCAGAGATTTCATGTATGTTGTAGAGTTAGGACTCAATAAATGGGTCCATTATTATAAGACTAAAAAATCACCCCTGGGCAATTGGACCAGATGGTATATGCGGGAAAGAGGAGCTCAGTGTTTAGGAACTTGGGCTAGAATTCTAAAGACCTTTGAATCCTGACTGACCACTCACTTTGTCTTTGGCTGAGATTTA
Source organism: Eubalaena glacialis (assembly GCF_028564815.1). NCBI lineage: Eukaryota > Metazoa > Chordata > Mammalia > Artiodactyla > Balaenidae > Eubalaena > Eubalaena glacialis. The sequence goes on along the minus strand of NC_083726.1, from coordinate 20,745,584 downwards.
ACAGCTCTGAGCCTTGGTTTTCTCTCCTGATAATAGTACCTAATAGGGATATTTTAAAGTTGAATTGGAACACTGTATACAAGGCAACTAGTCAGTGCTCAGTAAATGGATCAATAAAGGGAAACTGTTATTTCAGTGAAGAATGGATGAAGGAATTTAATGGAATGAGGATCAAAGCTCTCTTGAAAAATGTAAATGGATGGTCCAGAATGAAATTATTTACTCAGTGGAACCTTAAAGAATAGAAGTAGGCCAAATGGATAAAAGTTACATGGAAATAGGTTTGGACACACTGTAAGGTAAACTGAAGAATAATCCAAAAAAAGGCTCGATCATCAATTTAACAGTGCAATACCCAGTTTTCTGTTTTCTAATTGTAGGATACCTATTTTAGCTTCTGCATAACTGAGCCATATTTATTTCAAAATCAGAGTCCAATTCTTACCCTTCCCCTCTCCCCCTTTTTTTAAGGTTGTTAAGAATTTGTTGTTTGTAGCCAAAGTCTTATATTTACTGGAACCTGATTCTGGGGATAAGCAAGGTAACATACAAGAAGACATGGAAGAACAGGAAGTTTTAGGTGATGGCATGGCCAGAGAGGACGTAGAAGAACACAAGGCATGTGCAGATGAGAAGGAAAAGCAGAGCAAGCCAGCCACACTGCTCTGGTTGATCCAGAAGTTGTCCCGGATCGCAAAACTGGAAGCTGCTTATTCACCTAGAAACCCCTTAAAGGTGCGATGCATGTGCAAAATGACTGAAAGTAGTCTTTTTTTTTTTTTTTAAAGTATTTTAATGGTTTTAGTTATCCTCCTAAGTCCCTAGGAACTTTTGAACCCAGAACTACAGCAATAACATCTGCCCCCAAATAGACGTTGTTTTCTAAATTAACTCTGTGTAGCTGCAAGTATAAAAGAAAAATGATCTGTACTTTCAGAGAACATGCATCTTTAAGTTTCTCGGAGCTGTAGCAATGGATCTTGGAATAGACAAGGTGAAGCCGTACCTCCCAGTGATCATAGCTCCTTTGTTCCGAGAACTGAACAGCACCTATTCGGACCAGGGTAATTCTGTGGCCTCTCTTCTGAATACTTGCATGTTAGGATTCCTGTCTTCTCTCCTGAATGCTTCCTTCGTCCTTTCTGTCCTCCCTCTCTGCCAGAGTTTAAGAAAGAAAACTTGCTAGGTATCAAGACAATTAATAGCAAGCAAATAAGGCATATTTGTGTTATTTTTGACTGTCTTCTCCTATATGCTTTCTTGTGTCTAAGAGTGAATGTTTCTCTCCTAAAAGATGTTTTACTCCTAAGCATAGATTAAATATTCAAAGAAAAATAATTTGGGGTGGTTCTAAACCTCATAGTGCTGTGAAAAATAATGAACAAATGTCACTATATTCTCAAAAATTACAAGGCAAAAATATGAAATAGTTTTTAGTTCAAATATTTTAAATTTTCCAATTTTTTTTTCTTGCCTGGTACATTTAGTACATTTCCCTCACTGATCCTAAGTTATCTCTTTTGATATTAGGAAAAGTGGGAATTAGGGGTTGGAAAGAGAGGAGGTAAAGTGGATGTTAAGAATTTTAAATAAAACAAAAATGAAGTGAATGTCAAAACAAGCTGTTTTAGTCCTGGAGAGAGAGTTTCCTTCTTAGAGGTCAGGTTGACTTTGGTTCTCAGCCAACATTTATTGAGCACCTAATAAGGGTTCAGCAGTGGGAAAGGCCCAGTCCTCATCTTCAAGAAACTTGCAATCTACACAAGGTGTCATGAGCTTTCCTGAAATTGAATGCAGAAATCCTGGACTATTTGCATTTGGGAGAGAGGAGGCAGGGAAGGGTGGGAGAATATGGCTTTTTGTCAGCTTCTCAAAGGAGTCTTTGATCCAAAAAAAGAGGATACAGCCAGAGCCAAGCCTCTATGACCTGGGAATTAGAGAAACACAATTACCTTTCTTTGCCCCCATCTGCACAGAGCTGAGCAGGTTAATAAAGGTAACCCAAAACATTTGTCAAGTTCTCAAATTACTTTAATGTCTTCTGAGCCGGGATTCCCTTGGGAAGTTGCTTCATGGTCTCTGATCTCTTGCTGCACCCTGGATGAGGTGTGGCCCAGACTGCTGTGTCCAGCACTTCTGCTTCTTCTCCCATCTCAGAAACAAAGAGGCTAGTTTTAGATCAGTGTCTAATGTTGAAGTGATAAAAGTGATAAAGCCTCAGGAGTTTAAATTTTGCGTGTTGTTAATTTTGTACATATTCAAATGTGTCCTTTCCTACGTGTTTCTGATTATTATTGTATGTGTGATTAGATCCTTCGCTGAAGAATCTATCCCAGGAAATCATAGAATTACTGAAGAAGCTGGTTGGGCTCGAGAGCTTCTCCTTAGCCTTTGCCTCTGTACAGAAACAGGCTACTGAGAAAAGGGCACTCCGGAAAAAGAGGAAGGCTTTGGAGGTAGGCCTGCTCTTTGAAAAAATTGGCATGTTCACTAGGCTTAACTATTTTTAACCAGGGGTGTGTGCATGCATGTGTGTCAAACTTACCCAGGGAGGAAAGAGGAATTGGACGTATTTGAGAAGTGGGACTTTATAACTGGGGCTCCAGATTTTCTTTAATGGGCATGTATTGCATTTGTGATGTTTAAGGTGAACAAAATGGTCCATTTCTGCATTTGATTTTTATTGGTTTAACATTTACTTTAAAAGTAGTATAACATTTCTATTCTTTTTTCAAGTTTGTAACTAATCCTGATATCGCCGCCAAGAAAAAGCTGAAGAAACACAAAAATAAAAGTGAAGCAAAGAAGAGAAAGATCGAGTTCCTGCGTCCAGGCTATAAGGCCAAGAGACAAAAGAGCCACAGCTTGAAAGATCTAGCAATGGTGGAGTAAAGTGCTCCCTGTGCTAATACAGTGTCCCAACTTACCCCAAAACATGAACTTTCTAGTGTATCTGCTGGTCCAAAATCATAGGTTTTATTATTTAATTTAAACTTTGGCATAGGTTGTATATTATACAGTTTAATATAATTCATGCTTATTTTTAATTAAAATATTTCATACTACTACTGTATCTTCACTGTCTAAAAAGCATTTGACACTAGTGATAAAGAGCTTAAAATGTATTTTTCTTTTTAAAAATACACATTAAAATAGCAAGACAACATGTAGAAGTTAGGAATAAATCAAACAAATGATTTGCAATACCTTTATGGAGGAAATTATAAAACTTTATCAAAAGGCATTAAGAAAGATCTGCACAAATGGAGAAGTATAACCATGTTCATGAGTAGCAAGATTCAGTATCATAAGTTGCTAGTTCATCCCCAGTTGGATCCCCCTGGGTAAATGCATATCTGAGCAAAATCCCAAAGGAGTTCTTCATATTATCCCAACAAGCTGATTCTAAAATTTATATGGAAGATAGTAAATCGAGATTAGCCATGATGCTTTTAAAAAAGGAGAATAGGGTGAGGGGCTTGCCCTCTCAGATATGAAAAATAAGACCAAAAGTGCTGTCTGTGGAGGGACGATGTGATAAATTCTGCTTCATTAAAATTAAGACCGTCTACATACAAAAAGACACAACTGGGACATAGTATGTACCATATACTGATTGATAAAGGATTAGTAGCACCCAGGCTATATAATGAATACCTATGAATCAACAAAGATAATACAGTAGGAAAAGTGGCAAAAGAGAGAAATAGGCATTGCAGAGGAAATACAAATGGCCCTTAAACCTCAACATTTAGCAAACATGGCTATACCAATATTAAATATTAAAGTACTTATGTACTGGTTAGTAAGTAGTCACTATCTTGAGACCCCCCAAGTGCCACCCTGGCTATATGAGTCCCTAGACTCCATGTCTCCCCACACCAGAAATTAAAGGACTAATACCTGGACTGGTAGGGGTCCTCCTGCATCAGCTATGTCTAGTTGTTAAATATTTTTGAGTCACTCCTCCTGTATTTAGCCTCATTAATAATTAGGAAAATGCAGATTAACATCAGAATGAAATTCCATTTTGAACCCTTCAGATTTATAAGGCTGACAATACCAAATGTTGGCAAGCATGGTGGAGGAAAGGGCACTCTTATAAACCACTTTGGAAAACAATTTGGCATTATCTTGTTCAACCATATCTTTTGCCTCTCTCTACACTTGATGTAGAAGCAATATTCTTTAGTGCCCAATATATTTGGAAGGGAGGGGGGTGAAAGAATCTATCCTATGCTTTACATTTTATTTAACTCTCATAGTCTTCCTGAGAGCTTCCTAAAACTCATTATTTTACAGATGAGGAATCTCATCTCGGATTAAATAATCTACCTGAGGGTGACACAGGTTATAGGTGGCAGAGTTAAGATTCAAACCCAGGATTGAAAGCCCATGCTCTTTGTAATTTGTAATTATGGGATTAGAAATATTATAGCATAAGGCATAGGAATCAAATGTTCAAACATTCATGAACTTCAGAATTTGTGTTTTGATGTAGTTTATATCTCAAACAAGAGTTCTCACACTTCTAAGGTGTCTGTAATGTGCCAAAAGGATAAACATAGGGCATCTTGGAAGGCAGACGCAATCCTAAGTGATTTAAAGTGCATGTATTGCTTTTATAAAAATTTTTAAATCAGAAAGCGAAAGTTAATACTAAAGCAAAGATCAGGAAGAATAAGTATCTCAAGTATATTGAGCACAGCTTTGTTTTAATCATCAGTAAATATTTATTGAGTGCCTAGTATGTGCCAAGTGCACCACACTAGATGCAAGGGATTCTAACAGTAAATGATGTATGGTCCCTGCCCTCAAGGAGCTTACATTTCCACAATTTAAAGTGCATCTCAGGTATTCTGGTAATAGAATTCCACCTCAATTTCTCATTTTAAAAAATTTAATCACATGACACAGCACAACTACCAACCAGAATTATACAATAGAATGTTAGAGCTAAAAGAAACCTTTGACGTTATTTGTTCAAAAAGAAAAACCAAACAAACAAAAACTGATGGAGTGTGGCCCTTTGTGCCTAGAACTCATGTGTTCTGATTTCAAGTTTGGTGTTTTTTTCATTTTCAGGCTTCTCACAAAACAATACTCGGTAGATTTTTATGAATAAGAACTTTCAAACTCCTGTAACATACCTGTACAGTTGTTTCCCGCTAGAGAAGGACCTTATAATTCATACCATATTAAAATAAGTGTATGCTCTATTTATCCCATCCTATTCTTTGTGACAAACCAGAGGGACCAGGATCATCCAAGTGCTGGCCTTTGCTACCAGGGCTATGCGTCAGGCAGCATTTGCCTGCCAGGGCCGCACCTCCACATACTTCTACTTTCACAGTGTTCCTGGACCACTGGGGAGTATTTAGCCATTTGGGTACAACCCCAGCACTAGATATGTGCCACTGACCAGACCCAAGTATAAATTGCAGATGTACTATTTCCTAGCTGACAAATATAAAAGCTTACTATTTGAACCATGAACATATTCTGAGGTGCCATAATGTGCCAAGCACCATACTGGATGCTAGGGATACAAACATGAAAAAGACAGTCTGCCCATCAGGAGTGCCCTGGAAACTATGAAACAATGTTTGTTAGTTATATGCTCAGTAATATTAGGTGCGCTGGGAACACCTGTCCCGGGAAGAAGGTCTCCAAAAGATTTCCAAGATATCAAATTAGGTACGGGTGCTAGAGAATAAGAAAAGTCCCACCGATTAGAAAAGAAAGTCACATTCATGTGAGCTGAATGACCACTAGCTTTCCTGAGACCTGAGGGGCACAATGGTATTAAGTTCTCTTTACTGGCATCTAATTTTTTAAATGCTGCTTGTCCAACTTAAAAAATGAAAAAATTGCTCCCAATTTTAGTAATTACTAAAGGACTCTTATTTACTTCTGTCATACTGTAGACTGGGTTGTTTGAAAAGTTCCTTTAAAAAGTCCCTTAGAATATAATTGTTTTTGATAGCCTAGCAGCAGTAAGCCTAATTTTTAAAGGAATACTTAATTTCTCCATGTAGAGTCAATAAGATTTTGACTTTTCACCAATCAAATTTACATGTTCAATTACAGGTAGATAAAAGGAATCAAAGGCAGCAAAAACGTCTTTTACAATGCTTCTTAAAATATATCTTTTTAAAAATTTTCCTTTAATGTGAAATTTTCTTTAATGTGTTGTGAATTCCAACAAATATAACCATTTAGGATTGTTTTTACTACCTCTACTAGTAAGGACAAATAAATTTATAGCCAGTATTTTGATTGTACTGTGTCTACTTCAATTAGCTTTATTTTATATAAGGAGTTAAGCTGTGTTGTCAATGTTGGCATTTTCAGGAATTTATGGTATAGTTTATGGGACAAACTTCTGACCCTGTGAAGTCTCACTTTAAGCCCTCTTCCCACCTCCCTAGCAGTTGACATTGGTCAAGCCAGTCTATCAGAATTTTGGGTCCATGTCCATAAAAATGAAGATGAAAAAATGATGTCCTAGCTACCTCACAGGGTTCCTGTACAAACTGACTAGGAAGGTCCAAATCTGTAAAAATTCCCCAACAACCATAAATACTATAAAATGATAATTACAGATAAGTCAGTGAAGATAGCCACCAAAATAATTACTTCAACTTCATGCCTATAACCAAAAGCTTTTAAATGAAACAGCTTAAAGTGGTCATTAAGCAAATGAAGACTATAATTACCCACGCTAGGTTCCTAGCCTACTCTATTGAGCCTAATCTTTGGAAAAACTTAATTCATTTTAGGGGGAAAAAAATCTGAGTTAAGATATTCTTTAGTGTTAATACAAACAAGCTGCAACCACTAATTTAAAATCACAGGGCTTTGTCCTCAATAAGAGTACATTCTTTAATAGGACTGTATCTGAATAAGAATTCCACACAAATAGAATATATACCTTAACAAAAGATAACAAGGAAGGAATATTTTACATTATACAGAACAGACATTCAGTTGATTCAATCACGATGAGTTACCCTTCCAACCAAATACTTATTTTTAATATTTATTACAAATGTTGCAGTCAGTTTGGTATATGCTGATAATCATACGGTTTTAACATTTAGTAGTGTGAAGCACACTTTAACTGTTTCCAAAGGGGTATGTGATGTGGTCTTCGTTTCAAAGGAGCAGAAGTGACTGAATTACTGTCTGCTCTTTAATGTTTCAACTAACCTGTGAAGAGAAAATGAACAGTTTCATAAGATTAACTTCAAACTTTCATGTATAGATCATTTATTATATAAATTTTATACTGGAGGTGGATTCCAAAGCACTTTAAATGATGAAGGCTAAGATAGTTATATTAAAAGAATGAGGTTATGGACTCAATTTCCATGAGGGTCTTTTAGCTTTCACTTTGTCTATGCTTTGAATGAATAATCAAAAAAGACCAGGGACTTCCCTGGTGGCGCAGTGGTTAAGAATCTGCCTGCCAGTGCAGGGGACGCGGGTTCAATCCCTGGTCCGGGAAGATCCCACATGCCACAGAGCAACTAAGCCCGTCAGCCACAACTACTGAACCTGCGCTCTAGAGCCCACACGCCGCAACTACTGAGTCCACACACCGCAACTACTGAGCCCGCGTCCTGCAACTACTGAAGCCCATGCGCCTAGAGCCTGTGCTCCACGGGAAGCCACTGCAAATGAGAAGCCCATGCACTACAACAAAGAGTAGCCCTCGCTCGCCACAACTAGAGAAAGCCCGCGTGCAGCAACGAAGACACAATGCAGCCAAAAATAAATAAATAATTTTAAAAATAATAAATAAATAAGTGATCAAAAACCACCAGATATCCACTTTCCACTTTCCACTTTCCAGGCTGCTACTACTACAGCCAGGCCCGATGTGGATAATTCAGAGATGAAAACTAGTCTCAGTCCTCAAGGAGATGACAATTTAATGAGCAGATGCACAAACCAATTACAAGACAGTGTAACAAGTACTATTATATCACTGACCTGTGACAAGGACCTCTATGTGTGTGGTAAGGCAGTGGGCATGAAGTTATGTCAGGGAAGGCTCCTGAGAAACACAGAGCCTTAACCTAAGTCCTGAAGGATAAGGAATTGGAGGGTGCAGTGAGATAGGGGAAAAAGCTAGAAATACAGCAGAGAGCTGGCTTATCTAACTATAATTAGTAGGTGTGGTTGAAATAAAAGCAGATGTACATGAAGACAGGTGGAAGAAAAGGGTGGAGGAACAATATGATAAACTGATAAATAATCTGAATTTCATCCTTAAGACCAAAGGGAAATTACACATGTATGTACACAGCTGCATATACACACAAATGCACAAATGGCTTCTGGAAACATACTTACCATTCCATTGCCTCATCAAGGCCAGTGCCTTTGGTTGCTGAAGTTTTGAATATTTGCCATTTTCGGTCCTTCAAGGCAGGTAACCCAAGTGAATTTGCCATCTCCGAGGGAGTCATGGCCTGTTCCATGTCCTGCTTATTTGCAAACACCACTAAAATGGCTTTTCTCAGCTCTTCTTCCTAAATAACATAGAAAAGATTTCATTTCTTCTAATCAATTTGCTCCCTTGAGTTTAGGAAGAAATGCCAAAAAAAATCCATTATTTTAAAAGCATATTTCCTAATTATTAATATATAATGTTCATTATAAATGATTTGAAATTATAGAGAAGTATGAAGAAAAGAAACTTCACCCATAATCCTAGCTCCTAAACATGATCACTGTTTAACATTTTGGGTATTTTCTACTGCTTTGTAATTCAGATACTTACAGTTTATTTAGTATATATATACATTTAAGATCACATTTAAATACAGTCCCATACCCTGCTTTAGAAAGTAAACTAAACGTTAAATTGTGGATGTTTTTCCAAACTATCAAAAAAAATTTTTTTTAATTAATTTATTTCATTTATTTATTTTTGGCTGCGTTGGGGCTTCATTGCTGTGCGCGGCCTTTCTCTAGTTGTAGCGAGCAGGGGCTACTCTTCGTTGTGGTGCACGGGCTTCTCATTGCAGTGGCTTCTCTTGTTGTGGAGCATGGGCCCTAGGCACACAGGCTTCAGTAGTTGTGGCACGCGGGCTCAGTAGTTGTGGCTCACAGGCTGTAGAGTGCAGGCTCGGTATTTGTGGTGCACGGGCTTAGTTGCTCCGCGGCATGTGGGATCTGCCCGGACCAGGGCTTGAACCCATGTCCCCTACATTGGCAGGCAGATTCCTAACCACTGCGCCACCAGGGAAGTCCCTCAAAAAATTTTTTAAAACATTAATGGTTATACTCTACACTAAGAACTCATGCACCATAAACTATATAACTGTTTTCCAGTATTAGATTCTTCCTAGATTCTTTTCACTCGACTATTAGAGAAACCAAAGTGACAGAATCATAATACAGAAATCTTTGTGTGAATCTCTATTTCCTTAACACAATTCTCTAAAAATGGAATCAAAGTATGAAATTTTTTTCAGGCTCTTGTTACATGTATTAATAAACTGCTGTCCAGAGAGGCTGTAACAATTTCAACTCCACGAACAGTGTATGACAGTGCCCATCTCCAATGCAGCTTTGGTAGAATTGAAACTATATATTTTTCCAAACATAGCATTTCATTATATGCTTATTTATTATTAGGGTATTAAAAATACAAATGTTATTAGCAATAAATTCTTCTCCTATAAATTGTAGGTTCATGCCTTTTGCTCACTTTTCTATTGATTTGCGAAAGGTATTGATACGACTAAGATCACTAATCCTTAGTCACTGGCTGTAAAACTGTGTCTTGGTTCCCCGTTGTACCCTAACTTGTATTGTTCGGCATCTGAGCTTTGTGGATTTTTTGTCTGTTTGTATAATATTAATATGATTAAATCTATCTTTTCTTTTGTAATTCCTTCCAATTCTTCGATTTAGAAGGACATTCTCAATCCAGAAATTTTAAACATATTCCCTTATAATGACTTCCATTTTACATAATTCTTTACTCCATTTAGAATTTTTGTGTACAAAAGTAAAACAAATTGATTTTGTGTCTGTAAGTTTTAATATAATAGTCCCGACTCATACTCCACATGTACTTTATATCACTAATACATAAATATTAATTGATTGCATCAATTAAAAGTTACTTCCTGGGCTTCCCTGGTGGCGCAGTGGTTGAGAATCTGCCTGCCAATGCAGGGGACGTGGGTTCGAGCCCTGGTCTGGGAAGATCCCACATGCCGCGGAGCAACTGGGCCCGTGAGCCACAACTACTGAGCCTGCGCGTCTGGAGCCTGTGCTCCGCAACGGGAGAGGCCGCGATAGTGAGAGGCCCGCGCACCGTGATGAAGAGTGGCCCCCACTTGCCACAACTAGAGAAAGCCCTCGCCAAAAAAAAAAAAAAAAAAGTTACTTCCTAAAGAATGAATACAATTTTTAGTTCTTTCTCCATAAGATTATACAAGTCAAATCCTAATACCACAAATAACCTAACAACAATCCAGTACAATTTGAGAATTGTGAACTTCAGTTAATAATCCATTTCTTTTATGCCATACTTTATATGATAAAAATCTATTATAACATGTGAATTACATCTAAATCAAGCTTTTATTTTAAAAATCTGTTATACCCAAGGCAATTAACCAGTCCCTTAAAATTCCTTACACTTTGAATTTGGTCTAAGAAGCTCTTATGATAAATATGATGCTATGTTGTAAAAGAAAAAAAAAAAAAATTAGGCAAAACTTTAAAACTTCAGGTCTGCAATTTATAACTCAGAAGCTACTAAGAAGTTAGTTGTCCAAGAACTCTATTCTAAGAACGCTTCTAACTAGGTAATCAAGTGGCCTAGAACTTATATTTAAACATTCAATGATCGGATAATTCAGAATCATAGTTTTGGTGGGAAAAGGAAACCCATGCATCTAATTTTCTCAAGCAAAGGCAATTTCACTATTAATTAATCATTAGTACATTTGAGAAGCTTATTTAACAAATGGAGATATTAAAAACTTTTAGTTGATTACTTAATGCATCCTCTGAATTCACTCAGTTAGCCAATAAATTATCTTACAAACCTCAGTGAATATAATGTATTGAGTTCTTAATTAACAGCTATACACTGTTCCACACATCAGGGGTGCAAGGTAAACTCAAAGAACTTTACACTTTTGGGTGGGAGGCATATATAAGTAAACAAACATGTTTAAAATAATGGAAAGAAACAGTAAGTGGTTACAAAGAATAAAGTAGGATAAAGGGTTAGAAGATAGCTGAGACCCCCTCTCTGAGGAAGAAACATGTGAGATAAAACATGTCAAGAAGGTAGCCACACAAAGATTTGTGGAAAGAGCATTCCAAGCAGGAGGAGCAAGTGCAAAACCCTAAGCCAGGTGTCAGCTACGCAAGCTCGGTGTGAAAAGAACAGAAAAATCAGTGTGACTGAGGCACTGTAAACAACGGGGAAAAGTAAAGAATGTGGAAGCTGGGAGAGGCAAACGGGCCAGAAATCCAGAAAGATATATTTCTCTGAACTTTACATTTCTAAAACAAACAAATATACTTTCTTACTATTCTTACTATTTATATATTTATACTATTTATATAAATAAGTATAGCTTCCATAAGCTAATTTATACAGCTGGAATAAAGACATTTTTAAAAAATCACTTCATAGGGGTGACTTAGAATAGTAACTTCAGTTTAGAAAGAGTTTAGGTCAGAACTTCCTGGAAATCAAGGAATCTAGTTTAAAGGAAGTTACAAGACTGGAGTTTTTTTTGTCTCCAACTCTCTCCCCAACAGTATTTTTGGAATAGAAAGTAATTTGCATAAAAGAAAATGATACTGAAGGCATAGGGGGAAAAGACCCCTGTTTTCCTTTTAATTATTCCTGCAAATGACAATAAACAATAAAAACAGCAAGCAAATATAAATGATTTACCCACATTTTAATAAAGTTTTCTTACCTCCAACATGGCAACTAACTCTGATTTGGAAATGCCAATTCGGTCTCGGTCACAACTGTCTACTACATAAATGACTGCATCTGTGTTTGAATAATAACATCTCCAGTATGGCCTTAAGAAAATTCAGAAAGGGAGAATATATTATTATTTGAAAGAAGAAGAAACTGCTATGTTACTTGATATGCTAGGACTTGGCAATGATGGGGTGGGGGGTATTACTTGTCAATCCTTCCCCATCCATGCCAGAATCAATGCCATAATGATTCATTGTTTCTGATGGATATATATCATATCCCTCAGATGGGATGGGGTGGAAAGAATATTGATAAACATAAATCACAGGACCAAGGAGCTTCAGAATGAGTTCAGACTTTAGGCTGAGAGAATAATTTATAATCTATAAAATCACTAAATATACCGATAAAAAAAGTTCCACACAGACCTGATGGTTACATCTTAGCTAAAAACTCCTTAAGAGGAATGAGTTCTTTAAAAAAATTTTTAATATGATTTTATGTAACAGACATTAAACTGATCACTGAAGACAAGAAGTAGAAATGGCTAAAATAAGAAATTGACTCAAAAGTGGTTCAAGAAATAAAATGAGTTACAGGGCAGCAGGATGTCTCGGGAATTCACTACTGATCTTTTAAGATGGTAAGTACCCTAGTGAGTGAGCACTGACAGTCACTAAACATTCACAGTTGCCATGTCAAGCACAGAATGCTGGGCAGGAGACTTGAATTCCAGAGGGCATTTATGTTCACATTAGTCCTAAATGGTGCGCCCAAAAGGTATTTTTATGAAATCCAAAACAGTCTGTCTCACAGAAGAAGGGACTGACAAGAACTAACTAGAGGACCCTTTTTATTTAAAAACTACTGAAGTAATTCGGTCTTGAGATTTTCATGAAAAGATTTTTCATTGAAGTGATATCTGAAAAACTGGCTTCCTTAGATTTTAATTCTTTAGTTAAAATCTTTAATTCTCAGATTTTAATTGAGAGAATAAGGCCGTTTTACCTCATTTTAAAGTAGGTGTCTCCCATTAAATTACAAAAGAAGACATATTTTGGTTTACTCCTGTTAACCCTAAAAGAGCCAATAAAGAAAGATTCAATACCACAAAATGATCTGGCCTTTGCACCATACCTGATACTTGTCTGTCCTCCTAAATCCCAGACTTGGAATTTTAGGTTCTTGTATGTTACCGTCTCAACATTAAATCCAATGGCTGGAAAAGAAATCAAATTAGCAGTATATGTAGACTAATACATTTTGTCTTCAAAGTATCCAATCTGAGTTTCAGCAATTAATGCTGAATCACATTGTTGGTTCAAATATCATCCCATTTAAGATAAGACAGTATGCTGTGCTACACACGCACACATACGCACACCAATTAGCAAGATCAACACCACTTTCAGGGTATATAAGAACCCCCAGCTACCTCTGCAATTATACAATTCTTAGCTCAATGGAAACCCTATTATGTTAAACTCCCTTCAAAATACAGTACTGGCATACAAAAGTGTTCAGAAAGTTATATTTAGATAGTTGTAGATGTATTACAAAAAATGGAATTTTGGTAGGTTGCAAATAAACAGGGAACAAAACCAAGAAAGCCTAGATAGACTCTAAACTTCAGTAGGTAAGAGCACAGCAATTGCTGTATACCTCTTTATGGAAGCTGACTTCGCTAAGGCTGGCAATCTCACAGACCCTCTGAAGACTTCCTCAAGAGCTCATTTGTAATAAGGTCATAGCTAGATGGTCAAAGGGGAGGAGTCCCATCCCTTTTCCCTGCCATCCTTCTTAGCTGGAGCTCTCGCATCACATGCCTAAGGCAAGATATTACTATTTTCCATTGAAAGGAATCTGAAGGAGATGGAGAGGCTACTGAAAAAAACTCAGGAGCTACATATACAAATATTACTAAGATTTCACAAACTTAAAAAAAAATCAAAGTAAAAAATGACTTACAGCTATAACTGGACAATTAATTTTTTAGATTTAAGTTTATACTGGTAAATGATGATTATGAGTATATGGCAAGTATAAAAAAATAACTATACTATAGCAAACCTGAGTGAAAAACTAAAAAGCAAGTTCATGATGTCTCCCTTAGAATTAAGTAGCAGGGTAATCACTGTCTTCAACCTCAGTTAGGAATGTTGTTTATTTGCAAAGGACAAGGGCGTGGTACGAACCACATGTGCTTGCTGAAGTGCAATCCACTGGGCTATGTGTATTGCAGGGGCCACCATGACTCAACTGTAGCAGATTGAGTTGGGTGATTTTGAGAACCAAAAACCAAGGAAGCTGAAATTTACTGAAGGTGGCATAAAGAAGTAACAGATGACACAGGGTTTGAAAAGTTCTTCTTTCATAAAAGCTACACTTTTTTTTTAAATCTGGAAATTTAAATAGTACTAAATACAGAAATACCTTGAGTGACAGAGTAACTTTAAAGGCATAATTTAAATATTCTTGAGCAAACTCTACAAACTATTAGTTTAAATGTACTAATCTTACTAATCTAAGTAAATTCAGAGCAACAAATGAAAATAGCATAAGTAACAGAACAGTCTTCTTATGTAGTAAATTAAGACTACTGGAGAATATTCTTCTAAGATATCAATTGATTTAAAGTCAGGGTGTTTCTTTTCTTGATATTTTTAAGTACCAGATTCAACACTCAGTCTCAACTCAGATCTTTAAAAAAAATCAATAGAATTACTAAAGAGAAACTAATCTTAATCAAATAGTAACAAATACAGAAGAAAAACCACTTCACATGTAATAATATCACTTCATATCTTTATAATTCTTTACACAGGTTTATAAAGTATTTTATATACTACATTTATTTCCCCCTCAAAGCCAATGTATATTTATTATCTTCATTTTATCAACAAAGATACTGGCTCTCAATGAGATTAGGTGGCTTAACTCTACCAACTTTTAAAACAGCCCTAAACAGCAGAACCCAGCCATGCACAGGGGTTCATAAATTACACCAAATTGTCTGTAAATTTATGAAAAAAAAGTGTTATAAATATTATGCTCACAGTAGAAGTTTACGAACCTTATCAATTACATTATATATTTGTTCAGAAATAAAGTTATGTTTGATGGAAAGAGAAAGGCCCTATAATTAGTTTATCATACCAACACTTACTAGGAATAGTAGTAACGACTTCTCCAACCTGTAATCTGTACAAAATTGTAGTTTTTCCTGCTCCATCTAATCCCAAAATTAAAATCCTCATTTCCCGGGTTCCAAACAGACTGGAAAAAATGCTTGAGAAAAAGCCACCTAAAAAAATAACAAAGATGTATTTCAATATCATTTCATGAACTAGGTCCACAAAACATTTAATCTTACCCTTTGAAAGCTACAGCAAATTAAATAATATTGTAATATTTTCCCCGATTCATAGGTGCATATTTTTGCTTCCAATGAAATACATTATTCAACATCAAACTAGTAATTACTGATTGTTACCATGTCCTGGATACTGTGTCAGGCAGGCACAGAAGATACACTCAAAAATAAGAGAAACAGGACCACTGCCCTCATGGAGCTCTTTTTCTAATCGAGAGAATATGGATATCTTAGCATGATCTCCTCACTACCCCCAGAAACCAAAGGGCAAATCAGAATGACAGTGGGACAATGAGGTCCTTGAACATGAAAAGCAATTATTGTTGTACAGCAGCAGTACCATCGTTAAGTACCTTCAATCACTGATGCCACACACAATACCTGGTTATTTTACCAAGAAATGGCAAAATTAAGAGCTGCAAGTCTGGAAAAATGAATCCACCATGGGTTAGAGAACCTTGAACATTTGTAACACAAGGGGTGTGACTTGACAAAAATCCTTTCTACCTTTTACAGGTTAAAAAGAAGCAGAAGAAAAAAACTGAAGGGGTTATGCAAAAAGACAAGAAAGCGCTTCTGACGTTCCAGACCAAGAAGTAAACTCCCCAGAAAATCGCTGAGCTATTTAAATAACGCAAAGAATTTGCATCATTTGGAGGGTTGTAAACAAGTTAAGAAATCTGCACCTTCATCTGGGCTCTAGCGGGGAGGGAAGCTCTACCTGATGCTTGTGATGACAATGTAGTTCCCTCAATTAGCACTCCAAAAATTGAGATTAAAATGTCATCGCTGACCAATAATACACTCCCTGCCCATTTCCTCCTCCACCTTATCTACAGGAAAAGCTACAGGTAAGCAGACAAATGCCAAGTTGGCCATAAAACATTACGAGCACCACCTTCTTTTGGAGTTTAAACTGACGCAGTCCCAGCGACCAGGGAGAGAGAATCCAGAAACTCATCCTTCACCCAAGAAACCTGAGCGAACCTGCGACTGACACGCTGCCAAGCTTCGCAAGACCAGCTCCATCCAGTAAGTGGCGCTGGGTCCGAGGGGATGAAGGAAAAGTTCACCGACCCGCGCTGCCCTCACCTCTGACCCCGCCGGGAGAAAGAAGAACGGGATAAGACGGGGGCGAAAGTTCGAGGCAGGGTCCACGCACACAGGTGAAGAGCTAAGGTGAGTTACGTCCTCAGCAGTCCGCGCACTGAGACGCTGGCTACTCTGGGCTTTCCAGGCCGGCCCCTCTCCTCCTCCTCCCGACCCCAGCCCTCGGCCTCGGCCTCTCAGCGCGCCCAGGCTCCCTTCTCAGATCCCTCACCCATGATGAACAGCCTGTCCTCCCTCGTCGACCGGCGGAGACTGGGCCCGGCCTCAGCAGCGACTCCTAATCGAGCCTCGGTGCCGCCACCTCCCCTCGCCTAGGCCTGCGCTCCGGCTCCGGCTCGGCCTCGGGCTCTGGTTCCCAAGGGGTTTCCTTGGAAGCCTGGTTAGCCAGCAACTTCCACGTCGGACCTCCCGGCGGGGGCGGGAGCGAGGCCGCCGCGACTGCGCGCCGGGAACGCCGGCCTGAGCTTCCGCGCCGTCACTTTCGACGCAAGTCCCCGGCGCGCAGGGTGTAGATACTGCGGAAGCCGCAAGGAAAAAAAAAAAAAAAAATTCAAGGACGCCAAGTCTCCCCTGCTTCTGTTTTCTTGGACAGGAAAGGCTTCCGATATAGGGAAAGTCGAATTTCATTTTAAATTCTGACACGAAGAAGTGGTGAATCCGCCAACCGGGAATGCGCGTCGGGCCTCGATGCGGCAGCCCGACTGGAAGCGGGCGCAGCGTGCGGCGTCGCAGGAATTGCTGGTCCTGAAGCGCCCAGCGGGCGTTGAGCCGGTTTTCCCCTGGCTCCCCTTATAATAATAGGAAGAGCCCCGCGCCACCAATGCGGAGCCGCCCCACACTGAGGCCGCCAACGAGATTTTTGGCGTCGCAGTGGCCTGCAGGGTCAGCGTTAGCGTCCCTCCCTCCTTTCTTCTACTTGTACCTTCTCCGATGCTAGCTAAAGGCAGTCATTACTCTATAGGAAAGGTATGTATCTCGAGGGCAACGTCATTTTTCAAAATGCAGTCATTCCTGTTACTATTGACCTGGTTTTACAGTTCCTGCTTACTAAAAAGAAACGTTTGCGGAAACAAGTATAGCAGCGCGCTAGAATTAAAGATAAACATTTAGTTTATAAGTCTGTGGAATTTTATTCTTCAGACAAGCATTTGGAATTGACCTCACCTCTTTCAAGTCTTTGCTCAAATGTTATTAATATTTAAAATTGCAACCTACTCTACATCCCCCTTATCCTGATTTTTTAGTAGAAGTTACCACTAAACATAATTTACTTACTTATTATGCTTATTGATTGTTTACTGCCTCTCATAGAATGTAACATCTATGAATGCAAGTATTTTTGTTTATTTTGTTCACTGATTTGTTCTTGTACTTGGGCACTAAACAAATCTTTGAGAGAATGTGTTGAATTATACAATACGTTTTTAAGGCCAATAACATAAACAGTTAACTTAAACATATATTATGCAATATTATTAAACTTGTTTCCTAAACTAGGCATATCTGAACCACCTGTCCTAATTTGATAGGCGAGGCCAAGCTCTCTTCAAGAAAGTTGTTATATTTGAAGAGAAACCACCAGATGGTGGTATTGCTTCAGGCTAATTCTCAGCAGAATGAGATCAGTTGGTCTAATTGATTAAAAGTGGAGTAGACAATTTAATCCTTTTCAAATCTTACGGTCCAGTAATAATTTATTAAATTTTAAAACGTGAATGTTTAAATGCAGTCCAAGCAAGTAAAACAATTTCAAAATTCTTTTGACTATAAAGCCACAATACGATCAAATAAGTTTAAAATATTAAAGCTGGAAGGAACCTCAATTCCAAACATCTCAATTGCACATGAAGAAGTAGAAACAAGCTAAGTGATAGAGCCAGGACAGCAACTCTGACCATCTGACTTCCAGGCCTGGAGTAACTGCATTATGATGCCTTCTGTAACTGAGCCGTGATCTATACATTTGGTAAATTGATTTGCAAACACATGACCGTACTGTAGTTTCCTAAGTTAGAAACTTAAACATTTCTGTGCATTACATTACCAAGTGGAAGTTACTTTCTTTTGCTCAGATTTTATTCCATGAAGCAGAAACCTATGAAATATAATAAGTATAAATATATAAGTATAATAAATATAAGCTTCAGAAGGACTTAATGCTGTGTATTTATAATTGTCTTTTAAACTAAGGAATGTTTTGAAATCATAACTAGGTGTGTGATTTTTTTTTATACATCTTTATTGGAGTATAATTGCTTTACAATGTTGTTTTAGTTTCTGCTGTACAACAAAGTGAATCAGCCGTATGCATACATATATCCCCATATCACCTCCCTCTTGCATCTCCCTCCCACCCTCCCTATCCCACCCCTCTAGGTGGACACAAAGCACAGAGCTCATCTCCCTGTGCTATGCGGCTGCTTCCCACTAGCTATCTATTTTACATTTGGTAGTGTATATATGTCAATGCTACTCTCTCACTACGAGGTGTGTGATTTTCACAAATTATGTATTGTAGTTCAAATGTTCCCTTTCAATAACATGTACTTTGTTGTCAAAGAATTTTTCTTTAGACTAAGGGGTCTTTTTTTAATTGAGAAATAATTCACATACAATAATATCATTTTTAAGTGTACAATTCAGTGGTTTTTAGTATATCCACAAGGTTTGCAACAGTCACCACTGTCTAATTCCAGAATGTTTTCATCACCCCAAACAGAAACTCTGTACCCATTAAACAATAACTCCCTACTGCTCCCCTCCTAGCTGCTGATAACCTTTCTGTAGCTATGAATTTGCCTATTTTAGATATTTCATATAAGTGAAATCATACACTATTTGTCCTTTTGTGTCTAGCTTATTTCACTTACTATAATGTTTTCAAGGTTAATCCATGTTGTGGCATGTATGAAATACTTCATTCCTTTTTACTGCTAAGTAATATTCTGTTGTATGGATATACCATGTTTTGTTTATCCATTCATCAGTTGATGGATATTTGAGTTCCCATTTTTTGGCTATTTGAATAATGATGCTACAAACATTTGTGTACACGTTTTTGTGGAAATACATGTCTTCAGTTCTCTTAGTTATGTACCTAGGAGTGGAATCGCTGGGTCATATGGTATCTCCACAACTAGAGAAAGCCCGCATGCAGCAACGGAGACTCAACGCAGCCAAAATTAAAATAAATGAATAAGTAAATTTATAAAAAAAAAAAGATTGTCTTGGCTATTCTGGATCCCTTGCATTTCCATATTGAATTTTAGGATCAGCTTGTTTGTTTATGCAAAGAAAGGCAGTTGGAATTTTGATAAGGATTGCACTGACTCCATAGATTAATTTGAGGAGTATTGCCATTGTAATAGTGAGTCTTCCCCATTCATGAATGTGGGATGTTTTTCCATTTATTACAGTCATCTTTACTTGTTTTCAACAACATTTTGTAGTTTTCAGTGTACAGGTCTTGTACCTTTGGTTGAACTAATTCCTGAATATTTTGAGCTTTTTTGAGACTAAGGGTTCTTAACCCTTAGTCAGCACTTGAACCATATTCTCGTTTGATATAGAATTTCAAAATTTCAAAATATTCTTTTGAGAGAATAGTTAACAATGAACACCCATGTACCTAACACCCATCTGTAATAATCATCAGTTTATGGCCATACTTCATAGCCACTCTTGTTTCATAATTATCCCTACCATTTGCACCCACTCACTAAATTCTTTGTAATCAGGTGCCCACACTTGGACCAGTCAGCTGTGGCTAGGGGAGCAGTGTCCACTGGAGGATCATATTTGCTTTCATATGCACCATATGCATGAATAAGGGTGCAGGAAGGGGGAAGTTATAGTAGCTGGACACACTAGGTATTCACAGTTATTTTCTAATACCAGTGTTTGTCCCCTTGGGGTGGATGTGACTGGCATTAAGTACAGTATTAATGGCTCTTCCTAAACTATGTCTTGCTGTGATTGTCTTCTGCCCCGGAGAGCTGAGGAAGCAGGACCTCATTCACTAGGGAGGACATAACACACGCCACAGTAGCCCAATGTCTATTGTCTCAGATCTTTTATAGACCACCCTCTTGACCAACCCAACCCCTTCCTCCCACCTTCCTCTTTTTCCTGAGGGCAAGACTGGCTTGTCTCTCTATCGAAGTTATTATACCAGAAGTGAGAGTTCTCTCTCATTGCTTTATTTCCTCTCAAATCTCATTATAGAAAGGTGGGGGCATTTCTTATTGTGAAATTCTTGCCAGCTGGAGAAACCTGGGATAAGGAACCGTTTTATTTTCTAACCCAGGAAGCCTGGGCTCTCTGTATCTCCTCCAAATTCTTCTTACAAACTGAACAGTTCTCTAGTGTCTTTCTCTCTTCCCATAGCTTATACTCAGCTCTAAGAAGCCAAATGACACTCTCAATATTCTGCCTGGAAATATCTCAGCCAGCTAGGCAAGTTCATTCACTATGTTATCTATATTTCAGGTTACTACAGGCAACATTTTTATCCACTGTTCCACAACTGTTTACCCTAAAAGATTTTTGCCAGTCCTTCAGCTCTCACTAATAGCCTCTTCATTTTCCCAGCCTCCACCCACAGTATGGTTCCAAAGTCAATGCCATGTATTTTAAATTTCTGTGTACCCCATCTCTAGTACCAATTTCTATATTGGTCAGTTGTTTATTGTCGTGTAACGAACTGCTTCAAAATGTAGGGACTTAAACCAGCAGTAATTATTATTTATCACAATCATATGGATTGGCCAGGCAGTTCTTTTTCTGATCTTGCTGGAGGTTATTCACACAGCTACATTCAGCTGGTACATTGGCTGACTTGGTTGGCCTCTCTCTCCATGTGGTCTTTCATCCTCACAAAAGCTAGACTGATCTTGACATGGCTATGGCAGTGCCATACTCCTAGGTGTAGACGTAACAGAAATGCATGCACATGTGCACCAAGAGACATGTATAAAAATATTTACATAGCATTATTCATAAAAATAAAAAAATGTAAACAACCCAAATATCTGTCAATAGTAGAATGGATTCATAAATTGCAATGTATTTACATGATGGACATCTATATAACAAGGCAAATAAAAGAACTACAGTTGTATACTGGAGAAATATCAAACACATTATTGAGCAAAAGAAGCAGATACCAAAGAAAGCATACTATGTATGATTCTGTGCATATAAGTTCAAAATCAGGCAAAACTGAACTATAAGGTTAATTTTTGGAAAGGAGAAAGTGGGTAGGAGGAAGCAGGAAAGTTTCTGGAATGTTCTGATATTCTGTTTCTTGACCTGACTTGTTTGCTTCTTTGATAATTCATTGAATAGTACGTTTATATTTTGTGTGTTTTTCTGTCTATGTGTTATATTTTTAAAAACATTTGAAGAAACCACATTAGGATGACATTTCCACCTATCTGGTAAATTTTTTAAGAAGTGGCACGTGGGAAAATTGTCACTCTCATCCACTGTGCAATCTTTCGGATGACCATTAGGCAGCATCTACATACAAAATTTTAAATGCACATACCCCTGACAAAAATTTCGCTTACAGGAATTGACATAGATATGCTTGCACGTTTACACGGCCGCATTTGTATTATGCTATGCATATGCATGAAATTCTGAACGTTTGTACGAGAAACCCTTAGGAATGGTTACTCTGCAGAGTAGACTGCAGATCTGAAGTGCAGGGAGACACTTTTTCTTGTATACCGTTTGTACTGTTTGAATTTTATACCATGTGCATGGATTACTCCTTTAATAAAAGTAAACTAGTTGGCTTTTTTTGCTTATTTGTTTCTACTTACCCAAGGTCATCTGGTTAAAAGTGACAGAGCCTGGATTTGAGCCCTAGTCTAACACCAAAGCCCATATACCATCAACCATAACTCTGAATTTTCTCATGTGGAGTCTCTGTTTTCTCTCCTAGAAAGTGAATGTATTTGTCTAGATTGCAAGGGTCTCTTTGGAGACCGACATGGAAGCTCTGTTAT
The DNA here is from genome assembly GCF_028564815.1 of Eubalaena glacialis. Classification (NCBI taxonomy): domain Eukaryota; kingdom Metazoa; phylum Chordata; class Mammalia; order Artiodactyla; family Balaenidae; genus Eubalaena; species Eubalaena glacialis. The sequence goes on along the minus strand of NC_083726.1, from coordinate 20,723,104 downwards.
ATAAACTGAGCCAACACCGCAGATGTGTAGGAGAGATCTACCACTGAGTAATGGCATCAGTGCCCAGGTATCACCCCTGGACACTCCATCCACCAAGTCTACCACAGCAAGATTCATTCAGTCCCTACCAGATGAGAGATAATGCCACACGTGGATATAGCAGATAGAGGAGCTTACAGAAGCTGGTAGTTTGAATAGTCAGTAAATCTTGCCAGGAGCTGGGGGAGAGCAAGAGCATAATAGGTAAATATAGCACAAAATCTACATGTTAAAATTAAATTACACAACTTTTGAGGAATTTAAACCACTCAGCTATGCATTGACTATAATAACCATTTATACAGTTGTTCAAATTTTGTATGATACAAGATAGCTGTGGTTTTTGAAGTTAACCAGTACATTTATTTATTTATTTATTTATGTCTGCGTTGGGTCTTCGTTGTTGTGCACAGGCTTTCTCTGGCTGCGGCAAGCTGGGGCTACTCTTCGTTGCGGTGCGCGGGCTTCTCGTTGCGGTGGCTTCTCTCGTTGCGGAGCACGGGCCCTAGGCGCACGGGCTTCAGTAGTTGTGGCTCGCGGGCTCTAGAGCGCAGGCTCAGTAGTTGTGGCGCACGGGCTTAATTGCTCTGCAGCATGTGGGACCTTCCTGGACCAGGGCTCGAACCCGTGTCCCCTGCATTGGCAGGTGGATTTTTAACCACTGCACCACCAGGGAGGTCCCAGCCAATACATTGTAAAAATGAACACACAGACAAAATGTACTAGAGTAGGACTTTGAAAATGGAATTTAAAAAAAAAAAAAAACTTGGTTATTGTCATTTTTTGCTGTTACTGTTGCACTAACAGGAAAAGGAAATAAAGTCATATTAGTGAACATAATAGTCATGATTGAGATCACTAAACTTGCTTGTGTTGTTTGCAGCTAAGAAAGCAAAGGTTTGGAGCTTTATTTAAAAATAAACAAAATGTAATTAACCATCAACGGACAACTTCAAGCTGCACAATCAATCCTATTTACTTTCCAGTGATTCAGATGGGTTGTTAGGAGGAAAAAGCATCTGATCAATCATTGCTTCAGCTCTGCTTTTCTCTTAAGCTCCAGTCCTGAACCTCCTCCTCCTTACTAGAGGGTTCTCTATGAACATGCATTCAAGATCCACATATCTAAAATTGAACATATCTCTCCCCCAACTAAAAAGTAAAACAAACAAAACCCCCCAAATCTGGTTCACTCTCTCAACTTCCCTATTTCTCTGCTCAGTGATCCAAATTCTGCTTTACCTTACCACTTATGCGTTAATGCAGACTTGCTTCTTTCTCTGACCTTCCATTGAATTCACAGTGACCAAACCCTATTTATTCTTCCTTTACTTCCTACTCTTAGATGGTAGCCACTTAACTGATCCATCTCTGCTTCTCCCCAACCCCAAATACCGTTGAACACCACCATTTTGCATGTACTAAATATTCAGTAAATGTTAACAGAATAAATCATGTTTATTTCTCAATTATAATGCTTTAAAACTCTTTTGCACAAAGATATTTATAATTGTTGGTTACTTACTTTTCTATAAGATTGCGAGCTCCTTAAGGGCAGGGCTTAAGGAGGGCTTATATTTCTCTGTATCCCCAGTGCTACCACAATGGAGTTCAATAAATGTTTATTGAATTCATGAGTGGATGAGGCCTGAGCTACTTAACTCAGCAGTCAAATTCTTCCACAATCATATCCACCTAACTACCTCTCTCCAGATTAGGCAAACATTGTGGAATTGGGGGGGAAACTCACTGTTTCCAGGAATGTCTAGATTTTAGTTCTAGAGTGAAGTTTGCATTTTCATCAGGGAAGACATCCAATCTTCAAAGCACCCAAAGGCCTTGAATATGTGGAATTAGTTTCTGGTTCTGCATATCTACAAGTTCCCAGGGGATGCTCATGCTACTTGTCCGTAGACCTCTTCAGTAATTAAAGAGTTCTCTGCTCTGTGACCTATTTCTTCAATATTATCTTCAGGACATGCCTTCTGCCTGATTAATACTATAACGTTTTATATATGGCTTCTCCTCCCTGGGATGTTTTCTCCATTTATGTCCCCCTATTCGAATCCAACCCATCTTTTCAGGCTCTTCCTCCCGGGCAAAGCCTTCCCTGGCTATTCTAGTGCTCCTACTGCAGAATTTTTTTTTTTTTTTTTTTACTCTATTAAAGTATCCACTGTTGGTGCTTAGAGTTTGACCCATCTACAATTATTGGTTATCATTGTGTATATGCAAGTACCCAGTTATATACTTCTTTTTCTTTCCTGTGAGGCGTAGCACAATAGTAAATACTCAATAAATTGTTGTTGAATAAATGAATAAATGAATGACTCACTTCAGCATTATTATTCCAAAGAGAAATCAAATGCTTTACTGTTCTATGCTGTCGTTTTGCAGAACATGGAGGAAAGAGGCAATATGGAATTTCCCCAGTCTGCTCAAATGAGGCAGTCCAATCTAAACAATCTATTCAAAAATTAATGATATTAAAATACCTAAAATTAGTTTATATTAAAATTCAAAATTTTCTCTTCAGTATCTGAAACAATGAAATTTGCTAGTGCTGTTTCTGTCCCAACTTCCAAAACCAAAAACAAATAATATAGTTTGCATGAGAACTTTGGCATTATAGAGAATAAAAGGTTGGTCCTATAGCATATGAATTGGTATTATAGTGAGATTTCAATAGCCTGGTTAAACAACACGCTTTATACCAAATACCATGTTGCATATCAAATATTGAAGTGACCTCCCTGCCTGGTGAAAAACAAAGAATCTTTATTATTGATATAGAGAAGTTGTTTTAAATTTTAAAGTTAAAATAAGGAAGTTCTTTGAATATTGCCTAACTCACTATTGTGGGAAAAAAGTTAGAAGTATTCCAGAACATACCACCCTATTTTGCATTTCTATTGAACAGTTTTTTATTTTTTTTACCAACTTGCAATATTTGCTTTATAAAATAAACTCTAACTCAAATATCAATTTATCATTTTGACAAGAGAAAAGAGCTATATTGTATATTATCAAATTCCTGACCAGGTAGATGTTTCGGTTGTAAATTATTAAACTATAAAATCTCTTGGTAAACTATGAAACACCAGCTCCACAAATGTAAAGCATTTTAATCGTTATTATACATAAGGTATAACATTTCTGCAAAATGCTGGAAAATATGAGCTAAATGAGTACACCTATTAAAAGTACCATATCAATTGAATGGGAGACATAAAGTAAAATGAATCTTATTCTTAGTAAATTTTAGTAATTTAAATCTTTCTTTTATTTACACTCCGAAGGATTTTCATTCTTAATTGAGTTTAGCCACCTCTGATGGAAACTTCTGTTCACAAAATGAATAACAAAGTGAAATTCTCAGAATACAGACATTAATACTGATTTTTAATTATCTTTTATTTTATTTAGCTCTCTAGCTTCTGATAAAATATTTATGGAGGAGGTTATTTTTAGTTCAGGCTTTGCAAAGCTCTCTTGTCACCTCGCAATCTGAGTTCATCAGAATGGAGCAACGCAGGATATAGACTCAGTAGAGACCAGAAGGGCTAAGCAAGCATGGCATTTTTGTAGAATTGTTAGATCTGGAAGAAACTCGGTGATCATCTGGGCCAGTCTCCCTGTTTTGCAAGTAGGGGCAATATGGCCCTGAGGTCACCCAGCTCATTAGTTATAGAGTCAGGCTTAAATTATTCTCTTTCTCTTCAGTCCATGGTTCTTTCCACCTTGTTAAGTGACACATGGGGAAACTAAGAACAGTAAGAGCATCCAGAAAGACAAGTAGATAACATAGTAACACAGTCTCTTCTAAACTGACTGGGAAACTCTGCCATTTTATCCACACCCCATTCAACTCTCAAAGGTCTGCCATCACTGAGAGACCTAAACTTCAACCAGTGATTGGAAATTACTAGATTGTTAATTACACAAACGGAACGTCTCTAAATGTGTTTTATTATCCATATTTGTCACTGGCTGTCCACATTTTTCAAAAAGGAAAACAAATATTGGCTTCCCACGAATCCTCACTGTTGTGTGCCCTTTATTTTCATCATATGCATTTTCTAATAATATTTATCAAGTGCTTACCATGGGCCAGCCAGTATGGTAATCGCTTCAACTGCGCTACTTCATTCACCCTTCATAAATAACCCTAAAAAGTAGATACTATTATTCTCCCACATTTTAAAGGCAATGAAATTGAAGCTTAGACAGGTTAAGTTACCCAAGACATTTAGCTAGTAAGTGGCAGAGCTAAGATTGGATCCCAAGCTGTTTGACATCAGAACCAGACCTCTTAAGCACTATTGCTGTGTTCTGCTTCTGGGAAAGAAAACAGCCTACCCAAAATAAGGAACTTCCTTATTAATATATATATATATATTTCATATATATATGAAAATATTTCTCATATAATATATATATATTTCATATATATATATCATATATATGAAAATATTTCTCATATATATGAAAACAGAATATTTACGTATTTTCTGAATGGTATGTCCTTTTCCTTTCCTGTTATTTGGGATAGATAGTAATAGTCAATATGAGAAAGTTCAGACTAAGTCATTTTCAATTTAAATTTTATTTTTTGCAATACATAGTTTTTAAAAGTTACATATATGTGATATGTAATAACATATATATGTAGATATGTCCAAAAAAAAGAAATTCAAATAATACAAAAGAGTAAATAATGAAAAGTCTCTCTTGCCCCAGATTTCCACACCCAGAGTCACCTTCTCAGAATCACTATAAATGGTCTTTTGTATCCTTCCAATGTCTTCCATGCATATATATGTATAATTCCTTTATTATCAATGGAAGCATAATATTTACATTGTTCTGTATCTTTTTACAATTAACAATAATATATCTTAGCGAATATTCTATATCAATACACATAGATTTACCTCATTATTTTTAACATTGGCAAAATGTTCTGCTGGGGAGGCATGGGGGAAGAAAGTGAAATGAAAAGGTGGAAATTTATTAACACTAATAAAGAGCGTTTCTTAGGTTCTGTCTTCTAGATGTGACTAGAAGATCCTTAGCCCCCCTACAAAGCCCACAGGTATGTCATCTCAGCCTCCAAGTAATGGGGACAGATACAGGTGGACGTTTTGGTGCCATCACACAGGGAGGTTCACACTGTGCTAGTGTAAGCAGCTTTTGGCAGGAAGAGATGCAGGATGCCGTTTCGTGTTGTCACTAACCTTAAACCAGGCACCCTATGCCCTACTCATCTCCAGCCCTAGCACACCTTTCAGATCTTTCAACCACACGATACCTTGCTTAATCTGTTGATTCTTTCTGTAGATCAAAGAAGTAGAAATGAAGAACAAGTGATTAACAGATGACCAGATCTCTTCCCTAGCTCCCCCTTCAGTAACCTCATAAACAAACTGTGTGAACAAGATAGCATCTAAAGAAAAATCACAAATCGACAAGCCTGCACACAAGCCCGCACACAGTGGGGGATGGCGACGACTCTGACCCCCTATCTCAATGATTAACTGAGATTACTTCCCTTTTTCCCTTTAAAAACTTTCATGGCTGAGCAGAATCTTTGGAAATGGCTTTTGGGGAACACTGAGTCCACCATCTCTCCGGATTGCCAGCATTCTGATTAAAAGCAACTTTCCTTTCTACCTACATTTGTCTCTCTCTCTCTCTGTATTGATTTTTGAGCAGCGAGCAGCCGGACCTGATTCGGTAACGCTATCACTGCACTACAGAGGACAACAGGACATTCCTTCCCCTACCGTGTCCTACTAAAACTTCTGTGTCAAAACAGCTTGTCCAGTTCTTGGTTTTGACGCGATGCACAAGTTCTTCAAATCTGAGTGATAAACAACACACAGCACTCGAAATTGGCTCTCTCCTCCAGTAGCTAATTCCCTTGGAATAAGAGCCTTTTTAGGAAGCTCCTGAGTCTTTCATGCAAACTGGTAGACCCTCTCCAGCTAAAGTCCAAATATTCCCAGTTGGGTCTCCTCCATTTAATGACACTCTATTCATTGGCTCAAGATGAGTCATCCCACCCCCTCCCTACCTCCCATCCCCTAAGCACACACGATGAGGCACTGCTATAGAGTCCCCTTAACCTCATGTGAACCCTATTGGTATGCATGGAAAAAAGGGGGTTTTATTAATGGACATCAAAATTGATGTTATTGTTCTCCTTTACAGCTGAGGAAAGTGAGGTTAAGTACCACAGATGGAAAGAAGCAGGTCTGGGGTGTTCAAACAGGGCACTGATATTAATTGATATTAAAGTCTTCTGTCCCTCCAACTCAAAATATACTTCTCAAATGAAAATGAATTCACTTTGCCAAGTACTAAAATGTATCTTAAGGCTGTTACCTGGCCAATTACTATTATTAAAAATAATACACTAAATAGTTTCCATTATTACACTATTTGTTTTTAATTTATTTTTTTTCTTTTAGTGATGTATACTTGCTGTACAATATCATATAAGTTACAGGTGTACAATATAGTGATTCACAATTTTTAAAGGTTATACTCCATTTATAATTATAAAATATTGGCTATATTTCCTGTGTTGTACAATATATCCTTGTAGCTTATTTTATACCTAATAGTTTGTATCTCTTAAGCCCCTACCCCTGTGTTGCCCCTCCCCTCTTCCCTCTCCCCACTGGAAACCACTACTTTGTTCTCTATATCTGTGAGTCTGCTTCTTTTTTGTTATATTCACTAGTTTATTGTATTTTTTAGATTCCACATATAAGTGATATAAGTGATACAGTATTTGTCTTTCTCTGTCTGACTTATTTCACTTAGCATAATGCCCTCCAATCCATCCATGTTGCTGCAAGTGACAAAATTCCATCTTTTTTTATGGCTGAGTAGTATTCCATTGTATTTATGTATACCACAGCTTTTTTTTTTAAACATCTTTATTGGAGTATAATTGCTTTACAATGGTGTGTTAGTTTCTGCTTTATAACAAAGTGAATCAGTTATACATATACATATGTTCCCATATCTCTTCCCTCTTGCATCTCCCTCCCTCCCACCCTCCCTATCCCACCCCTCTAGGTGGTCACAAAGCACCGAGCTGATCTCCCTGTGCTATGCGGCTGCTTCCCACTAGCTATCTATTTTACGTTTGGTAGTGTATATATGTCCATGCCACTTTCTCACTTACCACAGCTTTTTTATCCATTTATCTGTTGATGGATACTTAGGTTTTATTTATTTTTATAAATGTTCTAATATGTATTATAAGTGGTGATCTCTATTTGATATTGACTGAGGCAGCATAATATATTTCTTCAACAAATCTTTCTGCCACATACTTTGATGGACTCTGGTGATAAAGTAGTGAAGCAAAGTTTTTTTGAAATGAATACTGGATTGAGTTTGGGTTGGGGTCCTCAATCCCCTCTCCCACCAGGGCGAATTTCATGTGTTTTATATATTGACATTCCTCGTGAGAGTCTTAACATAGAAACTAGTTCCACTGATTAAAAAAGAAAAAGCTGTGAAAATCACTGGGTCCCCAAAGTCCCCTCAGAATCCTAGATATGTGTATTATCATGGAGAAATGTGGGTTTTTTTTTTCTTTTTTCCTTGAAAGAGTTACTTACAAGCTATATGAGGACATAATGTTTGAGACAACTCAACAATAATGTGAAGTAAAGTAAACTACTTTGCTTGAATGAATGAAAAAAACATATTTACTTTTAACAAAATATAGCACTTTCCCTCAAGGATACAGAACATTAAAATTCCTTGCCTTCTAAAAAAAAAAAACCCTCATATTTTATTGTTTCTGGTATCTTAAATTTGCCTTGTCCTATCAGCATTTTTAAAGAACAGTCTAAATGCATTTTAATTGACTTCTCTCCTTTCAAAATGTCTGACAATCTTTTAAGCAATAAAGGAAGGAAATACCAAACTGGCAAGATGTGGGATGTGAAAATGGTTCTATGGGCATGAGAAAACTGCTCCTATTATGTTAGCAAGTTTCGAGTCCTTTACAAAAAGAAGAACTGGCTTTTTAATACCAGCTTTGCTTAGTCATGTAATTTTCTTAAAGTTATTTTGCAGTTATGTATTGGCTTTTTCGCTGGCATCAACGTGGGAATCAAAGTCACATGAACTGAAGCTTGTGCTAATTTTTTTGTCGTTTGCCTCTTTGACACCTATCTAGGGTATACAAGTGTTATGAAACTCGTTAGCAAAGACCTCCAGTCATTACAGGGGGGAAAAATCATACCCCTTACTTTTCTGACTTAAAGTACTTTGTTTCTTTCTTTAGATTATATAAGACCACTATTTCACATTATTATGGTGCTTGGTACAAGGTAGTGAACTTCTTTGGTAATAAACATGCCAAGTACTCATTTTTGGCCCTTGGCAACATTGTGAGGTAGAGTTGTTATCCCTGGATCCTTCATTGTGGGTGGTCTCTTCAGCCTGGCAGCCATGGCCTTTCTAGAGCACAAGACCTCTGCACACAGACTCATATCTGCATTTTCTGGCCAAATCCCTCAAGCTCCAGATCTTTCTGAGTTCTTTCCCTTCCTTATCCCTCAGTGACTTCCAGCTACCATAAGACATACACACTGAAGCATTAGAAAAAAAGAACAGTGTTGTTCCCAAGTAAAAACTTTCATTGTTGTTCTAGGATTTTCTGAAGTTACAAATAATATGGGAATTCAGGTAGCTAGAGGGGGAAATATTTCCCCCACCCTCAGATTTCTTCAGGGGCTTTTCAAATTCTACCCCCGAGAGGGTCATCTTTGCTAAATGGATGTAAGCCTCCTGCCTTTGTCACTCAATGAAACTTGCTTACTCATAGCTCACAAAGTTCCCCTGAAGATGATTAGTAAGCATTATTCCAAAGTTTCAGCAAAAACATTGAGGGAGGCTGCCTAACACTACTGGATTTAAATTAGCAGTAAGGAAAGAAGTCACATTGCCTCATGTGCTAGCCAATGTTTCTGCTAAATTAGTTTTTTTTTCAATTAAAAAATGCTCACACAAACAAGGAAAAAAGAGGAATCCACACAAAAATATAGACTATGAGAGCTGGAAGGGACCTTCAGGATCAGCTAGGCCAATGTACCCATTTTACAGGGAAACTACTAGGCTATTAAGCCGTTTCCCAAGATCCCATTGCTAGTGGTGGATCTGTTTCTCACTTTCAGCCTCTCATAGCACTGTGGTCCTCTCCCTTCTTCATAGCCTAAGACTGGTTACACTTCTGCATTTGCTTATGCCATTATTTGATTAAGGCCTGTCTCCCTGACTAGACTATTACCTTCATGATTACAGGAACTCTGCCTGGTTTTGCTTGCCACTTGCCAGGACAATCAGGCATGCAGTTAGTGCTCAAGAAATATTTGTTGAATGAGTATCAGTAAAAACACAGAGTTAACTGTCAGTAAAGATAGAATCAACAGTATATTTTAGTCTTTTGCATAATTATCAAATCGTTGTTTACACATTATGTGGACATGCTACTTAAATTAATCAAGGAAATGTTAGATTCTACTATAGTAAAATATAATATCCATGGCTTAAGACAAAAAGGTTTACTTCTTATTTATTTAAATTCAGTTTTCCACCTGTGTGTTTCTTCCCTGTGAGTCTCCTTTACTATTCACACAGAACACTTAGGACACTTCTGGTCACCCAGAGATTTTTTTCCCACACCAATTTAAATAGGCAGCCTATCTCCACCTTGTAGCTACTCCATCTGGAACATGCAGCCTTCAAGGTCACTGTGGCAGGGGAAGAGCACCAGCTTGTAAGGTCCTCAGCCCAGAAGTGGCACATGGCACTTTCACCTACAGTCCTGCGGCCAGAATTGATCACATGGCCCCTTCCCAATGGCAAAAGAAGTCAAGAAGTTTTTAGGGAGAACTAGCTGTCTCTGCTTGCCATTGTATGGGTTAATTATAATAATAACAATCACTAATTTTTTTGAGCACTTATTTTGTGCCAAGCCAAGAGCTAAGTGCTTTATTACATTTACTGCTTCCTTGAATCCTCATTACAGATGAACAAACTGCAGACACTCATTATGATCAGTTTCCAAATGAGGAAACTAAGGGGTCAGTTTGTTCAAGGTCACAGTTGCTAAATGGAATCAGGGATTTGAACCAATGTGTCAGGTACTGAAGCCTGTGCTCTCCGCCACTCTGACTAAATCCCACCTGTGGGATTCATTGGAGTAAGATTTTGAAGAACAGATTGGTTTTTAATAATACAAATAGAGGATAAGAAAGAATTATAAAATCCATGTATATGATTATGTGTCCTCAATTTACCTACTCAGTTCAAGAAGCATGTATTGTTAATATTGCCAACAGTGGAGAAAACTGAGGTCATTTGCATCCTGATAGGACACACTGAGAACACAATATGTGTAGCATTTCTGCCCAAAGTGCATGATCTGAATGTAATTGTGAGCAAACCAAATTAAGGGACAGTCTATAAAACAACTGGCCTTCAAAATGTCAATGCTATGAAGGACAAAGAAAAGCTGAGGGGGCTTCCCTGGTGGCGCAGTGGTTGAGAATCTGCCTGCTAATGCAGGGGACACGGGTTCGAGCCCTGGTCTGGGAAGATCCCGCATGCCACGGAGCAACTAAGCCCGTGCGCCACAACTGCTGAGCCTGCGCATCTGGAGCCTGTGCTCCGCAACAAGAGAGGCCACGATAGTGAGAGGCCCGCGCACCGCGATGAAGAGTGGCCCCCGCTTGCTGCAACTAGAGAAAGCCCTCGCACAGAAACGAAGACCCAACACAGCCAAAAATAATAAAATAAAATAAATAAATAAATAAATAAATAATAATTAAGGTTGTGAATATGCAAATTCGTGTTAAACTAAATTGTAACATTTAAAAAAAAAAAAAAAAAAAAGAAAAGCTGAGGAATTTCTGCAGATTTAAAAGCTATGAAAGGGGACTTCCCTGGTGGCACAGTGGTTAAGAATCCGCCTGCCAATGCAGGGGACACAGGTTCGAGCCCTGCTCCAGGAAGATCCCACATGCCATGGAGCAACTAAGCCCGTGCGCCACAACTACAGAGCCTGTGCTCTAGAGCCAGCAAGCCACAACTACTGAGCCTGCGTGCCACAACTACTGAAGCCCGTGCGCCTAGAGCCCGTGCTCTGCAACAAGAGAAGCCACCGCAATGAGAAACGTGTGCACTGCAACGAAGAGTAGCCCCCACTCGCCACAACTAGAGAAAGCCCGCACACGGCAACGAAGACCCAATGCAGCCAAATAAATAAATAAAATAAATTTAAATAAAGCTATGAAAACTAAAGAGAAATATCACTAAAATGGAGTCAGGCGACCAGAAGGGGGACGTCTCTTGCACGTACCACTCCACATCAATACAGATTCCAACAGGAAGAGACACAACTTACATCTCTGTCAGGAAGTGACTACTTTACTACCACCAGCAGAAGGAAGAAAGATTTTCTCGTTGCCTGGCAAGAGCTCAGCCAATGAGAGACTATCATAACTCAGCCAATGAAAAGCCACTATACTACTAACTCCCAGTTTCTTCCAGTGAACATTTTGTTTATAAAAGCCCCTCCCAACTTCCCCTTCTCCTCTACAAAATAGTTTCCCCTTCTTTGCTTTACCTAACTTGCATGTGGGTTCACCACAGATGCATGTCGAGAATTGCAATTCTTTGTTGCTCCTGAATAAACTCATTTTGCTGGTAAAATAACTGGCCGTTTTATTGTTTTAAGTTAACAGGGGACTGAAGAGAACAACCACAAAGTGCAATGTGTGATCTTGAATTGGATCCTGGAAGAGGGGGTCAAGATTGCTATAAAGACTATTCTGGGGGCAATTGATGAAATTCAAATATAAACAATATGTTAGGTGAGTATTATAACTATAATATATTTCCCAAACCTTATAATTACACCATGGTTATTAAAAAGGAAAAAACTCAGTTTTCCACCTGTGTGTTTCTTCCCTGTGAGTCTCCTTTACTGCTCACACAAAACACTTCACTTCTGATGCTTCTGGTCACCGAGAGATTTTCTTCCCCACACCATGCAATTCTCTGTGACACCAGCCAGGTGTCCTGCAATTTAACTCAATTCTGAAACTGTTTATCTGGAGATAGCATCAGATTCCACAGGTTAAGGGCTCAGTTCCACAAGACTGCCCCCCCACGCCCTGACCTGACATACTCACTTCGGACACCAGTTGCAAGCCCAGCTTATCACCTGTGCTTCTGACGAACTGGCTGTAGATGGGAGGTTCCAATGACCCCTCCTTGGGTTCAATTAATTTGCAAGAGTGGCTCATAGAACTCAGGGAAACACTTACTTGTGTTTATTAGTTTATTAAAGGATATGATAATGGATACAGATGAAATGAAGAACATAGAGCAAGGTCCGGGAGGATCCTGAGTGCGGGAGCTACTGGCCCCATGGAGTTGGGCTGTGTCACCCTCCCAGTGTGGATGAGTTCACCTACGTGGAAGCTCTCCAAACCCCACACTATTGGGATTTTTTTTTTAACTTTTAAAAAAAATATTTTTTATTTATTTATTTATTTATTTTTGTCTGTGTTGGGTCTTAGCTGCAGCACACGGGATCTTTCATTGTGGTGTGCAGGCTTCTCTCTAGCTGTGGCACGGCTCAGTAGTTGCAGCACATGGACTTGGTTGCCCTGCGGTATGTGGGATCTTAGGTCCCCCAGGGATCGAACCTGCATGCCCTGCATTGGAAGGCGGATTCTTACCCACTGGACCACCAGGGAAGTCCTGCTATTGGGATTTTATGGAGGCTTCCTCCCGTAGGCATGATTAATTATTAACTTCGTTTCTAATCCCTCTCCTCTTTCTGCAGGATGGAGAGTGCGGCTGAAAATTCCAAGCTTCTAATCGCGGCTTGGTCTTTCTCGTGACCAGCCTGCCTCTAGGAGCCATCCAGGGAGCCCACCCAGAGTCACCTCAATAGAACAAAAGATGTGCCTCGTGCTCTCTCTTATCACTTAGGAATTTACAAAGGTTTCAGTAGCTCTGTATCAGGAACTGGGGGCAGAGACCAATATATGTTTTCTGTTATTTCACAGCTATATCAGAGAATGTCCTTGTTTAAAGGACATAGATACTGAACTATTTAGACATAAAGGAGCATGATGTCTGTTGATTCATTAAAAATTTATGTATAGATAAAAAATAGAAAGTGAGATAAGCAAATGTAGCCAATCATTAACAATTGCTGAAGCTGTACTATTCTTGAAGCTCTTTAAAGTTTAAAATTATTTTAAAATACAAAGTTTTAAAAAAGAAGCATTTATTGGTTGGTGCCAGGCACTGCTCTGGACACAGGACAGTACATTTTCGGCAAGGATGTGTACAGAATGCTATAAATATAATTTACTGTTGATGAGATTGACTGGCAGAATCCAAGCTGTGATTGCCTTCCCTTACCATAAAGGTTTTTGATTCACTGGGCTTGATTTTCAAAAGAAAGTTATGGTTTCTCCCTCCTTAGAAGTTTTGAAGGAGGAAAAAAATGAAGTTTCTGAGTGGGGTGGTTGGCAGGGGACATGAATTTTTATGACTGTTTGTCCTATGGCAACATAAAAATTGAGGAGAAATGGAAATCCCATTTGAAAGTAAGGGCATTCTGGCAACAGAAATCCAAGGATCTGGTGGATGGTTGAGAATTAGGAAAAAATGCCCCTTCCATTCAAATCCATTCTCCCTCAAAGCATTAGTGCTCTAAGTCAATCTTTCAACAAAGACCACAGATGCTGGTGGTTTCTCATTCTCCCCTAAAGCCATGGGGGGGCATATAAACTGCCTGATAAAAACTTTAAGAACAAGCAAACAATCAACAACATTTCCAAAGCTCCTTTACACCAAGATCACGAGTTTCTAAATCACCAAGAACACTTCCATAGAAGACCTTTGACTAGGAGAATGAAATTGTGTTTAAAAGGGACACAAATAGGTTATAAATCAGAATATTGCAAAAGCAGAGATTAGTTGTGAGAAAACAAAATCACTTATATACTAGGAGAAATACTCATTGAAGCATCAATATATGTTCCACTCCCCATGGACTTATTTTATCCAACTAGCCATCACCAATTTTGAAAGAGGATGAAAAGCTAACTTTCAAATTTCTCTTCTTCTGCAGGCATGTATATGACTAATACAAGAAATAAGGATTAAATGATTTAATATAGGCAAGGTGTTCAGAACAATGCCAGGTGCATAGTACATTCTCAACTAATGATAATTATTTTTTAAAAGAGATAAAAATATTAGCTAAGCAGTGTTGAGATTGAGTCCCATTTAAACCATAGTTGCCTGGGAACAAGTAAGAACCCATTGCAAACTGTCCTAAGGACCTAGAACTTCATCCAATGCAGGAGGAATTTTGCCCTAGAGAGTCATGGATTTAGGAGCCTAGAAATGCTGGGATCAAACTAAAAGACATTTTCAGTGCTTTGGTTCTCAGGTCTGACCCTTCCCATTTTCCTGGGGGATCCAAGATCCTCAGCAGCCGGCTATTTTGATGTTTGCCCAGGATAGAACAATGGTGAAAAAGGTCAACCTTAGCAGGACAATGTCTGGGTTTGGTCCCAACACTTCCCGGAAGCATGACCTTGAGAATTTGTGTGCCTTGATTTCCTTCATTGCATAATGGAGCTAATGATAGTATTCAAATGGGGGTGAGGTTATTGGGAGAATTAAACGAGCAAACGTGGAAAATTCCTAGAACAGTGTGCATCTAACGCATTACAGGTAATCAACAGATGTTAGCAAGCATTGTTATAGTTTACTTCTGCAGCAGCGACTAACTCTTCCAGTTTGCCCAGGGTTGCTTTGACTTCAGTTTCAAAACTGAAAGTCCCACATCCTGGGAGACCCTTCAGTCCCAGGCAAACAGGGACAGCTGGTCACCCTATGTACACCAGACTAGCTTTGCCAATCCACTTTGGAAGGGCTACTACGAAAATTGTGTTAGCAGACGTTGGCAGAGTCCGTTGGTTCAAGATGATTCTGAAGAGTGTGTTTTAAGGCTGCCTTTCCAATGTTCCTCCTCTTTGTGGCTTTTCCTGATTCATTCCAGGCCCTCCCCCCACATCCATGCTTAACACTAAGCTCCCTGAACTTTTTTCCCATGTCTATTTCTCATGCATAACTAGTTGGACTGTTTCCTCATTCACCTCCTCTTGAGACTATCAAGGTCCAAAGGGCAGAAGTCTTGTCCTGTTTCTACACATGCAATCAACACTGGTGGGTTGAATGTAATTTTGCTTTCCCGGATTTGAATGGGAGGGTCTGGATTAATTTGCCTCTGCATAGTATTTCCATAAAGGTGAGGCTTTTTCCAGGTAGATAGTGCTATGTGACCTTGGCCAAGTTACTTAACCCCTCTGGGCCATATAATAAATAATGTCAGTGATGTTGTCATTGTTATTGTTATTCA
Organism: Eubalaena glacialis; assembly: GCF_028564815.1. Classification (NCBI taxonomy): domain Eukaryota; kingdom Metazoa; phylum Chordata; class Mammalia; order Artiodactyla; family Balaenidae; genus Eubalaena; species Eubalaena glacialis. Next base: position 20,707,578 of record NC_083726.1, on the reverse strand, counting down.
TATTAGGCATAGGAAAAATTGAATTTGGAAAATGGCAGAGCGAGGATTTCAACCCAAGGAGTCTGTCCCCAACCTTAAGAGTCTGAGCTCTGGACTTCCCTGGTGGCGCAGTGGATGAGAATCCGCCTGCCAGTGCAGGGGACACGGGTTCAAGCCCTGGTCTGCAAAGATCCCACATGCCGTGGAGCAACTAAGCCCATGTGCCACAACTACTGAAGCCCGCATGCCTAGAGCCCGTGCTCTGCAACAAGAGAAGCCACCGTAGCGAGAGGCCCACGCGCACCTCAACAAAGAGTAGCCCCCGCTCACCACAACTAGAGAAAGCCCTCGCACAGCAACGAAGACCCAATGCAGCCAAAAATAAATAAAATTAAAAAAAAAGAAAAGAGTCTGAGCTCTTAACGATTTTTCTTGATTTCTTAAGTTGAGAAAAAAGAGCAAAAATAGATGAGAAGACATACAGGAGGAAATACAGCATGTTAATGAGTCTGAATGAGTGCAGATACACAGAAGCAAGGTCAATAATTCACAGATTCAATTTTAGCTTTATCTTTTTTTAAACGTAAGAAAAATAGGGGAGGTATAATTTCTTTAATAGTTTTCTGTTTAAAGGAAGCAACAATTCAGTCCAGAGACCTGCCTTTCTCTCCTACCCACTAGCAGATGTTCATAAAGACATATTAAGTAAGATTTGATTTTCTACCGAAGCCAAACTGGGAATTGCAAAGACAGGATGAAAGAAAAAAAATTCTTTGAGACTGTTCTTTCTATCATAATTTTTTAATATCTTGGGTATATACTTATTTTCACACTGAGTTATATATGTCCTTAATATATTTAATCATTTGTTTTTCTTTTGTACTTTTATAATTAATTTTTTTTGGTTTTTATAATTAATTTGAACAATACATGTCTCCAGGTTTCTGGTAAACAAATATAGAAATATAGCTGAATTTTTTCTGAAAGCAATATAGTATTCATTGATAAAGTTCCTAAGAAAATGGAGGGATAGGGAGTTCCCTAGTGGTCTAGTGGTTAGGATACGGCACTTTCACTGCCATGGCCTGGGTTCAATCCCTGGTCAGGGAACTGAGATCCCACAAGCTATGCGGTGTGGCCAAAAAAACAAAAACAAAAAAAAAATGGAGGGATAAATATGGTTTCAACATATTAGCTCAAAACAAAACAAACAAAACAGCAACAACAAAAAAAAGTCCTAATTGTACCCTCTTCACACTTCTGACAGGTATGATGCTGGTTTGTTTGCCAGTATTAGCTTCTTTTTCACAAATGTACTTAGTTTAGAAAAACCCTCCTATTGATGTCACCTCAGTAAGTTGTGTTTTTCAAAGAATTTGCCCATTTCATATAAATTTTAAATTATGGACATAAAGTTGTTCATTACATCTTCTGATTACTATTGGTTCAAATGTATGCAGTTATGTAACCATCACCACAATCACAATATAGGACATTTCCATAACCCCCCTCCCCTCAAATTTTCCTTGTGCTCCTTTGCAGCCAGTCCCTTCTCCCGGTCTCCCCAACCCTAGACAGTTGTTGATCTGGACTCTGACACTATCGTTCTGCCTGTTCTGGAATTTCATATAAATTGAATCTTAAAGTTTGTAGTCTTTTGTGTCTGGATTCTTTCACTTAGCATAAAGCTTTTGAGATTTATCCATGTTGAACGTGTGTGTATCAATAATTTGTTACTTTTTCTCCTGAGTAAAATTCCATTGGATGGCTCTACAGCAATTTGTTTATTCATTCATGAGTGATAGAAATTTGGGTTATTTCCGATTTGGGGCTATTATGAATAAAGCTGCAATGATCATTTTCATTACAAGTGTTTGTGTGAACATGTTTTCATTTCTCTCAGGAAAATATCTAGGAGTGGAATGGTTGGGTCATAACAGGCGGTGCATGTTCAACTTTATAAGAAACTAACAAATTACTTTCCAAATGGCTATACCATTTTACATTCCCACCAGCAATGTATGAGAGTTCCGATTGCTGCATATCCTTGCTAACATTTGGTAATTTTCAATCTTTTAAATTATAGCCATTCTAGTATATGTGTAGATGTAGCTCATTGTGGTTTTTAATTTGCATTTCTCCAATGACAATGATGCTGATGAGCATCATTTCATGTTTATCGTTCATATCTTTTCTTTAGTGAAACGTGTGTTCAAAAATTTTGTCCCCTTTTTAAACTTGGATTTTAGTCTTATTATTGAGTTTTAGAATTTTTTAATGTTCTAGCTACAAGACTTTTATCAGAAATAAGTTTTGCATATGTATTCTCCCAGTTTGTGGCTTGGCTTTTAATTTTCTTCATGGGACTGTTTGAAGAGCCAAGGTTTAAATTTTGATGAAGTTCAATTTATCAATTCTTATTCTTTTAGGTATTGTGTGTTTTGTGTCCTATTTTAGAAATTTTTGGACTTCCCTGGTGGTTCAGTTGTTAAGACTCCGTGCTTCCACTGCAGGGGGTATGGATTCGATTCCTGGTTAGGGAAGATCCCGCATGCCACACGGCGCAGCCAAAAAAAAAAAAAAATTTTGTTTTGCCTAACACAAGGGCATTAAATTTTTCTCTTATGCTTTCTTATTGAAGTTTTATAGTTTTACCTCTTCAAATCTTTGAATCAACTAATTTCTGTATATGTTATGAGGCAAAGATCAGGGTTCATTTTTTTCCCATCTGGATATCAAATTATTCCAGCTTCATTTAAAAAAAAATAATCAACCATACAAGTGTAAGTCTGTTTTTGGACTCTCTATTCTGTTCCATTGATCTATGCCTATTCTTATGCCAATATCACACTATGATATTGATTACTGTAGTTTTATGATGTCTCTAACAAAAGTTCTTCTTTTGAAAAATTGTTTTCTTTTAGATTTTTTGGACTTCCATATAAATTTTATAATCAGCTTGTAAATTTCTACAAGTCATGTGCTGAAATTTTGATTAGCATTGTCTAGACTCTATAATTAAATTTGAGAGATTTGATACCTTAACAATATTGTCTTCTAAACGATGAACCTTGTATAACTCTCCACTCATTTAGGTCCTCTTTAATTTCTCTCAAGAATTTCTTCAGTATTCAGGTCTTACACATATTTACCCTTAAGTATTTTATGTTTTTAAAATGCTATTATAAATGATATATTTTTTTATTATAAATCTATTTATTTATTTATTTTGGCTGTGTTGGGTCTTTGTTGCCACGCACGAGCTTTCTCTAGTTGAGGCAAGCGGGGACTACTCCTTGTTGTGGTGTGCGGGCTTCTCATTGCAGTAGCTTCTCTTGTTGTGGAGCACAGGCTCTAGAGCACAGGCTCAGTAGTTGTGGTGCACGGGCTTAGTTGCTCCATGGCATGTAGGATCTTCATGAACCAGGGCTTGAACCCGTCTCCCCTGCACTGGCAGCCGTATTCTTAACCACTGCGCCACCAGGGAAGTCCCTATAAATGATATTTTAAAAATTTTAATGTCCAATAGTTTCTTGTCAATATATAGAAATACAATTGATTTTTGTATATTAATCTCATATTCTGCAGCCTTGCTAAATTCATTTCCAAGTACCAGCAGTTTTTTAGTGGATTTCTTAGAATCGTATAAATAGCTGATCATATCATCTTCATTTTTTTTTTGGCCGAGATACACAGCTTGCAGGATCTTAGTTCCCTGACCAGGGATTGAACCCAGGCCCTAGGCAGTAAAAGCTAACCTAGTAGTCCTAACCACTGGACTGCCAGGGAATTCCCTGATCATATCATCTTCAAATAAAGACAATTTTACTTCTTCCTTTTCAGTCTATACATTTTTTTATTCCTCTTTCTTGCCTTATTACAATTGTTAGGACCTCTAGTACAATATTAAGTAGAGCTATATATTGAAATGGGTAAATTTTATTGACTGTAAATTATATCTGTTAAAGTAGCTAAACAAAAAGACTATTATGCTGAGGTGGCTCTAATGCCTTGGTAGCCTCCATAAGCAAACCAAAACTTAAGCCAGAATCAGTTGGAAATGCTCTCATATCCAAGAAGACAAGATTTAAGAACAACCAATCACAAACAGGCAACTAGCCTTTCCCAAAAAAAGCAAATGCTTAAGCTATAGCCAATCAAATAATTTCTTGCTTTGCTTCCTTGTCTGCTCCACAAGACCCTTTCTCTTAGCTCCTGTTGGTAGAGTGCTCCTAACAATTTTCTAACCACTTTCATGTTGGAAATTGATGTTTGCTCAAATAAACTCTTGTAAATTTTAATGTACCTCAGTTTATCTTTTAGTGTACCTCAATAACACTGATTTTTTTAAAAAACTGAACTGAATATAACACAGAAGTGAACAGTTAAAGAGGCCTTTTATGGTATGATGGGCATTGAATCATAGATGCAAAAGAATTACAGATCTTGATCTGAAAAAAAATAATAAAAGAAATGGAAACAATGATGACTGAAATTAGGAAAGAAGTTATTGGGATGTGTGAAAATGATTGAAAAAAGTGAAAGAAAAATATTGAAGATTTTCAAAAGTATTATAATGGTGGAACAGGAAGACTAATATTAAAAATGTCAAGGTAATATTTAACTTGTGATAAACTTTAGGAAATGTTTGAAGATGCTGTCTATAACAGGGATAGAACAATAAATAAGGAGAAATTATTAAGAATGGTTAAAAAACCTTTCTTTAATCAGTACAGGGCAATTTTTATCTTTTTAGAAAATTGTCAATATTGTGTGTGTGTGTGTTTTAATGTTTTCACAATTTAATTTCTGAGTGTATACCTCCCCAATATTCAGCTTAATGTAGAGATTAAATTCTGACTTTTGGTTTCTAAACCACGTTGGCACACAAATTTTTTTTTTTCTTTCAGGTAATATATTTCTAGTCTACAGCATGTAGGAGCAAAAATAAATAAAGCTGGCTACCTTGAACTATGAACTAAGAACAATAGCAATCCTAGTTGCTATGTTAAAAGTCCAACTTCTAAACACTTAGAATACCTTTTTCTTTTTTATGTTTAATAAACAGGGTTTTGCTGTAAAGAGATAGAAATGAAAGGGCAACTAATCCCTTTCTTACTTTATTACTTTTTCCTTTCACAACTCTAAAAACACCTGATAATCATTTGCTTTTTATCAGTAATTCAGTTATTTATAAGATAAAATTGCTTGGCAAGTGTATTATTTTATCATTTTCTTCTAATTATAAAAAAAAATTTGAAGCAGCATTTATATCATCATATTTCCTTCTGTGTGACATCATACCAAGGGAAGAGGGGGAAAACCAACACTTGTTCAATACTCCATCTCTGGGATGTGTGTTCTCAGTTGATCCAGAACAGCCAAGGAGACAGGTAGTTGATAAACTTTACAGATGAGAAAACAAACCGATAGGTAAACCATTATTCCAATTCCCGTAGCTATTATATGGTAAAGGACTTCCAAAGTTTATGCTCTTGCCCTACCCTCTGCTGCTTCTTTCATAATGCTTTTGAAGTTTAACTTGTCTAACTCATATTAAGTTCTATGACTCTTCGACTTTTTCTGCTAGATTTTAACTTTTGTCAACTTAACTGTTTAAAAGAGCTAAACTCTTCTGGAATATGAACAATATACTTGGGACAAGAGTAGTTCTGTTAAAAATGTAACTTTTAAAGGCAACTCACAGCCAGTTTTTAAAGGCAGACTTAAGGTTTTTTTGTTTTTCTTTTGTTTTTTCAACATCTAAGAGGGTTTCTTTATTCTGTTGAGACTACGTGTTAATGAAATACTCTTACCTGTTTTCACAGTAACTTTTATTCCTAATTGTGGAAATTTTCTTCTGGACAAGGGAAGAAAGTATATATTAAAAAGTGTTATATGATAAAATGCCAGCCTATAATTTTTAAAAGGTTTTATACTTTTTTAACTAGGTAATACAAATTGTAAAAAAGAAATTCAGAATACCAAAAAGTATATAGTGAAAAGTAAGTCTCCCATCTTTGGTACCCAAACCCCAGTTTTCCCCAGAGACACTCATTTTTAACAGTTTCCTACATATCCTTCCAGGATATTCCATGCATATGTAAGTACATATAATATTTAATATATCCTTTAAAATATAAATTGAATTATCATATATACACTAGCATCTTGCATTTCTTATTTTATAATGTATCTTAGAGTTCCATATTGATATTTTTAAAATGCCTCATTGTAACGGGTACATAACATTCCATTAAAGCATATACCACAGAAGGGAATTCCCTGGCGATCCAGTGGTTAGGACTCGGTGCTTTCACTACCGTGGGCCCGGGGTTAGATCCTTGGTCGGGGAACTAAGATTCCCACAAGCCGCTCGGTGTGGCCAAAAAAAAAGGATATGCCACAGAAACTGTACATTGTTTTGCAAAGCCTAAAATATTTACTACCTGGCCTTTTACAGAGAAAGTTTGTTGGGTTCTATTTTTGTTACTAATTTTTAACTCAATAGTGAGTGATTAGAGAACATGGTCTCAGGGTTAAAAATTAATAACAAAAAACATTAAAAGGACTTCCCTGGTGGCGCAGTGGTTAACAATCCACCTGCCAATGCAAGGGATGTGGGTTTGATCCCCGGTCTGGGAAGATCCCACATGCCGTGGAGCAACTAAGCCCGCGTGCTGCAACTACTGAGCCCATGTGCCACAACTACTGAAGCCCATGTGCCTAAAGTCTGTGCTCTGCAACAAGAAAAGCCACCACAATGAGAAGCCAGCAGACCACAACAAAGAATAGCCCCCGCTCGCTGCAACTAGAGAAAGGCCACTTGTAGCAATGAAGACCCAACACAGCCAAAAATAAATAAATAAATAAATTCATTAAAAAAAAAATTAAAAGCCCTTGAGATTTTTTTTTAAATTTTTTATTTATTTGTTTATATTTGGCTGTGTTGGGTCTTCATTGCCGTGCACAGGCTTTCTCTAGTTGCGGCAAGCAGGGGCTACTCTTCGTTGCGGTGCGCAGGCTTCTCGTTGCAGTAGCTTCTCTTGTTGCGGAGCATGGGCTCTAGGCACACAGGCTCAGTAGTTGTGGTTCGTGGGCTCAGTAGTTGTGGCTCGCGGGCTCTAGAACGCAGGCTCAGTAGTTGTGGCGCATGGGCTTAGCTGCTCCGTGGCATGGGGGATCTTCCCGGACCAGGGCTCGAACCCGTGTACCCTGCATTGGCAGGCAGATTCTTAACCACTACACCACCAGGGAAGCCCCCAGCCCTTGAAATATTGTATTTAGAAATTAAAAACATTAACTCCAGGGTAAAAAAGAAATAATAATGAAAAGTTAATAAATAATTGGAACAGAATGATAGTAAAAGCCCTCTGCATCAAAACTTGTAGAATAGAAAAAAAATGAAACAAAAACAAAAAGAAAAAAGAAAAAAAACACTTGTGGGATAGAGCAAAAGTGCTACTTTTAGCCTTATATGCTCATATTAGTTAAAAAAACAAACCCAAACAAACAAAAATTAAAGACATGTATCTCAAATAAGAGATTAGAAAAGGAACATGGAATAAATCCAAAGAGAATGAAAGGAAGGAGATAATTAAGGATGAATAGAAGAAAAGAAGCATACAATAGAATCAACAAAGTCAAAATTTTTTGAAAAAGTCAACAAAATTATTTTGGTTTGTTGTATTTTATAGAATATAGAAGACATGAATGGATGTATTGAGTTCTTATTTTAGGTTATTGCATTTTTCAGTTCTAGAATTTCTATTTAGTTTTCCTTCACATCTGCCATGCCCCTAACCTCTGCTATTAAGAAAAATCATAATTTCCAGTTCTCTGCTGAGATTTTCAATCTTGTGTTTTATCTCCTTAAACACTATCAAACATAATTATTTTAAAGCCTGTGGCTGACAACCCCAATATCAGAAGCCCTGGGGTGAGGCTACCTCTATTTTCTGTTGTTACTACTTACTTCCCTTCAAATTGCCTAATCTCCTTATGGGCTTAATGATTTTTTAATACCTGTGGGCATGATATTTGAAACACTGTAGAAGGAACCATGCAGAAGCCATTGTGTTATCTTCTATCTAAAAGTGCCACAGGGCGTTTGCAACTTGGATTCCCTAAATCCAATTTCGGGGATTAAAATGATAGCTACAAACTGGGCTAAAATTCCAAGCAGGGTAATTTCACTTCCAATTTTAACTTAATTGCAGTGTAGAGGCTTAGGAGCTCTCAATCCAAAGCTAGAGGGAAAACTTATGCCTCCGCCACCACCGCAAGCCACTCTGAATGTTTTAATGGCATCAGAAGAGAGAGAAACAAGTGGGCAGCCTGAGTAGGCATATCAATTTTGTGCACACTCAAATCGATATCCCTGACATAGTAATGTGACATTTAAGGCATTTAGACGTGAGTTCTGAGTGCAAGAAATGTGGGATAAAGATGACTTTCTTCAGTGTCCCCAAGCAACCAATATAATCACAGTAATTAACTGTGACTCTCCCTCCTTCAAGAAGCTCTTGGTCCTAACCTGTACTTCAGCCCTTGACCTGCTGTCTCACTGGCTGCTGAGCGGTTCACTTCCTCACCTCCTTCCAGTCTTTACACAAATGCTACCATCGTAATATGGCATGGCTGATGAGCCTATTTAAAAGGGGAACATCTCCCCTTCCTGCTTCTCCTTACTCTACTCAGCTTTCTTTTTTTCATAAACTACTTCTTGTCTACTATGCTATGTAATTTACTTAGTCGTCATGCCCATGTTTATTTCTGTCTCCCCCTGCAGAAATGCTACAAAGACAGGAATCTTTGCTTTGTCCACTGATATATCCTGGCATCTAGAACAGCATCTATTTGAAGGAATAAATGAAGGCAGCTCTGAGACCGCCATGGATACAAGAGGGAGTGTCTCAGAGGTCTCAGTTCTCACCTCTAACCCACAGTTTATCAAACCTTTTTTCCCAACTACTTACAATCCTGTCCTCAAGAAGACCAGAAGCTTCTGGGAAGAACAACTGTCAGAAGTAAACACGATCTGAAACACACTAGGTAGTTACTATCAAGTGTGCAAAGAAAAAGTGTCTAGGGAGTTCCCTGGTGGTCCAGTGGTTAGGACTCTGTGCTTTCACTGCTGGAGGCCCGGGTTCAATCTCTGGTTGAGGAACTGAGATCCTGCAAACTGCGCAGCATGGCCAAAAAAACTCACAAAAAACGTGTCTACATTTGAGTAAAATTTCGACACAGGTAATATTCAGTGATTGGAATACAGTAAAGGGCAGACATTTCAAACACACCTGAAGTCTTTTTACTCATTAAGTTTCTTGTTAAAGAATCACTGAGGTGCATGATTTCTATTCATACTGAGTGCTCTACGTTTACAAAGGTACCTGGCTACCTGTGTTCATGTGACGTAGTTGGGGAACAGGAGGTAAATAAAAGATCTTGCTGAAAACCAGAAAAACAAACAAAACCAAAAACATTTCCCTTACCTCTGTATATTTGTGGTCTGATTTTAGATTTAGATATTGTAGGTTGTCGGTTCTTGGATCCTGCCTGCCTGGCCCACCCTTAATCTGGCTCTGCACTCACAATAAAGATGGTCTTAGAGATTCCTGCAGTATTCTAATACTTCTGTGCTACCACGCCCTGCATCTATCACCACAATATCAATTCTTTTGCCCAGAAGCAGATTACCTCTCCTTCTGGATACGTCTTGGATTGTTCTAGAATAGGCTGTTCCTTCAGTAGCAGCCCTCCCGTCTGAATGACTCATTCTCCTTTTGGATATTCCTCCTTGCCCCTCTCTTTCAGGAGACTTTGAGGTTGGTTTTATTCTTCGTGCTGTTTCACCTAATGGGAGCAAGATTTTCCCTTTTCCAAGTTCCTGGAGACTCTCACTTGGACCTCAACTGATAATGATCCTCTCAAATTCATGAACATTCTGGCACAGTAGCATCTAGTACTGCAGATCTGACAACTGAATCTTAACTTCCTCTTTTCCACAGAAACCTTGGGAATTCACACAATGAATGCAAAAGAAAAATAACCGAGCTCTTTGGTTTCTCATTAAACAAAATAAGATGCCTTACCAAATGTATTTAAAACCAGGTGGGTCTGCTTTTATATTTTTCCAAAGTAGCATGCCAAGAAACATGAATCTGGGGTTCATATGTGAGGTATTGTGTTATCTGATGGCAAAATTATGCCCATTTGAGTTTAGGGCTTCAAGTAAGAAATAACGCTAGGAATTGATTGAAGGCTGAGGTGAGGGGGACAGAACTGGTTTTCTAAATTTTATACATCTTTATTACTGTCATACGTCTTTATTTCTGTCATAAATTTATAGATTATATTTAAATCATGCAGGAGTTTTAATAGAATTAAAAATGTAATTTGGGGAAATTCCCTGGTGGTCCAGTGGTTAAGACTCCACGCTTCCAATGCAGGGGGCACAGATTCGATCCCTGGTCAGGGAACTAAGATCCCACAGGCTGCGTAGCACGGCCAAAAAACTTTAAAAATTAAAAAACATTTTTTTAATTAAAAAAATTAAAATGTAATTTTATAACACTGACTGATGAGTGTTTTCATTGCCCGAAGCAAAATTGTTTCCTTAGAATTTTCTTTTTTGGAATTTCATTTGCTTTGTTAGATAACCTTTTTGTAATCCCTTGTTCCCTTTGTCTATTGTTTACTATTTTAGTATGTTATTTGAAACACATAAAAGCATATGTATGGTTTTACTTTAATGAAATGAACACCTATAAACCCATCCCCTGGTCCAAAAACTGAAACATTTTAAATAAACGGTGTGTTACTCCCTAGACCATCTCCCTGCTTGTCCCATCCCGGGAGTATTCACTGTCTTTAAGTTTGTGTTTATTACTCACTTGGTTTACACACACACCATATAAAGATAGATAGATAGATACATAGATAGATACATAGATACATAGGTGATAAATAGAAACAAAGAAAAGAAAAGCTGATTAAAAATATATTGTTTAGTTGTTTATTTTTGAAACTTGTAAAAATCCTGTCATATTTTAAGTGCTTTTCTGGGTTTTACTTTTTTCACTGAACTTTATGTGTTCAAGATTCTTCCGTGTTATTGCATTTTCACTGATGTATATTATTCCATTATGTGAACACACCTCAGTTTATTCATTCTCTTGTCAGTGTGTATATATGTATATGTATATATCTATGTATTATTTATCTATCGTGTGTGTGTGTGTGTGTGTGTGTGTGTGTGTGTGTGTGTGTATATATATATATATATATATATATATATATATATAAGTATATAGATTGAAAGAGAAAGAGAGAGAGATGAGTTGTCTGCAGAGCTTTTCCATTATTCACACGGCTGCTAACATCTTTCTACATATATCCTGGCATTCATGTACAAAAGTATCTCTTGTGTATACTCCTAATAACTAGTTATTTTCCTAAATGATTGTCCCAGTTTAGAATCCTACCAGTAATGTAAAGAATTCCCACTGATTCACATCTTCTTCATTTAGTTGGTATTGTCAGACTTCTTAATTTTTGTTAATCTCAACCACAGCATTAAAAACAGAACAAAACCTTCTGTCAAAGTTGATGGATTTGTGGGGCTTCCCTGGTGGCGCAGTGGTTAAGAATCCGCCTGCCAATGCAGGGAACACGGGTTTGAGCCCTGGTCTGGGAAGATCCCACATGCCACGGAGCAACTAAGCCCGCGTGCCACAACTACTGAAGTCTGCACGCCTAGAGCCCGTGCTCCACAACAAGAGAAGCCACCACAGTGAGAAGCCCTCACACTACATCGAAGAGTAGCCCCCTCTTGTCACAACTAGAGAAAGCCCGCGTGTAGCAACAAAGACCCGATGCAGCCAAAAATTAAAAAAAAAAAAGTTGATGGATTTGTTTCCAAACTGAAAGTCTTGTAACATCTGGCCATGAGCAACTGATTGTCCATATGGCAGCTCCCAATTACCCCCATGTCACCAGGTGGGAAGCAGCTGTCACAGCCACTGCTACTCTTACTGGCAGCGTCTTATTTGGTATACAGCATAATGTATACCAGTTAATACTTCAAAGTGACCTGAGCTATATCCAATCTGGCCATTAGAGTCTCATGTTATTTTGATAACACATGCACTTTTTTTCTTCCTTTATTTTCAAATAGATTTTTAAAAAACCCCAACAACAAAAATTTGACATGGAAAAGCAGTTGTGTAATGCTTTTTTGTGTGTTTTTTAAAAACATTTTTTTCTTATTAAAAATAAACCTAGTTTTACATATTAAAACTATTTAAATTTGTATTTGTCCTCCCCTTGGCATATTAGCTTCCTAAGAAAATACAAACTTAAAAGTCAGTTGGTGGGGACTTCCCTGGCGGTCCAGTGATTACGGGACTCCTCACTTCCCATGCAGGGGGCGTGGGTTCAATCCTCGGTTGGGGAACTAAGATCCCACATGCCACCCAGCGTGGCCAAAAAATTTTTTAAAAGTGTGAATTAAAAGTTAGTTGGTATCTGCCAATGTTCCCCAGAGACGATATCTGAAAAGCTGAATTGAGAACAAGGAGATCCCAATTCTTTTTTTTTTTTTTAATTTATTTATTTATTTTGGCTACATTGGGTCTTCGTTGCTGCGCGCGGGGCTTTCTCTAGTTGCGGTGAGCGGGGGCTACTCTTCGTTGCGTTGCGCGGGCTTCTCATTGCAGTGGCTTCTCTTGTTGCGTGCAGAGCACAGGCTCTAGGTGCACGGGCTTCAGTAGTTGTGGCATGCGGGCTCAGTAGTTGTGGCTCACAGGCTCTAGAGCTCAGTCTCAGTAGTTGTGGCGCACGGGCTTAGTTGCTCCGAGGCATGTGGGATCTTCCCGGACCAGGGCTCGAACCCGTGTCCCCTGCATTGGCAGGCGGATTCTTAACCACTGCGCCACCAGGGAAGCCCGGAGATCCCAATTCTAAACTTAACACTCACTCACTACTGACTCACTGAGTGACCTCTGATCTCCCTGGGCATCAATTTCCTCACCGGCAAAATGGGGATAACACCTGCCCTGCCAGCCTTATGGGCTGTTGTGAGAGTTCAGTGATACAATGTACTCATTCACCCATCCAACCTCCACTGAAGCCCTATGTTGTTATGGTGTTTTACCACCTGCTTTGGGAAAGCAAAAGACATGTAAGAATTGCTCCCTCCACCTGCCCCCCAAAGTTGGCAAAGTACTATAGCAGAGATAATGCTGGAAATGACAGAATCTTGTGAAAGTATAAGGTTATATGATCGTGGTGGTTATAATGAAGATTATAGGAAAGTTGTAGAAAACTGGAGCAAAACAGTACTGAGAAGCCCTTGAAGATAGTCTTTGAAAGGTTTCTCTCTTTTCTAACCATACCAAAGGCACTCTACAGATTTCTCTTTTAATGAGTATTTTCATTGCTAATTGTAGTTATCTGATATAAGTTAAATACAGAGCAACTGTAAATATCATGATGATTAGTAACTGGAACCAGAAACGTCTAGGCTGTTATAGGCACACAGCTGTAACTTGGGATCCCATTAATGTGTCAGTTTCCCAAACTATTCTGAGCTCAGAGAATCCCCTCCCCACCTCGTCCCTATCAGTTCCCTACCCAGTTAACTTCTGTAGGAATGGGATGCCGCTTCTCCATAATGAAAGATATCTGCCCTGCTAACTGATTTTGTTAAAACATAGGGAATTGCCACTCACAAATCGCTAGGAAAAAAAAAAATCCTAGCCAAAAGGGCCTGGAGATGAAGCAGAATCACTTGCAAGCCTGTCTTCTTAGTGAACTAGAAAGTGAAAATAGGCATGATGACCCCAGTAAGAGGGAGGAGACATTCCTCTTCCCTTTCCCAGGCCAGTGAATGGTTTAGGTTCAGAAGCTTCTGAGGCTGGAAGGGCTGAAGTGGAGAGGCATACTTGCTCTTGGGGTTCCAGATAAAGATGTATAAAAATTTCACAATGGGTTAGCTCACCTCTGCCTGCCTAGAATGCAGTCAGGTACCCCAGTAGGTGGTCAGAACTTAGCTGTTTTAGGACTAGAGACAGCCCTTGCACAGGCTCTGTCATGGCTCTGAACACAGGACTAACAAACCAGCACTCCTTCAGCGCCTCCACGGAAACCAGGAGAGTAAATCTGCTGGCTCCCCGCCTCTCTGTGGAGCTGAGTGGCTTTTTTTTACCAGTCCTGTGTCAGAGGAGTTTCCTCCATTGGTGTGAGAACAGGTGGGAGCTATTACAGTAATTACAGTAAATACTAGAGCCTATGGAGGATTTGTTTTCTTGCCTTTGCCTTTTTTTTTTAATTTTCAAAAAAATTTTATTGAAAAAAAATTTTATTGGAGTATAGTTGATGTACCATGTTGTTATGGAGAATTTTTACACAACCTGGTTGTTGGGAAGAGGCACCAGACATGGCAGGAAAGACCTGGGTTTGAGCCCTGCCTCTGCCACTTGCCAGGTGGTTGCAGGTCCCAGGTGTGGTGAAGGTCCCAGGTGTGGTAGATAGGAGCAGTTTTGTGATTAACAGCTAGCATCGGGTGTGTTTACTACTCTGTTCCGATGCTATCTCAGTAAAACCTCTCAGGAGCCCTTTGACACAAGGCCATTAGCGAACTCCTGTTCTCATGCTCGTTGTCAGTCTTACTCCATAGATAAGGAAGCAAATTCTGGTTGAATGGTTAAAAGGCTTTGGTTAGAGTCAGGTAGAACTGGTTGGAAAGCCTTCATTTCTATCACTCACTGTGTGATCTTAAGTCATTTAACTTCCCTTGAGGCTTTGTTACTTCATCTGTAATACGGGGGTAATTATAAAGCAGGACCTAACATTTGTTCAACATTTATTAAATGCTTGGACTGTCCAAAGTACATGACATGAATTCACTCAGATTTTCACAATAACTCTATGTGGTAAGTAAAATCATTACCTACACTTTATAGAGGAAACTGGGAGGTTAAATAACTTGTCCAAGTTTACACAGATGGGTGATATGGAGCCACAGTTGGAACCCAGGGCATTATTGTGAGGGTTAAATAATCTATTATGCGGCCTATGTAGAAGTAAATACGTGACAGGAGTAGCACAAAGGATGGGAGGGGATGTAAATGGAATTATACTGTGGTAAGTTTCTTATATTATGAAGTGGTATAACAGTTTCTTATACATGAAGTGGTATAATAGTGGTAGACTTGATAAATTAAGAATGCATATTGTAACCACTAAAGATAAATTATAGAAGTATGTCATACCGTTATTTTACCATGACATTATAAAGAGCTAATGAAGGAAATATAATGAAATAATAAAATACTTATTTAATCCAAAAGAAAGCAGGGAAGGAAGAACAAAGGAACAAAAAATAAACAGAACAAATCGAAAACAAATAGCAAGATGGTAGATTTAATCCTAACTATATCAGTAATTACTAAATTGGACTAAATACTAAAAAGGCAGAGATCATCAAACTACGTAAAAAAGCAACACCCAACTATATGCTGCTTTAAAGAGACATACTTTAAATATAAAGACACAGATAAATTGAACATGTTGAAAGTGAAAAGGATAAGAAAGCTAGTGTGGTTAATATCAAAGGAGACTTCAAGGATTACCAGAAAGGATTACAAAAAAGAAAGAGAGAAATTTTATAATGACAAAAGGCTCAATTCATCAGGAACACATAACAGTTCTGAGTCTGCATTTAATAATAGAGCTTCAAAATACATGAAATCAAAAATTGACAGAATTAAAGGGTGAAATAGACAAATCCACAATTATAGTTTGACATTCCTCTTTGTAATCTCTGTAATCTTTGTAACTGATAGAAAATGCAGAGAAAAAATCAGTAAGGATATGAAAGATTTGAATAACATTATCAACCAACTTGATCTAATTGACATTTATCCAGCACTACATATAATAACTATAAAACACACATTCTTTCAAGTGCAAATGGAACAAGATAGGCCGTATATTGGGCCACAAAACAAGTCTCAATAAATTTCAAAGAATAATCTAGTGCAAGTTATTATTAAAATGAGGGTGAGGATTAGCTATTTGTCTCATAACCTATGGTTCTATGAATTCTACTGAGACATAACAAATTTTCTAGCACCTTCTTCCCGGTCTAGCAAAATTATTTGTTTATTAGGTTTTCAGAGGTCTTACTAAGATTAAGACCCACTTCTTAAGTCCCCTAAAGAATCGAATTATTTAAATAGAAACTGCAAAGAAAGATAAGAGCTTGAATTTAGTCTCCCTTCTCTTGGGTTCTGAAGTTCTCTATTCTCAGAAAAAGCAATTTTCCACCTGAAGCTTGGCACCATAGGATTTAGACTCCACCACATCTGTTGCTTACAATTTTCTAAAATAATATCAGTTGCCACTGAGGACAATGAAATTCTGCAAAAGAGAATCTGTTGATCAGGGATCCTCTCTGTAGAGCTCTTGTTACTCAGCTCATTTCTAGAGTGAACAGAAACACTGATGACCATCCCTAAAAAGATGCTTTGTGTGTGTATTGGGTACAAATGTCTCAAGAAGCAGTCCTTAGATAAGAAGGCTTTGAAAATATTTACAATATAGTAGGAGTTCCTAAACTGGGTTCTATTGGCCTGACTGGGAGAGTTTGCCTGAAAATGTGCTGAAGGCATTTTCCTGGAGAAAGAGCTCATCATAGCTTTCATCAGGTTCTCAAGGAATAGGAACCTTACCCTCTAGAATGCTAAAAGGACAGTGTATCATTTATTTTTTAAGTTGCTAAAAGCATTTTCATACCTTATCTTTACAAAGGACTCAACACTGCATTTCCATTTTTCATCTGTAATATAGAATTGTGCCCCCAAAACATCATGTGATCATTGGTTTTGCTCAACTCTTTTTCAGGGTCCATTTATTTATACCTTGCAGAATAAAACTTTGGAGACACCTGCTGGGGAAAATGTTGGCTTAGAAAATTGACTTGTTTTTTCCATTCATTTCAAATACATAACAAGCCTGTACTACTCTGAGAATCTGCTGGGTGCTATGAAGACTGCCATCGGGACTAAGAACCCTAGTCCAATGGAACCTAATCTGCGGACATAGGGCTCCAACATGGCGGTTGAGAGCGTGTGCATGAAGTCATTTGGGCCTAAATCTGGACCCAGCCCAGCCCATTTCCCACTAGCAATTGGACCTTAGAAAAAAAATCATGAAATGTCTTTGATCCTCGGTTTAGAGTCTTCATCTGTGAAATGGAGCTAAGCAGGTAACTACTATCGTATGTGATTTTTAGATTCTTTTGAAATTTTTTTATATTATTTTCTGGCTTGATGTGTGGATTGATCTGGACCCTTCCTCCTTCCTCTCTAACTTTGCCTCTTGGCCCCCAGACTCATATTGCTCCAGCCCCACCGGCTTTCTTGTTTGTGCCTTGAATAAACCAAACTCATTTCCACCTAAGGCTCTTGGCGTCTGTTGTTTCTTCTGACTAGAGGTGCTTCGCTGCATTTCTGCTTTTCTTTTGCTCACTCTTTCTTATGCTTGGATTTCCGCTCACACACATTCCCTTAGAATTTTTGTGACCATTCACCATGGCTGTATACACTTACTATGACCTTTCTCTTATTGTTTTCTCAGTACTTATTGTTAATAACACTTCTCTAGTTTGCTTTTTTAAAAAAATCATTTTTCCTCACTAGAACTTGTTCAGGGCTGTGGTCCCTAGACTCAGGACAGTGTCCAGCAAAGAGCTCATTTATATATATTTGTTGACTAAATGAACCAAACAAAATAAAGTGGCACGAAAAGGGCGTAGACTGGTGATGGTACAGATTAAAAACTCATCAGCATTAGCGATTTGGTTTTATACACTTGTTACTTAAACATCTACATTTCAGAAGAGGGGATGTGTGTTTACATTTGCATAATAAAACTCGGTCAAAAAAGTAATTGGTGTAGAACAATAGTCCCATATCAAAGGTGAGCTCAGATTCCAACTATGCAAAACAGAAAATCTCTCTCCCCACCCATAACGTTTACAAAAAATTCTTAGGTGGTTTTCCCCCTGGCTAAATGTGACATCTATTAAAATGACAGAAGGTTACAGTTACTTAAGGGCGTTGCCGACCTGCGCTTCAGAGGGGAAAGTTATTTCCACCTGGACTATACCTAAATGTTAGATTGGCCGCTGATGGACAGGTAAGATAAAATGGGCAAATGGGCAGATGGATGGGCTGGGAAGGAAGCATTATAGGTGGAGGAAGTCCCCTATAATTTCCATCAGAGCCACCAAAAACCATCCCAGATAAACCTTCAAGCTAAATAAGAGAACTGGACCTGGTCTATAAATGCAGCAGCTTCAAGCATGTCCAATCAGATCACTACCCAGAAGCTTCTCCTGTTTTGGAGTTGTTACTGGATCCAGGTAAGGAGGGAAGACCATAGCATGGATTCATTTCCTCCTCTTAAATGCATGGTGGTAAATAAGGTTAAGGCTGGAATGAGGAGCCTCGAATGCCAGGGCAAGGGTCTGCGCCTTTAAGATCTCTAAGTAGGGCGATCAGTGAACGACATTATAAGTAAAGTGGTTTGAGAGGAAAGAGACCAGAGTGAAGGCTGTTAATAGTTCAGGCAAGAAAAGCAACGTAGGCTCCAGAATCAGGGGAGAAATAAGAGTAATAAAAAAAGAAAGATGGACAAGGGTTGTACAGGTCAGAGGTGCCCAGTGGGGCTGTGTAGGCCGGAGGAGCCACAAATTATGCTGGGTGGCAGGCGGGTTTCATGGTATTTGTTCTAATGCTTTTGGCCCATAGGATACAACTATTCTGTGCCTCTTCAAAATAATAGCCTCTGGTGTCCACTGGCCATATCATGAAATAGAAATAATGAAGGCACTGTATCTTTTAAAAAAAATCCCCTTTTGTAGCACTTCCTTAAAAACAGCTACTTAATGAAACTCTGCCAGTGAGCTCTTGACAGTTCTGTCTTATTTCTGATATTAATGAAACAACTTGGTAAAGGGCTGAAGTGTCTTCCTGGTAAGTGTTTAGTTTATGTTTTTCAAAATTCTTTGTAATAAGTGTTAATTTTCTTCTTTGGCCTAATGAGTGTTTCTCATTGACTGCCTGTTCCAATACTAGAAATATTAAGCAATTGAAGTGATCAATTATGTTTTCAAGCTTTTTTCTTCCCTTTGGGTTTGCTACTTTTAAGAGTCAAGATAGTTTTGTGGGGTATTTTAGTCAAAGGGAGTAGTCTCATTTAAGTATTTAATTCAAAGTACAACACTCACCGGAGTATGTATTTGCTTCGGTGCTTATGAGCTGAGGCATAATTAATTGAAAGTTATTGACGTGGCCTTTTAAAAACATATGTACTGATAATATTCATTAGGGACTATAGCCCAAAATGTGATTTATGGATTTTCTTCTTCTTTTTTTAAAAGTTTTTGCTAAATTCTTCAATATCTCCCACATTGAGAAGCTGTATTTTTTTTCAGCTTTATTGAGATATAATTGACATATAACATTGTGTAAGTTTAAGGTGCACAGCATGATGATTTGACATACATATACACTGGGAAAGGATTACCACAGTAAAATTAGTTAACACATTCAGCACCTCCCATAGTTACCTTTTTTTATGGTTTTTCTTCTCATATTCTCTTTTAAATGACAGTGATTTCAAAGAGCAGAATGGAATTTTGATGTTTGACATATTGTATTGCTGTGTTATGGATATGTATAATAATAGCATTAGATTATATCATCTTATCATATTATGCAGTGTTAAATATTATAGAGTAGGCTCATTGTGTTTGCAGGATAAATGCTAAAAACTTGTATGAACGGAGTTGCTTCGTGTGCTAAATGAAATGATAAGCAATGTGGACCCACCACCCGCTCTTTCTGGTTATGTGGATTTGTTTGTTTTGTGTAGTTCTATAGAACATAAAGTTTGAAAACATTTAATGTGGGTCAGTATGATAATTTTTTATTTAAAACAAAATCTACATTACTTACAGAGATAAGAATGTAGATAATGTAAAATTATAGACCAGGGTTCTTAACCTAGGATTTTAGAAAGTCCACGGACAGTTTTCATAGAGTCCATTTTATTTATAATGTAAATTCACATTTCATGAGAGAAAAAGCATGTCTTTCACCAGATTCTCAGAAGTCCATATGACACCAGAAACTTAAAAAAAAAATCACTGTTATAAATGGAGAGCCATGCTAAGGTAAAAAAGATTTTGATTTCCAGAACTTTTTAATACTTTAATATTTAAAAGAATTTTAAAATACTTAAACATACTCGAATTATTTCTATATTTTCATATCCATATAAATGGTTTGCATAATTAGCTCTAGCTATTTAATTTATTTTTTTATCTCTTTTTATTGAAGTATAGTTAATTTACAATGTTGTGTTAGTTTCAAGTGTATAAGCAAAGTGATTCAGTTATACATATGTAGCTATTTAACATTTAAGAAGTTTTGTAGGACTTCCCAGGTGGCACAGTGGTTAAGAATCCGCCTGCGAATGCAGGGGACATGGGTCCGAGCCCTGGTCCAGGAAGATCCCACATGCCACGGAGCAACTAAGCCCGTGTGCTACAACTACTGAGCCTGTGCTCTAGAGCCAGCGAGCCACAACTACGGAAGCCTGTGCTCCTAGAGCCCATGCTCTGCAACAAGAGAAGCCACCGCAATGAGAAGCCTGTGCACCACAACGAAGAGTAACCCCTGTTCGCTGCAACTAGAGAAAGCCCGCGCACAGCAACGAAGACCCAATGCAGCCAAAATAAATAAATAAATTAATTAATTAATTTTTTAAAAAGTTTTGTAATGACAGAAAAGCAAAAATAAATTTTTGTAGGAAATTTCTGTAGAAAGAAAATTTGTACACATCAAAGAGAATTCAGACGGTAATTTTGGTTTATATAAGGTATATTCAGAAAATATTTTAAGTAAAGTCTTTTAATTCAGAGCAAATTAAATAGAAACACTATTTAATTTTGTTTTTTAAATATTAATCTTTTTCAGAATTGTCCATTTATTAATGAAGCATGGTAAGTTGGCATTTAAAAATCTTTACTCTTCCTCCCTTTTGAAAATAAAATATATGGGCTAGATTAATAAGGGTATGAAATGGTTTGCAAAACAGTTCAACTTTAGGTCTTGGAGGCATGCTTTTGAAATTAAGAGCATTTCATTTTTAAATAATGATTCAGATTCTGTTTGATTAAAGATATTTCCTTGATCCCTTTTTCCAAATCAGTCTCCTGCTATATAACTCCTTGCTAAAAATTTATAAAACGTTGAATATTATACTATAGAATGAGGTTGCTCTCTAAATACTATGTTATAGAGCAATGGATCTCAGCCAGGGTTGATGTTGTTCCCCAGGGTATATTTGGCTATGTCTGAGACATTTTTTGTTTGTCACAACTGTGGGAGTGCTACTGGCATCTAGTGGGTAGAGACCAGGGATGCCGTTTAGCACCCTGCAATGCACAGGGCAACCCCCCTGCAACAGAGTCTTCTGTCAATCTAAAATGTCAATAGTGCTGTGGTTGAGAAACCCTCCTTTATATCAGGAAAATTAAGTTCTACTGGTAATTTCCTAACTCCAGAGTTCTGCAATTGTTCTAACAGGCTTGTGTTGAACAAGACAAGCTGGGTCAAGCATTTGAAGATGCTTTTGAAGTACTGAGGCAACATTCAACTGGTGATCTTCAGTACTCCTCAGGTAAAGATGTCAGTGCCCTTCTGCTGGTAGTTTGTATTTGTTTATCCCATACTGCTAAATTGTCCCTCTCTGCTTTCCTCTCCCCTTTTGTAGCCCCAAGTTTGTTTTTGTTTTGTTTAAATTTATTTTATTTATTTATTTATTTTTGGCTCTGTTGGGTCTTAGTTGCTGCGCACGGGCTTTCTCTAGTTGTGGCGAGCGGGGGCTACTCTTGGTTGCGGTGCACAGGCTTCTCATTGTGGTGGCTTCTCTTCTTGTGGAGCACGGGCTCTAGGTGCGCGGGCTTCAGTAGTTGCGGCACACAGGCTTGTTAGTTGTGGCTCGCGGGCTCTAGAGCACAGGCTCAGTAGTTGTGGCACACGGGCTTAGTTGCGCTGCGGCATGTGGGATCTTCCCAGACCAGGGCTCGAACCCATGTCCCCTGCATTGGCAGGCAGATTCTTAACCACTGTGCCACCAGGGAAGTTCCCCCAAGTTTGTTATCTATATCTGAGAGTCTGTTTCTGTTTGTATTATTTTTTAGATTCCACATATAAGTGATATCATACAGCACTTGTCTTTGTCTGACTTATTTCGCTAAGCATAACATTCTCTCAGTACATCCATGTTGCCACAAATTGCAGACTTTCATTCTTTTTTTTTATATAGCTGAGTAATATTCCATTGTATATATATATATATATATACCACATCCTCTTTATCCATTTGTCTGTTGATTGGGCACTTGGGTTGCTTCCATGTCTTGGCTACTGTAAATAGTGCTACTATGAACATTGGGATGCATGTATCTTTTTGAATTAGTTTTCATTTTCTTCAGGTATATTGAATATATCCAGGAGTGGAATTGCTGAATCATATGGTGGTTGTTTTTTTGAGGACCCTTCATACTGTTTTCCATAGTGGCTGCACCGATTTACATTCCCACTAGTAGCGTACAAGGGTTCCCTTTTCTCCACATCCTCTCCAGAATTTATTATTTGTAGACTTTTTGATGATAGCCATTTTGACCTGTGTGAGGCGATATCTCATTGTTGTTTTGATTTGCATTTCTCTAATAATTAGTAATGTTGAGAATCTTTTCATGTGCTTATTAGCCATCTGTATATCTTCTTTGGAGAAATGTCTATTCAGGTCTTCTGCCCATTTTTTGATTGGGTTGTTTATTTTTTTTGATATTGAGTTGTATGAGCTCTTTATATATTTTTGGATATTAACCCCTTGTGAGTCACATCATTTGCAAATATTTTCTCCCATTGTGTAGGTTGTCTTTGTTTTGTCAATGGTTTCCTTTGCTGTGCAAAAGCTTTTAAGTTTAATTAGGTCCCATTTGTTTATTTTTGCTTTTATTTCTTTTGCATTAGGAGACAGATCTGCCTATGTTCTTTATCCTAAATAAATTTAACATCTCAATATAAAAATGCCAAGAGCAATCACATATTTAAGCATATAAACATGTATAAGCATCACACACACACACAAATATAAACTTTGACTTTGTCAGTTTCTTTCTCTGTTTTTAAATTAGATTACAAAAATTACCTGGCTTTCATCAACCACTGTTCTCATGTCAGAGGAAATTCGAACAGCTATGGTGTGCTGCCCACAGAGGAACCGGTCTACAATTGGAGAACAGTAATAGTGAGTACTTTTACCAGGGGACCAGCATCCCTCAGTAACAGGCAAATTTCCTATTTGTCCCAGCTTTCCCCTTGGTGAATTTGACGGTCAGTGTGGGGGACCATCAATGCTGTCAAGAAGGAAACTGCGCTTTATCATTGTTCTTCATCTGACTTCAGATGTGTTTGAATGATTTCTATAGAGGAGGTATTTTAGGGTTCTCACATCAATGCTTCTCAGTCCATCCGGAAAACTTCAGGAAAGTTACGGATCCCCTAAAACCTTCCCTGCACTGGCTTTACCCACAATCTTGTATTAACCTGCTCTATTTCCCCTCCCAAGCTCAGAGCTAGCTATGTGTATTGGACCAATTCATTTCTATTTTAGTAGCCTTCTGCAAACGGGAGTGTCCCCACCGTCTACCTCTCCTTCCATGTGTTCTTTTACATTGTTTACTTTCTTTCTTTCTTCTTCTTCTTATTTTTATTTATTTATCTATTTATTTATTTTGACCATGTTGCGGCATGTGGGATCTTAGTTCCCTGACCAGGGATGGAACCCATGCCCCCTGCAGTGGACGCGATGAGTTCTAACCACTTGACTGCCAGGGAATTCCCTGCATTGTTTCCTTGATGTGTCCCTTTTATCAAGCAGTCTTAATGTGGTAGAGTATAAATATTAAAAAAAAAGGTTTTTTTTCAGTTATCACCTTCAACCATACTATGTCAAATGTCCTTTTTCTGTCCCTGTAAATTATACTGTCAGGGCCTCTCCAACAAGACATTTCTTTCAAGAGGGAGTTTTGGTTCTACCTTAACCTCTCTCACCTCCCCTTAGGGTTGCCAGGTAAAATATAGGATGCCGAATATTTTTATCTGCTAGATCTGGCTACCCTATTTCCACTTCAGCTTCCATCCCCAGCATACACTGCACAGCCTCTTGTGGTGGGGACTCCTTGCCTGCTGGGCAGCCCTCCTGTATAGGGAGGGCTCAAGTCCACCCCCTTCCACCACCATGTCTAGTTAACCCATGGAGGCCCACATCTCCTTGCCGTATGTAATGGTAGGAACTCAGGCTGCTTCTTCCTGCCTCTGTTGGCTCTGCCCTCCCTCAGCTGCCATCTTTCTCCTCTTATCTTCTCTTGCCAGATGGGCATCCAGTTCAAGAATGGAAGCCCATCTTCCCTTTTTGCTGGCACCTCAATTTCTACTAATGATTCTTTTGGATCTTTCTTGCTGGGCATTTTTAGGGGAAAGGAGGGAAGCAACCCACTCTCCTTTCTCATAGGGAGGGGAAGATACAGAACTCCTCACAGAGCCTCAGATTACCCTCTGTCCCTTGGCCCTCTCCATATATGGGTTTGATGCTAGCTCTGCCCTGGGAGACAGCAGTTGAAGGTAGTGATTTTCAGAATTTGAGAGATGCTGAACACTCTTTTTGCCCTCAGCTTTTGACTTTGGCCACCAATTGGGGGCCACACGGGAAGCCCCACTTAACATCCTGATACATTATTTATATAGAACAGTGCTGCGGACCTCTATTTTGAAGGAAATATTCATCAGTCTCTGCAGAACATCCCTGAAAACCAGCTGCTGCAACCTACTCTTCTCCAGCAAAAGGGAGGAAAAGGTATGTGGATCCATTACCCCTTGCATAGGTAAAAGAGTCAAATCTTCATCAAAGCAGCTTTAAGGGAATTTCATATCTGAGTTTGGAATTGATTTGCAAAATATTCGCTTCTCACAATTGAGAGTAATTTAACTCTGACAGACAAACTACTCCAAGCTGTTTATCTTGGGTGAGCTTTCCTATAGCTTCATAGAGATGTTGTAAAGGTGCAAAGTGTCACTTCACTCAAATAAATCTGCATTCAAGAATAAGGTGTAAGATATGGAGAACAAACTCGTGGTTACCATAGCGGGGAGGGGCAGTATAGGAGTAGGGGATTAAGAGGTATAATGTATAAAATAAGCTATATATTCTACAACACAGAGAATATAGCCATTATTTTAGAATAGCTTTAAATGGCATATAACCTTTAAAAATTGTGAATCATTATATTGTAAACCTGTAACTTATATAGTATTGTACATCAACTATACTTCAATAAAAAAGGAATAAGATGTATAAATTTTAGGTATAGAAGGGGGAACTTTTCCGTAAATTATTTTAGCAATCTTATTTCAACTGTGAAGCCCTCAGGATAGACATCATCTCTATTAAGTTTTCCACAAAAAACAAGTTCCATAATAACTTTATTTCATAAATTTGAAATC
The DNA here is from genome assembly GCF_028564815.1 of Eubalaena glacialis. NCBI lineage: Eukaryota > Metazoa > Chordata > Mammalia > Artiodactyla > Balaenidae > Eubalaena > Eubalaena glacialis. The sequence continues at coordinate 20,681,950 of NC_083726.1, read as the reverse complement.
CTGATTTCATAAATGAAGATGATCTCATCTAACAGGTAGGCAAAAGTGTTAAAGCAGGATAATAGCCTCTGTTGGCTAAGATGTGGGCCACACACATTCACATGCATTATTAAAGAAAGTATAAATTTTTACAAAGTTTTATAAGGCAATTTAGCAATACCTACCAAAATTTTAAATGTTCATATCTTTTGACTCTTAGTGACTATATAACTCACTTAGTGGTTGAGTGTGGACTCTGGGTTGATTATGTGAGCCTGGCCAAATCACTTACTTAACCTTCTGTACCACAGTCTCCTTATTCAAAAACAAACAAACAAATAATAATAATTGTACAGACATTGTAAGATTGCTATAAAAATTAAGTGAGAAAATCCACGTAAAGCATTATGCTCATAGTCTGGCACTATGGATATTTCCCAAAATACCTTAGATGCATGTGTGTGCATATATATGTATTACGATGTTCCTTGCAATGTTGTTTGTGATAGTAAATTACCTACGATATACAAAGATGTATAAGATGCATCCCAATTTTATAGTATAATTTAAAAAACGATACCTTATCATAGCTACTTAAAATTATTATTTTTTAAAATTTTTTTTTATTTTTTATTTTTTAATTGAGGTATAGTTGATTTATAATATTAGTTCCAGGTTTACAACATAGTGAGTCAAAATTTTTATAGCTTGTACTGCATTTTTATTATAAAATATTGGCTATATTTCCTGTGCTGCTTAGTATATCCTTGTAACTTATTTCTTTTATACATAGTAGTTTGTACCCCAATGTTGCTCCTTAATTTTCTACCCCAATCTTGCTCTTAATTTTCTACCCCAATTTTGCTCCTCCCTCTTTCCCTCTCCCCACTGGTAACCACTAGTTTGTTCTCTATATCTGTGAGTCTGTTTCTATTCTGTTACATTCATTTGTTAATTTTTAAATTTTTTTTTGTTTATTTTTTAGATTCCACATATAAGTGATAACACACAGTATTTGTCTTTCTCTGTCTGACTTATTTCACTTAGCATAATACCTTCTAGGCCCATCCACTTTGTTGTAAGTGGCAAGATTTTATTCTTTTTTTAATGGATAATATTCCATTGTATCTATATATACATCTTCTTTATCCATTCATCTGTTTATGGACACTTAGGTTGCATCCATATCTTGGCTATTATAAATAATGCTGCTATGAACATTGGAAAGCATGTAACTTTTCAAATAAGTGTTTTCATTTTCTTTGGATATATACCCAAGAGTGGAATTGCTGGGTCATATGGTAGTTCTTTTTTGGTTTTTTTGGCCGTGCCATGTGGCACGTGGGATCTTAGCTCCCCAACAAGGGATTGAACCCGAGCCCCCTGCATTGGAAGTGCGGAGTCTTAACCACTGGACCGCCAGGGAAGTCCCTGGTAGCTCTATTTTTAGTTTTTTGAGGAATCTCCCCACTGTTTTCCACAGTGGCTCTACCAATTTATATTCCTACCAACAGTGTACAAGGGCTCCTTTTTCTCCACATCCTTGCCAACAATTTGTTATTTGTGATTTTTTTTTTAAATTATAGCCATTCTGACAGGTGTGAGGTGATATCTCATTGTGGTTTTGATTTGCATTTCTGAATCTTTAGCGATGTTGAGCGTACACATCGCACAGATTTGCATGTGCCTGTCGGCCATCTGTACGTCTTTGGGAAAATGTCTATTCAGGTCTTCTGCCAATTTTTTAATTGGGTTGTTTGTTTTTTGATATTGAGTTGCATGAGCTATTTACATATTTTTGATATTAACCATTTATTGGTCATATCATTTGCAAATATTTTCTCCCATTCAGTAGGTTGCCCTTTTGTTTTGTTAATGGTTTCCTTTGCTGTGCAAAAGCTTTTAAGTTTAATTAGGTCCCATTTGTTTATTTTTGCTCTTGTTTCCTTTGCCTTAGGAGACAGATCAAAAAATATATTGCTACAATTTTTGTCAAAGAGGTTCTGCCTAGTGCTTTGTTTCCTTCTAGGAGTTTTATGGTTTCTGGTCTTACATTTAGGTCTTTAGTCCATTTTGAGTTTATTTTTGTAAATGTTTGGAAAAATCTTCTAATTTCATTCTTTTACATGTAGCTGTCCATACTTAAAATTATTTTAAATGAATATTTTTTGAGATAACTAGTTTTGTTCTTATAAAACAGTATACTGTATCCTAGAATTATAAAAGTCTAACTATGTGGTAATATTATAATCCAGCAAGGAATAATGTATAAAATCACATAAAGTAAATCTACTGAATATTACTATTGAATATTAAATAATGGTAGTAATTTAATATGAGGACAATAACACTTCTATCTCCGTCACCTATTTTTTTTTTAAACAAACAAACCAACTAGCTACTAAATCCAGGGTGTGCCGCCTGTATCTTTTCACTGATGTTTTCGGCTGTGGATCTTTGCCATTAGGGAACGTATCATTTACAATTTTCTGTCTTTAGAGCTTAGTCTTCCACCTGAAATAGTGATACATATAAAACAATGAAATTTCAAAATACTTCAGGAATTCATTATTGAGAGAAAAATAGTACATGCATTAAAATAGAACATATATAGTTATTAAAGAGCAAAAGGCATACTTTAAGTATTGAAACAGAAAGCTCTAGATACATTTTAGTTTTTGTTTTAATCCTTTTTAATCCCATAATTCAAAAGTAATAATGCTCATTATTAAAAATTCAACTGATTCAGAAGTATGTAAAGAATAAGTGAAAAAATGTTCTTCCTTCCCATGCTATGCCCCACAAATAACCTTTGTCAACAGTTTAGTATTTCCTCTATCTATAGCTAATCTCTATATTGTTCTATGACTTATTTAAGATATATTATTCACTGGAAAAAGTACAAAATACTCTGATACCATTTTTAATTTTTAAAGGATATGCATATGTTTATATATGCAAAACATAAATTATTTTCTAGAAGTATGTAGGATAGATTGGAGTTTTTACTTTCCGTTTGTGCTTCTGTTTGAATTTTTTATCATATAATAATTTTAGTTTCAAAAAGTAAAAATTTAAACCTTTTTTTTCAAAATTGAAAAACAAACTTTTAAAGATGAGGATCCATTATAATTGATTTGACCACTGGGTGAGAGCCAGAGAACTTCTTTAAGACTGTGACTTTAATTCATGTTGTGTTTTTTGGTAAGTCCCTTTCATTTCTCAATTCATAAACTCAAGATAATATAACGCAAAAGATAATCTTTGTAAAAACCTTTGAGGTTTTTGGATGAATGATGACAGATGCATGAGTAATACACCCCAGAGACTATTTAAAGCGGTTTGAGAATCCACTATTCTACTTTCTCAAGGGGAAAATGGAATTTGGCTGTGGAGCTTTTAGCTACTGACAGATCTGGTGGGACATGGTATTTACAGGCCAATTCAGAAGTCACAAAACCGGTTGTCACCTTTGTTCTCCAATCCACCAAACAAGCAAAAACCATAGCAACAAATCTTCCCAAAGTTTCCTTTCTAGTTATTCTGAAATATAAAGGGCTGTGCTCCTAAAAGAGATGAAAAACTCTGGCAGTGCCATTTTATTTTCACAGCAATGAAAAAATACCACAATGCTCATTGTCATTGATCACTAATAATGTCAAAATGTCATGAAGATATTTTGGCATTTCGACTCTGGTTTTTTTCTATTCTTTATTTTTTTCAAGTAGTTATGTAGAACCAGAGTTAGCATTTTTACATGTCTGTTGCTGATTTCATTTGTATTTGCACACTGTTTTACATTTTGCAAAATACATTCACCTTCCTTACCTCATTTGACTTAACTTATTTGAATAAAGCCCCTTCAAATGAGTTGCCTTTTGGAAATGGCTTTTGAGACTTCTCTTTAAAACCACTAAGCTTTGCAGTCCATTTTGCTCAGTTTTGTTGTTCTGTAGACAGTTTAACATACAACATAAAATTAGACGTCAAGGGGCTTCCCTGGTGGCGCAGTGGTTGAGAGTCTGCCTGCCAATGCAGGGGACACGGGTTCGAGCCCTGGTCTGGGAAGATCCCACATGCCGCGGAGCAACTGGGCCCGTGAGCCACAATTACTGAGCCTGCACATCTGGAGCCTGTGCTCCGCAACAAGAGAGGCCGCGATAATGAAGATGCCCGCGCACCGCGATGAAGAGTGGCCCCCACTTGCCACAAGTAGAGAAAGCCCTCACACAGAAACGAAGACCCAACACAGCCATAAATAAATAAAAATAAAAATTAAAAAAATAAAAATAAAAAAATAAAATGGCATTAGAGAAATAGCAATTCATTTAAAAAAAAAAAAAAAAAAGCTCTTGCCCCCTGACTGTCAGTGGGGGTAGGGGGGGTCAGCTTTAAAAAAAAAAAAAAAAAAAAATTAGACGTCAAGATTTAACTGTGACAAAAGACCACATGACAAATGGGAGACTCGGGTAGAGAGGCGCCATGCTTCCCTTCTCCAGTGAAGGACGGTACAAAATTTTGGACAACTTCCCTAACAAAGAAAGGTTCAGTTGAAACTGCAGTAGGCCAAATAGACCCTTGATTTTCAAGTCCCATAAAATGATACCATAAATGCATTCTAAGGGGTGAGTAGGAAGAAAACCAGTCCCAGTGCAACTTTGAATTCTGTAGTCACTCAACAAACCCTTCCCGAGGATGTTCCTTGTGTAGAGCCATGGTGAAGTATGACATTGTTTTCCTCTATTTTAGGCAGGAAGAAGCTCCGACTGTTTGAATACCTTCATGAATCCCTATGTAATCCCGAGATGGCATCTTGTATTCAATGGATAGATCAAACCAAAGGCATCTTTCAGTTTGTATCAAAAAACAAAGAAAAACTTGCCCAACTTTGGGGGAAAAGAAAAGGTAATCGGAAGACCATGACTTACCAGAAAATGGCCAGAGCACTGAGGAATTATGGAAGAACTGGGGAAGTCATCAAAATCCGGAGAAAGTTAACTTACCAATTCAGTGAGGCCATTCTCCAAAGACTGTCTCCATCTTATTTCTTGGAAGAAGAGATCTTCTACTCACAGTATGTTCAACCTGACCAAGGATATCTCAGTTTAAATAACTGGAATGCAAATTATAATTATACATACGCCACTTACCATGATCTAAGTCACCCTGATTGCTAAATATACTCTTATATATCAAAATTTTCTGGCATCAGAAATCCCTACAAGTTTTAGGATTTTTCTCTGAAAGCAAATACTGAAAAACAAAACAAAAAACCCAAACTTCATTATTGCTATCTTTTATGAAGTAGCGTATAATCTATACTAACTTGGTGAAAAATTTTGCCAGTGAACAACTTTAAAATGATCAAGTCCCATTTGAAAATATAGACTAAATGTCCTTCCTTTTACTATTGTCTATGTAATACTTCCTTCTAGATTAATAATGCTAGTGGAGATGCTTTGATTTACATATTGATTTAAACATTATTTTCCTGTCATACACTCAGACAAAAAAAAAAAATCATTCTAACATGTATCCAACAGCTTTAGCAACAAAACAAAAAATGATTGCCTGTGTTAGTGTTCCTGCTAAATTACATGCATGGCTTTAAAAATTTCAGTGACTAAAACTAGAACTACCATATGATCCAGCAATTCCACTCCTGGATATACATCCAAAGAAAATGAAAACACTGATTTGAAAAGCTATATGCACCCCAATGTTCACAGCTGCATTTTTTTTGGCCACACTGCACAGCTTGCGGGATCTCAGTTCCCTGATCAGGGATTGAACCCAGGCTTCTGCAGTGAAAGCGCAGAATCCTAACCACTAGACTACCAGGGAACTCCCATAGCAGCATTATTCATAATAGCCAAGATATGGAAGCAACCTAAGTGTCCACCAACAGATGAATGGATAAAGAAGACATGGTATATATACACAATTGAGTACTACGCAGCCATAAAAAAAGAGTGAAATTTTGTCATTTGCAACAACATGGATGGACCTGGAGGGTATTATGCTTAGTGAAATAAGTCAGGGAGAGAAAGACAAACACTGTATGTTATCATTTATATGTGGAATCTAAAAATTGAAACAAATGAATACAACAAAATAGAAACAGACTTAAAGATATAGAGAACAAGTTAGTTATCAGTGGCGGGAAGGAAGGAGGGAGGGGGCAAGATAGGGGTGGAGTTTTAAAAGGTACAGACTACTATGTATAAAATAAATAAGATACAAGGATGTAATGTACAGCACAGGGAATATAGCCAATATTTTATAATAGCTTTGAATAGAGTATAATCTAGAAAAATATTGAATCACTATGTAGTACACCTAAAACTAATATAATATTGTACATCTGAAACTGATACTGTAAATCAACTATATTTCTATCAAATAAATAAATAAAAAGTAAAAAGTAAAAACTTTAGTGGCTATTCTGAACCTATCTTTTTTCTGCACTTCAGACCTCATGGTCTGTAACCCTGCGGCGCTAAAGACACAACGGTCTAGGGAAAATGCCACTTATAAACTCCAAAGTTACACTTCCCACAAATCATTTCCTTGCATTTCTCTCTTGCTTTGGGTAGATCCAGGAGCTAAAGTTTCTTTCTCTCCTGCCACTCAGCCACAGGGAGGTGCTCTTGCACCGTTACTTCTCTGGCCCAGACTTGGGCCATGATCTCTTCCTTCTTTCCTTGAACTAGCCCAGCTAAACCAGATTGGAACAGTTGGAGGAAAAAAAAAAAAAAAAGAAAAGAAAGACTTTGATAAAAGATGGAGGCTAGCAAATAATAAACCCTAGAGCAGAGCCAGGATTTAGGCAGTCTTTCTTGGAAGCTATGGTTTATCCTCAACATTCCATAAGAAACCCTGGGAAGAAACCCTTTGTTTCTTACCTGCTGCTTGGCAGGTTTATGCATATGCCATCTGTATTACCATGAAACAAGAGAGCTTCCTTGACTATACGGGCCATCTTCAGTCCAGACCAAGAGGGCCTGGCCAGCAGGTCAAGAGCTCCTTGGAGCTTGCCCTGTTAGATTTTCAGCACTGGGACTTCCCTGGTGGTGTAGTGGTTAAGAATCCACCTGCCAATGCAGGGGACACGGGTTCAAGACCTGGTCCAGGAAGATCCCACATGCCGCGGAGCAGCTAAGCCCGTGTGCTGCAACTACTGAGCCCGCGAGCCACAGCTACTGAGCTTGCCAGCCAAAACTACTGAAACCCATGTGCCTAGAACCTGTGTGCCTAGAGCCCGTGCTCCGCAACAAGAGAAGCCACCGCAAGGAGGAGCCCATGCACCTCAACGAAGTATAGCCCCTGTTCGCCACAACTAGGGAAAGCCCGAGCGCAACAATGAAGACCCAACACAGCCAAAAAGAAAATAAATAAATTAATTAATTAAAAAAAGATTTGCAGCACTGCCATGATCGTATAGTGGTTAGTACTCTGCATTGTGTCCAGCATTCCCAGTCTCCCCTTTTCTTTTGTGCCCTCCTCCAGGGACTCTTAAGAAAGAACATGGTAGACCCGGAGTGACTAAATGGAGGCTAACTCAATATTGGCCACATCCGCATGTAGTCTGAGTTTGCTATAGGCAATCTTTGTGTCCTCCCAAAATTCATGTTGAAACCTAGTCTCCAGTGTGATGTTATTCGTTGGTGGGGTTTTGGAGAGGTGATTAGGTCATGAAGGTAGATCCCTAATGAATGGGTTTAGTGTCCTCATAAAAGAGATCACAGAGAGCTCCCTTTCCCCTTCCACCATGTAAGGGTACGAGAAGACGGTTGTATGAACCAGGAAGTGGGCCCTCAGCAGACACTGAATCTGCCAGCACCTTGATCTTGGACTTCCCAGCTTCCCAAACTGTGAGAAATAGATTTCTGTTGTTTATAAGCCACTTGGTCCATGGTATTCTGTTAGACCAGCCCGGACAGACAAAGTTTCAATTAGTGCTAAAATCAAAGTAAGACTCAGCTTTTACACTCATTCTCCCACAAAGAAAATAGGCTTGATAAAATATTAATCAAGCACATAAATTTTACCAAAGATTTGAAAGAGGAAATGGTGAAGAGGGTTTACAACAGATATCATTCAGCCAACAAATTAATAAAATTCTATCAACATTTTACCCATGCCATAGTCCCTCTTATACCCAATGCAAGCCTGAGGGGTTCATCTTGACGATTCTCCCAAAAGCCCCCAGTCAGCATCAACTCTCTTTTCTACAGAGAGTTATACAGAGTTGCTTCCTCTTGGGCAAAAACCTGGGCTCTGCCTTTTACCTAAAATACATTGATCAAAGCCCATTTTCACAAGCAAGTTCTTATAAAGATGCTCATACTAGCTGCTCAAAGACTAACCCTCTCCATATATTATGGGAAATGTTACTCCCTGCCACCTCCCAAGGACAAGGAAGAGAGACTTCTTAGCCTTTACTCATGGTCCCTCATTTTCTGGTATATGAAATCCCATCCTCCGTCTTGTCACTTTCATCCGGTTGAACAGATCAGTTAAACTCTTCTCTAGTGAGCAGGAGTTCCAAGAAGCAAACTCTATCCCGTTACAGTGCATCCCATGGGCAGCTTCCCATTATTTGGTCTTTTGGCCCAGGTATTAAGCATGAAATCTTTCCTTCCTTTAAATCACAGGATCCTCCTCTGGGCTTTGGTCCTGGAACTTAATGGTTCTTCTGGTTAGTTTATCCTCTTTTCTCTCTTCAGTTATTCCTATTCATAAGGCATAAGTAAGGGCTGAGAATATTTTCTTTTTCCTCATCCCAGCCATTCTGTGGAAACATTCTATGGGGCAGCCTTGCTCAAAGCCATCTCCTTTACTAAATTAAGGAAAAAACCAAATGCACAAAGTGGATGGCAGCATTAATTACAATACATAAACTGAAAAATAGCTAAAATAAAGGCCTTTCTTTCTTTCTCCCTCTGTTCCCTCCTTTCTGTCACCCTGTGCCTGGTAGAATATGTTGTGCTCTGGGTATCCAGTGCTAAGTGAAACAGATATTGTTCCTCTGTTATGAAGCTTCAATTCTATCAATATTTAATCAAAGATTTATAAATTCTATTATTATCTAACCAAAATGTACTTAATGGCTCACTGATGAGCAATTTCTTGATGAATTGGGTACACATATGTAGTAAAGTATGTAAAGTGTATTAATATGACAGCATTAATTATATCTAAACTTAACTGTACAGATTAATGTATATACCCATATAACCATCATCCAGATTAAGGTACAGAAACATTTCTAGCACCCCATAAGTTTCTCTCACTTCTCTTCTCAATCTATGCTTACCTTCTTGAACATCATATAAATAGAATTATACAATATATACTCTTTTGCATCTGGTTTTATTTTCCTCAATGTAATGTTTATGGAGTTTATCAATGTTGCTGGGTATACCAGAAGTTTATTCTTTTTCATTGCTTTTCGACTGCTGACTTTTAAAGGACAGTACCAATTTTTTTTTTACAGCCCTGAAACTTCTTCTAATTTCCAGACTTTATAAATATAAAACAGACCCTGATTATTCCCACACTCACATGGATAGTGTCGCTTTACTATCAAACATCATCCATACCTGTTCTTCAAAGATCTGGAATGACTTTTATACATTCATATAGCCACCACTTTAGTTTATATTTAGATACTTTGGTTCATATATTTTTTCCAACTCATATAATCTGGGTGGAATTTGATTTTGTATTTTGATGGTGTGGATTCTGATAGCAAAGATTTTAATGTAAAATAGGCTTTAAAAATTTACTCCTTTTTCATACGTTGATGAATGTTAATGAAAACATTTTTAAAAATTTATTTATTTTAGGCTGTGTTGGGTCTTCGTTGCTGCACGTGGGCTTTCTCTAGTTGCGGCGAGCAGGGGCTACTCTTCATTGCGGTGCGCGGGCTTCTCATTGCCGTGGCTTCTCTTGTTGCAGAGCACGGGCTCTAGGTGCGTGGGCTACAGTAGTCGTGGCTCACGGGCTCAGTAGTTGTGGCTCGCGGGCTCTGGAGCACAGGCTCAGTAGTTGTGGCACATGGGCTTAGTTGCTCCACGGCATGTGGGATCTTCCCAGACCAAGGCTCGAACCCATGACCCCTGCATTGGCAGGCGGATTCTCAACCACTGTGCCACCAGGGAAGCCCCGGGAATTTCTTATTGGCTGAGGCTTGGTCATGTGCTTATGCTTGGCTGCAAACAAGGCTAGAAAAGTGACTATCTAGAACTTTCCATTCTTATACGGGGAGACTGTTTCTGCATCCTATCAAGACTCATAAGTTCAAGAATTCCCCAAACATAGAAAGGGGTTCAGATGCTGGGCAGCCAAAAGAATGACAAAAGTTCATTAGAATTTTAAACTACAATAACAAGGATCAGAGCATGTATAGTTTAATTTTAAAGACCTTTGCCCTCTGGCTAATCTCCAAAAATACTCTTTGTTCTTAGTACTTCTGTGGTCACAGGAATTTAAACAGTTTCTAAACAACTTTTCCTTATCTTTCTGAGAAGGCAATTTCAGCATGGTATTTAAGTTCTCTAGATACCAAGTAAATTTGTAACATATTTCTATAACTGAAGCTAATTTAAGAAATTAAATCCCAAAGTTTGTAACTTTCACAGTATGGAGTCTTTACTCATATCTGTTTTCCTTTGTTCAGGGAATTCTTATAATGTTCCAGTTTCATGATTTAGTTTCATTGAGATTGTCCGAAGAGCTAAAACTAATATAATCAACCAGTTACAAGTATAAAGGTTAACTGATATTCTTTTCCCAAGAGCATTTTTCTGATTGCCAGAGCTGGCCTTGAGGATGTGAGGAGTACACTGGAAGTGCTCAGAGCTCAGTGGTGTCTTAGGACCAGCTCTCAACCAATGAAGGTTGGGGCTTGGTAGATACTTACCTCTGCTTCTTCACCTCTTAGAATAATGCTGAGACGCGTTCTTACACTTTCCTATTCCCCTAATGCTGTTTCCTGGAACCACCTCTCAAACTACTAACATTCACCTTCTTGTCTCAGTTTTGGCTTCTGGAGGAAGGGGAGGACCCAACACAAGCCATTAAGTGAATCAAATTACTTAGGACACTCAGTTTTATCAATTATGGCTGAGAACAGTGGACCAGCAGTTAGAACTTACTAGAATACTAGTATGTTTGCTGTCTCCTTTCTCTCTCTTCCAGGCAGGCTATGCCATGAGTCATGCTGGGTGTTAACGGCCCCATTTGATAGATGGAAAAACTGATGCTGGAAGAATTTAAGTATCTTTTTTAAAGCCACCCTGCTAATGAGTGTCCCACTGTGAATTTGAACTCAGGTCCATCTAATTCTTTCTACTATGCCATACCATCTGCTGATGTCAAGACCATCTTAAGTATGCATGAATATAGGTTCTCTCCTGTGCCAGTGCTAGATCTTCATAACACTATCATTTTGCAGAAAAGCCTTTGCTAAATTTATTAAATGCCATTAACAAAAATCATATATAAAATCACCACCTGCTCTCCATCACTGTTGATGGGGGTGTATATTAGTACAATCTTTGGAGGACAATGTGACTATATTAATAAAAGTTTTAAAACACATAGCTAAAAATTACCGTATTTTTAATTTATATCACCGTTCTGATGTACAGAATTTAAACTTCAAATAGTTCTGAAAGGCTTATAATGGGAAACAACAGAACCCTCCTCCAACCCTTTCCTCTTCCAGGCAACCACGTCACATTCTTTTAGCTGTTTCTTCTGTATTTATGACACATGTCTAAATAAATGTCATTTCTGCTTTTTTTTTTTTTGGTTTCCCAACTTTACATATTATCAATTGACATTATCAACCTGCCCCCACTTATAGGATATCAGGCTTCCTCTCATTTTGCTAAGGCACATCTTCAAAGAGCTTCTTTTTTTTTTCTTTTTTTAAAAGTTTATTTATTTTATTTATTTATTTTTGGCTGCCTTGGGTCTTTGTTGCTGCGCGCGGGCTTTCTCTGGTTGTGGCGAGCGGGGGCTATTCTTCGTTGCGGTGCGCGGGCTTCTCATTGCGGTGGCTTCTCTTGTTGCAGAGCACGGGCTCTAGGCGCGCGGGCTTCAGGAGTTGTGGCTCGCGGGCTCTAGAGCGCAGGCTCAGTAGTTGTGGCACACGGGCTTAGCTGCTCTGCGGCATGTGGGATCTTCCCAGACTAGGGCTCCAACCTGTGTCCTCTGCATTGGCAGGCGGATTCTTAACCACTGCACCGCCAGGGAAGTCCCAAAGAGCTTCTTAATATAACTTCATAACAGGTTAATGTTTTTAGCACCTGTAGGTGTAAAAATACCTTCATTTTATTCTCATATTGATTTTTAGTTTGACTGGGTAGCAGGTGTCCTGAATTTGGGAGGCATTTTTCCATCACCTTCTCACATTCACTGTTTTTCGAGACATCAGATGCCCTTCAGATAGTGGCTCCTTTTCTTTCCTTTTCTGAAAGCTTTTGGATCTCCTTTTTAACCTGGGTGCTCTAAAATTTCTTGATTTTGCCCTGGCATGGGTATTTTTTTAACATATTATGCTGAACGTTTAGTGCAGCTTTCAAACCTGAAAACTCATGCTTTTCAGTTGTAGGCTATTTTTATTGTTATTTCTTTGATAATTTCCTCCCCACTATTTTCTCTGTTTCACACTTCGGAAATCCTAACTATTAGACCTCATGAATTGATCCTGTAAATCTTATCATTTCTCTTCTCTCTCTGTCTCTCTTTGATGCACGTACATATGCATTGCAATTATTCATTTATTTATTTTTAAATTAATTTTTATTGGTGTATAGTTGCTTTACAATGTTGTGTTGCAGTTATTTATTGATGACCAGTCTGTGGGCTAACACAAGCACTATATCTTTTGTTATTAATAAGCCTGGTAGAAACTGAACACAACAGGTTTAGCCAGGACTTACTGTAAATGCCATCACGACATTCATGAGAAAATTTTCAGTAGCTTGGAGAAGTCAGGAGAGAGAGATTTTTAATCTTTTGAGCATAAATGGCAATTAAATACTGGACATAAAATTTATTTTAGAAAGAATACAGAGTGAGAACCAAACTGTGTAGTTAATAAACAGAAGATGACTTTAAAAGAGAGAAAATTGAATTATAACCCCAAGTGTAAAATAAATATCTATGGGTCCATATTGGTATAAATAAATGATTTAATAAATTAATTAAGGACAGTAGACACATGTTGGATGCAGAAGAATTCTGAATAATTTATATAGATACTCTACCCTCAGGAAGGTGGAGGAGAGGGCTTCCCTGGTGGCGCAGCGGTTAAGAATCTGCCTGCCAATGCAGGGGACACAGGTTCGAGCCCTGGTCTGGGAAGATCCCACATGCTGCGGAGCAACTAAGCCCATGTACCACAACTACTGAGCCTGCGCTCTAGAGCCCGTGAACCACAACTACTGAGCCTGCGTGCTGCAACTACTGAAGCCCGCGTGCTTAGAGCCCGTGCCCTGCAACAGGAGAAGCCACCAGAATGAGAAGCCCGCGCACCGCAATGAAGAGTAGCCCCCACTCACCACAACCAGAGAAAGCCCGTGAGCAGCAATGAAGACCCAATGCAGCCAAAAATAAATAAATAAATAAATTTATTTAAAAAGATGAAGAAGGTGGAGGAGAGCTCTCCACCTTCCTTATAGTAGAGAAAACTAACACTACCTCAACCAGGTAACTAAGGTTAGCAACATCAATGGTAAGTCGTATTGACAGTCTATACCCTTGATTGGATGTGATGACAATATCACTTCACCTCTGGGGTCTTCCTCCCCCAGAACCCACAACCCTAGTCTAATCATGAGAAAACATCAGACAAATACCAGTTTGGGGACATTCTACCAAAATACCTAACCGGTAATCCTCAAAAATGTCAATATCATCAAAAACAATGGAAGGAACTAAAGTAACCTCATGTTATCTCTTAGAGTCGCCTCATAGTTTTTTGCTTTGTTTGTTTTTTAGTACATCCTTTCCTATTACCCACCACCCTTTCTCAAAGTTTCCTTAGCTTAATTAAATTAAATCCTAAAAAATGCTGCTGACTTGTAGCTTCCAAGTCTGCATAACCTTGTAGCTCCTGAAACCACAAATAGCTGGTATCTTCTGCCTTTATCTCTAAATTCAAATCCCCAGACATATAATTGACTTGAGCAACCTGTATTTGGTACTAGTTTTCAGATGTCATTAATTATTGGCTCATCTGTAAAAGGGATCCTTCTTCAGTTGGGTGCTCACCCTAGCTCCATTTAACTGTGACTGGTGAAGATGGGCAAACATTATTTGAGAAAGGGTATGCTTAGGGTGGGCACCCCCAAAATATTTCTACTGCAGCTACTGTGGTTAAGAGAACACAACACCTTAGAGTGGTGATATAGGTAGTATAATAACTGCCAGAGATGGCCATGTCCTAATCTCCAGAACCTGTGAATAACTTATGTTACATGGCAAAGGAGTACTTAGGGTGCAGATGCAATTAAGCTTGTTGATTAGCTGACCTTAAAATAGGGAGATTATCCTGATTACCCAGGTGGGTCCAATGGAATCATTCACAAGCATCCTTAAAGGTAGAAGAGGGAGGCAGAAGAGTCAATGTTAGAGTGATGAGATGTGAGAAGGACTCAACCAGCGGTTGCTCGCTTTGAAGATGGAAGGGGCCCAAGAGCAAATGAATGTAGGCAGCCTCTAGAAGCTGGAAAATGCAAGAAAAAATATTCTCCTCTAGATCCTCCAGAAGGGAGTGCAGTCCTGCCGACACCTTGATTTCAGCCCACTGAGACCCACTTTTTGGACATCTGTCCTATAGATTGTAAGAATATAATTTTTTCTTTCTTGTTTTAATTGAAGCAGAGTTGATTTACAATATTGCAAGAGTTCCCTTTCAGGTGTATGGCATAGTGATTCAGTTTTTTTTTTTTTTTTGCAGATTATATTCCATTATAGGTTGCTATAAGATATTGGATATAATTCCATGAGCTGTACAGTAAACCCTTGTTGCTCATCTATTTTATGTATAGTAGTTTGTATTTGTTAATCCCATCCTCCTAATTAGTCCCTCCCCCTGCTCTGGTAACCATAAATTTTTTTCTATGTCTGTGAGTCTGTTTTATATATAGATTCACTTGAATTATTTTTTAGATTCCACGTATAAGTGATATCATGCAGTATTTGTCTCTCTTTTTCTGACTTATTTCACTAAGCATAATATTCTCTAGATCCATCCATGTTGCTGCAAATGGCAATATTTCATTCTTTTTACGGCTGAATAATATTCCAGTGTCTTAAGCCAATTGTCTGTTGATGGGCACTTGGATTGTTTCCATGTCTTTACTATTGTAAATATGCTGCTGTGTACATCAGGGTGCATGTATCTTTTCTAATTAGAGTTTTCTTTTTTCCTGGATGTATATCCAGGAGTAGGATTGCTGGATCATATGGTAGCTCTATTTGTAGTTTTTTTTTAAGGAACCTCGATACTATTTTCCACAGTGGCTACACCAATTTACATTCCCACCAACAGTGTACAAGGGTTCCCTTTTCTCCACATCCTTTCCAGCATTTATTTGTAGACTTTTTGATAATATCCATCCTGACCAGTGTGAGGTGATACCTCATTGTGGTTTTGATTTGCATTTCTCTAATAATTAGCTATATTGAGCATCTTTTCATGTGTCTGTTGGTCATCTGTATATCTTCTTTGGAAAAATGTCTATTTAGTTTTTCTGCCCACTTTTTGATTGAGCTGTTTTTTGATACTGAGTTTTATGAGCTGTTTATATATTTTGGATATTAACCCCTTGTCAGTTACATCATTTGCAAATATTTTCTCCCATTCTGTAAGCTGTCTTTTCATTTTGTTGATGGTTTTCTTTGCTGTCCAAAAGCTTTTAACTTTGATTAGGTCCCATTTATTTCTCTTCTATTTTTCTTTTTTTCTCTCTCTCTCTCTTCTATTTTTCATTTCTTTTCCAGTTTCTGGGAAATTTCCTTAATTTCATATTCCAACTCCTCAACTAAATTTCATTTTAGATATTACATTTTAAATATCCAAATGTTTTATCTTGTTTTCTGACTTTTCATTTTCATTATGTCTTGTTTTTATTCTATGGGCACATTATCCTCTCTCTCTAAAGTTATTAAATATATGTATGAAACTTTAAGTTTTTCTCCATTTCCAGTATAATCTCCTTTCTTTCCAAGCACCCCCCTCTACTTTATTTTTCCTATTTGCTTTTTCTTCTTTGCTTCCCTTTGCTTTTTTTGTTTGCGGCTTTCTTCAAAAGTATGGTGATTCTTATCTCTCCACTAATGTGTAAGGCACTAAAAAGCATTTTTGGATAGAACTTGCTGACTATGGGCTTCACTTCCAGATGTTATTGTTGGGAGCTGGCTATTTCTTTGGGGGTCCCAAATATCACCACCAGCAAAAGAATCTTCCTGAGAAGAATGTTACTAGGGATACTGAAAAGACATAAAACCAGTTCCTGGGGTTCTCAGAGCAGGTTGAATAAGGGTCTGGAGATCCCACCATTCAGTAAGCAGATGTTCACTTAATATTAGTGTTTTCAGCTTCACACTTAACTCTACTTTCCAACCTAAGTTGGAGCCATTCTGATCCAATTTCTCTACATAATAAATCTGTGACCTCCTATTAGATAGAAGAATTATTTTCTGGATAAAGGACCTGGGGATGCAACTTCCCCATTTAAAAACTTTCAACTAATCACTCTATTTTCAACTCAGTGTTGCTCACTGCTTTCCATGATACCTGGTGCTTCCAAGTTTTGAGCTTCTCAGGCAGAGACAAACCAGCTTGGTTCTTAAGTTTCTTCTTCTGTGTACATGTGGATTGAAGCTTTCTCTTCTTGACCAAGGCAGTTAATACCCCTCCACTGGATCATTTATGGGTCTGTTTCTACTGTCTGTTTTTGCTGTTGGTTCTATTTCTCGGTATGTCTGGTAATTTTAAGTTGAATGCCAGACATTGAATATGAAAAATTATAAAATCTAGATGATATTATTTCCCACCAGAAAGGATTTATCTTAGCTTTGATTGGAAGATAGATTAGGAGTAGATCACCTTAATTCAGTCAGGGACTGAGCTAATACAAGACTGGGTTTCAGTCTTTATAAGGTATAACGTATTTTTTATACAATCTCCAAAATTATATCCCTGCATATATGTTATACCTAAATCTTAAAATTTCACTTTAAGGGCCCTGAACCAAGATGGCGGAGTAGAAGGACGTGCTCTCACTCCCTCTTGTGAGAACACCAGAATCACAACTAGCTGCTGCACAATCATCGACAGGAAGACACTGGAACTCACCAAAAAAGATACCCCACATCCAAAGACAAAGGAGAAGCCACAATGAGAAGGTAAGAGGGGGTGCAATCACAGTAAAATCAAATCCCATAACTGCTGGGTCGGTGACTCACAGACTGGAGAACACTTATACCACAGAAGTCCACCCACTGGAGTGAAGGTTCTGAGCCCCACGTCAGGCTTCCCAACCTGGGGGTCTGGCAACGGGAGGAGGAATTCCTAGAGAATCAGACTTTGAAGGCTAGTGGGAATTGATTGCAGGACTTCAACAGGACTGGGAGAAACAGAGACTCCACTCTTGGAGGGCATACACAAAGTAGTGTGTGCATTGGGACCCAGGGGAAGGAGCAGTGACCCCAGGGGAGACTGAACCAGACTTACCTACTAGTGTTGGAGGGTCTCCTGCAGAGGTTGGGGGTGGCTGTGGCTCACCATGGGGACAAGCCCACTGGCAGCAGAAGTTCTAGGAAGTACTCCTTGGTGTGAGCCCTCCAAGAGTCTGCCATTAGCCCCACCAAAGAGCCCAGGTAGTCTCCAGTGTTGGGTTGCCTCAGGCCAAACAACCAACAGGGAGGGCACTCAGCCCCACCCATCAGCAGTCAAGTGGATTAAAGTTTTACTGAGCTCTGCCTACCAGAGCAACAGTCAGCTCTACCTACCACCAGTCCCTCCCATCAAGCCTCTTAGATAGCCTCATACACCAGAGGGCAGACAACAGAAGCAAGAAGAACTACAATCCTGCAGCCTGTGGAGCAAAAACCACATTCACAGAAAGACAGACAAGATGAAAAGGCAGAGGGCTATGTACCAGATGAAGGAACAAGATAAAACCCCAGAAAAACAACTAAATGAAGTGGAGATAGGCAACCTTCCAGAAAAAGAATTCAGAATAATGATAGTGAAGATCATCCAGGACCTCGGAAAAAGAATGGAGGCAAAGATCAAGAAGATGCAAGAAATGTTTAACAAAGACCTAGAAGAATTAAAGAACAAACAAACAGAGATGAACAATACAATAACTGAAATGAAAACTACACTAGAAAGAATCAATAGCAGAATAACTGAGGCAGAAGAACAGAAAAGTGACCTGGAAGACAGAATGGTGGAATTCACTGCTGTGGAACAGAATAAAGAAAAAAAGAATGAAAAGAAATGAAGACAGCCTAAGAGACCTCTGGGACAAGATTAAATGCAACAACATTCACATTATAGGGGTCCCAGAAGGAGAAGATAGAGAGACAAGACCCAAGAAAATATTTGAAGAGATTATAGTCGAAAACTTCCCTAACATGGGAAAGGAAATAGCCACCCAAGTCCAGGAAGCACAGACAGTCCCATACAGGATAAACCCAAGGAGAAACACGCCGAGACACATAGTAATCAAATTGGCAAAAATTAAAGACAAAGAAAAATTACTGAAAGCAGCAAGGGAAAAATGACAAATAACATACAAGGGAACTCCCATAAGGTTAACAGCTGATTTCTCAGCAGAAACTCTACAAGCCAGAAGGGAGTGGCATGATATACTTAAAGTGATGAAAGGGAAGAACCTACAACCAAGATTACTCTACCCGGCAAGGATCTCATTCAGATTCGATGGAGAAATCAAAAGCTTTACAGACAAACAAAAGCTAAGAGAATTCAGCACCACCAAACCAGCTTTACAACAAATGCTAAAGGAAATTCTCTAAGTGGGAAACACAAGAGAAGAAAAGGACCTACAAAAACAAACCCATAACAATTAAGAAAATGGCCATAGGAACATACATATCAATATTTACCTTAAATGTGAATGGATTAAATGCTCCAACCAAAAGACACGGGCTTGCCGAATGGATACGAAAACAAGACCCATCTATATGCTGTCTACAAGAGACCCACTTCAGACCTAGGGACACATACAAACTGAAAGTGAGGGGATGGAAAAAGATATTCCATGCAAATGGAAATCAAAAGAAAGCTGGAGTAGCAAGACTCATATCAGATAAAATAGATTTTAAAATAAAGAAAGTTACAAGAGACAAGGAAGGACACTACATAATGATCAAGGGATCAATCCAAGAAGAAGATAGAACAATTATAAATATATATGCTCCTAACATAGGAGCACCTCAATACATAAGGCAACTGCTAACAGCTCTAAAAGAGGAAATCGACAGTAACACAATAATAGTGGGGGACTTTAACACCTCACTTACACCAATGGACAGATCATCCAAAATGAAAATAAATAAGGAAACAGAAGCTTTAAATGACACAATAGACCAGATAGATTTAATTGATATTTATAAGACACTCCATGCAAAAACAACAGATTACACTTTCTTCTCAAGTGCACACGGAACATTCTCCAGGATAGATCACATCTGGGGTCACAAATCAAGCCTCAGTAAATTTAAGAAAATTGAAATCATATCAAGCATCTTTTCTGACCACAACGCTATGAGATTAGAAATGAATTACAGGGAAAAAACATAAAAAACACAAACACATGGAGGCTAAACAATACGTTACTAAATAACCAAGAGATCACTGAAGAAACAAAGAGGAAATCAAAAAATACCTAAAGACAAATGACAATGAAAACACGATGATCCGAAACCTATGGGATGCAGCAAAAGCAGTTCTAAGAGGGAAGTTTATAGCTATATAAGCCTACCTCAAGAAACAAGAAAACTCTCAAATAAACAATCTAACCTTACACTTAAAGGAACTAGAGAAAGAACAAACAAAACCCAAAGTTAGCAGAAGGAAAGAAGTCATAAAGATCAGAGCAGAAATAAATGAAAAAGAAATGAAGGAAAAAATAGCAAAGATCAATAAAACTACAAGCTGGTTCTTTGAGAAGATAAACAAAATTGATAAACCATTAGCCAGACTAATCAAGAAAAGGAGGGAGAGGACTCAAGTCAATAAAATTAGAAATGAAAAAGGAGAAGTTACAACAGACACCACAGAAATACAAAGCATCCTAAGAGACTACTACAAGCACCTCTATGCCAATAAAATGGACAACCTGGAAGAAATGGACAAATTTTTAGAAAGGTATAACCTTCCAAGACTGAATGAGGAAGAAACAGAAAACATGAACAGACCAATCACAAGTAATGAAATTGAAACGGTGATTAAAAATCTTCCAACAAACAAAAGTCCAGGACCAGATGGCTTCATAGGTGAATTCTATCAAACATTTAGAAAAGAGCTAACACCCATCCTTCTCAAACACTTCCAAAATATTGCGGAGGAAGTAACACTCCCAAACTCATTCTATGAGGTCACCATCACCCTGATACCAAAACCAGACAAAGACACTACAAAAAAAGAAAATTACAGACCAATATCACTAATGAATATAGATGCAAAAATCCTCAACAAAATACTAGCAAACAGAATCCAACAACACATTAAAAGGATCATACACCATGATCAAGTGGGATTTATCCCAGGGATGCAAGGATTCTTCAATATGTGCAAATCAATCAATGTGATACACCATATTAACAAATTGAAGAATAAAAACCATATGATCATCTCAATAGGCGCAGAAAAAGCTTTTAACAAAATTCAACACCCATTTATGATAAAAACGCTCCAGAAAGTGGGCATAGAGGGAACCTACCTCAACATAATAAAGGCCATATACGACAAACCCATAGCAAACATCATTCTCAATGGTGAAAAACTGAAAGCATTGCCTCTAAGATCAGGAACAAGACAAGGATGTCCACTCTCACCACTATTATTCAACATAATTTTGGAAGTCCTAGCCACGGCAATCTGAGAAGAAAAAGAAATAAAAGGAATACAAATTGGAAAAGAAGAAGTAAAACTGTCACTGTTTGCAGATGACATGATACTATACATAGAGAATCCTAAAAATGCCACCAGAAAACTACTAGAGCTAATCAATGAATTTGGTAAAGTTGCAGGATACAAAATTAATGCACAGAAATCTTTTGCATTCCTATAAACTAATGATGAAAAAGCTGAAAGAGAAATTAAGGAAACACTCCCATTTGCCATTGCAAGAAAAAGCATAAAATACTTAGGTATAAACCTACCTAGGGAGACAAAAGACCTGTATGCCGAAAAGTATAAGACACTGATGAAAGAAATTAAAGATGATACCAACAGATGGAGAGATATACCATGTTCTTGGATTGGAAGAATCAATATTGTGAAAATGACTATACTACCCAAAGCAATCTACAAATTCAATGCAATCTCTATCAAATTACCAATGGCATTTTTTACAGAACTAGAACAAAAAATCTTAAAATTTTTATGGAGACACAAAAGACCCTGAATAGCCAAAGCAGTCTTGAGGGAAAAAAACGGAGCTGGAGGAATCAGACTCCCTGACTTCAGACTATACTACAAACCTACAGTAATCAAGACAATATGGTACTTGCACAAAAACAGAACATAGATCAATGGAACAAGATAGAAAGCTCAGAGATAAGCCCACTCACCTATGGTCAACTAATCTATGACAAAGGAGGCAAGGATATACAATGGAGAAAAGACAGTCTCTTCAATAAGTGGTGCTAGAAAAACTGGACAGCTACATGTAAAAGAATGAAATTAGAACACTCCCTGACACCATACACAAAAATAAACTGAAAATAGATTAGAGACCTAAATGTAAGACTGGACACTATAAAACTCTTAGAGGAAAACATAGGAAGAACACTCTTTGACATAAATCACAGCAAGATCTTTTTTGATCCACCTCCTAGAGTAATGGAAATAAACACAAAAATAAACAAATGGGACCTAATGAAACTTCAAAGCTTTTGCACAGCAAAGGAAACCATAAAGAAGACGAAAAGACAACCCTCAGAATGGGAGAGAATATTCGCAAATGAATCAACCGACAAAGGATTAATCTCCAAAATATATAAACAGCTCATGCAGCTCAATATTAAAACAACAAACAACCCAATCCAAAAATGGGCAGAAGACCTAAATAGATATTTCTCCAAAGAAGATATACAGATTGCAACAAACACATGAAAGGATGCTCAACGTCACTAATCATTAGAGAAATGCAAATCAAAACTACAATGAGGTATCACCTCACACCAGTTAGAATGGGCATCATCAGAAAATCTACAAACAACAAATGCTGCAGAGGGTGTGGAGAAAAGGGAACCCTCTTGCACTGTTGGTGGGAATGTAAAGTGATACAGCCACTATGGAGAACAGTATGGAGGTTCCTTAAAATACTAAAAATAGAATTACCATATGACCCAGCAATCCCACTACTGAGCATATACCCAGAGAAAACCATAATTCAAAAAGACACATGCATCCCAATATTCATTGCAGCACTATTTACAATAGCCAGGTCATTGAAGCAACCTAAACGCCCATCGACAGATGAATGGATAAAGAAGAGGTGGCACATAAATGCAATGAAATATTACTCAGCCATAAAAGGGAACGAAATTGGGTCATTTGCTGAGACGTGGATGGATCTAGAGACTGTCATACAGAGTAAAGTGAGTCAGAAAGAGAAAAACAAACATCGTATATTAACGCATATATGTGGAACCTAGGAAAATGGTACAGACGAACCGGTTTGCAGGGCAGAAATTGAGACACAGATGTAGAGAACAAACGTATGGACACCAAGGGGGGAAAGCAGTGGCGGTGGGGGTCGTGGTGTGCTGAATTGGGCGATTGGGATTGACATGTATACACTGATGTGTATAAAATTGATGACCAATAAGAACCTGCTGTATAAAAAATTAAATAAAATAAAATTCAAACATTTCAAAAAATTTTTCACTTTAAAAAGTCTGTTGTGTGGGGCTTCCCTGGTGGTGCAGTGGTTAAGAATCCGCCTGCCAATGCAGGGGACACGGGTTCGAGCCCTGGTCCGTGAAGATCCCACATGCCGCAGAGCAACTAAGCCCGTGTGCCACAACTACTGAGCCGGCGCTCTAGAGACCACGAGCCACAACTACTGAGCTCCCGTGCCACAACTACTGAAGCCCGCGTGCCTAGAGCCCGTGCTCCGCAACAAGAGAAGCCACCTCAATGAGAAGCCCGCACACCACAACGAAGAGTAGCCCCCGCTTGCTGCAACTACAGAAAGCCCGCATCAGCAATGAAGACCCAACGCAGCCAAAAATAATAAAATAAAAAATAAAATAAAAAAATTTAAAGTCTGTTGTGTGATTTTAAAAAATAAATGAGATAATGAGAGTTTTGTAAACATATACTTTTCAAACTATATATATATATTTCCTAGGAATAATAGGAAATGTACCATGTTGTTGGAAATTGGTGTTAAGCTATAGGATTAACATGCTACTTTATTTTGGAGAATAAATTTTACTCACAGATAGAAATAATAAAAATCATTATTTTTTCATTAAAACAAATTTCATTGTATTAATGATAGAATACAGTATTTCCATGAATTCTTATGCTAAATCATAAAATAATTTTTCACTTCTGGTGGATTGTTTTAGTTTACGTACCCCAGGAGTCATTCTCCTTGAAATTTAGGGGGGGAAGTTTGAGAAGCACTGATTAAAGCTAATCTTCTTCTTCCTCCTTCTTTATTGCTCTAATGGGTAGGAAATTCAGAACATCATATCCCAGACATTCAGTAATAAGCAATCCCATTAATTTCGTTATCCATTTATTTAAACACTCATTCATGACTTCTGATTTAATTATCACTCTTGTTTGTATTTGCTTTCTGTTTTTTGTTTCTTATCTTTATTTATCAAATACATCTTTATGTGTATTCATTATCTGCTGCTTTATAAACTTTTTGGAAAGTAGATGGGGGCATAAACTATTTCTATTCTTATCTACCTATCACATTATTTTACTCATTGTCTTTTTGGGTAAGTTTATTTTGAGTTTTTCTTCAAAGACAGTGACATGACATTAATTTTGTATGGCACTTTTATTAAAATCACTAGGAAATTAACCTAATCTAATACAAGGAGGTTAGATAATCAATGTAAGAGACATTAGTATTCCTTAGGCTATCTAAAAGGAATAATTATATTGCTGTACTTTAAAATACATAAGGCACTTTAAAATACAAGGAAAACCATCAGTTCTATGCATTTGGGCACAAGAAACTTGTATTTCTCCTAGGTTTTCCTAAGCAAATTTTTTCAGAGGCAAGAACAACCCAACATTTTAAATGGGTATTTTTAGAAGCATTTATATGTAGGGGCCACATGATATCATGATGATGTAAAAACATTTTTGTAGAGCAGGAATATCCTATCATGTCCCCTGAGTGGCAGAAGGAATACGTCATTCCAACCGATAAAAATATTTTTGCTATCTTATTACCTCCATACTGAATAACTTAATCAGATCATTTGACTTTGTGGAGTACAAAGCGACTCATTTTGGCTGCAGTAAATGAGAGAACTTTTAAAATTATTTCTTAGATTGGCATATGACTTTTGATAAGGGAATTGTGACTACCTGGGGGGGAATTTGTAGGAGAAAGGAAATGACAAATAAATTAAATAGGTGAAAGAGCATTACAATGAGGCTTATGACACAGAAAATATCATCCACATAACAAGGTATAGGGGTGTTATGCTTTTTAAAAATGAGTGTGAGTGTATACCAGACTTAGAGTAGAAAAGACTGTGTTTGAATCTTCAGGATTTAAAATTTTTGACACAATTTATTCATTGTTATAATGTAGATATTACTCTCTCTCAAGGCTATCCTGAGGGCTAAATGACATACCGATATTCACTCCATTTAAAAGCGGCCCCAATATAACTTAATTTCTCATTTTCTCAATGCGATGTTCAAAAAATGTTATAAGTCACTTGAAAACATCAACTTCTAGAGTGTACATTAGTTAAATGACTATGTTAAGTATAGTAATTTTGTTATGACTTCTGGCTTGACCGACCTTGGGCAAACTCTTTACCTATGACCTTTGGTGACATCCCCCATAACAGAGGAAAATATGCTGACCCAACTCAAATGTCTATTGGTAGAATTCAACACACACATATCCTTAGGATATATTGCACCTTGTATTAGTTTGCTAAAGCTGCTGTAACAAAGTATAACAAATTGGGTGGCTTAAGCAACAGAAAATCATTGTCCTACAGTTCTGGAGACTAAAAGTTGGAAATCAAGATGTTGTCAGGGTTCACAGATGTAGAGAACAAACATATGGACACCACGGGGGGCAAAGTGGCAGGGAGGTGGTGGTGGTGTGATGAATTGGGAGATTGGGATTGACATATATACACTAATATGTATAAAATGGATAACTAATAAGAACCTGCTGTATAAAAAAATTAAATTAAATTAAAAAAAAAAAGCTCATCTGCACAACATTGTAAATCAACTACACTCCAATAACAATTAAAAAAATAATAATAATAAAAAGGAAAAGATGTTGTTAGGGTTGGTTCCTCTGAGGGCTGTGAGGGAAGGATGTGTTCTTGGCTTCTCTTTTTTGGCTTGTAGATGGCCATCTTCTCCCCATATCTCTTCACATTATCTTCCCTGTATGCATCTCTCTGTGTCCAAATTTCCCCTTTTTATAAGGACACTAGTCATATTGGATTAAGGGCCCACCCTACTCTGGTATGACCTCATCCTAATGAATTACATCTGCATAGATTCTATTTCCAAAAGGTCACATTCTGAGATACTGGGGATTAGAACTTCAACATATGAATTTTGGAGAGACATGATTCAACCCATAGCATGCCCAGATAGAACTCTATGCTACATATCACAATTGTGTATTGTTGAATATGTTCTTATACCTTCCAAAGTATTAATGAAAAAGACAACCTCTTTCAGATTAAATATTTGCTCGAAATGTTATGCAGTTTAAATGAATCAACATTTGGGCAGAATACCCAGTCGAGGAAAAAGTTGAGGGGAAAAAACCCCTCTCTAAATTGAAGAGGTAGGAAAACTGAATAATGGAGGATGAATTTGACACTGGCACATGGTGCGCTAAGCTTTCTGTTTCCCCTCCGCCATGTGTCCTCCATGTTAACTCTCATGGTCAAGGTGCCTGAAGCTCTTTCATCTCCTACCTTGCAGGTTTCATCTTCTCCTCTCCCAATGTTCTATGCCTTTCCTAGACTCTTATGTAAACAACTGTCCTTGCCCCAAAGATTTCAATGTTAATTAGTTCCTACGAACTGACTATAAACTTGTGGATATGATGCTGATTAATTTGTATTTCTTCTTTTGTCCTCCATTGACTTTTTAGATGTTCTTCGAACCCAAATCTACACATCTACTCAACACAATATATAAGCAATTGAGGGATAATTTTAGAAATAGAACACTTTCTTTCATGAGAATATTAGAAATAATGTTTGAGCTAAGGACCCTTACTGTACAGGATTTCCCTTAACCACTTGGTCAGGGACCAATTTGATCACTGTCTTTTCCCTTCAAAATGAAAATTGCTTCATTTTTTTTTTTCTGGTTTTACACACATAATCCATACTTCTTGTAATAAGTTCATAAAATAACAATATAAAGGCACAGTAACAACCTTTTATTATTTTTATATCTCCTTCCAAACTTTTTCTATACATTTATAGCCATGCACATATTTTACAAAATGGTGCCATATGTGTACACTCTGCTTGTAATAATCTCTCTGCACAGAAAAATGCTGCATGAACATATTTCTTTGTGGCCAAAGGGAGCTTCATATTATCATTTTAATAGCTACATGGTATTCCTTATGTAGCTATGTCATGATGCATTTAATAGACTGACCCTTCAATCTTGAGCTATGACATTTTTTTAGAAAAGTTACCAGAGTTCACACCAATTTTTACCTCTTTGTTAGGGGTCAGCCTTTTAAGGTTCAAACTACTGTTAGGGGCTGGCCTTTTTAGATTCAAACTACAAGTTTTCACAATAAAAATAGAAACCCAGGGCACTGACACCTGAGCCACAACTCCTGTCAAGTCACATCCTGTGCAGAGTGCTACCGTTTTTCCACCGTGAAACATTACTTGAGCAGAGTCTCAAAATAGCTCTCCCTCTGTTTAGCATGCCAGGGTCTCACTTGTGTTATCTGGCCCTCCCAAAGCGGCCAGCAAGAATTCTCAAGTCCTCGGCCTTGGAGTCTCCAAGTCCCTGTGACAGACCAGACTTAGCAATCAGGGTATAATGTCAGGGGAACCGTGGGCAGTTGGAACTCTGGGAGAGCAAGTGAGAATGCAGACGCGTGGAGCCAGCCCGTCCCCTGTCTCCACCCGTGGCAAGAGATCCCGGCCTCATGCATAGAAATATTCTGAGTTGGGGTCAGGGGTACAGGCTTATGGTGTGCCCAAAACCCAGCCTAAGCAGCTCACACTTTGTACATGCTGTTACCTATAAATGACAGACCAGGTTTAGGGGGAGTATAGATTTTTCAAGTCTTTAATTCTTTCATTTTCACCAGTAAAACTTAGTCAAAGAACATGGGCTTCAAAATCAGACAGTCTTAAGTTCAAGGCTAGATTTGCCACTTATTGTTCATGAGAACCAATACTTCAGGCACTCAACAAATACTTATTAAATAAATGTGTTGAATGTATGTCTGTGAATAACAGTTTCCCCAGCTGTAAAATGAGGATGATAATCGTACGAATTCATGGGGCTGTTGTGAGGACAATTTGATGAATGTACAATTGGCATATAAAAGATGCTCCATAAATTACAGCTGGTACTTTATTATTCTCAGAAGAAGAATTAGAACTCTTCTTCCCAGAATCCTTTTTATAGTCCTCTCACCAGATTTATTTGTTCAACAAGTAGTTATCAAATAGGCACTATGATAATTATGGGGAAAACATGTTAATAACACACTGTCCAGGACGGCAACCTAGAAATATCCATTCATTCATTCATTCATTCATTCATTCATTGAACACTTATTTATTCACCACTTGTTAGTCAGGTACAGAGCACACAATCTACCTCCAAAATATTTTTTTTGTATCTATCTACTTGCTTCCATCACCATCGTCATCGTCCTGTGGACCACAGCCACAGGTTCCTTACTATTCTCCCTGCTTCCATTCTTGACTTTTTAAAACCACTTCACATCCAAGGTGATCTTTTAAGACTATAAATCAGAATGTGCCTTCCCTTTGTTAAAGCACATCCATTTAGAATAAGATACAAATGTGTTACCTTGGCCCACATGGCCCTACATGACCTGGTCCCTTCCTACATCTCCAGCCTCAGCTTAGCTCACTCACATCACTCTCTCCCTGCCCCTATGTTTCACAGCCTCAGTTCCTAGAACCAGTCAAGCTTTTTTCAACCTCAAGGCCTTTGCCCATGCTACTCTTTCTGTCTGAAATGCCATCTCCTTGGCTCTTTGGCTGACAGGCTTCTTCTCATCCTTCATGTTTCAGTCAAAGGTCACCTTTTCAGAGATGGTCATCCCTAATGATGATTATTTATTCCTTCACACAACATCTTGTTTATTTCCTTCTTACTGCTTTTTGCAATCTGTATTTATTGTTTTTATTTATTTGCTTACCTTTTTATTGTCTGTCTCTCCCACTAGACCATAAGCCCCATGAGGGCAGGAGCTTTGCCTAGGACTGTGCCTGCCACAGAGTAGGCAGTCAATAATTTATTACATGAAAGAATGAATGAGTGAATTTCCATTGCTTGATAACCTCCAGGAATAGGAATTCTTTTTTTTTTTTAATTTTTAATATTAAAAAAACAATACTTTTTTGGCCACGCCATGCTGCTTGCATGATCTTAGTTCCCCAACCAGGGATTGAACCTATGCCCTTGGCAGTGAAAGCACAGAGTCCTAACCACTGGACTGCCAGGGAATTCCCAGGAATAGAAATTCTGAACTTCAGGTTGGTACATTCTAGGATTCATACCTTCTGATGTGAAAAGTTATTTTTATGTTGGACTAAATTTAAAAAATGGATAGAATGTGACCTGGAGAGGAGAAGGGAAAGTCAGTCTCCTCTAGGAAAGCAGCAGAGTGGAACAGACTGTAACAGCAAAGAATTTTAAAACTCATTTGTATTTAGGGACACAGTGACTTCCTTCTCCACTGTCCTCTCAGTAAGGTTAAGGCTTCATGGTGAAGAGGATGGGCTTTGGCGTCAAGAGCCTGGATTCACATCCCTGCCCTACCGTTTATTAGTTGTGTGACCACGGGCAAGTTAGATAATGGCTGTGAGTCCATTCGAGTGAGAAATGGACCCCTGAGCCCGCTACGGAGTAAGCACTCAGTTCATGTTAATTAAATATCCTTTTTATTCCACCCAAAAGAGTTTTTTAGGCTTACCATTGCAAGTTTAAAAGACACCAATAGCCAAAACCTAGCACAGTGCTGGGTATGTCATAGATGCTTAAAAAGTGGGAGTTCACTGGTGGGGATGTAAGTTGGTGCAGTCACTGTGGAAAACAGTATGGAGGTTTCTCAAAAAACTACAAATAGAACTACCATTTGACCCAGCAATTCCACTTCTTGGTATATATCCAAAAAAAATGAAAACACAATTTGAAAAGATACATGCACCCCAATGTTCATAGCATTATTTACAATTGCCAAGATATGGAAGCAACCTAAGTGTCCATAAACAGATGAGTGGATAAAGAAGTTGTGGTATACACACACACACACACACACACACACACACACACACAATGGAATACTACTCAGCAATAAAAAAGAAGAAAATTTTTGCCATTTGCAGCAACATGAATGGACTTGGAGGGTATTATGCTAAGTGAAATAAGTCAGACAGAGAAAGACAAATACTATAAGATATCACTTATATGTGGAATCTAAAAAATACAACAAACTAGTGAATATAACAAAAAAGATGCAGACTCACAGATATAGAGAACAAACTAGTGGTTACCAGTGGGGAGAGGAAAGGGCGTAGGGGCAGTATAGGTGTAGGGGATTAGGAGGTACACATTATTATGTATAAAATAAGCTACAGAATATATTGTATGACACAAGGAATATAGCCAATATTTTATAATAACTATAAATGGAGTATAACCTTTAAAAATTGTGTATCATTATACTGTATACCTGTAACATATAATATTCTTCATCAACTATACTTGAATTAAAAAAAAAAAGAATGCACTGGTGAGAGAGGCACTAGCATCAAGAAAAAAAGTGGGAGTGCAACATAAGGGTGCAGGGGTTCTCATACTTGAGTGTGCATTAGAGTTAGCTCGAGGGCTGGTTAAACCACAGAGAGCTGGGCCTCTCCATGAGTTTCTGATTCAGTAGGTCTGGTGGGGCCTGAGAATTTGCATTTCTAACAAGTTTCCAGGAGATATTGATGCTGCTGATACAGGGACCACACTTTCAGAATGACTGACAGGGGTTAAATACACCAACCAACTCTGGGTGCCAGACTGGTTGCATTCAAGTCCCAAGTACATCTCCTCACTAGGCATGTGATCTCCAGCAAGTTGCTTAATCTCTCTGGCCTCAGTTCCTTCATCTGCAAATAGAGATAAAATAGAGCCTTCCTCTAGAAGTTTAAATGAGGCCTTTCACCTTGTAATTGTTCAATACACATTGACTGTTATTTGAAAATAAAAACCAATTAAAATGAATTTATAAAAAAAAAAAAAAAAAAAAAAAAAATGAATTTATAACAGTGCTATCCAGTAGAACTTTCTGGGATTATGGAAGTGTCCTCGGCGCTGTCCAATTCGGCTGCCATTAGCTGCACGTGGCTACAGAGCACTTGAAATGTGGCTAGCACAACTGAAGAGCTGAATGTTTAATGTCAATTTCAATTAATTTGAATTTAAGTAGCCACATGTGACTAGAGAAGCACAAATGTCCAGTTAGCATTCCTCCCCGAGACCTGGGCAGAGCCATCTTGGTGGCAGCTCTTTGGAAAGCTGCCAACGCAGGGTGGCGTGAAGACCTGGGTGTGCGTGGATCTGCCACTTTCTGACAGCTGACCTTAAGCAAGCAGCTCAACTTCCCAGTAACTCAATCCCATCTGTAAAATGGGAACAGTAACACCTGTCCTGATTCCTCAGGAATTCTCTGTGTGTTTTAGTGGGATAATTAATGTAAAATCATAAATGCAGTACAATTGCAAGGATTTCCTTAAAGCTTTATATCACTTCTTCAGATTTTCTTCCCTAGGACCTGTTTTAAGGGTTATGATTCTTCAGCCTTTTGTGTCCACAGTGTCCAACACATAGTAGGTCATGAGTTAAAATGCAGCCTCCACACAGACCATCTTCTCAGTTGGCCTGCGTATATCAGTGCTCTAGGACATGTAGTAAAAAGGAGGAAATATCTATGTTATTTTAAATACACCAATATTCCTTTTAAAATTTTACTGAGGGAATTCCCTGGCAGTCCAGTGGTTAAAACTCCACACGTTCACTGCCGAGAGTGTGGGTTCGATCCCTGATCGGGGGACTAAGATCCTGCAAGGCACGCAACATAGCCAAAAAGAAAAGTTATTGAGAAGACTCTGGGGCTGATGCCCACCACTAGCAGGTGAAGCCAGGTCCTGGGGTTGGTTTAGTGCCGGTCTACCGGCAGGCAGAGCTGGTTCCTGGAGTCTGGCTTCAGGGCCCAGGGATCCCAGAGCTCGTTTCAGATCGTTGAGGGAGGGTGGGTTCCTAACACAGTTGGGTATGTGTTCTTTTTTTTTTTTCCCCCCCTAATATTTTCCTTCCAGCTTCTGCTGTATTTAACTCTTTTTTTTTTTTTTTTAGTTTTATTTATTTATGGCTGTGTTGGGTCTTCGTTTCTGTGCGAGGGCTTTCTCTAGTTGCGGCAAGCGGGGGCCAGTTTTCATCGTGGTGCGCGGGCCTCTCACTATCGCGGCCTCTCTTGTTGCGGAGCACAGGCTCCAGACGCGCAGGCTCAGCAGTTGTGGCTCACGGGCCTAGTTGCTCCGTAGCATGTGGGATCTTCCCAGCTCAGGGCTTGAACCCGTGTCCCCTGCATTGGCAGGCAGATTCTCACCCACTGCGCCACCAGGGAAGCCCAAGTATGTGTTCTTGAGTGTCCTGAAGGTTGCGCTGTTCTGCTAGTGGGCAGGGCCAGGGCTCAGATGGTCCCAGGATAGGATCTGGCCTGTGTTCCGGGAATCGTAGTTTCTTGCTTCTGGTGTCTGCCCCCTGGTGGATGCGGCTGGTCTAGAGGCTCATGCAGGCTTCCTGGTGGGAGGGGCCAGTGCCTTGGCCCTCCGGTGGGCTGGGTGAGCCCAGAGGAGGCGGTGGGCCCTTTAATCTTCAGAAAGCTTGTCTGCTGATGGGTGCGGCCGTGTCCCTGCCTAGTTAGTTGTTTGGCCTGAGGCGTCCTGCAGGCTGTTGGGTGGGCCCAGGTCTTAGAGCTAATGAGCCAAGATGTCAGCCGCCTACATCAAACGGGTTCATGCGGCTGAATGTTCCCCAGTGTGTCTGACACCAGTGTCAGTGTCCCCAAGGTGAACCACGGCCGCCCCGGCATCTCCAGGAGACTTTCGAAGACCAGCAGGTAGGTCTGGCTCAGGCTTCTATCAAATTACTGCTTTCGCCCTGGGTCCCGGTGCACGTGAGATTTTATGCCCGCCCTTTAGGAGTGAAGTCTCTATTTCCCCCGGTCCCGAGGGGCTCCTGCCAATAAGCCCTGCTGGCCTTCAAAGCCAAATGCTCTGGGGGCTTGTCTCCCTGGTGCCAGAGCCCTGGGGAGCCTGTGGGAGAACCTCTGCAATATTATTATTCTCCAGTATGTGGGTCACCAACCCAGGGTGTATGGGATTTAATTATATTGTGAGTCTGCTTCTCCTACCCGTCTTGTGGTTCCTTCTTTGTGTTTTTAGCTGTAGAAGATCTTTCCTGGTAGTTACCAGTCTTTGCATCGATGGTTGTGATGCTGAAAGCTCGGCCTCTCTGCACCCAGTGCCGAACTGAATCTGAGAGACAGAGTTTTGGGTGAAGTAGAAAAGAATAGCTTTATTGCTTTGCGGGGCAAAAGGGGGACACAGCTGGCTCCTGCCCTTGAAAACTATGTGTCCCAACCCAGGAGGATTTGATGAAGAGTTTTATAGCGATAGTTCAAGTGTGGGCTTGGTGACAAGATTAGGGTGTGTGCAGGGTCTCAGATGGTCAGTCTCCCAATCTTGATGAGCTTCTCTGGTGCCCCCCACCCCCGCCGCCTTTTTTTAAATTTTTTGACCGTGCTGCATGGCATGCGGGATCTTAGTTCCCCAACCAGGGATCGAACCACCACCCCCTTCACTGGAAGCGTGGGGTCTTAACCACTGGACCAGCGTCTGGTCCCTTTAATCTCGCCTCAGGGGTTTTTTTGCCTGCTCCTCCCTTGATTAGCAACTGTTCGAATCTGCCCTTTGGAACTCACGGAAGGTCGTGGAGGCTGGAGTCTTGCCTACAAGAAATGGGGGACAAAAAAAGGCTTCCATGCCCAAGAGCCCCACAGGGTCCTTCTCGGTTTCAGTTGTTTGGCAGATAGTTGTGATTTTGGTGTGCTCGTGAGAGGAGGTGAGCTCAGGGTCCTTCTACTCTGCCATCTTGGCCGCTCTCCCCATTCTGAAATGTTTTGCCTAGCGTTGGCACTGAAGGTGGAAGCACGTTGTAGGAACCAAGGGAGAAGATAGACCAGCAGGCTTCAGGGCCCACGGAGAGGACTGGCTGGAAGAGGGCAGGCAAAACACTGCCTCTGCCCACCTGTGAGCCAGCACTAGCCCCAGGGGCCCCCTAGGATTCCGCAAGCAGCCACCTGGTGACCGGGCCCTGCTAAGCAGCATCCGTACAAGGCAGGGCCTGGCGACCAACCAGACTCGGGGCCTACCTGACCGCCAACGTAGTTAGCCCATGAAGGACCCATGCAGCCCTCTTTTAAGGGGAGCCCCTAGAGCATAAAAAAGTTATTGTTCAAAAATAATGTTTATTTTGTCACAATTATGAACAACACATACTTATTTTAAAAATTGGAAAACGCAGGGTACTATATAAAAAATATTTAATTCTCCCACAATCCCTCAATCCCAATGAGAGATAACCCTCATTAACTTTTTTTTTTTTAAACTTTGATCACACCGCACAGCACGCAGGATCTTAGTTCTCTGACCAGGGATTGAACCCGTGCCCCGTGCAGTGGAAGTGTGGAGTCTTAACCACTGGACTGCCAGGGAATTCCCACCCTCATTAACATTTTGAGGCATTTCTTTCAAATTATGAGTATGGGTGTGTATTCATTCATTCATTTAATAAATATTTTTTGAATGCCTGCTATGGGCCAGGCACTTTTCTAGATGATGGTAATACAGCAATGAACAAAATAGACCAAAAAAAAAAAAAGTTGCCCTCATGGAGCTTACATTCTAGTGGATGATATTTGAAAACTCAGTAAAATATATATACAAATTTAAAAACATAATTAGGCTAATATTGTTTACACCATTATATATGCTGCTTATTGTGTTTTCCCCTTTGCATTATGTTGGGAGAATTTTCTAATTTTTGTTTTTTTAAGTAGGTCTGTCCTTATACCCATTGCCTGGTGAGCCAATACACGGGGCTTGCTCAGACAAAAGGAAAAATAAATACTTAAGTTATGTGTTTAGAACCTTGATAGCCTGGGGTGTGATGTTCTTAGGGGATCAACTAGACTGTCCAATACTGTGTCCCTTGGAATATCCTGTGCAAAAGCAGATAATCCGAAGTCCAGGAGTCAAGGTTCACATCTCGGATTTTACTGAGTCTTTAGGCATCACCATTTCATCTGTGACTCTGACACATTTCTTTATGTTTTAAAAAAAGTTTTCTGGAGTCCTCAGGACCCATATTGTTTGTGGTCCACCCTCTTCTATTTCTGCACGACTAACCTGGCGAATTATTCTACTCCTTTGTAGGTTCAGGTGAAAACAACTAAAACTTAAATCCTGAAAGAGGCTTCTGAATCAGAGTAGCGAGGAGTATGGGCGGGGGCAGCAAAGCTCATACTATGATGAGGGGAGGGTAGTAGCCACTGGACAGAGAGAGCAAGAAGAGTTTGTCCTCTTCTGTGCCCTGGGCCTTGACAACCATGGTCCCCTCCTTTTCACACGGAGACTTTTTCTTCTTATTTCTTCCCTTCCTCCTCTCTCCCACGCCCCACAGACTTTGCCCCTTAGGGTCTGCAAAAGGAACCCGAAGGAACCCGTATTTCCTCAGAACATCAAGGGCAGGGATCTTGTCTGACTTGAGAATAAAAGAACAAATCCATGAGTGAATGAAATTCACTAGGGTAACCTTTGATGGGCAGCAAGTGTGTTCTGTGGATGGGCCCCAAGGTAAATCATCAAGAGGGGTGTTTTTTTCTATTGTCTAGAAGGCAATAAGGAAGATGTCAATTGGTTGCTGGTGTCTGCCCATCAAAGGTTTCAGCCAAGACAGAGTCAGAAATGAAGAGACATTCTACACAATGAATAGCATCACAGAGCTATATGTGCTGAAGACAATAGCCAACATGTCTTGCTGCTTTGGGATTTTACTGCTGATAATTTCAGATGACATCTCTGCTTCTCTTCTTTTGTTCCACATTCTTCACTGCATCATTCAGGCTGACAGTTCATTTACGTTGCTAATAGTCATAAAAATGCAACCATTAGCAATGAAGGGCTTTGCTACCAGAGGAAGAGACCGTATAACGTAGTATAAGAGTGTGGAGCAGAGCTGTCCAATAGAAATAGAGTAAAAGCCATGAATATATTTGAAAATTTTCTCATAGCCACGCGAAAAAAGAAAAAAATAGATGAAACTAATTTTGATCATGTCTTATTGAACGCTGTGTATCCAAAATATCATTTTAACGTGTAATCATGAGAGAAATTGTTAGAGACATTTTGTATACACGCCTTCAAAACCTAGCGTGTATTTTACACTTACAGTGCATTTCAATTCCCACTGGTGACGTTTCATGTGCTCAACAGCCACGTGGGCCAGTGGACACCGTATTGGGCAGTGCAAGTGTGGCCTCTGCACTCGATACTAGGATTGTACTAGGGGTATAATCCTAGGAAAGTAACGTAATCTCTGTGTTCAGTTTCCTCATCTGTAAACTGGAGGAAATGTTAGTCCCTACCTCATTTAGAATTAGATTTTATGAGGATTAAATGAACGCTTAGAACATTGCCTGACACAAAGTTGGCGATTAGTAAACGTTAGCTCTTACGATCTTCAGATGTATGATGTTCGCCACCATCCTTATAATGATCAAAGCTGTCTTTCAGTATGGTCTTACTCTGGGCTTTCTAAGTTGGGACTGTATGTCTGATATCTTGCAATGATGAAATTATATGCCACTTCAGAATTCCTATCTCACTTCAAAGATTTTCAGGGAGAGTTGGGTCCTGAGCTGTGCTTTCACAAAGCTGGATAACCTGTAATTTAACGAACTTCTTTAATACTATTAACGTCTGCAATTAGAGTCCTTTTGAATTTTCCGAATAAGCAGTATCATATTTTTATTAGGAGGTAAAATTAGGTTGACAACTATAAAGTTATCCAGCTTGCTTTTTGATGATCTCTTTTTTTTTTTTAATTTTTTTCATCCATTGTGCTTAGCACTCTGATGGGCCCTTTTAATTTTTTTTTTAAAGATTTATTTATTATTTATTTATTTATTTAATTTATTTTTGGCTGCGTCAGGTCTTAGTTGTGGCATGCAAGATCTTTGTTGAGGCATGCAGGATCTTCACTGTGGCGCGCAGGCTTCTCTTCCCTAGTTGTGGCGCGCAGGATTCCAGGGCACGTGGGCTCTGTAGTTTGCAGCACGTGGGCTCTAGTTGAGGCGCTCGAGCTCAGTAGTTGTGGCACGTGGGCTTAGTTGCCCTGCGGCATGTGGGATCTTAGTTCCGTGACCAGGGATCGAACCCACGTCTCTTTCATTGCAAGGCGGATTCTTTACCACTGGACCACTAGGGAAGTCCCTTAGATGATCTCTTAAGAGACTGAAACCATGTTTCACTACAGTAAGAAGATAGCACTTGTCTTCTTGAAACTATGGCTTACAGCCACAAATCCTTATTAATATCTCAGGATGTATTTCAGGCCCTAAGCACCATGATATAGAAATTGTTACCTGCGGCGTTTTTATGACAGCTTTTGAATAAACAATGGAGTAATTTTACAACAGTTGTTTTGGACCACTTTAAAAATCAGATCTTCCTCAACTTACGATGGGGTTACGTCCCCATACACCCAGCGTTAAGTTGAAAATATTTAAGTCAGAAATGCATTTAATACACCTAACTTGGGGAATATCATCACTTAGCCTAGCTTACCTTAGTGTAAGTGCTCAAGAACACTTACATTGACCTACAGTTGGGCAAAATTATCTAACATAAAGCCTATGTTATAATAAGGTATTGACTATCTCAAGTAATTTATTGAATACCGTACTGGCAGTGAAAAACAGAATGGTTGTCTGGGTACAGGATGGCTGTAAATGTATCAGTAACTGCGTGATCGCCAGGCCTACTGGCAGCTGCACCGGCTCCCGCTGCCCAGCATCATGAAAGAGGATGTGAGAGAGTATCCTATTGCATAAGCTAACCAGGGAAAAGATCAAAATTTAAAATTCAAAGTACAGTTTCTACTGAATGTCTATTGCTTTTGCACCATCATAAAGTAGAAAAATCCAGCCATCGTAAGTTGAGGGCCATCTATATATCTTAGAAGTTTCCACGTCTCTAATTCTTTCATTTATTTATATATTCACTCACTCATTCATTCATTCATTCAACTATTTGTTTATTCAATAAATATGCATTGAAGGCTTACTATGGGCCAGAAACTTTGCTAGTTACTGAGGAGTCGATAGTAAGCAGAACATATAGTCTCTGCCCCCTCAAAGTTACAATCCAGGGGGGGAGAAAGATGTTAATCAGATAATCATGCAAATAAAATTGCCAACTGACATGATTGCTATTAAGAAGAGGAAAAGTTGCTTTGAGAGTCTATGAGGAAGGAATTTGATTTGGTCAGAGAAGTTTTCCCCAAGGAGGTGCTAATGGGGCTGAGAGCTGGAGGAGTAGGAGGAGTTAACCAGGTGGAGATGGGAGGGAACTGCATTCCAGGCTGAGGGAACAGCATGAACAGAAATCCTGAGGTGGCAGGGACGTGGTGAAGGGAGAGACGGAAAGAGGACCGTGAGCCTGAAACAGAGTGAGGGTAGGCTGGCTGAGGTTGAGCTGGAGAAGTAGGTAGAACCAAACATTGCAGGTTCCTGATGGCCACATTAAGGATTTTATATTTATATTTTTAATTTTATTGAAGTATAGTTGATTTACAATGTTGTGTTAATTTCTGCTGTACAACAAAGTGATTCAGTTATACATATATATATATACGTTCTTTTTCATATTCTTTTCCATTATGGTTTGTCACAGGATATTGAACATAGTTCCCTGTGCTATACAGTAGGACCTTGTTGTTTATCCATCCTATATATAATAGTTTGCACCTGCTAATCCCAAACTCCCAATCCATCCCTCCCCCCACTGCCCCCCACCACCTTCCTTGGCAACCACAAGTCTGTTCTCTATGTCTATGAGTCTGTTTCTGTTTCAGAGATAGGTTCATTTGTGTTGTATTTCAGATTCCACCTATAAGTGGTATCATACGGTATTTGTCTTTCTCTTTCTGAGTTACTTCACTTAGTATGATAATCTCTAGTTCTATCCATATTGCTGCAAATGACATTGTTTTGTTCTTTTTTATGGCTGAGTAATATTCAATTGTGTGTGTGTGTGTGTTTGTATGTGTGTGTGTATACACACACATACATACCACATCTTCTTTAAGGATTTTATTTATGTGAAGAGCATTGGGAAGTTGTCATTGGGACCCCAAAACTCGGGGATGCTTTTCTTTGCTAGGTCAAATCTCACTCTGATTCTTTGTAATTATGATGAAATTAGAATCTCAGCACACCAAAGACGTAGAGACAAGGCAAAGGTCTACACATAACCCTTATTCCTTACCAAGGGCAACCCAAAACAACAGCCACATTAACTCCTGCCTCTGGTCCTCCCTTAAGCTGCTTTTCTTCAGTTTTCCAACCAATTCTGGGCCTCGATCTTTGTGTTTCTCGCTTGGTGTTTGGAAGAACAGACAATAGAGGAGTTTTGACCCTAGCTTAGATGTGAATCCCTGAAGATACCAACTTTCCCAGAAAAGGAAGTGAAGCTCTTACATATTTTAAATCAGACTGATGAGTCTCAATTCTGGATAGGAGACAAAGAGGAGAAACATGATCATATTTGCCTTTTGAAAAGATAACTAGATACAGTGTGAAAAAAAAAGAGGAGGTTAAGAGAGGCTACAGAGAGACAAGAAAAACTATTGCTGTCGTGGTGATGTTAAGGCAGAGGTGTTAGGAGCTGATGTTAAGAGGTGATGCTAAATGTGAATGCAAGTAGACATATTTACATGATAGAAGGCAAAACCAACTGGACTTGGAGATGGATCAGATATAAAAAGTATAGGAGAGGAAGATGTCAAGATGTCCTAGAATCTTAAGCTGTGTGACTAGATGAATGGTCATAGCGTTCAAGATATGGAGCACAGAGAGAAGATTTAAGGGGAAAAAACGAGTTGAATTTTCAAATGGTGGAATTTGAGATGCTTCAAAGATTTCCAAGAGATGGGATTTAAGCAGTGGATTTTAAGCTCTGGTATTCAAGGCATACATTCTCCAAGATGCTTGATGGATGTTTTCAGTCCAGAAGCTCAAGTCCTTCAGTCTGTAAAATGCTCTTGAATTATTTCTTTGAGGCTTCCCTTCCCTTCATTTTTCTCTGTTCCTTCTTCTACAACTCTTGTTATTCAGGTGTTATCTTTTCTCTATTTAAAAAAAAATTATTTATTTATTTATTTATTGGCTGCGTCGGGTCTTAGTTGTTGCACGTGGGCTCTTCATTGCAGTGCGCAGGCTTCTCTCTAGTTGCAGCATGTGGGCTCTCTAGTTGTGGCGCGTGGGCCTAGTTGCCCTGTGGCATGTGGGATCTTAGATCCCTGATCAGGGATCGAACCGGCGTCCTCTGCATTGCAAGACAGATTCTTAACCACTGGACAATGAGGAGTCCCTCTTTTCTCTATTTTTTATCTCTTTTTTTTTTGACATATTTTCTGGAAGATTTCCTCAAATTTGTCACCCAACACTTCTACTGAGTGTCAGAGAAAAAGAAGTAAATGTAGGCCTGGCCTCACAAGGAGATATCTAAAAATGATCACGCAGAGCTTCCCTGGTGGTGCAGTGGTTGGGAGTCCGCCTACCAATGCAGGGGACACGGGTTCGAGCCCTGGTCCGGGAAGATCCCACATGCCGCGGAGCAATGAACCGGGCGCCACAACTGCTGAGCCTGCGCTCTAGAGCCTGCAAGCCACAACTACTGAAGCCCACGTGACTAGAGCCCATGCTCCACAACAAGAGAGGCCACCGCGGTGAGAAGCCCACGCACCGCAACGAAGAGTAGCCCCCGCTGGCCACAACTAGAGAAAGCCCGTGCAGCAACAAAGAACCAACGCAGCCAAAAATAAATAAATAAATAAATAAATAATAAAATAAAAATGATCACACAAACCTGAGTTGTGATTGGTGCTGCTATAGACAAAATGTTTGTGTCCCCACCAAGGTTCATAGGCTAAAA
Source organism: Eubalaena glacialis (assembly GCF_028564815.1). Taxonomy (NCBI): domain Eukaryota; kingdom Metazoa; phylum Chordata; class Mammalia; order Artiodactyla; family Balaenidae; genus Eubalaena; species Eubalaena glacialis. The sequence continues at coordinate 20,640,937 of NC_083726.1, read as the reverse complement.
CCTAATCCCCAGTGGTATTAGGGGGTGGGGCCTTTGGGAGGTGATTAGGTCATGGGGAAGGGGCTCATGAACAGTATTAGTGTCCTTATAAAAGAGACCCTGGAGAGCTCCCTTGTCCCTTCCACCATATGAGGATACAGTGAGAAGGCAGCCGTCTATGAACCAAAAAGCCGTCTCTCATCAGACACCGAATCTGCGGATGCCTTAATCTTGGACTTCTCAGCATCCAGAACTGTGAGAAATAAGTTTGTTGTTGTTGTTTGTTTGTTTGTTTTAAATATTTATTTATTTATTTGGCTGCTCCAGGTCTTAGTTGCGGCATGCGAGATCTTCGTTGTGGTGTGCAGTATCTTTAGTTGTGGTACGTGGGATCGTTTAGTTGCAGTATGCGGGATCATAGTTGCAGCACGCAGGATCTTAGTTCCCTGACCAGGGATCAAACCCAGGCCCCCTGCATTGGGAGCACAGAGTCTTAACCACTGGACCACCAGGGAAGTCCCAAATGTTTGTTGTTTAAGGCAACCCAGTCTATGGTATTTTTGTTATAGCAGCCTGAACTAAGACAGATACTTTTCTAAAATCTGTCAATTGTTGCCTCTCTTGCTATGATGACTCCTCCTCCCTTCTTCTACTCCTTCATATTATATTAAGGTTGAGTTCTGCCATGCACCTATGCAGTGTCCATGGGTATTACTGGAAAATCTTATACGTAAGAGAGGAAGAATCTAACAGAGATTCAGAAAATGAAAAGAAGAGGTAAAAGGGAGAATAGTTTACGATGGGAATTTGGATAGCCTCTATCTCTGCATATCTTTGATTAATTAATTTTTCTCTTAATTATTCTGTCATCATAATTTGGAGGGGGAAAAAAGATGCTAGTTGCATCTAAAAGGTCATGATTTCAAAGCAGTCCAGGCTAACCAAACTCAGAAAATGAGTTTGAAGAAAGTGTCCTCATGGCTTAAAAGTAAAAGTTGCAGCTATTGCTTCAATGGGAGATTCCATGAGGGACAGTGTTTTTGTTTTTGTTTTTGTTTTTGGCTGCATTGGGTCTTCATTGCTGTGCGTGGGCTTTCTTATTTGCAGCAAGCGGGGGTTACTCTTCGTTGTGGTGCATGGGCTTCTCATTGAGGTGGCTTCTTTTGTTGCAGAGCACAGGCTCTAGGTGCGCGGGCTTCAGTAGCTGTGGCGCATGGGCTCAGTAGTTGTGGCGCGTGGGCTTAGTTGCTCCACAGCATGTGGGATCTTCCTGGACCAGGGCTCGAACCCGTGTCCCCTGCATTGGCAGACAGATTCTTAACCACTGCGCCCCCAGGGAAGTCCCATGAGGGACAATGTTAGATGGTGCATTGTCCATATTTTTTGAAAGAGAGGCTTGAATTGACATTTAACATATACTTAGGTTGACCTGAACCCTAACCTGATGCCCCTGATAGAGAAGAGAATCTCTATCAGGGGCATCAATAGTGCCAAGTGAAAAGTCAATTTAACTTCCTGGAATATGATTTCCCAAAGTGGCCCTATGCTTCAAGCTGACCTTTTTCAAAATATACATGCCCCTCCCCCACTTAAAAAAACAACACCACCACCATATTGATTTCTTCCTTTTATTTAAATCCCCATCCTCTAAGCTCCAGCATTTTGAGTTCACTAAAAAATATTTTTCAAGTCGCCTTTGCAAACTCCTAAAACAGAGTCCTGAAAATGTTACTAGGATAACAAAGGCAGTCCCATTTCCAGATGGAGTGACCCTAAATAACTCTCTGTGTCTTAGTTTCCTCATCTCTCAAAGGAGAGTAATAATAGTACCTACTTCAGAGGGTTGTTGCAGGGAGAAAAATCAGTCTATACACGGAAAGTGTCTATATGCTTAGAATAGTTTCACTCAAAAAGTGTTAGTGATACTTTGTTATTATTATCAATGCTATAATTATATGAGAACTGAGTGGCTGGTAGGAGACATTCCTGGCCCAACATTCTCTTGGGATGATATCAGAAAGAGAATGAAGTGATACTTGAGGGGTCTTGATCTGTCCAGGATGGATGAATGTGTTACAGTGTCTTTCTGTACCCACCTGAGACTCATGTGGACCTTAAACTTTGCCCTTGAAATTTTCTAGGGTACCTAGAGTTGCCAAGCAGGCAGAAGATTCCTTGAGATTCTAACCACTTGTTATTTAAACCTATAGATCCAGAAGATAATACCCTTCACCCTTATGAGGAGCCCAAAGGAGACAGGATTTTTTATCTACCCCAGAACCATAACACAAACTAAAGCAAAGGTGCCGTGACTGTGATATGGTTGGTGTGGCAAAGTACTGTCTCACGAAACAGGCCCTGCTTAGCTTTTTATTTAAAGAGAGTTGGGCAATTCTATTCCTAGGGCTGATCTATTTGCACAGCAACCCCTGCCCCTTGCTGCTCACACAGGGTGTGATTTATGCCTGGCTGAAAGCACACCAGCTAATTCTCTTTGAGCCTGACTCTTTCCCCAGCTTGCCATTTGAAGATGGTTTATGGGCACAGAGCTCTTGTCTGGAATGCTGAAAGAGCTAAAGGTTTGCCCAGTGGGCTCTGCACCAAAGGCGGCCCCAGCTTTATAGCCATGATGGTTGATTCAAGGCAGGATTTTGCAAGTCTATCTTGCAGCCCCCTTAACCAGAGAGATAGACTTCTCGCCTTTAGGAAGGCATGCAAATTCACAATTCCTTTTACCTAAACTGAATCAATTCTCCACTCCTGTCCCAGGTTCCTGATTCCAAGGGCAAATCTTTCATATTATTTCTGTAAATTGACTATGACTAGAGAAGGGTCAAAGAGCTTCAGATAAAATTCAGATTAATTTTGAAGTGCGAGATTATCGCAACTGAATTTGAGGAGGTCCATTCTTTTCAGCAGCTGGTGTTATATTTTCATATGTTGTATAAAAGTATTCTGTACAAATGTCAATCCTACAGATCTGGGGGCAGGACATAAGGTAGATTTAACCAATCGGGAGATATTTTTCATGCCATCTCAAAGTAACTCACAGATGCCTGACAGCTGCAGCTGTCCTGGCCCCTCTCGATGGCATTGCTCTATGACTCAGAGGGATGTTTATGCCAGAGAATGCTGCCACTGCAACACTACCCCAGAGATGCCCCAGGAGAAAATAATTTGGAGCAATGAGTGAGAGAGGAAGGTCCCTAAGCAGATTTAGTCAAACCCAGCGTCATATCTGAGTGCAAACAGTGGTCTATGGAGAGGTGGAAAATGCATGAACTTTGGGGTCAGATAGACCCAGCCACCATTCTTAGCTCTGGGCACTTTATATTCAGTCAGTCAGTCATCCAACTGACAGTTATTGAGGCTCTACTATGTGCCAGAAACTGTGCTATATGCTGGGATATAATGATAAGCAGGACTGACTACATAATTTGTGGGGTCTGTTCAAATTTAAAAAATGCAGGGACCCTTGTTCAAAAATTATTAAGATTCAGCATGGCAACATCAGAGTGTTAAAGCAAGCATGGGGCCCTTCTGTGCATGGGGCCCTGTGCAACTGCTCTACATGAAGCTGGTTCTCATGAAAAGCCTTAGGAAACAAGAGACTTTGTGCTCATGGAGCTGAATTTCTGGGGAGAAATTCTTTAATCACACCAATTAATCTAAAATTATGGCTCTATAAGGACTGTTGAAGAACAAGAGCATGGTTCTATGAATGCCTGTCAGAACAAGTATCTTAGCTCAGACTGCTACAGTAAAACTCTGTAGAAGGAGTGGCTTAAACAACACATTTATTTCCTCACAGTTTGGAGGTTAGAAGGCCAAGATCAGGGTGTCAGCATGGTCAGGTCCTGGCGAGAGCTCTCTTCCTGGTTTGCAGATGACCTCCTTCTTCATGTCCTCACATGGCAGACAGAGAGAGCTCTGGTCTCTCTTCCTCTTCTTATAAGGGCACTAATCCCATCATGCGGGCCCCACCCTCATGACCTCACCTAAACCTAATTGTCTCCCAAAGGTCCCATCTCCAAATACCATCGCATTGGAGGGGAGGGCTTCAAGATATGAATTCTGGGGGGACACAAACATTTGTACCTGTCAAGGGGGTTTGATTAGTCAAGGAGACCAGGAAAGACTTCCCCAAGGAAGTGATGCTTAAGATAAGATTTGAAGGATGACTAAGCATTAACTAGCAAAAATGAGACCTGATCTTTGAGGGACTCCATCATTCCAAAGCCCGGTGGACAGTTATGAGCCTGCAAAGGAGAAAGAGGAGACCATGTAAACGTAGGAGGAAAATGGAAGAGGCTTGAGTCATGGGAGCCAAAGGAGGGAATTGTTTCAGGAAGCACAGAAAATCTACGTGGGTGACCCTGGCAAGTGACGTCTTGTATCAACACAGGGAAACACTCCCCGAGGTTTAATGGGATTCCTGAAATACACATCATTTTTATTCCTTCCTGGTAATTAATTGTCTCTACCCAAAAGTTGGTGCATCTTTACCCAAACAGGTGATTCAGTTCTGAATCTTGGTGCATAGTTCAGAGAGGGAAGTTGAGGCATAGAGAAGCCAAGTTGAAGAGACTCTTCTTCTAGGAGTGAGATAGTAACCTTCTAGGGACAGACCTGTTAATACATGGGGTGTGAAGCCACCAGGCACCACTTCTAGTTCCACCCCCATCACCCCGCTCTCACTGTGCTTTCAGTACTGGGAGGTAGCACAGTCTCTCCCACGCCACGACCTTTGCAGTGCTGTTGGTCTGCCTGGAACACTCCGTTTCCACACTCAGGCATGGCTCAGACTCTTACTCATTCTTCTGACCTCAGTTTACTAATACTTCCTTAAAGAGCCTCCTGCCCCCAAAACAAAGTAGGTGCTCCCTGTTTTCCCCTTTTATGTTATCACAAATATAATATGTAAATAAATAACAAATACAAAATATAATTCTTCTCATAGCCCCTGTTCTTTTCTTGATACCATTTTTCTACTTATGTGTTTACTTTCTAGTGAAGGTACATTGTTTCACCATCAACTCCTGGCAGGCAGATTCTGTGTCTGTGTTCCCCACTGTATGTACACCAATCACCTGGCACATTGAAGCTACTCAATGAATGAGCATAGAAACGTGTTTGCCACAAGCCAAGGGAGCCCAGCAATGCTCTTGTCCAAAACTGACTTCAAGAGGAAAATGTTCTCGCATATTATTTAAGCGTCACTTACAGTCATTTCTGTAAGTGCCTCTCAATTCCATGGCTCTCTCATCACCATAGCAACCCACATATCCAAAGGGAAGTTTTCTGAAGCTTGCACTCTGTCTCTTCATTGAGGTAGTGTGTGTGTGTTTAGAGGAGAGGTCTTACAATCCATCAAACAGGATGTGACATCAAGATCAACATTGTACTCTGAGATCTCCTGTGACTCAGAATTATACATCAGTAGGGTTGGGTTCCTAACTGGGAGAAGGGAATGGGGTAGGGCTGGGGTAGGGAATGTAAACACTTGGGATTGATTATGGAAATGTCAGTTTAGACACATTCATGCCAGACTCCTAACAAAGAAAAGGAAAAGGAGCAGCTTCCAAATTTTTTGTTCCTCTGAGCTCATTCCAACATCGTCTGAATATCAGACCTCCTTATAGATGATGTTGGGCTCTGCAGTATTTGTTTTCTGCAAGCTGCACTTGCTGACACTCGTCAACCAATACAGAAGCAAAGAAATGGAAAACCATATGACTAAGCTCACATGGGGAGGGACTCTAGGTGTCTTGTTCACCAGAGTATATCCAGCAGTTCAGAGCATACCTGGCTTAAAGTAGATATTCCTAAAGGAAGCACTAATAAAGAGGTAAAGGCCAGAACTAAGTATCTGTTGGGCCTGTGTTTGAGTTCTGGCTCTATTGCTTGCTGGTTGTATGACTTCAAGCATGTCACTTAACATCCTTGAGCTTTAGTTCCTTCATCTTGAAATGGGGATAACAATAGTATCTAATTCAGGTTTGCTCTGAAGATTAGATGAGATATGCATAACATATGATTACTAATACTACTTAATGACTTCTTTTTTTTTTTTAAACATCTTTATTGAAGTATAATTGCTTTACAATGGTGTGTTAGTTTCTGCTTTATAACAAAGTGAATCAGTTATACATATACATATGTTCCCATATCTCTTCCCTCTTGCATCTCCCTCCCTCCCACCCTCCCTATCCCACCCCTCTAGGCGGTCACAAAGCACCGAGCTGATCTCCCTGTGCTATGCGGCTGCTTCCCACTAGCTATCTATTTTACATTTGGTAGTGTATATATGTCCATGACACTCTCTCACCCTGTCACATCTCACCCCTCCCCCTCCCCATATCCTCAAGTCCATTCTCTAGTAGGTCTGTGTCTTTATTCCCGTCTTGCCACTAGGTTCTTCATGACCTTTTTTTTTTTTTTTCCTTAGATTCCATATATATGTGTTAGCATACTGTATTTCTTTTTCTCTTTCTGACTTACTTCACTCTCTATGACAGACTCTAACTCCATCCACCTCATTACAAATACCTCCATTTCATTTCTTTTTATGGCTGAGTAATATTCCATTGTATATATGTGCCACATCTTCTTTATCCATTCATCCAATGATGGACACCTAGGTTGCTTCCATGTCCTGGCTATTGTAAACAGAGCTGCAATGAATATTTTGGTACATGACTCTTTCTGAATTATGGTTTTCTCAGGGTATATGCCCAGTAGTGGGATTGCTGGGTCGTATGGTAGTTCTATTTTTAGTTTTTTAAGGAAACTGCATACTGTTCTCCATAGTGGCTGTATCAATTTACATTCCCACCAACAGTGCAAGAGTGTTCCCTTTTCTCCACACCCTCTCCAGCATTTATTGTTTCTAGATTTTTTGATGATGGCCATTCTGACTGGTGTGAGATGATACCTCATTGTAGTTTTGATTTGCATTTCTCTAATGATTAATGATGTTGAGCATTCTTTCATGTGTCTGTTGGCAATCTGTATATCTTCTTTGGAGAAATGCCTATTTAGGTCTTCTGCCCATTTTTGGATTGGGTTGTTTGTTTTTTTGTTATTGAGCTGCATGAGCTGCTTGTAAATCTTGGAGATTAATCCTTTGTCAGTTGCTTCATTTGCAAATGTTTTCTCCCATTCTGAGGGTTGTCTTTTGGTCTTGTTTATAGTTTCCTTTGCTGTGCAAAAGCTTTTAAGTTTCATTAGGTCCCATTTGTTTATTTGTGTTTTTCTTTCCATTTCTCTAGGACCTGGGTCAAAAAGGATCTTGCTGTGATTTATGTCATAGAGTGTTCTGCCTATGTTTTCCTCTAAGAGTTTGATAGTGTCTGGCCTTACACTTAGGTCTTTAATCCATTTTGAGTTTATTTTTGTGTATGGTGTCAGGGAGTGTTCTAATTTCATACTTTTACATGTACCTGTCCAATTTTCCCAGCACCACTTATTGAAGAGGCTGTCTTTTCTCCACTGTATATGCTTGCTTCCTTTATCAAAGTTAAGGTGACCATATGTGCGTGGGCTTATCTCTGGGCTTTCTATCCTGTTCCATTGATCTATATTTCTGTTTTTGCGCCAGTACCAAACTGTCTTGATTACTGTAGCTTTGTAATATAGTCTGAAGTCAGGGAGCCTGATTCCTCCAGCTCCATTTTTCGTTCTCAAGATTGCTTTGGTTATTCGGGGTCTTTTGTGTTTCCATACAAATTGTGAAATTTTTTGTTCTAGTTCTGTGAAAAATGCCAGTGGTAGTTTGATAGGGATTGCATTGAATCTGTAGATTGCTTTGGGAAGCAGAGTCATTTTCACAATGTTGATTCTTCCAATCCAAGAACATGGTATATCTCTCCATCTATTTGTATCATCTTTAATTTCTTTCATCAGTGTCCTATAATTTTCTGCATACAGGTCTTTTGTCTCCTTAGGTAGGTTTATTCCTAGATATTTTATTCTTTTTGTTGCAATGGTAAACGGGAGTGTTTTCTTAATTTCACTTTCAGATTTTTCATCAGTATATAGGAATGCAGGAGATTTCTGTGCATTAATTTTGTATCCTGCTACTTTACCAAATTCATTGATTAGCTCTAGTAGTTTACTGGTAGCATCTTTAGGATTCTCTATGTATAGTATCATGTCATCTGCAAACAGTGACAGCTTTACTTCTTCTTTTCCGATTTGGATTCCTTTTATTTCTTTTTCTTCTCTGATTGCTGTGGCTAACACTTCCAAAACTATGTTGAATAATAGTGGTGAGAGTGGGCAACCTTGTCTTGTTCCTGATCTTAGTGGAAATGGTTTCAGTTTTTCACCATTGAGGACAATGTTGGCTGTGGGTTTGTCATATATGGCCTTTATCATGTTGAGGAAAGTTCCCTCTATGCCTACTTTCTGCAGGGCTTTTATCATAAATGGGTGTTGCTTAATGACTTCTAAAGTGAATGAGTGAATAAATAGATGAATGAAGAACTCTATATGAGACACTGCTAAGTGAAGAAGTAGAACGGGACATGTGTGCTTTATGTTAATTATGTAAAAATTATTTACACAGTGATTAAAATCAAAACATCAAAAAATTTGTAAATGTTAGTAGTTGGTATTTTAATGTGGAATTATTTGCCTCTTTAATTTTATTGACCTCTAACTTTAAAGTTGGTTAATTATGTAGTAGCTTAAATACATATATAATATTGAAAGCAAATCTGAGACACAAAATTACTTAGCAGGCTATTGTTTGACAATAAGAATAATGTGCTTGGGACAAATGTTTATTATGTCTCTCCCCACACTACTTCACACACACACATTCCAGAATATCCCATAGTCCCTGGGCTGCTCATCGAACTTGTGGCTGGCAGTTGCTGTCTTACCAAAATATGGAGTCTTCTAGGATGTCTTACCAGAAAGACCAAGGTCCAGGCTGGCAGAGACATTTGGAGCAGATTCACTCAGATGGAGATTGGAGAGCAAGGAACACACAGATTTTGTGTACTTAGTCAGGAAAACTATATAAGCCTGGTTTAAAATAATAGAAGAAGAGGGATTTTCCTAGCTGTCCAGTGGTGAAGAATCTGCCCTTCTACTGCAGGGGGCGCGGGTTTGATCCCTGGTAGGGGAACTAAGATCCCGCACGCCATGTGGTGCCACCAAAAAAAAATAATAATAATAAAATAAAATAGAAGAAGCAGCCCAAGTTCCTTAGCAGGGCAGATGAGGCCCCTCTGAATCTGGCTTAGCCTCCTTGTTAGTCTCCACTCCTGGCACTGGGCAGGGCCCTTGCTCCAGTACCACCAGCCGTCTGGCCAGTCCCTGAGCATGGCATGATGTGCATGCCTCCATGCCCTTGTCCGAGCTATTTCTTCTGTTGGGAATGTCCTTCACACCCTCCAAGTTCCCTCTGTAAAAATTTCCTGATCATCCTCTTCACCTTTTCTGCAAAAGATGGAATCACTGTCTACTGTCCCCAGCAATGGATACATTTCTCCACCAGAGCACCTACCATCCTGTACTGTTAACTATTTGCTTCTATAATGTGACACCCTCAACTAGAGTGGCATCCCTACCCATTTCTTGTTTCTCTTTCACCCTGCACCGTCACTCGTAAATAACAGGCATCCAAGCCTGTTGGCTGACAAAATACATGGGGAATGAAAACACAGGAAGAAAATTGCTTATTCACTGATATCCAAGGACAATTTAATTCAGCACCTTACTATTACACAACGAACTCTAACACAGCATTAAGTATAAACCTAGGTCATGTTCAGATATCACCCAGAGGGTCCTAGTTACAGGAAGCGTGAAAAGAACTATGAAAATAATTTCACCTAATTTTATCTCTGCCTTCCATGAACTCAAACATAGTAATATACACCACTAGATGTTAATTTCCTTTCTTTCTCTCTTTTCCTTTTTTCCTTCCTATTCATTTCATTCATACAACAAATTTTGACCAAGCACCTAGTATTTGCTTAGCATCATGATATGGGTGTACGAGCATTAATAAGATGTAATTCCTGCAGTATTTAGACTTAGAATCTTGGCACTATCACTTAAGAGTAGAATAAACTTTGGGGAAAACAATCTCTCTGACCCACAGTTTCCTCATCTTTGAATTGACCTAGCTTTTCTTCTACAAAGCAAGAATTCTCTTGCTTTGGGAAGAGGGAGAATTCTCTTTGGCAGGGGAGGGAGGAAGGGAAAATTTTGGATACTCTTACATGTGGTTTTTTTTTTTTTTTGGTCTCATCACAAGGATGTTTGGCAACCTGCAGGAAAGAATGTGTCAGAGTCAAATGTCAGAGGAGAGTGGAAAGGCACATGACAGGAGTAACAACAAGTGGGTTTGCCAGGATGGACAGATGGAGTGACCCAACCATCTGATTGTAACTTAAAATATCTTTTTGACTCTATTGATATTGGATGTTACTAATGTGGTAGAATTTGAACTGTTGATGAATGGATTCTATCCATGGATATAAGGTAATCTGATGTCTTTGGAGAAAATGTTATTCCTTAAATTTTAAGTGCCATGTGTGAAAGAGAATTATTGAAGAGTCAAATCAAGAACAAACACATCATTGGACTGTGCTCAAAACATATGAACAAGCTTATTTTTAAGTGGGGAAGATAAAATGAGAGACTGAGGGTGTCATTTAGCTTGTGTTTTCAGAATATGGGCTGGGAGCCTGAAAATCTAGAGTCAGATCTCATCTCCACCACTTCCTAGCTGTGTAACGTTGGGCAAAATACTGAAACCTTTATTCATGAGTTTCTTCACCTGTAAGATGAGGATAATAATACTACCTACCACATACAATTGTTGCATGTGATGAATAGTAACCAGTAATATGACACTAGCCTGCTTGAGATGGAGAGTTGTGAATGGTTTTCTTCATCTTTTTTTTTTTTTAATTTATTTATTTTTGGCTGTGTTGGGTCTTTGTTTCTGTGAGGGCTTTCTCTAGTTGCGGCAAGCGGGGGCCACTCTTCATCGCGGTGCGCGGGCCTCTCACTATCGCGGCCTCTCTTGTTGCGGAGCACAGGTTCCAGACGCGCAGGCTCAGTAGTTGTGGCTCACGGGCCTAGTTGCTCCATTGCATGTGGGATCTTCCCAGACCAGGGCTCGAACCCGTGTCCCCTGCATTAGCAGGCAGACTCTCAACCACTGCGCCACCAGGGAAGCCCCCTTTTTTTTTTTTATAAATTTATTGATTGATTGATTTTAGTTTTGGCTGCATTGGGTCTTCATTGCTGCGCACAGGCTTTCTCTAGTTGCGGCGAGCGGAGGCTACTCTTTGTTGCGGTGCTCGGGCTTCTCATTGTGGTGGCTTCTCTTGTTGCGGAGCACGGGCTCTAGGTACACGGGCTTCAGTAGTTGTGGCATGCAGGCTCAGTAGTTGTGGCTCGCAGGCTCTAGAGCACAGGCTCAGTAGTTGTGGTGCACAGGCTTAGTTGCTCCGTGGCATGTGGGATCTTCCTGGACCAGGGCACAAACCTGTGTCTCCTGCATTTATAGGTGGATTCTCAACCACTGCGCCACCAGGGAAGTCTGGTTTTCTTCTTATATCAAACCTTTTGATGAACCAGAACTTGAGCATTATAATTAAATCTAAATGGGATGAGGAAAGAAAGCAAATAGGCTAGGAGAAATTTTCTTTTGGCTGAGTAGTTATTAGCTTGGATAATACAGTCGTAATATATCACAAGCAAATAGAGTACTGCAGAGTTTTGGCCAGGTATGCATGGAAACCATTAACACTTAGTATATCAGAAGTTAAAACCTGACCCCATGAGTGAGGCAGTTTGAGCCTATATTTATGACTGTCCTGGAAGCCTGTTGCTGAGATGAAAGATCCTGACTCATTTGGGATCTTTGTCAAGTTCAGGCTAATGGAAGGAAGGGGTGAACGACTTCAGTTAGCTGGTGCTAATCTAACACACGGCTTGGGATCGATGTCTTCACTTGTCACAGAGCTGTTTTCCAGAGCAGATACTGAGTGATGCTGAACTTGGAGGGAAGTTAATATTATGGTTAATAATATGGTTATCCAACTAACCATAGTGTGACTTGTTTATTCTTTTTAAAGTGTTTTTGTCTGTATTATTATTTAAAACTTATTCTCCTGTATCTGTCATAGGAGAGGCTTAAAGGCTTGAATATTCCTGAACTGCTTATCTGCAAGGAAAACTGACTTTGAACATACATTCTTGGTTTTGCTATTTTTCCTTTTCTAATTCAACTTCCACCAGCACCCAGTGCAGTGCTATGAGGACAAAGTTGGCTAAAACCAAGTGTAACTAGAGTTACTAAGATTTTTTTTACTGTACCTGTCACTAGCTATATCAGATGCCCACTCTGTGTTTCATCAGTCCTATCAAATGTTCCTTTAAGCAGACTATTATAAATGCTATGGGGAAAACAGGGCTAAACATAGGTGTGGGAATGCTATGGCTTTTTAGGAGAAAGGCAGACCAAGAGAATGGAAAAGACTCCCATTCACTAGCCTTTTGATTGGGGTTTCACAGTTGCTTCAGATTCTGGGCACTTAAAACACTTTACTCCTGTCTGCAATAGGATAAGGCAAGGAGAAGTTCTTTGTTCAGGATTCAAGTACTCTTGCGACCATCTCAAAATAACTTGAGTGTAATACAGTAGGGCCTCACGTAACTAAACTCTCAAGCCTTTGACCTGTCATGATTGTTACCCCAATCGTTCTTTGCTCCTTTCTTAGGCAAGCCAAGCACTTGAATAAAATTTTCCGTCAACACTCAGAGTTGCATAAACCCCCTCTTTTTGCTTTTCCAAATCCACTAGGAGTCTCCCTGTCAGTTAAAGAGAAGAGTACGTAAGCTGGACTTATCAAGCACTTCTCTTCTAATAAGTTTTCCTAGTGGCTTATACTGTTCTTCGCTCAGATTTGAATCAGGTTAAGTCCATCTTCCCAGTTGCTTTCATTTCACCAAAGGATCTTACTTTCTTAATTTGTCAGATTTTGCAAGGATTGTGACATTTTCAACCAGCCCTTTATTCATGGGGCCGTGTTTGTCACTGTTCAGCATGTATTTATTCCATCAGGCAAGTTGTTGTGCTGAGTTGGACATTAAAGAAATCTGATCATTTCCTTGCTCTCTGTTTTGGAAGATGCTGGAGTTTTAGCCTTGGTGACAGCATGAAAACAATACGTAACTAGATTGACAAAGAGAAGGGGTTGAGATGGGAGGGTAAAGCTACGAATATTTTGTTTTAAATTACCTCAAGTTGCAGCTGGGAAATGAAAAAAAGAGTGTCTTTAAAACTAGGAGTTTCTAGAGTTTTTGTAATGTGACACAGAAAAGCAGTGCATAAAATAAACATGTGAATAGAACAGTGTGAAATTGACACCAGAAGGAAGGAAATATACCAGTAACATCAGATACTTGGAAAATGGAATTGCAGGTGATTTATTTTTTTCTTTTGTATATAGTATGGGATCTTTCCCCTCTTCATTTCTAAAGCTTTTCTTTTTATTTATTTATTTATTTATTTTTGTCTGTGTTGGGTCTTCGTTTCTGTGCGAGGGCTTTCTCCAGTGGCGGCAAGCGGGGGCCACTCTTCATCACGGTGCGCGGGCCTCTCACTATCGCCGCCTCTCTTGTTGTGGAGCACAGGTTCCAGACGCGCAGGCTCAGTAGTTGTGGCTCACGGGCCTAGTTGCTCCGCGGCATGTGGGATCTTCCCAGACCAGGGCTCGAACCCGTGTCCCCTGCATTAGCAGGCAGATTCTCAACCACTGCGCCACCAGGGAAGCCCTCTATAGCTTTTCTATATCTTCTCTATATCTACATGATTTTACACAATCTTTGCTATTTTGTGCAGGTGTTTTTTGTAGAATAAATTCCTAGGAAAGGAAGTGTATATATAAACCAAAATTTTTAAAATAGGGTATAAACCATTTTTATTTTATAAATGTATAAAATCTAAATAATAAAACATTACATAAGCTGAAACCTTACAAATTTTTCATTTTCCTTTAAAAATCATTTGTGTTGGTTTCCTTTTATCCTGGTTGCAAATGGTATGTGTTACTACATTACGATAACAGTAACAGTAACAGTAATTGAAAACTGTTACTATTTTAGTGAACAATCCTCCATATTATTATTATTTACAAAACAGGATCATATTATAATACTGTTCTGCAACTTGCTTATTTCTCCTGACATCTGTAACGTGTCAGTCCATGTCAATATATATATAACTCAACTTCTTTCTTTTTGATGGCTGTAAGCTCCTTTGTATGTACCTTTTCATTGTGTAGCAGATACATATATATATATTCATAATATATTTAATCAGACTCCAATTACTGGGCACTTGGCTCATTTTCTTAGTAATTGCAAACAGTGACACAATAAACATCCTTTTACGTCATCTTTACCATCCTGTACACAAAGTTTTGTAGACTAAATTTATAGAAATGGAAGTTTCTAAATCAGGCGGGGGAATGGGTTAGACAGTCAGCTTATCATGACCACGGGATGATGACTTGTGTATCCTGCACACTGCATTGTCTGAAAAGACACTCAGTTTTGTTGGAAAAATGGAAAAGTTTTCAGTTTCTTCACCAGTAGATGGCACCTAGTCTTCTTTTATCTTGACTAAAATCCCCCCTAAATTTAGCGCATTCCCGGCGTGTCACTACACCTGCACTAACAAAGCGATGATCGCATCACATACAAATGCCCCGGTCTCATTCCACTTATCCCATGTTTGTATTGTTCTGGTTCCAGGACGCTGAGACTTTAAGCCGGAGGCTCTGACTTGAGCAGGAAGTGTTTATTTTGGGATGAAGAATCTTCCCCCATAGGAGGGCCTCTCAACCAGTGTCTATTTCTTCGTCTTTAGAAACTGGGAAATGCTGGAGGAGAAAATGTTTTGTAAATCTGCAGCATTGCGTCTTTCTCTCAGAAAATATCAGATTCATGTGTTGGTCTGATTTTCTCAGTCTATAGAGGGGAACACAGAGTTGCAGAGAGGTGAGGGGTCATGCTGAGAGCGATTTCAGTCCATTATGCTTAGGAAAATGACCCTATAAATCTCCTTAAGTACATAGAGTTGATGGTTCAAATATACACAAAGTATCCATTTCATCAAACCTATAAATATACATGTTTAAAATGGCCAGGGAGGAAGGAAGAGCAAACTGTAATTTTTAAAAATGTGATGACACATCATTTTGTTTTGTGTGTCAGTTTTCTTTAAAATAAATATATCTGAAAAGCTCAGGCTAAAAGTTTAAAATTTTACTTCTTAAACATTTTCAACAGAGTGACTGTAAATTTTCTCCCACCCAGAATACATTAGTATGACCTTGAATAAACGTTTAAGAGAAATACAGGAGAGAACTGGAAATTCATGATTTGCCTTTTCTATAAATATGGAAATGTCTCGACAGAGTTCCTGTCTCTCCTAAAACAATGATTCAAACACCTGGGTTTTTCTCAGAATAGATAAGAAGGATGAGCTTTGGGTTTGGTAGGAGAAGACAAAGAACAATTATGATACATTTGGCTAATTGTGCCATGAGCACTGTGAAAATTCCACTTTGGGCCCTCTGGGGACCATTTTACACTATCATGTACAGAATTTGCTTATCGTCACCATAACTTGCAAAAGTATAGTCCTTAAAAAATACCGAGATCTTCTTCCTCCCTTCCTCCCTTTTCCCTTTCAAATCCAGATAGAGAATGTAAGGCTAGGGTCTTTTCTAACAGAATATTTCATAAATGATTAGGCAACATGGCCCAGTAAAATACGAAAACATGTTTTGTTCTAAGTTAGCTGAACACATTATTAGGTTGATCCCCCTCCCCCCAGAATATCATGATATCGACATTGAGGAAAAAAATAAGTGGGGAATTTTCAACGTAAAAAGTTATAAAATGTAAAATTATTGGCTCCCATATTTATGCAACATTCTTTTTTGGCTATAACATTGTGTTTTTAAATCTTCTTGTGCAGCTTAAGTCTGATACATCAAAATCCCATCTTAGCCTAACTTGAGATTTTATATTTTTTAATTTTTAATTAATTAATTAATTAATTTATGGCTGCATTGGGTCTTCAGTGCTGCGCATGGGCTTTCTCTAGTTGCGGCGAGCAGGAGCCACTCTTCGTTGTGGTGCGCAGGCTTCTCACTGTGGTGGCTTCTCTTGTTGCGGAGCACGGGCTCTAGGCGCAGGGGCTTCAGTAGTTGTGGCCCGTGGGCTTCAGTAGTTGTGGCCTGAGGGCTTCAGTAGTTGTGGTTCGCGGGTTCTAGAGTGCAGGCTCAGTAGTTGTGGCACTTGGGCTTAGTTGCTCCGTGGCATGTGGGATCTTCCCGGACCAGAGCTCGAACCCATGTCCCCTGCATTGGCAGGCAGATTCTTAACCACTGCACTACCAGGGAAGCCCCTAACTTGAGATTTTAAAGGAAAGGTAAGTGATAACTTTGGTAGGAAATGGGGAAGAAAACTGTTTTTTTTTTTTAATGTGACTTATGAACAGAATATAACCTTTTATACTCAGCTCAGTATTAAGCTTTCTAAAAATAATCACAAACCTGTTCACTACAAGATTCCTTTTATATCCTCTTTCTTGGTGGACTTAGTGATAGTTATTAGGTCATTAGCTACTTGACAAAGAAGCTGAAGTGTCAATGAACAACCACAAATGAAAAAATAGGCCTTTTGAAATTATAAAGTTAGTGAGTAAGGGGTGCTCTAATACAGTGACCTTTCGAAAATACTTCCATTGCATAAAGTCAGCTATGCCTGTAGGAATACTTCCTCTGGACCAATCAACTACACCATTTGGTCCTTAAAACTGTTGAGACCTGTGGTTAGAAACCTGGCTGCACATTTTAATCACCTGGGTGGGGGGGGACATTCATAAAAAAAAATCCTGATGCGAGCCCTGTCCCACCCATCCCAATTAAATCTGAATGTGGGTCTGGATAAGGCAGTGAAAGCCCTAGTATGGGTACTTTTTCAAAGTCCCCCAGGAGAATTTGACCTGTATAAGGGTTGCAAACTACCGATCTAAACCTAAAAGAAATTCTCCATTTCAAATTCCCTGAGCAACTTACAAGCATCTGGTTAGAATTTGAAGTTTCTTCCTCTCTTCCTTAGAAGGGGGCAACTGGACTGTGCTAATGATGTAACCAAGACAGTTGGGGAGAGAACAGAATGTGACTTATGGAAAGGTCCAAAGATACCCACAGAAATTGTTTAAAGAAAGTAAGCTTTTCTTGCTCAGGGTGCCTCATGGCTACTATTTATGATATCGTGCTTGCCGAGATCTTTTTCTCCTTTCGGAGACAGTTTCCTAAGAAAGGATGAAGCTGGACAGTTTAGTTGGCTTCCTCCAGTATCTTGTCCTAGCTCCCATTTAGTAAGCCCTAAAGATGACTTGAGCCTGTGAAACTTTCAAGTGGAGAACGTTTCTGGTCAAATGGAGTCCTCCTAGTTTAGGTAATGGGAAAGCGTCTTATCATTTCTTCCTAGCTTTTCGTGTGCATGAGAAGCAGTGCACCATGGGAGTTAAGGTGGGCATTGGAGACAGACCACGCAGGTTCAAATTCTGACTTTTTTTAAAAAATAAATTTATTTATTTTATTTATTTATTATTTTTGGCTGCATTGGGTCTTCGTTGCTGTGTGCGGGCTTTCTCTAGTTGCGGCGAGCGGGGGCTACTCTTTGTTGCGGTGCGCAGGCTTCTCATTGCAGTGGCTTCTCTTGTTGCAGAGCACGGGCTCTAGGTGCGCGGGCTTCAGTAGTTGTGGCTCGCGGGCTTCAGTAGTTGTGGCTTGCGGGCTCTAGAGCGCAGGCTCAGTAGCTGTGGCACACTGGCTTAGTTGCTCCGTGGCATGTGGGATCTTCCCAGACCAGGGCTCAAACCTGTGTCCCCTGCATTGGCAGACGGATTCTTAACCACTGCGCCACCAGGGAAGCCCTCAAATTCTGACTCTTGTACTTGCTAAATATTTATATATTTGAACAAATTACTCAATTTCTCTGAAGTTTGTTTTCCTCATCTGTGAGATGGTGATATTAATTTTCAGGGATATTGTAAGAATTAAATGGAATAATGAATGCAGAATGTAAGGATTAAATGAAAACATGGATGCAAAATATTCAACATAGCGTTTGACTCAGAGTTAGTAGTCAAGAAATAATAGATATTATTATCTTAATTGTCTTTATCCACCTCCACTTAGCTGACTGGCAAAATTAACCACCTCTCTTTACTCCCTCTAAAAAAACATACTGACCGATGCCTCTAGCACCCTGGAGTACTCTTAAGCACGTAGGCTTACTTCTCCTACCAGTTGAATTATAGCCTTATCAAGAGTATTATTTGTTCCCAAACTTGTGAATGCCAGTTATTCTTGTTATTGGAATTTAATTAAATATTAAGTAAACCGATGAAATACATATGTGGAGAGTTGTTTCTATGAAAACTAGGTTGAATGCATAAATAAATGCAAATTACCAAAAAAAAAAAGTAGGTGTGGTAAAATAACTAACTGTAACAGACTTAGAAAAAGGTAAAAATCTAGAAGAGTTTAAGGCATAGTTTGATTTTTAAACGACCTTAACTTTTGTCTCTGTTTTTGAAAAACAAATATTGGCAGTCATATGAATGTTTTATGTAATAATGATAAGAATCTCTAATCAGCGTATCTAATAAGGAGAAAAACTTCGTCTTACATCAAAAGGTTGATGATTGAATGCACACTTATAGAATTTACATTAAAATATTGGTACATATCATTTTTAAAATTATCAGATCTTTTTTGATTAACCCACCATCTTGTCATATCAGATAAAGGGGCTTTTATTGAATAATTTTCCAAAGATTTCACAATAGGAGAAAGGTGGGAAAGGTGATTTTGTTCCTTCAGGGCAGCCTCTTTCCAGTTAAAATTAGCATGAGATAGATGAGAAGCTTTTTTTCTCCTGTTTTTGTGTTTTTACTACCCAAATTTTTAAACATAAGAATATTATAATGTACGCCCATTCTATAGCTATAATGATCCATCATCCAGATTCAATAGCAACTAGATTGTGTAGGCAGCATCTAGACTGAAAAGCAGAATATTACGGCTTTTAACTGCATAGATTATTAGCTTTACCTATTTTGTTCTTCATAAGATGGAAATGTATAGTGTGTTATCTTCTGTGTCCAGTAGCTTTTGTTTAGCATTAGTTTGTAAGATTCATCTATATCATTTATTCTCATTCCTATCTAATATTCCTTTGTGTGAATAGATCACAATTTATCCATTATAGTGTTGATGAACAATTGGATTATTTCCAGTTTTTTGATATTGTGAATATTACTGTTATCTTGTGTGCATAAGAATATATTCCTATTGGTTGGCTAGCAGTGGAATTACCAGGTCATGTTCAGCTTTTGTAAATGGTGCCAAGCAGTTTTTCCAAGTTGGTTGTCCTAGTTTCAGTTTTTAAATATTTGCTTCGTGGTGTTAGCCTGGGGGATTCAGACAGCACATGAGGATCAGAAGAAATTCTGTGGTGAAGTTCTTAATCTAAGAGGCTCTTGGATAGCATAACTGAACCTCCTCCTTCTTTAAGACCTTTCTGGAGAAAATTTTAAATTTCCTAATTGGGATTATAGAATAGATCCAAACTTCATGGGAGATGGCCAAGGTCCTGTGTGGAGGGCCCAGGATGACATGCAAACTGTAGGATTTTAAAAGTGCTACTGGATAGAGTCTGTCATACAGAGTGAAGTAAGTCAGAAAGAGAAAAACAAATACCGTATGCTAACACATATATATGGAATCTAAGGGAAAAAAAAAAAGGTCATGAAGAACCTAGGGGTAAGACGGGAATAAAGACACAGACCTACTAGAGAATGGACTTGAGGATATGGGAAGGGGGAAGGGTAAGCTGTGACAAAGTGAGAGAGTGGCATGGACATATATACACTACCAAACGTAAAATAGATAGCTAGTGGGAAGCAGCCGCATAGCACAGGGAGATCAGCTCGGTGGTTTGTGACCACCTAGAGGGGTGGGATAGGGAAGGCGGGAGGGAGGGAGACGCAAGAGGGAAGAGATATGGGAACATATGTATATGTATAACTGATTCACTTTGTTATAAAGCAGAAACTAACACACCATTGTAAAGCAATTATACTCCAATAAAGATGTAAAAAAAAAAAAAAGTGCTACTGGAGTTTTAGGTCATTTATGTAAAATAAGTTTGGGATGTGACTCTGTTGATCTTCTACTTGGGAGTATGTCCCAGGAGGCAAGTTATACAGAAGCAAAGACACTTGAATGTAACAGGTGACTTGATCTATGTGTGCAATTATGATAATCTCTCTTTGTCCCTGAGAAGGGAAATGACCATGGTGTTACGGTGGAAATAGACTTAGTAGATCTTGGAGAATGGTGGGGTCAATGAGGAGTCAAATTTTCTGGCTCAGATGATTGGGTTAATGGTGGAGTTATTAACCCTGATAAAGAATATGGGAGAAGCAAGTCATGCTGTGTGTCTAATGCAACTCTGACTCCAGGAAGTCTTTATGTTGGGAACGTATTCTTTAACCAGTGAAAGAAGTCATATCTGGCTTCTTAGATAGTTTCTTGGTTTCACCAGCAAACCATACTTAACCAACAGTGGCAAGATGGCACCAGCAACAGTGAGCTCTAGTCTACTGGGTGGTACTGAAAAGATGTTCAACCCATGCACTACTTTGAGGGTGATAATGTGGTGAACTGCAAGGTGTCTGTCTCCCCAGCAAACTATAGGCTCTTTGAGGGCAGACGCTAGGTCTTTTCATTGTTGAATACCCAGTGCTAACACTGTGCTAGGCCCAGAGGACATGCTCCATAAATGGGTGTTGAGCTAAATTGAACTGAGGTCTCTTTTAAGGATTGGGCATAGGAGTCTTGTTTATTTCGAGACTGTAATTGAATTAAATGACAGGTGAAAGATGCTTCCTGTGCATGGAAGGTTTAGGGTGGAGCTGGAAGCTTTTGTATGCAGAAAAGATTATTCAGAGTTTACTTTGGAATAAAAAATCAGCCTGAAATTGATTATAATCACACATTCATAAACCTAGGGGTCTTTTTTTTTTTAAGCTTTTAAATTGAGCTTACAAATCTAGTGATTATGTTTTTACCTCTGGCAAAATTTAGCCATCACGTTTAAGGAGATAGCATAACCAGATTGTTGCACTTACAAATCTGGTTAGCTAAATTATCTCTCTAAACAGCACATTACTCTAATAGGCTAGATTTTATAAAGTTAATATATTTGGTTTTATTTTTAAATATTTTTCTTTTATGAATTTAATAAAACTTTAAATACTTAAGTAACCCTGTGTGTATGTGTAAAATAAAATTCTCTGAGATCTGCTTATGTTGCCCATGAACTCAATGAGATTTCAACTTAAAACCACAAATCTAAATCATTTATTCAATTACATATTTAAATTGGAATTACAAGACTGTCTCCTAAATAGCACAGTACAAATGCCAAATGCTAAATAAAGATATTATTACCATGGTTTAAAAATTTTTTTATTGGATAAATTTGATATGTAATATTGTGTAAATTTAAGGTGTACAGCATGTTACTTTGGTACATTTATTTTTTCAATATGGTTGCCATTGTTATGATATTTATCACACTACATACTTATAGTGCAATATTATTGTCTATGTTCAGTAAACTGTACATTAAATCCCTATCACTGTTTTAGTACTTGTTACAAGTTTGTACCCTTAAACACTATTAATCTTATCCCGCCACCGCCTATCCCCTGGTAACCATCATTTTGCTCTCTGTTGTTGTTGTTTTAATATGTTTTATTTTTTTAGATTCCACATATAAGTGATATCATACAGTACTTGTCTTTGTCTGGCTTATCTCACTTAACATAAAGTGCTCAAGGTCCATCCATGTTGTTGAAAATGGCAGGATATCCTCCTTTCTCATGTCTGAATAGTATTTTATTGTGTATATAGTCTTTTCCACATCTTTTTTATTCATTCATCCACTGATGGGCATTTGGGTTGTTTTCATTTCTTGGCTATTGTGAATAGTGCTGCAATAAGTGTATTTACAATAATGAGTATATATGTCTCATCAAATTCCTGTTTACTTGCCTTGGGGTATATTCCCAGAAGCAGAATTGCTGGATGGTATGGTAGGTCTATTTTTAATTTTTTGAGGAACCTCCATATTTTCCATAGCGGTTGGACTAATTTACATCCCACCAATAGTGTATAAGGATTCCCTTTTCACCAATAAGTGCTGGCACTTGTTGTCTCTTTCCTCCCCCCCCCCCTTCCCACTTGTTGTCTCTTGATAGCCATCCTAACAGAATACCATGGTTTTGATTCTCTCAACCTTTGCTACACTTAGTTCTAAATCTTCCTGGAGTTTTAAAAAAAATTCATTATTCTCACTTAATGAAGAAGCTTACTGTGATAGTTAACTGAGGTTGCCCTTTCACAATAAAGATAGATACCTTCCAGTTAGTGGTGGTCTTTTAGGACTGGAGATTTGGTCCAGACTTGAGACTTGGAACTCCAGAGATAGTTAGCGATTCTTCTCCTGACTCCACTGTCAACCTGAGCTTCTTCTTACAGTCACTGTGTTTTGGGTCTTGAAACTTGAAAGGAGGTTGCCCTCTAACCTGCATTACCCAATTCTCTGTCCATTGTCAAGTATCTGAAACTCTGGACCAACTCAACACCCAGCTGATCACTTCCTTTCATTTTGTGTTTCTTCAGCTTTTAAGATATGCTCCTGGGTTTCTTAGTTATATCTAAAGATTTTGGGACTTAACAGGATTTGAAGATACATAAATGTTTTTTCCCTTTAACTTAAAAGACTTCGAACTTGACTAAATGCTAAGATATGAAAATGTTTCTCTATTTTTCTTGATGGAAACTAAGGCCAATCTAACTTTCAGGAATATTTTATATGATGCTTATGACTTTGTCTGACTTGTGGTCCTAAGTCATGAAATCATTCTATTGATACATCCCTCAAAATTAAGACTGAAACTCTTATTTCTGGAACTTGCCCCTTCATAATCAATAGATAGACATTCTGAAGGTCCTTTGCAGACTTTGCTAGTTGATCACTGCATTTTCCTCATTTTCCCAGAGCCCTTAAAAAGTAGCACTGCAGGTGGCACTACGGAGATCTATGGACTGAGCCTAGACAGGACACATCTTTGCCACCTTCTTTGTCATGCTAAGGGATCAATGAACATCTTAGGATTGGGAGACACGTGTTTTCAAAGGAAAGATATTCACCTAAATTTATTTGAGGAAATATAGTTTAATGGTTAAGACCTTGGATTCTGGTAAACATACCTTCTTTCAAATACTGGCTCCACCTCTTCCTAACTGTGAGCTATGGAAAATTATCTAACCTCCTTGTACCTCAATTTCCTCATCTTAAAATGAAGATAGAAATGCAGCATTTTATCAGTATGAAAGGAGATAATGCATGTAAAATGCTTAGCAGAATGCCTGGGACACTGGAAATGTTTACTAAATGATGATGGTCACTTCCCTGAATTTTCTGGGAGTGAGATGAGGGAAGAAGCACACCTTCAACCAGGGAGGAAAATGAGGGCACTGTGTGACAGCAGCAATAGTCCGGGCAGCTGAGCAGGACCAGAGTCTTTTCAAACAAAGGCACCGGGCAGAAAATAAATCTGAGCTGCAGAATCCCATCTCAGAGGCCCCAGTGCTGCAAATAGCAGCTGCAGCTGCAGACCAAGGGCTGGTCTTTACACGTCCACAGTGTGAAAAGACTCACGGTGACAAACTGATCTTTTCCATCACACCCACACAAAGCCAGCCATCGCACATAGGAGTAAATTCTGAATATTTAGCAGCCATATTTTAGTAGAGTATAGTAGACTAACTGATAATACAGATTACGTATATGGGAAATAGGGCTTGGTGAATTTTGCATACTGATTAGATGTTCTTATATGTTCTATAGATGATTCTGGACCGTTTAGCTGCCAGTAGTAACTCCTTCCATCTGTAGGACATTTACCAGGTCCAGACACTGTGCCAAGGACCTCACACGTGTTAGCTCATTTAACCCTCCTGCATCTCTACGGGGCAGATGTGATTGTTGTCCCAGTCTAAATCTTGAAATGGGACCAGCAACAGATGAGGAAACTAATGCTCGGAAAGTTAAATACTTTACCATACATTGCAGGATTCTAAGTACAGAGGCGAGATATAAACCCAACTCTGTCTGACTCCACTGTCTCATCTGTTAAAACTTTGCTGTGCTGCCTTGAAATGACAATGATATCTTGCTCACATTATTTCATGTGCTTATTTCTTGTTGTCTCAAATAGTACCCCCATGAGGCAGGGCAAGGTGCCACACTTGCTTGTTTTGTATCTACAAGCTTTCAATGCCTAGTAGAAGGTGAATAAATACTTATTGATAGATAAGATGTTATGATGAAATAGGGGAATGGGAGAAATTGGTCGGATTCCATTGACATTACCTCAAAGTTACAAAAAATAAAAATAAAAAAGAAGCAAGACTTACCTGTCAATCCATAGGCATTTATTTTTTTCAACTACAAATTACTACATGCCTGTTGCAAGCTATAAAGACAATTAAGACAAGATGCTGCCTCAAGAATACCAAAGTTTTGACTAAGTATTGCAAATTCAAATGCCCACGTGGGCTCCATACTTAACACAAATGAGTGAAGTGGCCCAAGAAGCAAACTGGGGTGACCCCTCCTCAGCTCTAGCCTATTGTTTCTTCCTGGACCCAGTATTTCCAAGAGAAGCCAAAAATTCATGATTTAAATGATTTTTATATTTTTTACATGAAACAAGTGTGCCAGCCAGGCAAAATTCACTTGCAGACTGGGTGTAGCTCACAGGCTACCAGGTCAAGCTCTCTGGTTTAAACAATAAGACACATAAGTAAGAACGATAGGAGTTAGACTGTAATTACCATACAAGGAATATATGTAAAGTATTCAGTGAAGTCAGAGATAATTTCCAGCTGGGGCATTAGAGAAGACTGTGTGGAGGAAGTCACCTTTGAGTTTATCCTTCCAAAATGCATCAGCTTTGGAACCACTATGGTGGGAAGGAGTGCTGTTTCAGCTGTAGGAAATAGTAGGAGCCAAGACCTGCAGATGGGAAATTATAGGTCAGAGTCAGGGACCCCTAAGTTACACTGTACTTTGGTTTTTTTAATTTGTTTCATTTTGGTTTGTTTTTTCGTTTCCTACTAAAAATAAATTTATTGCACATGTAACCTATAGTCATCAGAATTAGGAAAATGTGTTTTTCCTATAAACACTATAAGCATGGAGAAGACATGGAGGCTGAAAATTGTTAGGGTCCATAAATTAAATGAAATTTTAAGGCAATGGAACTCTCAGTGATTGTAAACTACTGTATGGTGTGTGACAGGACACGAAGCTTAAAAGAATATCTGAATCTTGGAAAGGATCCAGCAAAGGCACCAGGACTAATTTGGGAGATGAAGGGTATGTCTTATGAGGAGAGGCTTAAAGGGCTTAACATGCTTCAGCTTTAAAATAAGGCGGGTGAGCAGAGTTCTATTGATAGCCTGCAAAGCTTCCAGTATGAACTTGTACTTGGTGTGAGATAAAATTCAAAGTCACACTAAGGAATGTCAAGAAGGCGGGTTTCTTTCTTTTTCATTTTAAGAATGGTGAGTCCAGGAACATTTTGTGCAAGAAATTTTTTAAAAATGGAATGGATTTCCATAAGTATTTGGGGGAACAGCTTCAATTTTATCACCACCCATTCACTGAAGTGCTAAATTTAAATGTCAGTTATTCATGATATCAATTTATAATGTTGTGAGTAGAAACATCAGTGTCCTGGTATCTGCAAGTGCACATAGAATAAACTTGAGACACACACAGAGATAGAGGCAGAGATAGAGAAATGAGAGAGAAAGAGAGAGAGGGAATTTACTTAGCAATCACTTAGTAAAACTCTGCTAAAATTTTACAGATTCACAAAACCTGCACCACCCTCGCCACTTGTTCCGTCTTGTTTCACATATAATGAGGCAGTTTATGGCAGGGGGAACTGGTAGACCTAAGAATGTCAGTAACAATTCTGTGGGATCAGGCTTCAAATTTTAAATCACTTGATAACCTGCTTTCTTTTGTATTTTGACTAATTTCATTTTGGATCCTGGACTTCTGCTCTTCATGACTTAGTTAAAGCTCAGAAATCTTCACAAAATATGCATAGGAAAAAACTGGGAGAAAATACTACAATTTTAACAATTTTTTATCTCTGTTTAAATTTTTAATATTTACTATACATTGTAGGTTCAGAAGTAGAGCTCAGGATCAAGGTCAGAGGTGGATTCTGAAAGTTGTTCACACAGTAATAGCTGAGGATGTGAGAGGGGACTAGCTCACCCAGGGAGAGAATGTACACAGAGAGGGAGAGGTCAAGGAGCAGAATCTTGGGCAAAGTTCTCCCACCACCACCTCTGGCCAAGGGCCCAGGCAAAGGAAAAGAGGGAAAGCAGGGGGAGAGGCAGGGTCTATCTACTGCCATTTAGATCCATAAGCCCCTTCCTCCTGATCACTTATTGGTCATCTAAACAGAGCCCGTTAGCTATTCACATATCTTTTGCTATGGCCTGAATTGTGACCCCTTCCCCCCAATACATGTGTGAGCCCTACCCCACAATGTGATGGTATTTGGAGATGAGGCCTTTTGGATGTAATTAGGTTTGATGAGGTCATGAGGGTGGGAAGCTCACAATGAGATTGGTGCCCTTATAAGAAGAGTCACCAGAGAGCTTTCTCTCTGTCTCTGTCTGTCATGTGAGGACATAATGAGAAAGCAGCCATCTACAAACCAGGAAAGGAGCTCTCACCAGAACCTGACCATGCTGGCAGTCTGATCTCAGACTTCCAGCCTCAGAACTGTGAGAAATAAATTACTGTTAAGACACCCAGTCTATGGCATTTTGTTACGGCAGCCTGAGCTGACTAATGCACCTTCAAAATTTTTTTTTGAATAATCTTTACACATTTTCAAATTGAAATTTTAAATTTTCTATCATAAGTTTAAATCATTTCAAAGAATGTAATTTCCAGCCTTCTGTAAAAGATGACATTAAAAATAAAACTGTAACCTCATTATTTTAAATATCTCCCATAGAATAAAAATGTCGTAGTAATAGGATACCCACCATAATATATTAAAGACATATAAATAAGATTATATCAGACAGAATAGATTTTAATTCAAAAATTGTCACAAGAGACAAAGTCCATTATATATTGATAAAAGGGTCAATTCATTAAGAAGAGGCAACAAGTATAAACATATGCACACCAAACAACAGAGGCCCAAAACATATGAAGCAAACATTGACAGATTGAAGGGAGAAATAGACAGTTCTACAACAATAGTTGGGGACTTCAATATCTCATTTTTAATAATGGATAGAACATCTGGACAGATGATCAGTAAAGAAATAGAGGACTTTAACAACACTATAAACCAATGAGACCTAATAAACATCTATAGAACACTCCACTAAACAATAGCAGAATGCACATTCTTTTTAAGTACACATGGAGCACTCTCCAGGGTACACCAAACGTGAGGGCACAAAATAAGTCTTAATAATTTTTAAAAAATTTAGATCATACATATATTTTTCTATGACTACAGTGGAATGAAGCTGTAAATCAATAACAAGGAACACTGGGAAATTCACAAATATGTGGAAATTAAACAACACATTCTTAAATAACCACTGGATCAAAGAAGAAATCACAAGGGAAATCAGAAATCACTAAGAGATGAATGAAAGTGAAAACATATCAAGATTTATCAGATGCAGTGAAATCAATGCTAAGAGCGAAATTTATAGCAATAAACACCTACACTACAAAATAAGAAAGATCTCAAATTAATAACCCACTGTGCACATTAAGGAACTAGTAAAAGAAGACAAACTAGATCCAAAGCTAGCAGAAGGAAAGAAATAATAAAGATTAGGGCAGAGATAAATTGAGAATAGAAAGAATCAATAAAACCAAAAGTTGGTTCTTTGAAAAGATCAACAAAACTGACAAAGCTAGACTGACAGAGGAAAAAAAGAGAGAAATGTAAGTAGCTAAAATTATAAATGAAAGTGGAGACATTACTACCAACATTACTGAAATTAAAAGGACTATAAGAGAATACTATTAACAAGTATATGCCAACAAATTACATACCCTAGATGAAATGGGAAAAGTTCCTAGAAGACACAAATTACCAAAACAGACTCAGGAAGAAATAGAAAATCTGAACAGATTTATAACAAGTAAAGGCATTGAATCAATAATAAATACATCTCAACAAAGAAAAGCCTAGAACCAGAACCTGATGGCTTCTCTGGTAAATTCTACAAAACATCCAGTGAAAAATGAACACTAATCCTTCTCAAACTCTTACAAAAAATAGAAGAGGAAACATTTCTTAACTAGTTTTTTGAGGCCTGTATTATCCTGAAACCAAAGCCAAACAAAGATACCACAAGAAAACTACATAACAGTATCCCTCATGAATATAGGTGCAAAATCCCCACAGAATAGTTGCAAACTGAATCCAACAGCATATTAAAAGGACTGTACACCATGACCAAGTGGGATTTGTCCCAGGAATGCAAGGGTGGCTCAACATAAGAAAATTAATCAATGTTATACCACATTAATAGAATGAAGGGAAAAAACTCACAAGATCATCTTAATTGATGTAGATAAAGCATTTGGCAAAATCCAACACCCTTTCATGATAAAAACTCTCAGAAAACTAAGAATAGAAGGGAACTTCCTCAACATGATAAAGGGCATTCATGAAAAACCCACAGCTACATCATACTCAGTGGAAAAGCTTTTCCCTTAAAATCAGGAATAAGACAAGAACACCCACTCAGTACTGCTATTTAACATTATACTGTGAGTTCTAGCCAGAGCAATTAGGCAAGAAAAGATAATAAAAGGCATCCAAGTTGGAAAGTAGGAAGTAAAAACATCTCTTGGGAATTCCCTGGCAGTCCAGTGGTTAAGACTCTGCACTTTCACTGCTGAGGGCCTGGATTCGACCCCTGGTCGGGGAACTAAGATCCCACAAGCAGTGTGGCAAAACAAAACAAAACAAAACAAAAAAACCCAATAAAACGAGGCTTTCCTTGTGGCGCAGTGGTTGGGAGTCCGCCTGCCAATGCACAGGACATGGGTTTGAGCCCTGGTCCGGGAAGATCCCACATGCCGCGGAGCAGCTAAGCCTGTGTGCCACAACTACTGAGCCTGCTCTCTAGAGCCCACAAGCCACATTTACTGAAGCCCGTGGGCCTAGAGCCTGTGCTCCGCAACAAGAGAAGCCGCTGCAATGACAAGCCCATGCACCGCAACGAAGAGTAACCCCTGCTCACTGCAACTAGAGAAAGCCCGCATGCAGCAACGAAGACCCAACACAGCCAAAAGTCAATAAATAAAATAAATAAATAAATTTAAAAACAAAAACCCATCTCTCTTTGCAGCTGACATAATCATGTATATAGAAAATTCCAAAGAAAACACACACACACACACTATAGCTAATAAATGAATCCAGACAAGTAATGGGGTACAAGATTAACACACAAAAATCAGTTGCATTTCTATATACTAGCAAGGAGCAAATCAAAAAGGAAATTAAGAAAACAATTCTACTTACAGTAGCATCCAGAAAAATAAAATACCTAGGAATATATTTAACCAAGGAGATGAAAGACTTGGACACTGACACTATAAAACATTGTTGAAAGAAATTAATGAAGACCTAGATAAATGGAAAGACATCTCATGTTCATGAATTACAAGGCTTAATATTGTTAAGATGGCAATATTACCCAAAGCCTTCTATAATTTCAATGCAATCCTTATCAAAATTCCAATGACCCTTCTGAAGAAATGGAAAAGCTGATTCTTTTTTTAAATTATTTATTTTTTAATTGAAGTATAGTTGATTTACAACATTGTGTTAATTTCTGCTGTACAGCAAAGTGACTCAGTTATACATATATATATATATACATTCTTTTCTATATTTTTTTAAACCTCTAATTTTTTACATTCTTCTTTTTATACATTCTTTTCTATATTTTTATTTTTATTTTTATTTAAAAAAAATTTTTTTTTGGCTGTGTTGGGTCTTCGTTTCTGTGCGAGGGCTTTCTATAGTTGCGGCAAATGGGGGCCACTCTTCATCACGATGTGCGGGCCTCTCACTATCGCGGCGTCTCTTGTTGCGGAGCACAGGCTCCAGACGTGCAGGCTCAGTAGTTGTGGCTCACGGGCCCAGTTGCTCCGCGGCATGTGGGATCCTCCCAGACCAGGGCCCGAACCCATGTCCCCTGCATTGGCAGGCAGATTCTCAACCACTGTGCCACCAGGGAAGCCCTATATTGGTTTTTTTTTTATATCTCTAATTTTTTTTTTGTTGGCTGTGCTGCACAGCTTGTGGGATCTTAGTTCCCTGACCAGGGATTGAACCCTGGCCTTCAGCAGTGAAAGCACCAAGTCCTAACCACTGGACTGCTGAGGAATTCCCTTTTATATTCTTTTCCATTATGGTTTATCACAGGATATTGAATATAGTTCCTTGTGCTATACAGCAGGACCTTGTTGTTTATCCATTCTATATATAATAGTTTGCATCTGCTAAACCCAAACTCCCACTCCATCCATCCCCCAACCCCCTCCACCTTGGCAACCACAAATCTGTTCTCTATGTCTGTGAGTCTGTTTCTGTTTCATAGATAAGTTCTTTTGTGTCATATTTTAGATTCCACATCTAAGTGATATCATATGGTATTTGTCTTTGACTTACTTCACTTAGTATGATAATCTCTAGTTCTAGCCATGTTGCTGCAAATGGCATTATTTCATTCTTTTTTTATGGCTGAGTAGTATTCCATTGCATATATGTACCACATCTTCTTTATCCATTTATCTGTTGATGGACATTTAAGTTGTTTCCATGTCTTGGCTATTGTGAATAGTGCTGCTATGAACATAGGGGTGCAGGTATCTTTTCTAATTATAGCTTTGTCTGGATATATGCCCAGGAGTGGGATTGCTGGATCATATGGTAATTCTATTTTTAATTTTTTGAGGAAACTCCATACCATTTTCCATAGTGGCTGCACCAACTTACATTCCCACCAATAGTGTAGGAGGATTCCCTTTTCTCCATACCCTCTCCAGCATTTGTTATTTGTAGACTTTTAAATGATGGCCATTATGACTGGTATAAGGTAGTACCTCATTGTAATTTTGATTTGCATTTCTCTAATAATTAGCGATGTTTTCTTTTCATGCACCTCTTGGCCATCTGTATGTCTTCTTTGGAGAAATGTCTGTTTAGGTCTTCTGCCCATTTTTCGATTGGGTTGTTTGGTTTTTTGTTGCTGAGTTGTATAAGCTGTTTGTATATTTTGGAAATTAAGTCCTTGTCAGTCACATCATTTGCAAATATTTTCTCCCAGTCCATAGGTTGTCTTTGCTGTGGTTTCCTTTGCTGTGCAAAAGCGTGTAAGCTTGATTAGGTCCTGAAAAGCTGATTCTTAAATGAAATGTCAAGGGACCCTGAATAGCCAAAACAATACTGAAAGATAAGAACAAAGTTGGAGGACCCAACACTTCCCAATTCCAAAACGTACTATAAAGCTATAGTAATAAAAATAAGGTGGTACTAGCATAAGGATAGACATATAGACCAACAGAATAGAATTGAGAGCCTAGAAATAAACCCTCACATCTATGGCCAATTGATTTTCAACTAGAGTGCCTCCATTCAATGAGAAAAGAATAGTCTGTTCAACAAACAGTGCTGGGACAACAGGATATCCCCATGCAAAAGAATGAATTTAGACCCCTACCTCACACCTATAAAAAGTTAACTCAAAATGCATTAACAAAAGGAAGGAAGGGAAGGGGGGAGAGAGGGAGGGAGGGAGGGTGGGAGGGAAGGAGGGAAGGAGGGAGGAAAGCATTAACAACCTAAATATAAGAGTTAAAGCCATAAAATTTTTAGAAGAAAATAGCGTGAAATCTTCATGACCTTGGAGTCGGCAATAGATTCTAAGATATGACACCAACAGCATAAGCATCAAAAGAAAAATCAGACTTCATCAAAATTAAAAACTTTTGTGCATCAAAGGACATAATAAAGAAAGTGAAAGCGCAACCTACAGAATAGGAGAAAATATTTGCAAATCATCTATTTGATTTGTTTAGTATTCAAAATGCATAGGACTCTTATTACTCAACAACAAAAAGCCCAATTTAAAAACAGGCAAAGGACTTGAATAGACATTCCTCCAGAGAAAATATACAAATAGCCAACAAGTACATAAAAAAATACTGAACACCATTAGTCATCAGAGAAATGCAAATCAGAAAAACAGTGAGATATAACTCCACACCTTCCAGGACAGCTATAATTTTTAAAAAGGAAAATAATAAGTGTTGACAAGGATATGGAGAAATTGTGACCTTCATACATTGCCAGTGAGAATGTACATAGTGCAGCTACTAAGGAAAACAGTTCGGTGGTTCCTCAAAAAGTTAAATACGGAATCACCACATGATCCAACAATTAATCCTAAGTATATATCCAGAAGAATTGAAATCAAGTATCCAAAGAAGTACATGTACACACATGTTCATAGCAGCATTATTCACAAAAGGTGGAAATAACCTAAATATCCATTAAAGATGAATGGATAAGTAAATTGTGGTATATCCATATGATAGTATATTATTCAGCCATAAAAGGAGTGAAGTACTCCTTTTTACATACCACAATGTGAATGAACCTTAAAAACATTATGTTATGTGAAAAAAGCCAGACCCAAAAGGTCATATATTGTATGATTCCATTTATATAAAATACCTAGAATAAATAAATCCATAGAGACAGAAAACATATCATTGGTTGCCAGAGAATAAGCAAAGAGGTGAATGGGAAGTAACTGCTTAATGGATAACAGGTTTCCTTTTAGGATGGTGAATATGTTTTGGAACTAGATAGAGGTGGTGGTTACACAACATTCTGAATGTACTAAATGCAACTGAACTGTTCACTTTACAGTAAATGGTTAATTTATGTGATGTGAATTTCACCTCACTAAAAAATTAGTTTAAAAAATAACCAAAAAAACTTAATTCCTTAGAAATTAAGAAATGCCCTTTTAGGGGCTTCCCTGGTGGCACAGTGGTTAAGAATCTGCCTGCCAGTGCAGGGGACACGGGTTTGAGCCCTGATCTGGGAAGATCCCACATGCCGCGGAGCAACTAAGCCTGTGCACCACAACTGCTGAGCCTGCGCTCTAGAGCCCATGAGCCACAACTACTGAGCCCGAGTGCCACAGCTACTGAAGCCTGCGCGCCTAGAGCCCGTGCTCCACAACAAGAGAAGCCACTGCAATGAGAAGCCTGCTCACTGCAATGAAGAATAGCCCCCACTCATCGCAACTAGAGAAAGGCCACATGCAGCAATGAAGACCCAACACAGCCAAAAATAAAATAAATAAATTTAAAAAAGAAAGAAATGCCCTTTTAAATAACTCCTGGATCAATGAGAAAATAAAAACCTAAATCTAAGATTATTCATAAATTAATGAAAAAGTAAGAACTCTAAATCAAAATGTATGTGATACAACTAAAGACCTAGGCTGTAAATAAAGTCTAAATTAAATTCTCAACATAGAAAACAACAACAACAACAAACTTGACCAAAAGAAGTTAGGAGAAGAAAAGATAATAAAATCATAAACTGGTTCTTTCTTTCTTTTTTTTACATTTCACGGAAAACCTCTTGTTGGTCTTTTGGATAGAAACGGGAATATATTTGCCAGGAAGGATGATCTCATCATACTTCTGCTGGAACCAGCTCATGGCCTCCTTTTTGCTGATTCTGTTTAGCAAAGGAATGCAGAATTGTATTAATAGAATAATATACCATAATGAAATAGGATTATTCCCAGGAAGGCAAGGATTGTCCAACATTTGTCAATTTTTCAAAATATGTAACTCATTATATAAACAAATTAAAGAAGAAAAACGTGATTACAATGATGTATACAAAAATACATTTGATAAAATTCAGTAGTTGTTACTAATAGTTAAGTAGGAAAAAAAGGAAACTACCTAAAAATGATAGACTATTTACTACAAATAGCAAATATCATATTAAAGTTTAAATACTAGGTCCATTTCTAGTAAAATCAAGAACAAGAGAGGAAGACCCACCCTCTGCACTATTATAACATATTTGGGCTTCTAACTAATGTAATAAGAAAATAAAATAAAATTGAAAATTAAAAAACCAAAATTATTATTTGTGCATATTATATTATTATCATAAATTATAGTAAATAAATCCAAGTGACTTTCCTAAAAATCCTATTTGAACTAAAAAATTATTTGATTAGGTGTCTGGGTACAAAATAATTATACAAATACCTTCATAGCTTTTCTTTATACTCTCAGTAACCAGTTACAAATGGAAATGGAAAAATGAGATTCCATTTGAAATAGTAACAAAACTATAAAATGTCTAGGCACAAATTTAACATGAATGGTATAGGATTAAAAACAATTTTTTTTTAATTAAGGTATAGTTGATATACAATATCATATAAGTTTCAGGTGTAAAACAGAGTGATTCACAATTTTTAAAGGTTATACTCCATTGATAGTTGTTATAAAATATTGGCTATATTTCCTCTGCTGTACAGTATACCCTTGTAACTTATTTATACTTCTCTGCCCTCTTTGGTTGTTGCACGGAACATTACTGCTTTTATTTTGAAAGGTGTGGCAGAGATTGATATTTACCTGTTTAACATTCATTCTCATTCTCTTTAGTAAAAGAAGGCCATTGCCACTGACAATGAAAGACTATATTTCCCAGCTTCTTTTGTAGCCAGATATGACCATGTAATCAAAGTATGGCCCATGGGAGGTATCAGATGTTTTATGTGAGACTTCAAAGAAGTCCCAAAGATATTAAGAACGTGAGTCCTTTTTTCTGCTGCCTGGAATGTGGATGTAATGGCTAAAGCACTAGCAACCATTTTAGACCATAAAGTTACCTTGGATGATAGAGCAGGACGAAGGAGTCTAGATTCCTGATGACAGTGTGGAGTCACTACAATGACTCTAAACTAATTACTTTTGAACTTGCTTTATGTGAACGAGAAATACTACTATCTTGGTTTAACTGTCATTATTTTGTGGTTCTGTGTTATATTTAGCCTAATCTCATCCTAAATAACACAAAAGGAAAAACCCAGTATTTAGTAAAGGAAAAAAAAAAAAGAGCCCTATTGACCATTTTCCCCCTTCCTGAGAGTGAGGTTGGAGATAAGGAGTCTGCAACCTTCTAGATGAACGTATGACATCTGAAATAGAGGTCATGTGTTCTTAAAACGATACATTCCTGGGAAAATTACACATGTCTACTTATTATTCTAATTTGAAATCTTACTTTAACCATCTAATACACTCTACAACTATTTATCTTGAAATTTGTCCATACTTCCAATTCCTCTAATAATGTTTTATCTTTTTATAATCAAGTCCTTAATTACCAAAAAGTTCCCTGGGTCATAAAATATTTTCTCCATGGGTTGCAATATTTCCTGGCACATGTTCACTTCAGTAAAATGATCAGTGTGTTAAAAACCCAGTGCAGTGTCTGCAGAAGCCAAAGATGGCATGGCACCTCTTTTGTGGCATGTGTGAAATCTGCCTATCACTATAAACATTCTTTGCAACATGACACTTTGCCCTTATGTCCATTTCATATGTGGTATTCAGTGTGCTGGGAATGCTGAAAAAAATGATTTTTTTTTTTTTAGGATATAGAATCACAATGTTAAACCTAGAAGAGGCTTCAGAGGTCATTTTTTAAAACCCCTCATCTTACACAAAAGGAAACTGAGGCCCAGAAAGGCCACTTGACTTTCTTAAACTCTGCTGGTTAATGGCAGGTCCAGAAATAGAAACCAAGAGTCTGACTTCAAATTCTAGGTTCTTTAATTTGTTTCATCTATTAATTGGTACTCTTATGATAGACTCTGTAAAAAAAAGTTACTGTTTTTTTCTTTCAATGTATCTGACTTCGTATTACAGAATATGCTGTATTCTGGCTGACATTCAGCTGTTTGGCATCTAAGATAAAGGAATATTTTAAAAAGCAAAACAATGTGCTCAGTAGCACGATGTGGTTGAGAAAAGGCTTTCTTTGTAGAAGATGTTCATTGACCTTCTTGACTGGCTTTCCTCCCCCCTCCCCCCTACAAGTAGCTAAAGAATGATGCTATTGAGTTCTAAGTTGAGTTTCCATCCTTATATGAAAAGTTAAGAGTTTGGTAGAGCTAAGTCTGACCAGCTGTGCTCTCAGCCACAAGGGAAATTAAATGAGACAGTGTGGCTGGTTCAGCACAGATCAATCAAAGTCTCTTGAAAATGGTCTTGAAAACGCATAGCAATAAAAACACACAAGTAGTTGTCTTTTCATATAAACTAATTTTAGTCCTGGTCTCTAAGGTGCCATGCAGCCATGCATGTGGACAAAGAAAGTAAGATGTCTTTTTTAGGTTGACCACTTGGTAGCTCATATTTCTCCATCAGTTCCATGAGAGTTTGGGGAGAAAGTGGCCAAATCTGATAGTCTACCAATACCTTAAGTTAGATTTGTGTGTATGTTTGCCACCTTAAAGCAAAACAATAGCTACTGGTCTATCTGAATTTCTTTGCCCATGCCCCATATATTTTTAAATGTATAATTCAGTGGGTTTTTTTTTTAATATATTCACAAAGTTGTACATCCATCATCACTACCTAATTCCAGAACATTTGCATCATTCCCTAAAGGAACTTCATGTCTACTAGCAGTCACTCCCAATCCCACCTCCCCTCAACCCCTGGCAACCACTAATTGAGTTTCTGACACAATGGATTTGCCTATCCTGGATATTTCATATAAATGGAATCATACAATATATGGTCTTTTGTGTCTGGCATCTTTCACTTATAATGTTCTCAAGCTTCATGCATGTTGTAGTGTGTATCAGTACTTCATTCTTTTATATGCACTGTAATTTTTTTAAAGGATGTTTTTTGAAAAAAAGTAAATGCTAAGCATTCCTTAATAGAAAACCTTGCTATTCTTGGAGGAGAAAATGAGACAAGATATTCAACGTAGAAATTTGGCATGACAAATTAATGTTAATATGTTGATAAAAAGAAGAAAAAATTTAAACCCAATAATTAAGAATAGACAAAAACAAAATCTAATGGGAGCATAACATTATCATCAATATAGAGATTCTTCTTTATAATGTTAGTGAAAATTAAAGTATATATTGAATTAACATGTTATGATTTTTAATTTGATTTAATTTTTTATTATCAGGCAAACTTTTTGCATTTCTGAGTTGACACATGTCTCTGTCAGACGGAAAGTGAAGAGCAAGAAGGATCACACGGCTGCAGCTGAATTTAGAAAGTTAGAGGTGTTCTCATAGCCACATGAGATGGACAGAAGATTCCTTCCAGTAGGCGAGAGAGCAGAATACAGACAACAGATGTGAGAAAGGTCCTCATAGCTGTCAAGTTCCAGCATCCTTGTGCTGCAGAAGGGGCGGTGCCAACATGATTGATATTCACAGGGAATATAAAAGCACCAGACTTCTACCCAACTGCTTGTCACACTGACCTGTACCATCTCTCTACTGCTCGTGGGGTTTCTGTCAACTAGTACTGGAAGGGAGCAAAC
This sequence comes from Eubalaena glacialis, assembly GCF_028564815.1. Lineage (NCBI taxonomy): Eukaryota > Metazoa > Chordata > Mammalia > Artiodactyla > Balaenidae > Eubalaena > Eubalaena glacialis. Next base: position 20,603,043 of record NC_083726.1, on the reverse strand, counting down.
TCGTTGGAGAATAACATTTTATTGTGGCCATGCCAGAACCCACTAAGAAAGAGGGTAAGATTCAACCATAGATCTTTTTCTTGTACTTTTTAATAAAGCATGTTTCTTTTGGTATTTTCAAACAAATATCCAATGTCTTAAATAGACTGTAAAATAATAGAATCACTGTGATTTAAGGAAAAGATCCTTTAGAGTAAACAGACCAGAGGGAAAATAAAGGAAGAGTATAACCAATTGAAAAATATCTGATAATTATTGTTTATGAAGGAATATTAACTAAAATGATCAAATTATAATTTTATCATATTTTTCAAAGAATCTTTAAAGTTTAACGTAAGGGTGTTAATTGGTCATGATGAGCAGATTTCATCTCCAAGTGTATTTTCTTAGGTTCAATCACAGATTTTTCACCATGTATTTGCAGTTTGTGGGGGGGCGAGAGGGGCTTGGAATGCTTTCTTAAATAGTTAATAAATTTGATCAAGGTTTCAAAAAAGAATTTGTAACAATATTTCCAGACTTGCTGTATTTTTCTCCTGGAAAGACATTTAAAATATGCAGATGGATGTATTTTTTGCTTTTATCATTTTGGAGCTTTATTAGTTATGACATTCTTACGTTCTTGCATGGAAAGAAAATCTAACACCAGTGATATCTTTGAATATCACTGATAGATTGTGTTCTTTATGAGCTTTATTGAAGATAATTTCACAAGATGTAGACGTTTAAAAATAATTAAGCTGAAAATAGTCTCCGTTAGAAGAAATGTTTCCTCCAATAAACAGTTTCTCCTATACATAAAAAATCAATATCTAAAAACTACTAATTAATTACATAAATAAGCTGGAATTAGAAATTACTAAAATAACTAATGAAAAGCACAAATTAACAGCACAAGTATATTGAATTTAATTTTAAAGGGAGACATCTTTCAGAAATATTTTTTCATTCATATTAGTCTTCATTAGTGCTTAGTAAATCTTTACTTTTCACTTCTGTAAATAAAAGCAACAAACAAACAAACATTAGCAGGGAGCCAGGGAGCATAAAAATGGTATTTCGTTTTTTTCATTTTTTAATTCTAAAAACTCCTTTTAACCATTATTTCAAAGAACCCTGAAAAAGATGCTAGACTTGAATCTAAAGTTGAAATACTAACCAAATTATCAAAAGTCTTTGAAATATATTTTCTTTATGTAATTAAGTAACCAGTGTTGACAGGCTGTGGTGATCAGTTTACAGGTTGGCTTTACTTTGTGGCGGAGGGCATTGATGGATGAAGTCTTCCACCCGAAATAACCACACCAAATGCATGCATTAATATGGGAACTTAATCCTATCAGGCAGTGAGTCCAACCCCTGCTAAAGTGTCTTATTTGTCATGCAAATGATTTACATGTGTATTAAGTGTCCTTTTCATTTGATCTGTCACTTGACTAGCCTCTTCAAGGCTTATTTGGATGAAATGCATTCTCTGTTTCCTGACTGAGGACGGAATATTGTTTTAATTATCCTGCATTTAGTGGATCAATTTGCATGTGTTATTTTAAAGCCCATTGGAAAATGATAAAAAAGCTGAGAAACTAATAAATAAGATGACAAGCTGTAGAGCCTATAAAGCTAATTCAATTATTTGGATTGCAGATATGATAAAGTTTTACTTTTTGTCTGACAACTCAATCTGATCCATTCTACTTTTAAAGACAATGAAATTTTAGAGTGACAAAGAGGAAAGTATATCTTCAACTTCAGCTCCCCCCGAAAAACCACATATATATTTTGGTTATAAATCAACATACATACCAAAGTGCCCATGATCTTTTGCTATAAAAGCACTGTTGATATTCTGTGTAGGAGTTCCCCTCACCCAGCACAGTAATTTTATACTGATTCTTTGGTTAGTTTAAATTTGGATGGTGGGGAGTGGGGACAAAAAGAAGGTTTTTTTTAAATTTAAAATCCTTGGAGGAAGTACAGGGATTTTTTGGTTTCCTTACCAGCAGAACTGATTTTCAAAAGATCTACACCTTGAAGAGTTTTTTTAGTGAAATCATTGCATTTTTATTGTTTACATCAGAAGAGTAAGGAGTATAGCAATTCAGGAACTATTCTGGTCCTTGTACCTTCTCCTAACTGACTTCACTTTTACTGGGGTTGGTTTTGTCACATATGAGCATCCCTCTGAAAGACAGCCTCAAGAATAAAACATGCCACCAAACCAATTCTTCAGAGTCATTTCAAACTATCTGCAGAAACATTCCCCCAACCAGGTTTCTCCAGCCCCTACGGGTCTTCTTACATCTCTTCCTTAGCTGGGAGAACCATGCTCAGGAATAGCATGAGCACTTGCTGTAAATCTTGATAAGACACATGAGCTGGTTTGGCCCTCCTAGGATCCAGGAGTACCTGACAACTCTTAAAAAGAGATTGAGTTTTCAGCATCTGAAGGTGCAAAAGATGTCTCTCTCAACTGCCTCCCAACCTGCAGTGGTCTAATTCTGGGAGATTCATGTTGGGTCCTGGGAGAGCTGGTCCTTCTAAGGAGACGGGGGAAGGACAGGTGTACCTTTAGACCTCAAGGAGGAACTCTAATGGAAGTAATTGGTCAACGGTCCTTACTTAGACCCTTCAAAATATTCTGGATGGCTCTGTAAGCCCTTTCTGAGAAAGAAAGCATTATTTTTAAGGAGTAACCACTTCCCATTGTCCTCCTCTGCACCTTTATCATTTGTACATCTGTTCACTGGAGAACTATACTCTTGGTACTGTCAGTTCCAAAGTTAAGGTCTGTCTTACACTTTAGATTGATGCAGAACCTGAGACCCAGTAAAATTAAATTGTTCTAATCAAATAGCAAGAGAAGATGTGGTAGGAAGTTTCAGATTTGTGGGAATCTCCCAGGATGTCTCATTTACATACCATCTATTAATTGAGCACTTACTATGAACTAGTCGCTGGGATTTCAGAGATGTACACAACATGGTCTATGTTCTAAAAACCCTTACAGTTAATTGCCCCTGGGTCCTACTGAGTAAAGGAATCAACTTTCACTAGAATTTTCTCTTTTCCTGTCAAAAAGTTATTTTATCAAACTAGAAATTAGATAAGTAATTTTATGAAATTAGAAATTTGCAATAGCCTTTCTTCTTTGTTTGAATCTCTAATAGTTTAAAAATACTATTAATATTATTTTTGCCTATAAATCATTTCTTCAGAATTTTATCTCTGTAGTACGTGATGATTAAAACCATAAAGCCTGGTTCTTTAATCTACTTAGACAATTGTTAACTATCAGATTCTATAGAACCTAGAAAAATTCTTTTCTAAAACACCAAGTTCGGGCCTTAACATGAATTTTACTTTTTGTTATGTGATATATCAGGCCCTATTATATTTTATGTACTTAACTTGTAGGAAAAAGGCAAGAGTTCCTCCTTGGTGCTTGTGTGTCATTCAAAAAACCTTGGGAGAGTCACTGTAACTTTCCTATCTTCCATGTAAGATTTCTTCTTGAAAACTCAATCATATGGCAAAACATAGCTCCATTGATGACCATCATTTTAAGGGGCCATTCTGATAACTCCAGGAATCAAAGTATGGCATTGTTGTTACCGATTCTTTTGCTATATCAACATGAATGGCCTATTTCAGTAGGATTAGGTGGGAACATGGGCATGGAGAATAATGTTTTCAGTCCACAGGAGTTTTTCCTTTGCTATGTCTTTTCCTTGGTCCCTAGAGATTTCATTACATTTTAATGTTTGGCTAAGCCCGAAACCTATCTGAATGCAGAGCAGCATTCATCACCTCTTACTATTTCGCAGCATAACTCAAGGCTTAGTCATCATCAGAAAAGGAGGCCTGGTGATGGGAAACCTTCCTCTGATATTTACTCCTTGACCTTCAGTTTCCACCTGCATCTATTTCAAACACCAAAATAAATTTGTCTTTGGAGAAGTCATCTTACATGTAGACTATTACCTTTCCCTCAAATTGGGGAAAAGTACATTTGTTGGAAGTAAGCAAAAGAAAGGGAGAAGAGGGAGGAGGTATTTGATCGAGGGCAGCTATTTTCCTCCAAACTTCAAATGGTTAATTTAGGCCACATTGAAGATTTGGATGAAGAATAAAGAAGTTGCATGAATGAATGCCAATGTTTTTCCCCCTGAAGAAACTTTGCCAGGCTGTACTGGAGAGGCACAGTGTAGGTTTGAGCTATCTGCTGTAAGGAGGAACACACTAGAGGGGCTTAATACTTGGCAAAATCATTCTTTTTCAGTAGCCTGCTTTTATGACTGTCCGACTGCACCTGTTAGGAAGATAAATAAAGGACTGGCCAATTCTTTCCTCTCAAGCGCCCTAAATATATCGCTTAAAAAAAACTTTGAAAAACAGGTCATATCCTTGCTTCTCATCCAGTAAGTCCGAAGCAGTCTCCCCCAGGCCTTGCAAAGAGCAGGGGTAAGGGAGTTCCTGAAATGAACAAAGGTCAAGGTTAGGCTCTCTGGCTGGTCTGAGAGACCCAAGAGAAAGGAAAAAGAGAAAAACGTATAATCCTTCGTTCTCTCAATGCCTCACTTTATTTTGGCCCAAGATATGGCCTTGAAACATTTTATTTTAGGTTCCTCCTGGACACACAATTCACAGAGTTTCCTTATTTATAGCAATTTCAAAGTATCCCTTAATTTGACATGAATGTTAGAATAAACTGCCCAAGCTGAAGTTGCTTTAAAGAAATGCTTGGACACAAAAATAAATAAATAAACCATCTTTTAAAAAGCTTGAGCGAATACGAAACAATGTTTTTGAATCTTTTTGTAAACCCATATATGCTTTTTTTTTGTTTAGAGAGAGTTGTGAGAAGAGGCTGTCACGAAAGGAAATAGTGCTGTTGTTTTTACAGCCCTAGAAAGCAGTTTTGTTGTTTTTGCTTAAATTTCTTGTGATTGTTTGATTTAAAATTTATTTTTCAACTCTTTATGGTCAAACAGAAGAATTTTTATTGTTGTTAATAATTACTATTTTTATCTGCACTGCTCCTTAATTAGTTTATGAAACCTATATTAAGAGACACAAGATACTCTTGGCAGTCCATGACTGTGGTAATTCTAGACCTCATCTCTAGACATACTTGTGTGTGTTAGATAATAAAGAAGAAGATGAAAGCTCTAGCAATCAAAAATAAGCAGAAAACTATTAATTTCATGTGTGTACCTGCATAGATATGGCCATGTCTTTTCCTTTCTTTTTTCTTTTTTTTCCCATTTCACTTCTTGATGGGAACAGATGTCTTTTCTGGAGTCCTTAGTTTGTTCGGAATATTGCACCCTGGGGAAGCCCAATAAATACACAGAAAGGTAGTTATTGAAATACAGTGTTTTGAGTTAGGTTAATCATGAAGTAGCTATTGCTTATTCAAGAGCAGTTTTCTAAAATTTGAAAGCCTAGTGATTAAGGAAAATGAAACTGTGAAAAAGAAGAAAAGGCTTTATCACTTAATTTCCTACATGCATGCAAATTGTCTTGTAACTGGAGAGAACAGGGCATCTGTCCCCACAGCTTTTTACAAAAACAGCCCCAAAATATCAAAGTGATGATATTGTTGCACCCAGATCTCTTCTTCATGGATAGGCCCAGTTATTATTCACAAAGAGTATATTTGTTTTGGACAGCCACACAGATAGACAACAAGCCAAATTTCAGGATGTTCCCATGCAAGGGGCAGATTATTTATGCACTTTTACATGCACTTCCAGAGTAAAGTTTTAGATTCCATCAGATCGGGTCATGAAGTGGTTGATTTGGCAAAGAAAAAGACAAGGATCATTTAATCCCATGCCTATTTTTCTCTCTAAAATGAGTTCCCAAGAAGCTAACCATAATCTGACTTTCATTATGACTTTCAAGTCTGAAATCCACTTTGATAAGACTAGGAATCTTTTTATGGGCCAGTTTGGCACATCCATACAATACCTAAAATTATGTTTATTAATATGTCAGATGTTAGATCTTATCATTTTGTTTTCGTTTTTTGAATTGCACTTTAGATATTTACAAGAACTTAGGGCTCAAATTTTTCTTTTTCTCCAAAATCATCCAGTTCTTCCTCTAAATCACATCAAATCTCTTTCTAAGTTCCTCAGGAATTCTTTGCTTGTAGCAGGTAATAGCTTCTTCCTTCTATAAAATTTTACGTTTTGGAGCGAATGTTCTGCTTATAACTAAGAATCACCTAAAATTATGCAATTCTACAATTTAATTTCTCATTTTTTTAGTTACATGTCTTTAGACTTGTTCTGCATAGAGTATGTGTTTTTGGTTTTTCCTCACGTATATTGAGTAATAGTCATCATTAAACATAGTGACATAAACAAAGTATACTATTCACAGAATGTTCTAGACTGTTCAAATTCCAGCTGCACATGTATTGAATTAGTTATACTTCATATGCCTCAGATTCTTCATCTGTTAAATGTGAATAGTAATAGTACCTAACTCACTTTTTTTTTTTAATAAGAATTAAATGAGATAAATCTGGTAAAAAGCTCAGAATAAATCCTAGCATGTAATTAGAACTCAAGTCTTTTCCTTCTAAAGCAGCAAACTCAGAAATCTTGTTGGGCTTAAGGCGTTAAATGTCTCACATTTAATATAAAATTTGAGGGCATTTCCGCCCTCTTATCAGTCACTGTAAGGTATGTAACAACCACTGTTCACCTCCTTACCTGCTGTTAATATTTATCAGACAGTCCCAGACAGCTGTGGTTATTATCATAACCATCATTGCCACCACGACGAGTATTTCCTCTTTTTAAACTTGTGGTGAAATATCTTCCCTTTCACCCATGGAGGCTCAGATCAAATTAGAGGCCTACACTTCAGAGCCTCTGTTGTGTTCCCAGTGAAATGTGTTATGTCCAGCTGGGGGTCCCCAGTTGTTAGCCAGATGGTGATAACCATTGTGGGAGCATGGCATTTCCCACTTAGATGAAAGAGTCACCCAGCACAGTTGAACATATAACTATATCCTCCACCAAAGGTTATAAGTCTTGGGTGTTGGGGATATTAAGATTTTTCTTCCCCCCTGGGGTGCTGTTGGCAGGTGGGGTCTTCCTCTGGTCTGAACATTTCTGAGATAACCACATAAAGAACTCTGCATGACCACATATGGATATAGTGGGTGATTGATTGAGTGGCTGTATTTACTGCTGTGGAATTTTATTTTTATGACCCCACCTGGCATCAGGCCTGTCTTTCCTCTATTTTTAAAAAGTCACCCAATGTGAGACCTAGCAATGGCTTGGGGCAAGGCCTGTAAGGGATTTATTCTGATAAGCCTATAACCACAGAAGAGTGATATGATTGTAGGAATGGCCTGCTCAGGAGCAGACCCCCAGGAAAGGCATACAAAGGGACTAAAGGGAGAAATCGTTAACGATTCAAATCACTTTTGCAATAATTTCCTTTTGACCTGTGCTAATTTTTTAAGCTTCAATTTGAGTAAAGCTTCTTCTACACTATTGTTCACATCTATGTCACTCCCAACCCTCATTTGATTCTTACTTTAAGACATGGCAAGAATAATGATAAACAGACTAGTCATCAGATCTTAGCAAAAGATCTCATTTTCATCCAGCTCCATGTTAAGAGTAAGAAGCTATTTGTTGCTGTGTAATAACCAGATTTTAATCTTCCTGTGTGGAATGACATCTTAAGTTAAAAACATGTATAATTAGAACGATGGAAGAACAAATTGACTAGGGAAGGGAAAAAACCCTGTGGATTCAGGGAATTTCCATCAAGCTAAATAATGAGTCATTGAAAATTTACATACTTGATGCACGATTAGACTCCACCTATTCAGAGCCTTAGAATATAGTCTTTGGTGATATTTGGCCACGGTAAATAAATATGGATTAAACTGATTGAATCAAATTCTGAATAGCTGGATTCGATGGATAGCTAATAGTTCATTTTGTTCTTGAACCTTATTATTTCAACCAATTTGGTTATCAACGTGCCTAAAATGTAATATATTACTTCTTATTTTGAAAAACAAAGTACAGTGGATATAATTTAACTTTGTCATCAATTATAGATATCTGTTATCTTACCACATGATATCCCGAGAGCTCAGATTATTTGCCTTTTTGTTAATGGGCCCACATTGATTTGTATTTTGAATTTGTGTCCAACTTTTGACAGCTTTCCTGTTTCATCCCTTGCCAGGAGGCTGCTGTCTTCTTTAATTACTCTTACCAGTCAGTATGTGAAGCTGCCCCCTTCTCTTCCCTCTGCTGTTTGCTTTGGATCCCAGCCAGGTCAATAATCTGGCTGAGTAGGGCTGCCCTGAAGAGCACTGTATTTAAGGAGGCACTCATTCTCAGCGTCGTGCAAATGCAAGGTCCGCACCTGAGTGTCAGTGCCTCCTTAAGTGTTGCTCCCTGGGCACCTGGCTCGCCTCACCCTAGTTCCAGTTCCAGGGCTGGGGACCTGGGGTCGGGGGGGGGGCTTCTCTTGGGAGTAAAGCATTTGAGCTCTTAGTGTACCAAGTAGGAGGAGCTTGAGACAACTCATTTTGCTCTTCAGAAACCCTTATAATTTGCTGGTCAGCAGCTGTTATGTGGATAAGTGAGGTTGCTAGATAGCTGAATTCTAAATAAGGGACGTGGTACTAGACAATATTACCCTTTTGTTCCTATTATTATGCACATCGGAAAATAAGTTACTGCCCTCCAAATCAGCTTATGGCTTTTATTTTGATTGCTTCACTCGTTTTATTAAGCAAGGCTACAGATTTTTCCTAAATGACGCATATGACGTGAGTTTTTTTTTTTTAAGTGTACACACACAAAATAATTTTTTAAGAAGATTTACCATAAATTCTCAATGATTCTCAAATTTTTGGTCTCAGAGCCATTGGCATTCAATAATTACTGAGGAAACTAAAAAGCATTTGTTTCTGTGCATTCTGTCCTTCAATATTTACTGCATTTGAAATTAAAATTGATAAACTTTTAAAACTTAAGAGTACAAAGCACATGTTCTATTCGCTGTCAGAGTGTTGGTGTCATCACACATTATATATCCTCTGGAAAACTCCATGGCCTATTTGTGAGAGAATGTGAGTGAAAAAGGCATATAATGTCTTAGCATTATTATGAAAATAGTTTTGACCTGATCATGGACTCCCCAAAAGGGCCTCAGGGGCTCTTGGGGATCCCAGACCATACTTTGAGAATCTCTGTGTATAATTTCCCCTTAAATCCCAAGGTGTAAAATATCCAGACCTGTAGGCTATAATGAATAGAACAAAATAAGTATATAACGGTGAAAACATTAAATTACACATTAATTTATGTCCAAAAATCTTTACCTCTAATGCATAAACAATGTAAACAATATGGCCAGTATAAATGTGCTGCCATTTGTGTTTGCTAATTTTTTTGGTGAAACTTATGATTCATATAATCAAAACTTCTGTAAATGTTATGAATGTCCCCATGCAGACAATATTTTACATTAAAGCAGCTTCCATTGTGCTGTTATCTAGGCATATGAGAGATAGGCTGTGACATGTACACAGTGCCAGACCTCACTATCAACAGGGGATACACCTGACAGTGTTTATTGCATATTTAATCTAAAAGGGAGGATAACTTGCTATATTACCAAGAGTAACAAAACAAGCGTTGGCCAGATAAAACCTTATTCACCATGATTTCACAATACATAAAGCATTCACATATTTTATTTCAAACCAAGAACTTGAGAATAAGAAATAATAATTAGTAATAACATAAAATTTTCTCCTGTATCCCAGATTACTAAAGGATAGTTATAGTATTTGTTTTATCCCCAAAAAAGTGACAAAAAGAAAGCCACACACACATATACACAAAGACGTATAATCCTACCACTCAATGATAACAACTGTTATTATGTTTTTATCTTTTCTATGCCTATATAACATATTCATATGATGTAATTATGCTCTCCATGCTATTAAATGGCTAAACTGAATTGCACATGAGGGCCCGTAAAATAATTTTAAGTAAGTCAAGCAACGTATTATTTGAGCAAGTGAGCCCATGGGAAGGAGAGAACTGGGTTGATCATATCATTTCGGTGTACAGACACAGAGGGAGAGGCAGGTTCATGCCTCCTAAAATTAAAAATTTTTTTCCCTTTGGGACTTCCCTGGTGGTGCACTGGTTAAGAATCCACCTGCCAATGCAGGGGACACAGCTTCCAGCCCTGGTCCAGGAAGATCCCACATGCCGCGGAGCAACTAAGCCCGTGCGCCACAACTACTGAGCCTGTGCTCTAGAGCCCGTGAGCCACAACTACTGAGCCCGCGTGCCACAACTATTGAAGCCCGCGTGCCTAGAGCCCGTGCTCCACAACAAGAGAAGCCACCGCCATGAGAAGCCCGTGCACCGCAAGGAAGAGTAGCCCCCGCTCGCTGCAACTAGAGAAAGCCCGCATGCAGCAACGAAGACCCAATGCAGCCAAAAATAAATAAATTAATTAATTTTAAAAAAATCGTTAATTATAAAAAACAATAAAATAAAAAAATAAAAAATTTTCCCCTTTAATTTATTGACGATGGAACACTTGATTATGGAAAATAGCAATGGACGGCATTGGAGGGAGCCAACCATTTATGGAGTGACCGGGTTCCTGGTCTTTCAGCAAAGCACGAAGTCCACTTATGGGCTGTCTATTTAATAGCGGCCACCAGTGCCCGTCAATTAGAATGCCCTGGCACTCACTGTGCAGGCCTGCCATTGGTGGCATACCTGCGCTTTTTACAGTAGGTGGTCATAGGAAAAATCCACCATAAATAGATCAAGCCCTTTGAAAGCACGTCAGCGTTGCAGAGGGAAAGAAAGTCTATATCTGCGAATTAGAAAGGATCAAAGCACAGCCGCCCTTGCTGAAGTAGGAAGGAGTTAGCTTTAGTTGCTGGTTCAGACTCTGGTTAATTTTTATGTTGTCCATGAAAATATTTCCTTGGGCTTAATTTTTCAAAGTATCCTGGTTTCTTTTTTTAATTATTATCATTCATAAAAAGTTTAAAAACAACAACCTACATAACCCTGCTTCTTGAGTCCATCCTGTTGGTCTGTTTTCCAATAGTGACGATGGGTGAGGACGGATGAGGGGGACGAGAAGCTAACTTTATTCACCTGGCAGAAAAGTCCCATGGAATTTGCCCTGTGGTTTTTGAATAAGCAGGAGTATAGCAGGACCTCACCTCAATAGATACCTGTTGGCTCAAAATCTCAAGCTTTAGAGAGCTTCCCGAGGCCTTGTGCTTCCTGACAGCTACAACATGGCGAAACTAGGTGACAGTGGAGTTGGCGTGGTTGGCTGAGGGTTTTTGCTAAGACGTCAAGCCCAGATTTTGAAAAAGGAGAATCCTTAGAAAAGCAAGTGGTGTTTTGTTTTGTTTTTTAACTTTTTTTTGGTTTATTTTATTTATTTATTTATTTATGGCTGTGTTGGGTCTTCGTTTCTGTGCGAGGGCTTTCTCTAGTTGTGGCAAGTGGGGGCCACTCTTCATCGCGGTGCGCGGGCCTCTCACTATCGCGGCCTCTCTTGTTGCGGAGCACAGGCTCCAGACGCGCAGGCTCAGTAATCGTGGCTCATGGGCCTAGTTGTTCCGCGGCATGTGGGATCTTCCCAGACCAGGGCTCGAACCCGTGTGCCCTGCATTGGCAGGCAGATTCTCAACCACTGCGCCACCAGGGAAGCCCCCGAAGTGGTGTTTTGAGGGCCAAAACTCTAGTCCTAATTGCTCTCCCAAAATGGAAGGCGTGCTGACAATAAGAAGAAATCTAAATGATGGGGTTGGGTGAGTGCCTGGGAGCGGTCAGCCAGCAGCAGGGTCAGCAATGGGCGACATAGTGTTCCCTGTGGGTAAGGCAGACGAAGAAAGCTGCCCTCGGAGTGCCAGGGAGCGGTTCTTGATTTCTTGGCAGCGAGCAGAATGGGCTTTTGTGCGGGTAGGAACAGCCTGCCAGTCAACTATATTTACGGAGCACCTGCTGTGCAGAATTTGAAAAGGAGGAGGAGACAGGCCTTGTCCTCAAGAAGCTTGTGATCAAAGAGAGACGAGAAGTTCCCATGTACTGTGAACCCATTACCATTCACAGTCATATTTGGAATGGGAGAGGTTTTGATGACATTGAAGGCACAGTCTGAGCATTCTTATTCAAAGTATGGGTTGTGGGCCAGCAGCATCACCAGGGAGCCTGTTAAAAATGCAGAATCTGGAACCCCGTGCAGACCCCCAGAGCCGGAACCTGCACTGGACCAAATCCCTAGGTGATTCGTATGCCCATAGCAGTTTCAGAAGCACAAGAGGGGCTGTGGAGGTGCTGAGTCTCGAATGTTTTGAGAGAGAAAAGCCACCTGGCTTGGTAACTAAACTGGTAGAAAAAGGCAGTTAATTTACCTGAAATTCTTTTTTTTTTTTTAATTATTTATTTATTTATCTGGCCGCACCGGGTCTTAGTTGTGGCATGCAGGATCTTTGGTGTCGCGTGTGGCCTCTTAGTTGCGGCATGTGGGATCCAGCTCCCTGACCAGGGATCAAACCCCAGCCCTCTTCCTTGGGAGCCCGGAACCTTAGCCACTGGACCACCAGGGAAGTCCCTACCTGTGAGATTCTTAAACACAGGCATCTCATCTTAGCCAACTTTATAAACCCCGCCCTTGTTAAATTCATAATGAGGCTCGATGAATTCTGGTTGCATGGGTGCTTCCTCTACAGTCCCTATTCAGTGGGGTACACTGGAAATTGTTGTGAATGAATTATTGTTATAGAGGCAGCTCATGGATTTGGGGAACATGCAAATGATTCTTAGAGGCGTGGGCAAAGCTGGGCATGACAGAGCCTGTCAGAGACAAACATGAGTAAGAGAGATGCATGAACAGTTATTTTAAGGCAAAAGTGGGGAATAGCTCAAGGCCCTGAGACTTACCCACAGTGGTTCATTTTCAGTCTAAGTCATGTGCTGCTTGGCCTTCACCACTCCTGGTCCCCCGTCTCTCCAGATTTAGAGCAGCTGGAATTCTTTGTCTCAACTGCCTTGAAATCTATTGAGAGTTCATCTTCTTATCCTTTCTGTCCCACCAAGACTGATTGATTGATCAGTTTATTTATATTGCACAAACTCTATAATGCATGTAGAACTCATCAAAATAATAATTATTATCATTTTACAGTAGGAGAGTGAGGGGCCTCCCTCCTCTGTTCATTTTCCAGATGCTTCCTCAGCCCCGACCCTAATTCCAAACATGTTCTAACATGATGCAGCCCACAGACCTAGAAATAAGGCAAATCCCAGCAGGTAGCATGTGAGGAAAGACTTGAGTGTCATTCTCCCAGGTTATGTCACAGTAAAATCATGATCATAATGATGAGAACCATGAAAAGAGAGAGAAAGCATATATGATGTTTACCACATTCCCTGCCCCTGCAGGAACTCCTTCATTCCTGCCAACAAACCTTGAGATAGGTTTTGCTATTATTTCTATTACATAGATGAGGAAATTGAGGCATATTCCACTCCCCAGTCCATAGGGCAACATCCAAATGAGGCTCTGTGGCCATGACAATCAGACCGATCGATTCAGCAGGGAAAAATGCAGGAAAATCTCTGAAAAGCCTATCATCCCACTTCTGCCTCCACAGGGGTGAGCAGCTGATGAGAAGGGAAATGCAGCCCCAACCTGCAGAGGCCAGGTGCTGACTCTAGCCGACCTGGGGCAGAGCCTGGTTCCACCCTTCATGGGCGGTGGGACCCCGCAGGGCCTCAGTTCCCATCTGCAAAGTGGGGATAGTGATAGTACTGACTGCATAGTGTTGTAAGGATTGTAAGAACTAATATATACTAGGTCATGCATGCAGTGGGTGCCCATACGTGGTTGTTATTTATTTATTCCTTCACTGGCTGTCAAATAATGGGGATTCTATGATTTTAAGAAGGAAAAGTTGTGGCTCTGCCTATTCACCAGGCAGGCATGCATTTGCCTACTTCTATTTGTCACGGCTATCCTAAAAATGCACCAGCATTAATATCCTATCATGTTTCTGTAGTTCTGACTATCTGATACAGTTGGCTGTTAATGATGGATGTTCTGTGGATTTGTTGGAAGTGGAACTAAGCCCTTTAAATTCTCATTTTGGTCTGATTTGTTACATAGAACACTGGGGCTATAGACACCATGGAAATGAAGAATTCACATTCAGGGCACTTTTACAGTTTCAGTGTCCAGCAAGGTTCTCTTTTATTTATTTGATTAGAATTCACCCTTGGCCTTTTTTCCAAAACAGGATTTTAAGCAACTTCAGCTTCCCTTACAAAATGAGCCTTCGTTTCCAAAGATGCTGAGGAAGAATAGCCAATTTAATAGCTCACACACAGACACCAAAGAAACCCTTCTTAATTCTTTTTTATCAATTCATTTTGCATTTAATATGGTTTCAGCAATTAGAGGCGATACCAGGGAGACAGGAAAGGAACGAAAGATCTGTGTTTTTGTTTAGTTGGGAGGGACAAGAAACACAAATATATGGAGACAACTGGAAAATACTTTTAAAATAATTAGGAAATAAATAGTGTATCATGAGGTGGTCCAGAATGCCTCCAGAATAAAGGAGGGGAACAGAATGGAATAATCAGCTCTGAGAGTCTTAAGAGAAATGTCAAAAAGACAGACCAAGATTGCCAAAGAATAATAATGGCAATAGTTATTGCTGTAAATTATAGAGCTCTATCTACACGCCAGGAACTGTGCTATGCATTTTACATAGGATTAGCACCCTAAGAGGTCATTTATCTTATCATCCTTATTTCACAGATGAGGACACCAAGATTGACAGAGATTAAGGAATTGTTCCCAATTGCACAACTTGTAAGGCGTAGTGTCAGGATTTGAACCTAGATCTGTCTGACACAGCCACATGTAGAGGCAAAACAGAAGGTCTGTTGGGGAGAAGATCACCACTCTTCTCAGTGGCAGGAAGGTCAGAAGGTGAAAAGAGAAACCAACTCTAGAACAGGGGCCACTGGGGTCACTAAGAAGAGGGAGAGGCAGGAGGTGCCTGCCAGCAATGGCTTTGACCCTTAACCTGGAGAGTGTGGACCTAACCTAGTAGGTAATAGGGACCCTCTTGGGTAGAATAACAGGATGAAACACAGTGGTAGCATAAGTAAACCTGCAGCTGTGGGAAAAGAGACTGGAAGGCAGAGAAACTTGTCTTAAAGGGAGCCAGGAAGATGTCCATGGGCATTGGATGACAATGGCCAAGTCCAAAAGATAGAGTGTCAAAGAAATAGGCTCCTTGCTCTCGGTGTTCTGATACCTGTGTGTAGCCCCAGCTCACCCAAAGCCAAGAGGTCAACGTTAGATTTCCATTGCTGCACTCAAATATCTGAAAATAAAATGCTTCGACAGAGGGTTTCGTCTCCTGGTTGACACTGGCAGGAAAGATCCTTTCATGACGTGGCAAAGAAACGAAAGTGTTTCTGGTGTGCCATCTACGGGACACTTGTGCTATCACCATATCTTCAAACCACATCACATTGACCACATTATCTTCTGCCTGTCTGTAAGGTGATATGTCTTTTCTCCTTTGGTTAGATTCCCCCCCCATTAGTAAATCGTAATATACTTGTTTATGATCATCTGAATGAAAATACAGTAATCATGTATTTTTAAACAATAAATTGGAATTTGTACCCAGCACAAAAAATTAGTGATGAAAGAAGACATTGCTGTTTCCTGGCAGCCCTGCATCACTCCTCTCCTGATGGCTATTGCAGGGCAGACTACTCCTTCTTCTGTCTCCTCCCAGCCTGCCTAGACTAAAACGGGGCACTTGGCCTGCCCAGTGATGACTCTCAGGCCAAACTACTTGTTGTGAGGTATTGTCCTCTTTGCTTGGAAGGAGCCACTTGTGGAAAAAATGTGGAAAATCCTAGATCTGGACAAAGATAAAACTCCTGGGATCCCACAGTGTGTCTATACTACAAAAACTTTTCTTTGATATTTATTTATCAAACAGAAAATAATTTTTAAAAAGGTCACCTTCAACAACTGCCTCTTCCTGCCCTGGAGTAGTAGCAGCTGGCTCACATACCCATCACTAATTCCCTGTTCTGGGCATCCATGGGGATTCAGCAGGGGAAATTCTATGCCCGTTGGTCATAGGATATGCCTTTAGCTACTTGGACATAGTATAGTCTTTAAAAGAAGTTTCATTAACAGACTTTACCACCAGACTGCTCTATAATCCTGGATATCCAAAGCCTAGGATAAAAACCTCAAAACCAGAGCTCTGAAACCTTTGGATAAGGTTGCTCCAGGCATACAAACTTCCAGAAATGACTGTGACGGAGGGGGGTTGATTCTGTTTCCCAGAACAGAATAGTGGTTCTGAACAGTGATTTGCCTTGTAATAAAAGGAAACGCTGCAAAGCCAGAGGACTTTGGTCTCATCATCATTCAGAAAGTATGTCTCATGAGGGCAGGATGGTGTCAGAGATGCTGCAGTGTCCTTGCACTCTGGGGAAAGTGGGGTCTCATTTACAGAGCACCTTAGGCTCTAAGGGACGTGCTGGGTACTCACGGTGTCTCATTTCGTCCTCACAGCAACCCTATGCATATGAGATAGGTGTTGTGTCCATTTTTCCGGAGAAGGGAAACAGGCTCAATGCCATTAAATGCCCCGCCTGCTGCCTGAGGGGATAACTAAGTGGAAGGACGTCTGGATGCCCATTTTACCTGCGCTCTGTCCGTCACTAAACGCTGCCCCTCCTGGAAGTCTACATATCTTCAAACCACATTTAGATCCTCACCTCACACCATACACCAAAAGACAGTGTGTCTTGAGTTGATGCTTTTCTTCTCATCAGTCCAGAGAAGATGGCTGCCTGGAGTTGAGCAGAGCCTGGGGCTGTGGAAAATATCTTTTCTCAGGATAAATGAGACTAACACTTCCATTACTCTTTTCATTTCCAGAAAATGAAGTGCTGGCCCCAGCACCAGCTCCACCCCGGGAAGGTGAGTAAAAACATGGCCTTATATGTTTGGGCTGCAAATACAGAACATCCATCCCAGCATGAGTTGGCCTCCACTGAGGCTGTGAACTTTAACCCAACTCCCATGGAAAAGTTGGATGACCACAGTTCTTATAGGTTTGTAATAATAACCATACCTTGTGTTTATATAACTTTCTTATGTTAATCTGACTTGGATGGCACGTCATATACTTATAAAACCTTTGAAGTTATGCCAAAGTTGTTGTTACGCCCATGCTTTAGCATTGTGGAGACTGAGTCTCCAAGGGGCCGAAGGATTCACAGTGATTTTTCACACATAACTAAAGGCAAACAAAGCCCACATCTTTCTTGTGAGAGTGGGGTGATCCTACCTCAGACCTGGAAGATCAGCGATCCTTTCCTTACTTGAACTATGTCACCATCAAGCACCTCCAGAAACTCCTAGGGGAGTTTCCAGGAAGGTTTGGTGGCCTCCAAGGCTCAATATCAGCGACAACTTCTCCAGTCCTTGTACCCTGTTGTCCAGCAGGGGGCAACAAAAAAGCAAGCAATAAAGAGTTCCAGTGAACTCCTTGGCAGGTAGAGGTAGTGCCCAGCAACACAACAGGTAAAGCCTGCTTTTATATCCACCAACACCTAAGGAAGAGAACAGGATTAGAAGAATGGCAAGCCCAGGACTTCCCTGGTGGTGCAGTGGTTAAGAATCTGCCTGCCAATGCAGGGGACACGGGTAGGAGCCCTGGTCCGGGAAGATCCCACATGCCACGGAACAACTAAGCCCCGTGCGCCACAACTACTGAGCCTGCGCTCTAGAGCCTGCGAACCACAACTACTGAGCCCGCGTGCCACAACTACTGAAGCCCGCGTGATGCAACTACTGAAGCCCGCGTGCCTAGAGCCCGTGCTCTGCAACAAGAGAAGCCACCGCAATGAGAAGCCCACACACCGCAACGAAGAGCAGCCCCTGCTCGCCGCAACTAGAGAAAGCCTGCACGCAGCAAAGAAGACCCAATGCAGCCAAAAATTTAAAAAAAGAATGGCAAGCTCAAGTGGAATCTCCAGAACCATTTGTCTGCTCAGCCCCCCGGGTGGGGGCAACCAAAATTACATGCATTTTCCCATGAGGGCACCAAAGTGCCCTCTCTCATCACTCTGCCTCCTAAACAAGATAAGAAACTGGCATCCATTCAAGTATTATTCACAGGATATTTACCATGTGTACACCTCTACCCTAACCCTTCAGAAGGTTACAGAGCTACCTATCAAATACTTATTGATAGCTAGATGCAAACGTACTCTACCAGATGTAGTCGAGGAATTCTAAGTAGGAAATATTCCCCTGTATTCAGTTTGCTTACAGCCAAGTAGGAAATGAAATACAGCCCAGAGAACAATTAAGTAAGATACAAACACAATATTGAAACATCAGACATTACTGTAAGAACCTCACAAGGCAGTATGTGACTTAATGCAGGTTAGTTGAATTGACAATGTGGTGTGAAGCCAAGGGCTAGGAGGTCACCATAGACCAGTCCAGCCTGGGTGAAAGCAGGAATTGAATAAGGCCTCAGTGGCTGGTATTTTTGCATGGAAATTTATAAGAGGATATGACGCTCTTCTGCTTTAGAGATTATTTTCGGGAGGGCAGTTTGAGAAATCTAAGTGCTCAGAGGAATCCCCTCCGTCCAGCTAAGAATACTAGATTCACACACTCAAAATCCTTACATAGTAAAGAAGAGTACTGCTATGTGTTAAAATAAATGAAACAGGGTCAGTGCCATGTTCGTTCAAACAGGGACAAGTTCAAGTTTAGTTTTCTTTCAAACCCATGTAAGATGTGTGACATTCTTCTTAGGAACTTCTTCTTTGGTGTGTTTTCTCCTTGCACATACAGATTTATTTTTTGCCAGCACTGAAGACACTGAGAACCTGCAGGCCATTACTGACATAACCTTTCCCTTCTGCTCTTCAGATCAGCAGCTGTCACTGGGCCACTATAAAGTTTCCCTTGTTACGCCACGTTTCATATTCATTATACAATACTGACCTCCTGTTCCTAAAACAAGTCTTCTTCCAAAGTCTACTAAAATTATCCATATTAGTTAATTAAGATTCAGATGTCAGGGTTTCCCTGGTAGTGCAGTGGTTAAGAATCTGCCTGCCAATGCAGGGGACACGGGTTCAAGCCCCGGTCCAAGAAGATCCCACATGCCGCGGAGCAACTAAGCCCGTGCGCCACAACTGCTGAGCCTGCACTCTAGAGCTGGTGAGCCACAACTACTGAAGCCCGCGTGCCACAACTACTGAAGCCCGTGCGGCTAGAGCCCACGCACCACAACAAGAGAAGCCACCGCAATGAGAAGCCCGTGCACCCAAAGAAAAGTAGCCCTCGCTCACCGCAACTAGAGAAAAGCCCATGTGCAGCAATGAAGACCCAACGCAGCCAAAAATAAAATAAATAAATTTATATATAAAAAAACTTTAAAAAAAAGATTCAGATGTCAATTCATTGATCAAAAAAAAAAAAGGAGGCATTTATGGTTGAAACAATTCTTTTCTTATATATACCACGAGTCAGACACCATTTGCAGGTATCTAAACTATAATATGATTCTAAATAGAGAGAGATGCAAACCAGAGGGTCTCAACTGATATAATCTGATGTTCCTGCTCTTGTGTTGCATTTATTGCCACTTAAATTCATCAAGAAGATTAATATGTGAATCAAATATTTTCTTTCAAACTACTGTACGATTGCAGATTTTATATGCTGGCTCTTTACTATATTATCTAGAAATCCAAACTATTGGAACCATTAGATGGATCAAAGTTCTTTAAAAAGTCTGTCCCTCGTTGGGGTCTAAAATGAAGTGACCCTCATTTTACACTCATTCCATACCAGCATATTACAATATAACATGGTCCCAGCATAGCTCAGCTATTTTAATAAAATCTGTATTGCATGTTTCTATGTATACTTTTTTTCCAACATGATCAGATTTATTAACTGATTTTATTAGAAGTTTAATGTAACTCTGTATTATCATTCCCAAATTCATAATTCATATATAGCATAATAAATGAGTATGTAGCATCATTTATGCTCTGTTCTGTTGTCATTAATTTCTTCTCTCCCCACCTCCACCCTGTTGCTCATCACACAATAAAATGCTTCCTTTAAGATACTTTTAAAAATGTGTTTGGGGCTTCCCTGGTGGCGCAGTGGTTGAGAATCTGCCTGCCAATGCAGGGGACACGGGTTCGAGTCCTGGTCTGGGAAGATCCCACATGCCGCGGAGCAACTAGGCCCGTGAGCCACAACTACTGAGCCTGCGCGTCTGGAGCCTGTGCTCCGCAACAAAAGAGGCCACGATAGTGAGAGGCCCGCGCACCGCGATGAAGAGTGGCCCCCGCTTGCCACAACTAGAGAAAGCCCTCGCACAGAAACGAAGACCCAACACAGCCAAAAATAAAAATAAATAAATAAATTAATTAATTTTTAAAAAAATGTGTTTGTACTTTCTACACAGCACCAAATAAAGAGAGGGAGACCAGAACTTCAATAGCAAAAGGTGAGTTGGAGGGATGGAGAGTGAGGCCGAATTCAACAAAATTAGAAGCAGAAACAGCTCAGTAATGATTACCATGGAGGCCCCATAGAATTTGTCCTTATTAGTTAACTGAGATTCAGATGTCTATTCATCAATTTTAAAAAAAGAGAGAATTCATGGTTGAAATAATTCTTTTCTTACATACATCACAAGTCAGACACTATTTGCAGGTATCTAAATTAATATGATTCTAAACAGAGAGATTCAAACCAGAGGGTCTCAACTGACAAAATGTGATCTTATTACTCTTGTATTGCATTTATTGCCACTCAACTCAACCGAGAAGACTACTATGTACACCCAAATATTTTCTTTGAAACTACTGTACAATTGCAGATTTTATACCCTGGCTCTTTAATATTATCTAGACGTCCAAACTATTGGACCTCAAATTTCCATAAGAAGTTGTCCCTTGGGCTTCCCTGGTGGTGCAGTGGTTGGGGGTCCGCCTGCCAATGCAGGGGACACGGGTTCAAGCCCTGGTCCAGGAAGATCCCACATGCCGCGGAGCAGCTAAGCCTGTGCACCACAACTACTGAGCCTGCACTCTAGGGCCCATGAGCCACAACTACTGAGCCCACGTGCCACAACTACTGAAGCCCGCGTGCCTAGAGCCCGTGCTCCGCAACAAGAGAAGCCACCACAATGAGAAACCTGCGCACCACAATGAAGAGTAGCCCCCGCTCACTGCAACTAGAGAAAAGCCCGCATGCAGCAACGAAGACCGAACACAGCCAAAAATAAAAAACTAAATGAAAAAAAAAAGAATGAGTTTAAAAAAAAAAAAAAAAAGTTGTGCCTTGTTGGGATCTAAAATGAAGTGATCTATATTTTATACTATTTCCACACCAGCATGTTATAATATGTTCCCAGAATAGCTAAGCTATTTTAACAAAATCTGTTACGTGTTTCCATGTATACTTTTCCCCAAAATGATCAGATTTATTAACTACTTTTATTAAGTTTAACGTGACTCTACATTATAATTCCCCAATTTGTAATTCACGTATAGCATAATAAAGGAGCATATAGCATCATTTGTGCTCTGTTCTGTTATTAATTTCTTCTCTCCCCACCTCCACCCTGTTGCTCATCACACAATAAAATGCTTTCTTTAAGATACTTTTAAAAATGTGTTTGTACTTTCCACACAGAACCAAATAAAGAGAAGGAGGCCAGAACTTCACCAGCAAAAGGTGAGTTGGAGGGAGGGAAAGTGAGTCTGAATTCAGCAAAGTTAGAAGCAGAAAGAGCTCAGTAATGATTGCCATGGAAGCCCCATAGAATTCCTCTGCATTATCTTTCATCAGTGTGTTTTAGAGTTCTTCCTTTGCATCTTATCGGCATAACCCAATCAGCATAATGACGAATGGTGCTTTGATCAGTTTTCATTACATTTTTAAAAGAAAAACAACAATGATAAAAATATCACAAGCAGTTGTTGAGATGCCAGCAAATTTATTTGTAGTTTCAAAGTTCCCATGTGCATGTGGAGGAAAAGAGGTGTCTAGTCTTCTTGGGATTACACCAATTTGGAAAATTATCTTAATTACCCAGATTTTTAAAAATTTAATATTTTCATGTTACTGTGTAAACTGTTCCAGGTTTCACTAGTAATTTTGAAAACTAGCATCTCATTTTGTAACATCTGTGTTCATGGAGATTTATATAATGATTTATATAGAGGGACAATATCTTAAGCAAACATCACGTTATTCCTTATTGAATTGGAAACATTTGTTTCTGTCCTGTTATTCTATTTTCACTTTATATGGAAGTAGTCCAGTTTTAGAAAATGAATAACCTTTATCATATACTTTTTCATGGATCCATGAAATACTAATTCCTTTGTCTCCCCATGGAGGAAGTCATTGTCATTACTGACCATTTGTCTTAAGTAAAGGAGCATTAGTCTTCTACAGAAGAAAGTTTTCACAGAGGTAGACCTGACAATTTTGCTTTGTATGTTTGTATCATCATTTAAAAAATTTATTTTTTATTTGTGCACTGAATAACACGGTTTAGATTCTGGAATAACCCATTATTTCTTGACTACAATAAGACCTTTCTCTTTTTTTTCTGGACACCACTCAAAAGCATGTTAAGTATCTCTTTGTTCTTACTATGTCATATTTCATTAACTAATTCATATGATATTTTTGTCTTCTATATATTAGTAAAATACTTTTTTTCTTTCAGTACATTGGACCACTTTTCTTCAGCTAACTTGAATTTACAGCTCTCATAAATGAACACATAGTGTTAGTATACTTACTTTGTCCTTGACCTTCAGTGGCTCCGTGAATAGTAACATGAATGCTAATCCTGGCCACATGGGCCACAGTCTGAAGGTTATTTGCATATGGAATGCAAACAGTGCAAACTCCTAGAACTCCTTCCATGAGATGGGTTCAAGGAGGTTTGGACATCCTGGCTGAAGTTATTATAACATTCTTCTTTACAAGGCTGATGGCATACGCCTCTGTTTCCAAATTTGGAAAGGTGCTTGGACCAGGCTGTAAGGCTCAACCAACAGAGCAGATGATGTAATCCCAGAAGGCAAACTGTCAAAAGTTTAAACAAAGCCTGTGCCTGACCCTTAGTCTGAAAAGTTATATTATATTTGTACGCTTAAATGTGAAAATGCCTTTCTGTAAGTTAAAATCAACCAACCAACCAACCGACCAACCAGTCAACCAACCAACCAGTCTACCAATCAACAAAAACCCTTTTCCTTACACAGAACACAATATGATGAAAGAGCAAGGCCAGATGACCAAGAAAGGCATCCTGAAATTAGTAGCATTTTTTTCCTGACATTTGCAGAAGTTAAACAAGGTCATGGCCACATGCAGTCATGTGCCCAGGTACATAAACTGCCACATATGTATTTGCTCTACATGCCTAGAAAGCAAATCAATTTAGGATAGAAAGTGACATCCCTAAATAAAGAAGGTAGGTGGTGGAAGTTGTTTCTAAATATACAATCCCCTTCAACCATTACTTACTTTCATCAAGGACGGGGAAATTTCAAAGAAAATACCCAAGTGAAAAGTAGACACAGTAATCATTGCTATTATGTATAGCCCTGGTTGAGAAAGAATTCTTGCATGAACATAAACAAGATTGACAGGTGCAACAGACCTGCTCTCCAGCTTACACTAGAATCCCTGTCCTCTACCCTCCCCCAACCCTCAGTCTATCTAATTGTTTTTTTTTTTGAAAGAAAATTAACGTATTAAAAAAAAAGAAGAAGAAGAAAGAAAGAAAAAAGAAATTTACAGAACCATTCAAGTCAAGTGTCACTCCTTTGTGCATCTTTCCCCTGACCATCCTAACTCACTTTCACTTCCCTTTCTTCCTCCTGCTTTTTCTTGGACTGATTGCTTCTGTCATTAAATCACCCTTTCCTTCACTTAATCCCATATTAATGTTTCACTCCTTTTCCTAACATGTTATAAGCTTTGTGAGGGTCAGGCACTGTGTCTTAACACTTTGGGCTCCTTATCTCATTTCTTCCAGCAGCTGGCAGAGAGCTGCATATGGTGATCTCCTAATAAATACCTGTAGAATGAATGATCAATTGAATTTCCATGCTGGCTTAGCTGCTCATCGTACAGACAATGGTAATCTAGATAGATTTTCATTTCCATTTGCTGGGCAGGAGGATGAACGTCCCATGCATACTCTTAGTCAATAAGGTTTGGAATGGGATGCCAGTGCTGTATATTGTAAGATCAGCTCACTTAATGCTATTGAAAATGGTCATGGCTGGATAGAACATTTTCAGCACTTTAGTTAGTGCCCTATCTAATTAGTTGACATATATTCAATTAATAGCTCCAAGACTCTCACTTTTAAGAACATCATTCATAGCCACGCAGCCTTAATATCTTTCCCAGATTGACTGAATCATTCTGTGACAGGCTGGAAATGTTCTGAAAATTTTTTTGTAGCCACAGAATGTTGTTTGGTTCTGATATCAATCTTACAAGTAGTGTTTGTGGTTAGATTTGCCAACTTTTCACATTTACTGAGAGTCTCTGGTAAACAGCTGATTTCTCAGGAAGGGGTTTATTATTTGTTTATTTGCTTGTTTGCCTCTGGACTTGTCCATCCAGGTATCCTGTTCTCTAATACTGCCCACTTTGTCTTGGAGTTGAAATGATAGAGATGACAATAAAGAAATGGGTTTAACCAAACAGCAACATGAGAATTTAGACATGCAAATCCCTTTCAGAGTGATCATACTGAGAGATAATGTCCTTGAAAAAATAATGCTGCTGTGGCTTAGAATTCTTCCAGAATAATCACAGGTAGCAATTCAGTGGAAAGCTAAGTATAGAGAATTTTCTATACCTTCAATGGGGCCAAAGATCTGCCTTCTATTCTAACGTTCATTTATTCATCTCAAGTATTCACTGAGTGTTGGCTACACGCCAGGGGCAGTTCTGGGTGCTGGGTCCTGCCCTCCTAGAGCCAACTTTAGGGGGCTTTAGAGTGGAGAACAACCATCAGCAGAGGACAGTGCATTTCAGCTTTGGAAGCAGACAATTGTCATGGAGGGCCATGGGTGGAGAATAATGTGGGTGCTCAAGTGGGATCATACTTTTTTTTTTGATCAACCAACACTGTATGTGTGAACATAGGATAATGAGACTGAGTCTCTTCTGTGCCTTAACAATTAGCCCTGTGGGATGTTTCAAAACGGGTCCTACTAGTGGTTCCATGTGTACTAGCGGCATTAGAATCAGAGAATACTTTGAAGATCAGTGCTCATTTTAATGCCTAAATTCTGATACATAAATTTTGATTTTTATTTTATTTTTTACTTATTTTTATTTTTTTTAAAGATGACTTTTTTTTTTAATTAATTAATTTTGTAATTTTTGGCCTCATTGTGTCTTTGTTGCTGCGTGTGGGCTTTCTCTAGTTGCGGCAAGCGGGGGCTTCTCTTGTTGTGGAGCACGGGCTCTAGGCACGCAGGCTCAGTAGTTGTGGCTTGGCGGGCTCTAGAGCACAGGCTCTGTAGTTGTGGTGCGCGGGCTTAGTTGCTCCGTGGCATGTGGGATCTTCCGGGACCAGGGCTGGAACCCGTATCCCCTGCATTGGCAGGCGGATTCTTCACCACTGTGCCACCAGAGAAGTCCCAATTTTTGATTTTTAATTTTGTAACTTATCAGTTTATAGTCGGTATATTTTTTGGTAAACCCAATTGAGATAATTACTGCCTCTTTTTATTTTCCTTCCAGAAAAATTACTGCCCTTGGTAATTGTTGCAATGGAAGTAAAAACTTACTTTCTTTTCCCAGGCATCATCACTAACATTACCACAAACTATCATGAATGAACCCTGTGTGTATTAACGACCTCATAATTTGAGATGAAGATTCTTTTGGCATGAATGTGGTTGTCAGATGAGGAAGTGAATCAGCAGAAGTTCCAGCGAATTTCTCCTACATGCTATGATTTTTTAAAATTAAAAGAATGATTAAGTTTTTTCTTCATTTAGGTCCCTTTACATCTGCAACATCTTTATCTTGGTGCTTCTTACTAGCATGCTAAAATATTTTTGTGCCATTTTACCTTTAGGTATCAGACAATCAACCATCTACTAAAATGTCTCTGCTTTACCTGTGTATTCCAACTACATGATTTCTTTGTAATGAACTTTGTTAAAAATTAATATCACTGTACTTCATGATTTTAAAACACAACAATTATAAAATACAACATTGATTTAATAGATTTGGGGGAGAAAAAAACTCATTAAATAAACGTATTTATGATAAGATGAATCCTGATTTCAGAAGCACCAAAGCATGGAGACATGTGTCTTCTCATTCAGAAAATATGATAAATTAATCAAATGCCTCACAACATGATGAATTAATGTTAGCTGTTTTTGTTATTGCCTTCCATATGTGGTTGTTTTTGTTGCTGTTATTATTTTGGTAACATATGCCAATATTTACTACAACTGATTACTCTGCTTGAGGAATTCATAAATTTGTTTACATCAAACAAGGTATTGTATCAGTATTTAACTGAGGTTTGTTTACAGTACATTTTAATTTTATATGCTTTTATTCTAAAATCTCAACAATTGTCCCAAGTACGTATACTTTAAAAATTGATTTAAAAGGCAATTTAAGTCAACCATAGGTAGAAGTTATTTTATGCCCAAGAGAGCTTGGAGAATTATAGGAATATACACGTTCCACTGTCTCTGGCGTTCTCTCCCTCACATTCCAGGTTTCCTTCTGTGGACCCCCCAAAAAATTCCAGGCTTGTAATATGAGACCAAGTTCTTTCCCTACTTTCCAGGTGTTCTTCATTGGGAAATTCTGTGTTGAAAGAATGATTTTTATGGTTTTATAAATGCGATTTTCCCATGACTTAAAGACACATTTTGGTAAATTTCCTTTCTACATAGCTAGGGAAGATAGGTCTGTCGCTTTCGGTCCGTGGTGTCATGTAGGCCGTATTCTAAAGAGCCAAAAATAGATGTTTAAGTTTTCATCATCACTGTAGTCACTTTTAAATAGAAAACAAGAAAATATGACATATATTTTATTTTTTGTTTAAAAATGTTCTTTGTATGATGCCATGCCTTTCATATATGTGATGTTGGATCAGGCATAACCCAGAAGATTTGGATATTCAGTTTCCCTCCTAGCGGTAGAACCTGTTTTTCTATGGTAAATAAGAACAATTAAACCTTTCATTCTTAACCAACTCAACCAAATTCAACCAGGCAACTTTTCAAGTATTTTGGGTCAGAATCCCAACAACTTAGCTATATTTCCCAATCTAAGGGGATGCCAGGACCAAAACTACTTTTATTTATTTATTTATTTAAATATCAACATTTTGTTTTATTTCTATTTATTTTTAAAATTTGCGTTTATTTATTTATTTTGGGCGTACTGTGCGGCTTGCAGGATCTCAGTTCCCAGACCAGGGACTGAACCCAGGCCACTGCAGTGAAAGCCCAGAATCCTAACCACTAGGCCACCAGGAAACTTCCCCAAACTACATTTAAAAGAAGGGAAACAATAAATGTTGCCCCTCGTCAACTGTATTTTTCTAGCACTTCAGTAAATTTGAAAATGCGTGTACAATGACTCAAATATTGCCCACTGAGAAGTAATTACTGTTTGGAAATAATGTTGGATCATCTAGAGCATCTTTTATGATACTTTGAAGCACTGCTTTCATATGTGTTGTCTTAGTAGTCTAAAATAGTTGTGTATGTCCCCCACATAGTCTTAACATTTAGTGGACTTTGAAACTACTCACCCATCAAATTTTTGCTTAAAATATGGCTTCTCTTTTTATTTCAGTTTTATGAACGTGTGTGAACACTCTTTTCCCAATCATTTTGCATTCTAAACAATTAACTCAAGGGTTTATTAGGCACTGTGCACAAAGCAAACAAACAACCACCAAACCTGTATAAAATGAAGTGTTCATCTGACTAAAAATGCTTCTAGTTTCTAGTTTCTATATAACAAAGGAAGCTCCTTCCTAGGATGTGGTTGAGTTTTTTTTTTTTTTTTTTTTTTTTTTTTTGTGGTTGAGTTTTAAAACTTCATTTTCAAGAATTTTTACAGGACTTTAGATCAAGATTCTTTACATATTTTAGTAAATAAAAGCCTTCAAATAGGTGTCAAGAATAAAATACTACATACTGAGTTAAATGTACGGCAAATAAAATAGAAAAATTGCAAGGTATTTTATTTTTGGTTATGTAAAATTTTAATTATTTAGCAGTCTTCTGAAATACAGAATTCCCCTAAGAGCTCAGAAATACCTGTACTTCCCCAAGGGCAAGATTTTGTGGAAAGTTATTGGATATTCCAGGAGAAAAGGATTCAAATGTGAACTAAGTTTGGGAAATGCTAATAGTGTATCATTTCTTATCTCCATCCCCAGTGCCAACACACATGAGCACACTGATGACTTTGAGATATCCTTTGGTAAAAGCACACAAACAATACAATAAAACACAAGCATTTAACTTTATTTAGCCTAGCGTTTTCCAAGCTTCTTTGACCACAGAAAGCTTCCTCTGAAGAATCCCGAATCCCACAGTATCCAGTGAATCACCTCTTGGGTTCTGAAGATATGACATTAAGGTTTTCTATATATTACATTAGTTATTTTGTTAAAAAGTAACAAAACATATCTCTGGTTGACAGTTTAAGAAATTTCAGACTAGTAAATAATATATGTTGTAAATATACTAATAGGTTATACCTGTGCTCTTTTACCTCTTCTTGTCAGAAATTTTTAAAGCATTTTTTTTTTTTTTTTTAATTTTATTTATTTATTTATTTATTTTTGGCTGTGTTGGGTCTTCGTTCCTGTGTGAGGGCTTTCTCTAGTTGTGGCGAGCGGGGGCCACTCTTCATCGCAGTGCACGGGCCTCTCACTGTTGTGGCCTCTCTTGTTGCGGAGCACAGGCTACAGACACGCAGGCTCAGTAGTTGTGGCTCACGGGCCTAGTCGCTCCGTGGCATGTGGGATCTTCCCAGACCAGGGCTCGAACCCGTGTCCCCTGCATTAGCAGGCAGATTCTCAACCACTGCGCCACCAGGGAAGCCCTAAAGCATTTTTTAATTAACAGTCATGTGCATTTGTTTTCTGTATCCTATTTTATATAGTCATTTAAGTTCATATTTTGAAACCCATAATTAGTCTAATATTTTAAATACAAAGATTATTATTATTTACACTAACACTAGTCTTCATGCTTTGGGAGGGAAGGAGCAGAGGTTCAGATAACACCAAATACCTATTTAAGCATCTAAAATGTAAGACACTATGAAATTTAGACATTTTAGAAAAGGGAATATTCAGTGTCTTTGCACAAACGCTACAAGGCATATTTTGAATTTTACAAATGGGTAAATATTTTACACATATATAAAATATTTGTAAATATTTTACAAATTGGTAAATGTTTTTCAAATTATATCGGCCAACACCAATATAATCTTGGGAAGAAACAGATAAAGTCCCTATAATAATTATTGGTGAACTTAGTAAGTATGACAAATTGATTTATACTAGTTAATGTTGACTTTTGTTACCTAAATATAGAAGGGAAATTAATTATAAGGTTTTCTGGGGGTATTGAGTTTTCAAATTACATAAAAACATATGCTTTTATGTCTGTGTCCAAATGAATGTGGTATATGAATTATGCTGTCAGTGACTTTGGCTACAAAATAAGAACTCGAAAACCACCTCCACTGTTCATGTTATCAAGGTTAGATTTTTAGCATTAATTTTTTTCCTAGCTTACAATTATATAAAACGTTCGCATAGAGTACCATTTTTAAAGCTACTTTCATTGGGATTACCCAACTCTCTCACCCTTTTATTTGTTTATTTTTCTCTTTGGCCTTAAACACTGAAGTTTAATCTTTCAGGTGGAAAGTCTTCTAAGGCTTAGTCATCAGTTGAGTGTTTTGTGTAGTTTCTCTTCTTCTTTTGCAGATTTCTCTTTTCTCAGGATACTCGGGATGAAGTTCTTTTCTCCTTAACTTTTTATTCCTCTTTCTTATTTCAGATGAAGAGGAAGCCTCCCCGCCTAGTGCCCTGCCTCCAGGTTAGGATGATTCCAACCCCTTTCCCCACTTTGTAATTTATTACTAATTGACAGTAAAGATAATGAACCGACAGAGCACCTTGATGAGACAACGCTCAGAGCAGGGGACTCAGATCTTGCCAGTGCCAAAGAGGGAAAATGTTGGCTTTAATGGCAATTTTTTAAAAATTTTTATTTATTTATTTATGGCTGTGTTGGGTATTTGTTTCTGTGCGAGGGCTTTCTCTAGTTGCGGCAAGTGGGGGCCACTCTTCATCGCGGTGCACGGGCCTCTCATTATCGCGGCCTCTCTTGTTGCGGAGCACAGGCTCCAGACGCGCAGGCTCAGTAGCTGTGGCTCACGGGCCCAGTTGCTCCGCAGCATGTGGGATCTTCCCAGACCAGGGCTCGAACCCGTGTGCCCTGCATTGGCAGGCAGATTCTCAACCACTGGGCCACCAGGGAAGCGCCAATGGCAATTTTTTTTTTTTAACATGAGAAACTTCTTAAAAAGAGGCTCTCTTTGTGTCTTTATTCCTGTCCTGCCCCTAGGTTCTTTGTGAAATAAATAAAAGTAGTAACTCTTGGGTATAAATTTTAGGGGCAAAAATGTCTTTTATTTCCAGCTATATACTCTTTTCCCCTGTTCTTTAGATATTTGGATTTTTAAAAATTTTATTATTGTTTTTTAAATAAAACACATACTTTTTATAGACGTTTTCAAAATTAAAGCCCTACTGATTTTCCATCCAAGCCAACTTCTAGCTTTTTGTCTCCCCATCATGAAAAGAGACAGGATTTGGGGGATCCGAGAAGGTTGAAGTCAGCACTCCATTTTCTCCCCCTCCCCCTTGTATCATCCAAATCACGCTTTCCTTTCAGGTTCGGGTAGTCGGGCCCTGGAAAGAAAAGATTCAGGTGAGCACATGCCAGAAGCAAGGCGTCCCGACCCCATCCTAATATAGTAATCACTAATGATCTCATTTCTTGAAGCTGTATTTGATTCTAATCTTGGTTTTATTCAGTTTGTAGCTTTTATAGCAATCTCTTATTACATTCCTCTGACTAGAAAGCTAATGCATTGAGAAACAATTAATTTTGCATGATACACACACACACACACATAAATTCAGGAATCTAGCCACGTATACCACAGGTTCATTTGTTTCATTATCACTATCATTTTTAACATTTGGCAAATACACAGAGATGAAGAGACTTTTAAAATCGCCATTCCTGGGATGTATCGACATTAGATAATAATTCATATTTTTATGGAAATTTACATACAGTTGAAAGAACACCTCCAAATTCTGCATGGGGCCACAATTCTGGATTGTTATTTATTTATTCGTCCATTTATTCATTCAACAAAATTTTTTGAGGGCCTACTATGATCCTGCTATGGGAGTCTTATGGGCCGGACATTTTTGCAGACACAGATATAGAAATGAACAAAACAAAAAAAATCCTTGTCCTCTTATTCCAAACATTAATGGCCACTATTTGCTATTACTATGAATATTACAATTACACACAACATAAAATTTTAACATCAATTTGGGTATTTTTTAAAATTGTGTAATCACGTGACTACATTGCCTAACTTCATTGTGGAAATGATGGCCTATGAATAGAAATACTAAGCATGATTGATACATGGGAACTAAAATAACTAAATCTACATTTCCTCCTTTTCAAGGAACATTAACAGGTTGAGAGTTGGCAACCCACACATTTTTTTTCCAGTTATTAGGTGGCTAAAACGGAACTTCTCTTCATTCAGTTCTCAGAGACAGGGGAACTTTCTACCGTTCTCTCTCCTACCCTCTTCATTGGAGTTGACTGCTGATTAATACCTTCTAAGCACCTGGAGTGCAAACTAGAAAATGCAAAATAAACTTCATTTCTAGCTTGTCTGTCTTCATGGGAAAGCCTCAAAGAGTTTATTTTTCTTTCTGTTTTTCTAGTTTTTTCCTTCCCTTTCAAGACGCTCCTAGAATTCTTGAAATCTGTGCCTGCAGGTCATGATCTGTTACTTGTCAAACTATGGCCACATCTATACAACCCTGATAGAATTATCTAGTCATACAACAGCGAGGCATCTAGAAATTCAAGGTCAGGCTTGTTTGTCTGACCTTTCCCACTTGAGCTGCAAACTGATCCATCCCTTTAGTCTTTTCCAACTCAGATGTTGTATAGACATGGCCTTATAGCCGGTCATCTAGAAAAACAATGAGAGTACTGCTTTCATAGCCTGCCCACCATTATTTATCAGGGGAGAGGCAGGATTGGGAAACAAAGGAAACTTGGCTGCCAGGAAAGAGTAACAACCTTCCTGAAAAGTTTTGCTATTTCTAGGAATTAGAAAATGTTCCTTGATCCCATCGTGGAGGAGATATCCCTGTAAGAATGGGAATCTGTCACTCTCTACTGATGGCTGTCGGGGAGGTGGATAGAAAGAAAGATGTTATATTTATCCAGGTTAATTAGACAAAGAGAAGCTTCAGCGTTGACAAGAACAACAAACCCAGGTAAGTCTGCCCAAGAAGAACCTGGCCCTGAAATGATCCTTTTCCTCCTTTCTGCTCATTAGAATGGTCTGTTGGCGAATCACCAGCAGGGGAGGAGCAGGATAAGCAGAATGCCAACAATCAGCTGTCCACCCTGTTCGTGGAAAAGCCTCAAGGTGGAACAGTGAAAGTTGGTGAGTGCCAAGCATTAAATCCTGGGGTTTTTTCCAAATAAAGATGAAATTCACATAACAAAATTAACCGTTTCAAAGTGAATAATCAGTAGCTATTAGTACACTCAATGTTGTGCAACCAAGTTCCCAAATATGTTCATCACCCCAGAAAGAAACCTTGTATCCCACTGAGAGTTATCCCTCATTCTCCCTCCAACCCCTGGCAACCACTAATCTGCTCTGTCTCTAAGAATTTGCCTATTCTGGATATTTATATATAAATGGAATCACACAATAATATATGACCTTTTATGTCTGGCTTCTTTCACTTAGCATAATGTTTTCACAGTCTATCCAAGTTGTGGCATGAATCAGTACTTCATTCCTTTTTATGGCTGAAAAATATTCTATTGTATTATGTACTAAATCCTGCGTTTTATAACCTGAAAAAGTGAGTGACAGCTTTCATTTCAGTAACCCGTACACATAGTAGTTGAGTGACTGGACTCTGGAGCCAGGGTAGGTTCAAATCAGTTTCCTCATCTGTAAAATGGGGATAATACTACCTGTGAAGTACTTTGAACAGTACCTGGTATATCTTAAGGCTCAGAACCAGTGTTTGCTGCCATTTCAACACACCTCATTCCATAAGATGATTATAAATCTGCAGACCTGCTGGATTGTGACATGTAGTATCTCAGAGAAAGCTGGTCAGACAGATGGCTCAACTTTGGATATATTCATTTGAAACATATCGATTACACACCTCCTGTTTTAGACACTGTGCTGAACACTGAGTAAAATATGTGATCACTCAGAATTTACAGTCTTAATGGGAGGAGCAAACAAGAAGAAATTTAAAAAAAACAGATCATCACAAAAGCCATCACAACTGCCATGAAGGAAATAAACAAGGTGGTAAGCCAGAGAATGACCAGGGGGTCCAGGAATTTTAACTAAATGAATTTTTATAAGGAACATATTGTAATCAGAACTAGTCTTTGACACTAACCAAATATTATGCAAATGAACACGCAGCTGACTACAGTCTGAAAATTACGTCTTTCAGGTCTAGAATGTAGAAGCACACTGCATGTGAATCAAACTGTTTGCTCCCCTCATGTTTCTGCAAGACACCAAAATGCTAGGATGGCCACTGGGCTAGAATTTTGATGTCCTTTGAGTCTAATGAGTCAATACAAACAGGAGTGTTGAAAAAATAAACTCAAAAACATGGCAGAGTAGAAGGACGTGCTCTTACTCCCTCTTGCAAGAACACCAGAATCACAACTAGCTGCTGGACAGTCATCGACAGGAAGACACTGGAACTCACCAAAAAAGATACCCCACATCCAAAGACAAAGGACAAGCCACAGTGAGACGGTAGGAGGGGGTGCAATCACAGTAAAATCAAATCCTATAACTGCTGGGTGGGTGACTCACAGACTGGAGAACACTTATACCACAGAAGTCCACCCACTGGAGTGAAGGTTCTGAGCCCCACGTCAGGCTTCCCAACCTGGGGGTCTGGCAACGGGAGGAGGAATTCCTAGAGAATCAGACTTTGAAGG
Organism: Eubalaena glacialis; assembly: GCF_028564815.1. NCBI lineage: Eukaryota > Metazoa > Chordata > Mammalia > Artiodactyla > Balaenidae > Eubalaena > Eubalaena glacialis. Next base: position 20,568,499 of record NC_083726.1, on the reverse strand, counting down.
CTAGTGGGAATTGATTGCAGGACTTCAACAGGACTGGGGGAAACAGAGACTCCACTCTTGGAGGGCACACACAAAGTAGTGTGTGCATTGGGACTCAGGGGAAGGAGCAGTGACCCCAGGGGAGACTGAACCAGACCTACCTGCTAGTGTTGGAGGGTCTCCTGCAGAGGCGGGGGGGGGCTGGCTGTGGCTCACCATGGGGACAAGGACACTGACAGCAGAAGTTCTGGGAAGTACTCCTTGGCATGAGCCCTCCCGAAGTCTGTCATTAGCCCCACCAAAGAGCCCAGGTAGACTCCAGTGTTGGGTTGCCTCAGGCCAAACAACCAACAGGGAGGGAACCCAGCCCCACCCATCAGCAGTCAAGTGGATTAAAGTTTTACTGAGCTCTGCCCACCAGAGCAACAGTCAGCTCTACCCACCACCAGTCCCTCCCATCAAGCCTCTTGATAGCCTCATACACCAGAGGGCAGAGAGCAGAAGCAAGAAGAACTATAATCCTGCAGCCTGTGGAACAAAAACCACATTCACAGTAAGACAGACAAGATGAAAAGTCAGAGGGCTATGTACCAGATGAAGGAACAAGATAAAACCCCAGAAAAACAACTAAATGAAGTGGAGATAGGCAACCTTCCAGAAAAAGAATTCAGAATAATGATAGTGAAGATGATCCAGGACCTCGGAAAAACAATGGAGGCAAAGATCGAGAAGATGCAAGAAATGTTTAACAAAGACCTAGAAGAATTAAAGAACAAACAAACAGAGATGAACAATACAATAACTGAAATGAAAACTACACTAGAAGGAATCAGTAGCAGAATAACTGGGGCAGAAGAACGGATAAGTGATCTAGAAGACAGAAGGGTGGAATTCACTGCTGCAGAACAGAATAAAGAAAAAAGAATGAAAAGGAATGAAGACAGCCTAAGAGACCTCTGGGACAAGATTAAATGCAACAACATTCGCATTATAGGGGTCGCAGAAGGAGAAGAGAGAGAGAAAGGACCGGAGAAAATATTTGAAGAGATTATAGTCAAAAACTTCCCTAACATGGAAAAGGAAACAGCCACCCAAGTCCAGGAAGCGCAGCGAGTCCCATACAGGATAAACCCAAGGAGAAACTCGCCGAGACACATAGTAATCAAATTGACAAAAAGTAAAGACAAAGAAAAATTATTGAAAGCAGTGAGGGAAAAACGACAAATAACATACAAGGGAACTCCCATAAGGTTAACAGCTGATTTCTCAGCAGAAACTCTACAAGCCAGAAGGGAGTGGAATGGTATACTTAAAGTGATGAAAGGGAAGAACCTACAACCAAGATTACTCTACCCGGCAAGGCTCTCATTCAGATTCGATGGAGAAATCAAAAGCTTTACAGACAAGCAAAGGCTAAGAGAATTCAGCACCACCCAACCAGCTGTACAACAAATGCTAAAGGAACTTCTCTAAGTGGGAAACACAAGAGAAGAAAAGGATCTACAAAAACAAACCCAAAACAATTAAGAAAATGGTCATAGGAACATACATATCGATAATTACCTTAAACGTGAATGGATTAAATGCTCCAACCAAAAGACACAGGCTTGCTGAATGGATACAAAAACAAGACCCATATATATGCTGTCTACAAGAGACCCACTTCAGACCTAGGGACACATACAGACTGAAAGTGAGGGGATGGAAAAAGATATTCCATGCAAATGGAAATCAAAAGAAAGCTGGAGTAGCTATACTCATATCAGATAAAACAGACTTTAAAATAAAGAATGTTACAAGAAACAAGGAAGGACACTACATAATGATCAAGGGATCAATCCAAGAAGATATAACAATTATAAATATATATGCACCCAACATAGGAGCACCTCAATACATAAGTCAACTGCTAACAGCTATAAAAGAGGAAATCGACAGTAACACAATAATAGTGGGGGACTTTAACACCTCACACCAGTGGACAGATCATCCAAAGTGAAAATAAATAAGGAACAGAAGCTTTAAATGACACAATAGACCAGATAGATTTAATTGATATTTATAGGACATTCCATCCAAAAACAGCAGATTAGACTTTCTTCTCAAGTGCACACGGAACATTCTCCAGGATAGATCACATCTTGTGTCACACATCAAGCCTCAGTAAGTTTAAGAAAATTGACATCATATCAAGTATCTTTTCTGACCACAACGCTATGAGATTAGAAATGAATTACAGGGAAAAAAATGTAAAAAACACAAATACATGGAAGCTAAACAATACGTTACTAAATAACCAAGAGATCGCTGATGAAATCAAAGAGGAAATCAAAAAATACCTAGAGAGAAATGTCAATGAAAACACGACGATCCAAAACCTATGGGATGCAGCAGAAACAGTTCTAAGAGGGAAGTTTATAGCTATACAAGCCTACCTCAAGAAACATGAAAAATCTCAAGTAAACAATCTAACCTTACACCTAAAGGAACTAGAGAAATAAGAACCAACAAAACCCAAAGTTAGCAGAAGGAAAGGAATCATAAAGATCAGAGCAGAAATAAATGAAATAGAAACAAAGAAAAATATAGCAAAGATCAATAACACTAAAAGCTGGCTCTTTGAGAAGATAAACAAAATTGACAAACCATTAGCCAGACTCATCAAGAAAAAGAGGGAGGGGCTTCCCTGGTGGCGCAGTGGTTGAGAATCTGCCTGCCAATGCAGGGGACACGGGTTCGAGCCCTGGTCTGGGAAGATCCCACATGCCGCGGAGCAACTAGGCCCGTGAGCCACAATTACTGAGCCTGCGCGTCTGGAGCCTGTGCTCCGCAACAAGAGAGGCCGCGATAGTGAGAGGCCCGCGCACCGCGATGATGAGTGGCCCCCGCTTGCCGCAACAAGAGAAAGCCCTCGCACAGAAACGAAGACCCAACGCAGCCATAAATAAATAAATAAATAAATAAAAATTAAAAAAAAAAAAAAAAGAGGGAGAGGACGCAAATCAATAAAATTAGAAATGAAAAAGGAGAAGTTACAACAGACACCACAGAAATAGAAAGCATCCTAAGAGACTACTACAAGGAACTCTATGCCAATAAAATGGACAACCTGGGAGAAATGGACAAATTCTTAGAAAGGTATAACCTTCCAAGACTGAACCAGGAAGAAACAGAAAATATGAACAGACCAATCACAAGTAATGAAATTGAGACTGTGATTAAAAATCTTCCAACAAACAAAAGTCCAGGACCAGATGGCTTCATAGGTGAATTCTATCAAACATTTAGAAAAGAGCTAACACCCATCCTTCTCAAACACTTCCAAAAAATTGCAGAGGAAGGAACACTCCCAAACTCATTCTATGAGGCCACCATCACCCTGATACCAAAACCAGACAAAGATACTACAAAAAAAGAAAATTACAGACCAATATCACTGATGAATATAGATGCAAAAATCCTCAACAAAATACTAGCAAACAGAATCCAACAACACATTAAAAGGATCATACACCATGATCAAGTGGGATTTATCCCAGGGATGCAAGGATTCTTAAATATGTGCAAATCATCAATGTGATACACCATATTAACAAATTGAAGAATAAAAACCATATGATCATCTCAATAGATGCAGAAAAAGCTTTTGACAAAATTCAACACCCATTTATGATAAAAACTCTCCAGAAAGTGGGCATAGAGGGAACCTACCTCAACATAATAAAGGCCATATATGACAAACCCACAGCAAACAGCATTCTCAATGGTGAAAAACTGAAAGCATTTCCTCTAAGAGCAGGAACGAGACAAGGATGTCCACTCTCACCACTATTATTCAACATAGTTTTGGAAGTCCTAGCCACAGCAATCAGAGAAGAAAAAGAAATAAAAGGAATACAAATTGGAAAAGAAGAAGTAAAACTGTCACTGTTTGCAGATGACATGATACTATACATAGAGAATCCTAAAAATGCCACCAGAAAACTACTAGAGCTAATCAATGACTTTGGTAAAGTTGCAGGATACAAAATTAATGCACAGAAATCTCTTGCATTCCTATACACTAATGATGAAAAATCTGAAAGAGAAATTGTGGAAACAGTCCCATTTACCATTGCAGCAAAAAGAATAAAATACCTAGGAATAAACCTACCTAGGGAAACAAAAGACCTGTATGCAGAAAACTATAAGACACTGATGACAGAAATGAAAGAGGATACCAACAGATGGAGAGATATACCATGTTCTTGGATTGGAAGAATCAATATTGTGAAAATGACTATACTACCCAAAGCAATTTACAGATTCAATGCAATTCCTATCAAATTACCAATGACATTTTTTACAGAACTAGAACAAATCGTCTCAAAATTTGTATGGAGATGCAAAAGACCCCGAATAGCCAAAGCAGTCTTGAGGGAAAAAAACGGAGTTGGAGGAATCAGACTCCCTGACTTCAGACTATACTACAAAGCTACAGTAATCAAGACAATATGGTACTGGCACAAAAACAGAAACATAGATCAATGGAACAAGATAGAAAGCCCAGAGAAAACCCACGCACCTATGGTCAACTAATCTATGACAAAGGAGGCAAAGATATATAATGGAGAAAAGACAGTCTCTTCAATAAGTGGTGCTGGGAAAACTGGACAGCTACATGTAAAAGAATGAAATTAGAACACTCCCTAACACCATGCACAAAAATAAATTCAAAATGGATTCGCGACCTAAATGTAAGACCGGACACTATAAAACTCTTAGAGGAAAACATAGGAAGAACACTCTTTGACATAAATCACAACAAGATCTTTTTTGATCCACCTCCTAGAGTAATGGAATTAAAAACAAAAATAAACAAATGGTACCTAATGAAACGTCAAAGCTTTTGCACAGCAAAGGAAACCATAAACAAGACGTAAAGACAACCCTCAGAATGGGAGAAAATATTTGCAAATGAATCAACAGACAAAGGATTAATCTCCAAAATATATAAACAGCTCATGCAGCTCAATATTAAAGAAACAAACAACCCAATCCAAAAATGGGCAGAAGACCTAAATAGACATTTCTCCAAAGAAGACATACAGATGGCCAAGAAGCACATGAAAAGCTGCTCGACATCACTAATTATTAAGGAAATGCAAATCAAAACTACAATGAGGTATCACCTCACACCAGTTAGAATGGGCATCATCAGAAAATCTACAAACAACAAATGCTGGAGAGGGTGTGGAGAAAAGGGAACCCTCTTGCACTGTTGGTGGGAATGTAAAGTGATACAGCCACTATGGAGAACAGTATGGAGGTTCCTTAAAAAACTAAAAATAGAATTACCATATGATCCATCAATCCCACTACTGGGCATATACCCAGAGAAAACCATAATTCAAAAAGACACATGCACCCCAATGTTCATTGCAGCACTATTTACAATAGCCAGGTCATGGAAGCAACCTAAATGCCCATCGACAGACGAATGGATAAAGAAGAGGTGGTACATATATACAATGGAATATTACTCAGCCATAAAAATGAACGAAATTGAGTCATTTGTTGAGACGTGGATGGATCTAGAGACTGTCATACAGAGTGAAGTAAGGCAGAAAGAGAAAAACAAATATCGTATATTAACGCATGTATGTGGAACCTAGAAAAATGGTACAGATGAGCCGGTTTGCAGGGCAGAAGTTGAGACACAGATGTAGAGAACAAACGTATGGACACCAAGGGGGGAAAACTGTGGTGGGGTGGGGATGGTGGTGTGCTGAATTGGGCGATTGAGATTGACATGTATACACTGATGTGTATAAAATTGATGACTAATTAGAACCTGCAGTATAAAAAAACAAACAAACAAAAAAAACAACTAATACTAAACTTTCTTTGGGTTATTTGTATGGAAATATGTTAATATAAATGTTTCTGACATTACATGTAAATTCTAAAAATCTTATATGTTCTGGTATAACGTTATAAGTCATAATTCTAGTTATTACTTTAAAATGTGTATCTCAGAAATAACAAAACAAAACAAAAAAACCAGGAGTGTTTCCGTCAAAAAGATCAGTTTCATTTAGTCATATTCTTATGATTCCAGACTTGTCATTATCTTGCCTAATAAGAAGGATGGAAAAAATCTATGTGTGTATATATACATTATGTATATATAATATATATACATACATATATATGTATACATATATATGTATATTGTGTGTGTTTTCCAATTTTTTTATTTCATTTTTTTCATATTTATGCATACCTTGAAGATACTGTGGATTTGGTTCCAGACCATCACAATAAAGCAAATATCATACTAAAACGAGTCCCAAGAATTTTTTGGTCTCCTAGTGCATACAAAAGTTATGCTTACACTATACTATAGTCTATTCAGTATGCAATAGTGTTGTGTCTAAAAAATAATGTACATACCTTAATTAAAGATACTTTATTGCTAAAAAATTCTAACCATTATCTGAGGCCTTCAGTGAGTTGTAATCTTTTTGTAATAGTAACATCAAAGATCACTGATCACAGATCACCATAACAAATACAATAATAATGCAAAAGTTTGAAATATTGTAATAATCACCAAAATGTGACACAGAAACATGAAGTGAACAAATACTGTTGGAAAAAATGACACCAGTAGACTTGCCTGATGCAAGGTTGCCACAGACCTTCAATTTATAGGCAAATGAAGTGACTGACAAGGGATTAATCTCCAAAATATGTAAACAGCTCATGCAGCTCAATATTAAAAAAACAAACAACCCAATAAAAAAAATGGGCAGAAGGCCTAAATAGACATTTCTCCAAAGAAGACATACAGATGGCCAAGAAACACATGAAAAGCTGCTCAACATCACCTCACACCGGTTAGAATGGGCATCATCAGAAAATCTACAAAGAAATGCTGGAGAGGGTGTGGAGAAAAGGGAACCCTCTTGCACTGTTGGTGGGAATGTAAATTGATACAGCCACTATGGAGAACAGTATGGAGGTTCCTTAGAAAACTAAAAATAGAATTAGCATATGACCCAGCAATCCCACTACTGGACATATACCCAGAGAAAACCATGATTCAAAAAGACACATGCACCCCAATGTTCATTGTAGCACTATGTACAGTAGCCAGGTCATGGAAGCAACCTAAATGCCCATCGACAGATGAATGGATAAAGAAGATCTGGTACATATATACAATGGAATATTACTCAGCCATAAAAAGGAATGAAATTGGGTTATTTGTAGAGACGTGGATGGGCATAGAGACTCATACAGAGTGAAGTAAATCAGAAAGAGAAAAACAAATATCGTATATTAATGCATATATGTGGAATCTAGAAAAATGGTACAGATGAACTGGTTTGCAAGGCAGAAATAGAGACACAGATGTAGAGAACAAACGTATGGACACCAAAGGGGGAAAGTGGAGGGGTGGTGGTGAGATGAATTGGGAGATGGGGATTGACATATATACACTAATATGTATAAAATAGATAAGTAATAAGAATCTGCTGTATAAAAAATAAATAAAATAAAATTCAGAAATTAAAAAAAAAAAAGAAAAACTCACTGTCTTCAAAGTGCAATAAAGCAAAGTGCAATAAAATGAGGTATGCCTGTATATGTTATTTTATACATATTAATTTTGCTCGAATTCCAAACAAAAATTATTTCCACTGATTTCCCCATTGCTCTTTTTCTGCTCCATAAACCTCAAAAGCAGAAGCAGTTAGAGTATCCTAAGAACTAGGGTACTCAAAAAAAAAAATCAGGGCCCTTTCATTGTTCAATTCCAGCAGTGCCAGTCACATCATAGGCTATGCAGTGTATTCCTGTCTAACTCCTTCCATCCAAGAGCAAAACAAATGGCAATTTTAAAACCACAGTCTGAATTACTTGTGCTTTTTTCCTAGGTGAAAGTATCACCTTTATAGCCAAAGTCAAGGCCGAAGATCTTCTTAGAAAGCCCACTATCAAATGGTTCAAAGGGAAATGGATGGACCTGGCCAGCAAAGCTGGGAAGCACCTCCAGCTGAAGGAAACCTTCGAAAGGCACAGTCGGGTATGACCCTGACCTCCTGCCGCAGGGGCTCAGCCAGCTCATTCCTCTGTGTGCGTAAAAGGTCATTTTCGGTTCATCTTTGAGAGACTTCAGTCCCAGAACATCTGCTGCAGTTCCCATTTCTAGTGTTTACACTCCAGTGTGGTTGCCCTGCTGTCTCCAGGGGCTTCAGAGCATTGCATTGACCCCTCCCATACTGAGAACATTGTACCGGAATCCCCAGATACAGACACGTCTTTAAGCCAATGCTGAGGAACTGGGGAAATAACTGCAATGTGATGGCCTCTTTCTGTCGGCAAGGTAGGGCTGAAATATGTCCGGATACATTTCATTGCAGGTGTACACATTTGAGATGCAGATCATCCAGGCCAAAGAGAACTATGCAGGAAACTACAGATGCGAGGTCAGCTATAAGGATAAGTTTGACAGCTGTTCCTTCGATCTTGAAGTACATGGTAAGAGAGACTTCTAGTCTGGATAAGTTTAATTGTTTTTTGTTTATGAGGTATGAGAGGATAGAGGAGAATAAGGCCATTTATTAGTATGAGATTTTGGAAATAAAGTTTCCTTTAAAACTGTGTGTGTTTCTGATTGTGGTAGTCTCAGCAAGCTTGCTGAATTAAATTGTTATGAGACAATTTAAAAACAGAATTTGGAGGAATTTATTGTAAATATCTCTTATCCATGCTATCCATGCTATTCAATCTCTCAGATAAGGGCCGATGACTTTTTTAGCTGCTACTGAATGTACCTGTTTCGTTTGGTCCTCTTATTCCCACTCAGGTTTGGGGATAAGTTAATATGGGATGAAGATGCCAGGATACCCAGGTAGAAGGGAGGATTTCTCTTATAAGGACTGATGTCAGATATGGAAGTTCTTCATCTGTATGTTCTGTGTACTGCCAAGAGTGAATTTAATAGGAATAAATTAAAGGTATGTATGTACATAGGGGAAAAGACAATACTTTGATAAGTATACAAAGGGAAAGTTGACTTGGCAGCAAACATCATAAACTTAAAATGAACCCAAAGTGTGATGTAGCTACAAAAGACAAAGCTGAGGTAATTTAAAACCAGAGCATTACAAGTGTTATAGGATCTAGGTTTAGGAAGTGATACCACTCTCTGTAACATGCTACTTGTTCCACATTTGAAGTAATGCCTTTGGCCATGGGTACCATACCTCCACTGGGATCCCTCCTGGAGTAGGGTAACTGGGAAGATGAAGAATCCAGGAACTATGCCCCATTCAGCTTGAATGTGTAGGTGAAGGAGGCCAGGCATTTATGACTCATTGTAAATAGGGGAAGGGCTGTCACACAGAAGGAAAAGGCCATTATCCATGTCCTTGAGAAGTGTTTAGGCAGATTAGGATCAAAAGGTGGAAATTAAGAGAAGGTGAATTTTGTCTTCACATTAGCACAAGCTCTTTCCTTAAAGCTATATAGAGACACAACAGAAGGTTGTGAGGGTCCCAGTCCAAGAGTTGTCAAGCAGAGGCTGGGTGACCATGGGTGGTGGTGCTGTTGAGATTTCTGTATTAAGTGGGAATTTGGTCCTGAGCACTGCTTCTTCACCCTGGCCAGGCATCTCTGAGAATCACCTGAGGGGCGTTTTCAGAATATTGATTTCCAGGAGCCCATCCCTGATCTGGTGAATCAAAATCTCCAGCAGGGAGATCAAGAAGCTGACATTTTTTAAGCTCCTTAGGTGACTCTAATGGGCAGACAGGTGGAATGACAACTGGATACGGTAACTCCTAAAGTCCCTTCATTGATTCTGTGTGAGGAGGGGTGAGGTGTGATGCCTCCGCAGCTCAGCCATTGGGAGGACAGCCATCCCTCCTTCACCTGGCATTCCTTCCATCTGAAGAATCCCCACAGCCTGGAAAGGAACTGAACACAAAACTGCCTTCTTAATGGGTATTTATTTTATTGTTTTCTTTCCTTTCAAAGAATCTACTGGGACTACTCCAAGCCTTGACATCAGATCTGCTTTCAAGAGAAGGTAACTTCAAAAGGGGAATCTAGGTAGCTTTTGTATAACATGAAAGTGGAAGATTTTCAAAACACACTTTCCCTTCCCCCACACTCTATATTCCAAATGAGATCAACTCTTTTCACTGAAGTCAAACATGCTAAATATTCAAAAGTTAGTGTTCAAGAGAAGCTGTGGGTTTAATATGCCAACTCGTGTATATGCTGATCATTTTTTAGAATATTCTTGTTATAGGAAGCTCCCATTTTACGGGTCTATGAGGCTTCTTCCTTAATTGCATTATTTTCTACCAAATGGCCCACAAAGATTATAACAATACACATCTCATATAGCATCAGTTAAGTGATATCAGAAAACTTATGTTGCCTTTTATCTAGAAATCACGTATGGAGCAATTAAACCATGTGTCCAGAAAACTACAATTAAGTAGCTACTTACTGAAGTTAGCACTATTTAAATGAGGAATTATCCTAAATGAAAGACCACTGAGTCTGCTGGAATAAAGAACATTGTAGAAAGGCAAAATATAGATACTTAATTGATTTATTTTGCAACTGCCAAGGCTGAAATATCAGGGGGTCAAAGAAGAAAAATGAAAAGAATTTTCTAGCCTATGAGAAATGTGACTAGCCTTTTCCTGCCATTATTTTACGCTCTGTACTTAATTCTTCCAAAATACAAATTCATTCATGAGAGCAAATGTTTTGTTCTTCTTAAGACAGAATCCACATAAGTGTTGTTGAATAAGGAAAGTCATCTGAAACTAGCATAAAACAACGATTTAGTCTGTTAATAAAAGTCATAGTTCCCTCCTAAATTATGAACAAATGAAAATTGTAATTACTTTTAAAAGATATTTAATACTTCCTGATCAGTCAATTGTATTTTTTTAAGTCATAACTTTCAAAATCTCTTACCTTCCCTTCACCCCACGTTCAGCAAATGCATAGATCTAAAACTACATTCATCCTATGTATAAGTCTATTTTAAGAGAGGAAGATGTAATCTACTAAGTTTTGGGCTTTAAGAGAATAGAAATGTGTTTATGTCAAAAGGTCTTCTCCAAATACGTGCTATTAGAGAAGTTTTGAAAACACATGATTTGAGCTCAATTCTTATAACTTACGTGTTATACACGCTGTTTTTAAACCCACAGACTCTTTTCTTAGAAACCATAACTAACATTTGTAAAAGAGCAGGAAACAAAATCTTCATTAAAAAATTAAACACGTAAGTAAATATGTAGTGCCATTTAAATGTCAGTTCCATAGCTTCTATTATATTTAGAGTTTATATGAAATCATGAAGGTGGCTGCATGCCTAAATTAAGATGCATTTCTCTATAGGAAAGCACTTTTCAAAACTCCTAGTAAAGGACTCAACAATTCCAAGACAAATTTTTGGAAAATACATTTTAAAAGGTATAAATATTAATAAGAAAATGAAAAGCTTATAATCCTTTCTCTTTAAAAGAGAAAGGAATGCATCTTTTAAAAAGCTCTGCACTAGCTCCATTTTTGTTATGTTGGTATCACATTATCTGATTAATCTATTGATGGACACAAAGAGGTTACCTTTGAATATAAGTTTTGTACTTATATATTTGACACTGGTACACTTCGTCCTCCAAGCCAATCTCTGTCTGACATGAAGAACAGAGATCAGCAAAAGTCCTTTGCTTTTTTACACAGGTATGTTTCTAGCGCCCCCAACTTGCAAAAACAAAGTACTTTGTGTTGCTTGGCTTAAGTGCATTTGTGTTACTCTGTTTGAACACAAATCCAAGCAGTTTTATATATGCAATCTACAAAAATGTGCCTTCCGAAATCGTAGAGTAACACAAGCTCCTCATGTTTACTTTTCCACAAGTACATTCTCCAAAACTTAAAATGTCACTTGTGTGAAAAGAAAGTGTTTGTGTTGGTTTAGTCCTATGACTTGTGTGCTAGTACAAAATTGCATATACGTTATATGTAGAGTGTTTGGGGGAAACTGTTGTGTATGTGTCTCAGCATTAAACCCGGATTTGCTTTTCTTTTGTTAATGACAGTGGAGAAGGTCAAGAGGATGCAGGGGAACTTGACTTTAGTGGTCTCCTGAAACGTAGGTGAGAATCCAGTGATGGAGTGAGGCGCTTTGGCCTGGAAATCTTTTAGATACCCACTCAGAGGAGTCAAGTTTAAAGTAGATGTTTTTCAAAGAATTTCTCATTTCTTAAAATGTGTTTTGCTTATGGAATACTGTAACAGCGTTGACTAAGAAAGAGACAGAGAAACAACTGCATACTAATCTGTTAAAGATTTTAGCTGATGCTTTTACTTTCTTTTTAAATGTTTCATGAGTCTTTACATACTTTCTTAGAAGGGGATGAGGAAATCTGAAAACTGAGACAGAGACTTAAATACCTGAATACTTTTTATTTCTCTCATGATTTCTATTATTTCAATCATGATTCCTTGTCATGATTGAATAAATAAAGCCTCCATTCTTCTGCTTTTGATATTTGACTGCAAAATCAATTTCAAAATTTTGGTAGAAGTCTTTTGGTAGAAGTCTCAGCAAGTATATATATACTTTAACATAGTATTGGTGATTTACTATATTTCATCAAATCTAAGACACCATTCATGTTAATATATACCTGTATTTTATAAATCACTAAGCAATGAAAAAAATTGCTCCAAATTGTTTATTATGACATACTATTGACTATAAGGTACATCCTTATTTCAGAGATGTTTAAAATGTCCAAAAATGTGCAGTTTTAGATGAGATAAAATATAGTAGTAAAATAGAGATGTGTTTAGTATTATCACTCACACTCCCTTAACTTTGTACTCTCTGGCAATAAAATTTATAGATTTTCATTATGGATATTTAGTATACAACCATTTTATAGAATTTCTGCCCATAAATATGCATATACATAATCATAAATATATTATATTATATATGTGTTATATATAAAGATATACATATCTAGATATTTACTATAGCACAGAAGCAACAAAAAGAAAATGACTTTTGCTGGGATTGTGTTTATCTACCAAACTTGTGAATAAACAGTAAAACTATAATTCTAAATTAATGATATATAATATTGATATGTTTTCATTTAGCATTTTAGATTCACTTTTTATTATTTTTACTGCTTTCTATGGTTACTAAATAATTGTAAGTATAGATAGAAATGCTTCAAAACAAATTACAAATAGTAATAAATGGGCTTGTGTTCATTCTCAGTTTAGTTGGATGGCTTTATTCAAGTCCCTGTGAATGAAAAATTCACCCCCAGCTCTAAACATTTAGGTTGAGAACAGAAATATTAACAGGTGCCATTTATTAATAACCAAATGGATATTAGCCAATCAATAGATTTCGGCAGTGTCAAAAACATTTTTCCTTCTCTGGATACTTCAAATAATCATTAGTCTCAATAATATTTATTAATTCCCCAGATGTATTTAAAGCAATAGTATATGAAGTGACCTTAAGTGAGCCTCACTCTTCCTGTTCTACAGGTGAGAAACCAAAGACCAGAGATGTTGAGTGACTTACCCCAAGTCACACAGCTAGTTAGAGGAAGGGCAGGGACCTAAATCCAAGTTTCCCTTTTCTGAGTCAGCACATTTCCTGTGACTCCACATAAGAAACGCCACTCTGAATCTGCCTCAGAAGTTGGCGCCTCGGACATTTATAGCACAAATTGAAACTATGGGAAGACAAGAGAGGTTTTTTGTTTTTTGGGGTTTTTTTTCCTGCATTTACTCAACCAGGAAAATACTAAATGCGCTCTTTGTGTAGAATATAATACTAGGTGATGTGAGGAAAAGAAATCCAGTGCCTTCCAGCACTTGGCACGTAGAAAGCGAGAGATACATATTTGTGGAAAGGTAAAGGTAGTGGTTAAAACATGGATTTGAGTCTCAACTCTCCCATTTACTAATTACTGTGCATGACTTTGGTCAAATTATATGTCCTCCCTGAGACTTGTTTTCCACATCTGTAAATGTGGAGAATAAAACTACTTAAGAGAATTATTGTGAGAATTAAGTTAAATGTAAAAGGCCTGGCTCGTACAGGTGTCAAATAAATATCCACTTCCCCCCAAAATGTGACATTTTCCCTTGAAGAATTTATATTAGTAAAGTGACAAAATACACATACACATACACACACACACACAATCAATCAATAAAACTGTAATACAGTAGATTATTAGGTGCCAAGTCTGATTAAAAGGAAAAAGAAAGAAAAAAGAACAGACTAGTTCTACCAGTAGTTTGCAGAGTAAAAGAAATCTAATTAATGGTCAAAATGACTAAGGAAAAAAAAATTACTAGAAAATAATGGGCAGTCAACATGTCTCCAGTTCTCATTTTCTTTATATCCCCTAATTATTATTTTGACTCATAATTAGATTGTTGTTATCATAAGACTATATTCATTTAATATACTATATACTAGTCCACCAGTATAACTTTAGAAATCATTGTGTTTTCCTACTAATTTGTGAATTGCATGTGTTTTCATTGTGGTAAAGACATGTGGTTACCATTTCTACTCCTCCAAGAGTCTGTGGCAAAATCCCTATGAGTATAAATATCATTACAACCAACATCTTTATACAACAAAAGATCTCCCTGACCTGAACACAGTCAGCCTATTTCAAATAGACATTAGATAAATCACAGTCAGTCTTTTGGGCAGTATCTTGTTATGGGACTTGACCTATATAAATACTTAAAAGTTTATTCTACATAAAATTTCTATAACTGCTTTATATTTCACTAAGAGTGTCAAGTTATAGAAATTTCGATGTAGATGGAAGTACTGTAAATGTTATATAGGTCTATCCCCATGCTTGGAAAGGAATCAGTAGTGCCTATAGAAATTTGGCTTTTTCTCCCTACTGAAACTTAATGTAGCCATGCAGATAGGGTCATGTGCAGCCACTGCAGTAAGTATAGATGTGTTCTGAATGAGTAAAGGAGATGCTACAGATGGCAGCCTTGACCTCACGTTCCAGTTCAAAATAATGAATACATCTCCTTGCAATTTGGGATTCAGTGAAGTGATGGAGAGGAAAGGAAGAAGGAAGAGGCAAGAGGTCATTGGTGTTTGTATTAGGATTAAGGTCGTAGTAGAGCGGGGTGTATTTTGGTGTTTTAATGAGAAAAAAAATGGTGAGGATGATTGGTTTTATGAATCTACCAACAAAACTGACTCAAGAAACACACTGAAAATGATGATCTTTATTACTGGCTTCCTCATATAAACATTCACCTCATTCATCTAGGCATACCTCAGTGTTTGATTTGTGCCTCTTGTTATCTATTTTAATCTAGTTTGATATCTTTAAATCTTTTCATCAGTGTCAGGAGGACACTTGAAATGTGTATGTAATTCTTCTTGGTTGAGATACAAATTGAACACAATGTAGTATGGCATGATTTTACAATGTGGGGACTCAGGCTAATGTGACAAAAATAGAGCAATAATAAAGTGGATTGAGGAAAGACCCACAGAGAATATATACATATATACACACATACACATTTTAATTGCAATTCTCCAAGACTTCCTACAAAATATTTAAATGTTATATTTGAAATTTAGACTGCTTTCAGGCAGTAGATATAGTAGATCAGGCAAATTATTACCAATATTTCAACTTCGGGACAATTTTCTTAAGCTTTTCAATTTCCCCATGTTAATAGAGGGTGTAATTACCATTTCAGTGAAATGAAGATACTAGTTGTGTCTTGAGTCTTTAAGAGGCACATTTTCCTAATGGTGTTGCTAGTCCTTCCCACAAAGGTTACTGATGGACCAATGACCTCTCACTTCCTTCCATTTCCCAGATTTGCCTCAGCATCCTCTACTGGGCAAAAGACTTACACAACAACGGAAATTAGATATGCAGAAGTCATCCTTGCCTAATGCCACCCTAAACTCTATGTTCATATTTATAGTCTCCTCCCCTTCCCTATGATTACAACCCAGTCTTTCCTCAAGAAATTCTGAAGCAAGTGTAATTAATTGGACAATGCAAACATATGCAACTCATTATTTGCTAACATGATAGCATGAATCTGTTTTCACACTGATGTTTAAGATGTGTTGACCAGTTTTCCTGGAAAAATCATATCCAAACCAGCATTATTCACAGTAAGCAGTCACTATAACATTTCCAAATTAACCTTAGTTGATAAAAAGAGTCAACTGAGCTTAAACAAAATTAGGACTACTTAGCTAGTGAAGGAAATTAATTTGAATTATATTTTGCATTTATACTAAGTCTCTTTCCCTAAAAGTGTTTATTCCTGAGTTTTGTTTCATTTTTTGGCTTTAAAATACAGACTAGTGTATGTACTTTAAATCATATATATGTGTGTATATATATTAGTTATATATGTTCTTTATATGTTCTTTTGCCAGTGATCAAAATTTAGAGTCATAATTTTGATAATTACACTAAGAAATTACTTTCGCCTTGTTCGTGGAATGCTTAATGACTTGCTTTACAGTTTCACATTTATATTTTCATGATTCATACCCAACCTGCTTCCAAAAAAGTTCAAGACAATACTTTAAGATGAAATACGAGAGATTTGTGGATCTCATTCTCTTTTTTTACTCTGACAATTTAGAAAAAAATAGTTTTCTCTTAAAAAGAATATGTATACACAAAAATCATATGAAAAACAACCAAACCAAAACAAAAACAAAAACAAAAAACAAACGCTTAGTCACAGTTTCAAATGTTTTTTGTATTAACAAACAGCAAAAATGGTTAATGTACACATTTACTAACATGGTAGGAAAAATGCTATTTGCAAAATCTGAAGATTTGAAATACTGTATTTGTACCATCTCCATATAGAGCTAGGGTATGCACGCCAATGAAGGTAGAAAGAGAGCATTGTTCTTTCACAGACCAACACCTAAAATCTTCTGGTTCTTAATCCTTATTTCAATATCGATATCCTAGATGAAAACATTTAAGTTCCTTAAAATCTCACCTCCTATTTAGACTTGCAAGTTGAAAATAAGTAAAAATATCTTAAGGATATTTCCTGGTATCCTCCTCTCCCCCTAATATTGTGTTTTTAACTAGGATAAACGAGAGCGTTAATATAAGTGCACGTATCTGATCTTTGACTATCTGGAAGTTTCCCTGAGACTTCAGGCAAAGTACACTTTCCCCTCGGCTTTAAGGACTCAGGCTTTAAACAGAGCTTGTAGCACTGACCCGAAAAATCGGTGCCATACTCCGACCTTCCTTGTCTTTAAGGGCCAGTGGGCAGCTATTAAACTAGGCAATGGTTCTCCCCGGTTAGGGAGGTGAAGCAGCAGGAGGAAGAACCTGAGGTAGACGTGTGGGAGCTGCTGAAGAATGCGAAACCCAGCGAGTACGAGAAGATCGCCTTCCAGTATGGCATCACTGACTTGCGCGGGATGCTCAGGCGGCTCAAGCGCATGCGCAGAGTGGAGAAGAAGAGCGCAGGTGAGCACCCCTGGGGGAGATCTTAATCCTTCCTATTTCCTACTGGGTTTGGGGACGAACTAGTTGGGGTGGAATTTGCAGGGGTTACTCTTCTCTTGGTTAACTTGACTTGAGGTGAAGTAGTTTACTGCCCCGCACATCACACAGGCTAAGCGGGTAGCAGACAGCTGCTGAAGGTTTAAGGTAACAGAAGGTGCATTACAGTGACACATACAATGTATTATATAATGGAATATTAAACATTCCCGCTGTTACTGGGAATTTCTCAGCGGCCCCTTTCTCCAGCCTCTGCATCTCTCCCTCACTCTCAAATTCCTGATTCTTATTTAGGCAGAGTAGATTCTATGTTTCTTTGTTTTACTGTTATATTCTTCCACCCATTTGATGAGGCACGGGGAATTCACTTCTCACACCCGATATGGTTACCCAAGTGTTTAAACATGCCAATATTTGGGCAAGTTTCCACAGTACAGAAACTTTGATAAGCCTACTATTTCAGTCAGTCAAAAGCATTCCATTTAAGCTCACGAGTCATCGAAAGTATCTCATAAATTATATGATAAAAAACTGTGACATAGATGTACACAGATAATGCCAATGATCCTGATAATAATCATATTAGGAGAATGAGCATGTTCTTCAAGTCCAAATTTCATTTGGATACTTTATATCATACATTCCCTGAAGAATGAAGGTAATCATTTTTGAAGTCTCTTCAATAATTCTTTTCTTATGTTTCTTCCAAAAGCATGTGGATTCTCTTTACATTTTTAAACCATCTTATTGTTTATAAATCGATGCAGACTCCTAAAATATAAGGGATAATTTGGAAGGTTCCTAATTCTTTCTTCTTCAGTCTCAATTTTTTATTTAGCTTTAGGTTCTCATACATATATTGACTATTTAAATTCATAGCCTATGCATGTGAATATAGTTTTGCTTCTTCTCTCTTCCAGCTTTTGCAAAAATTCTCGATCCTGCGTATCAGGTTGATAAAGGAGGCAGGGTAAGATTTGCTGTGGAACTGGCGGATCCAAAGTTGGAGGTGAAATGGTATAAAAATGGTCAAGAAATTCGACCCAGTACAAAGTAAGTGGAATTTGCGAATAATCAGTGGTAACTATACAAATCAAAGAGTAATTTGACTTAATTTTCTATGCCTAAAAGCACTTTTTAGTTATACCCGTATGATACAAAATCATATAGAGGGACAGCAAAAACTTTTCATGTATTTTGGAACCATCAAAATTATAGTACTATATAAATTAAACCCTGTTTTATGTTTTAATTCTATACAAACTATTTCAAGTGATTCCTAACTATGGATTTGTGTCACTGTAGGTTATATGTGATTACTTCAGAGCATTGCCAAACTTCTCCCAGTTTTTTTAAAATCAAATTTTGAAAAAAATTGAAATCTATATTTGATATACCAGCTGGGAATCACACCTTATAATTAGATAACTTTTGTTTTTCCAGAGTAGCATCTAAAGCCTGTGTTTTATTGTTTTTTGGCCCTTTCCCAAATGAAGGAAACAGACTAATCCCTGATATCTGATGGTATCGCTAGTCTATTATGAAACTACTTTACAGAGATCCTTCTCAGTCTGAGAGATTTTCAACTCCAATATATATTTTTTAACTTAACAGGAGCCACGTGCATATTTATAAAAGACTTTAATCCTGAATATCTGTCACTTCTGTGGTACAATTAGGTGGATTCCAATTTCTTAATGTGGTCATGCTCTCAGAGTGACTTTGTGATAATAATGTTTATATCTGGTAAAAATCTCTTGAAGGCAGCCTGAATTTACCAAAAACATAACTTTACTTGGTTATCTTTACCTAGAAAAATGTTGCTTAGTGTTTTGTTCTTGAAGTCTTCAAGTTGAGAATTTCCCAAATGAGAACTTTTTCTTTAGTCTGTTATGATGCCCTAATATACCCATCCATAATCTAGGTCACAGATAATCAAATTTTGCAATCTTCTTAGATTTCAGGTTTTTGTTTCCAAACACTCAACTTCTTTCTTAGTAGATGATAACTATGATATGATAACACTAGTTCTTAAGCTCATTTAAGGGAATATCACATTCTATAGAATTTACCATCTATGTTAATGATTAAGTTCATATTATTGCTTAAATTGTATAATCATTTATTCACCCAATAAAATCTGTCTCACTGGGCTAGCAAGGAGTGAAATCAATGAATCAATGAAAAAGATCATCTCTGTCCCTCTATAAAGTAGATGAATTGCTCATTTTTTAAAATGTACAGAGTTAAAAATCTTAGCCAACCCTATTTTCCAACAATAGGTTCGTTGGCAAATATGTGAGTACTGATTTATATTTGAAATGAAAAACATACATAAAAGAAAATGACATTAAATATTATGTGTAAATATGCATATGTGTTACATTACATGTTATAAAGATAGAAATTGGTTTCATGTTTGATGTTTATTAAACTATGTAAGACATGGCTACATAAATTGCAGATCAAAATTACTATTTCTGACTTTCAAATATTACTGAATTATAAGCCAAATTTGCTGGCAATAAAGAAAAGAATAAAATCAAGTTCACGGATTCTGTTTATCTTCCTTCTGTTTAAACCAGATACATCTTTGAACATAAAGGATGTGAAAGAATCATGTTTATCAATAACTGTGTGCTAACAGATGATTCAGAGTATTATGTGACAGCTGGTGATGACAAATGCTCCACTGAGCTCTTTGTGAGAGGTAAAGTGAAATTTCTTACTGTAGCCATCAAGAGCCAACAGCTCTCCTTCTCTCAGGGGTAATAATCAAAATGGAAATGATGAAGTGAGCTTTTGAGCTCCAGAGCAGAGACGGTAGTACCTCTAGAGATGGTTTATCTTGGGTGTTAGACTGGCTCTGGATTAAAGCCTCTCTGTACTGGCAGTTATTGTATATCCTAATTAATCTTCAGGTTCGTTGAAGACTAGAAAAGCCAAGGGGAGAAAAAAACTGCTGAGTAAAAGTGCCTTGTAGTTTTGGCTCAAGCAAGCAGTATTTTGCCATATAATTGTTCTCGTGATAACTTCTGAAACCCAATAAAGTCTACTGGATAACCATTTCACACACTCAGCTGATCACAAATAGATTTCCCTTGAAACAGCTTCATTAGTAAAGGGCATCAATCGTTGGCACTGAGATCGCTGAAGACCATCATTTACTAAGACATTGTGAAAGAGCTGGAGGGTGTCAATGAAGCCATGAATCACTTATTTTCTTTATGAGGACCTATGATTAAGGCAGCTCTGTAATCTTGAGCATCAACTATACTTCAATTAAAAAATTTTGTAAAAAGACAATTCTGCAATCTCTATCATCCGTCTAGAACCAGAAGTAGAGAATTTTAGTGTTATAGGTTCTCCTTCCCCAGAAATGCCTACCATCTGGTATCTTATTTGCCAAAAGAAAGATATCTGATACAATGTGTCTGCTCTCTAAAACAATAATTTATTTGATTTGAAGAGTTCTTAGAAAATTGGAAAAACTTACCCAGGGTTGCCAGCTATTTATTTTGCCATGAAAAAATCATAAAAAACCTACCTACTACCTACCACCATCTAACCATGGCTCTATGATGGATGATACTTTCTTATTGTTGGTTTTTCATCTGTGAACAAACCCAGGGTCACAAGGCAGGTTTTTGGACATTTAATGATTCTGATTTTCCTTTTTTTCACACTAGAGGCTCCAGTTACAGTGACCAAACAGCTGGAAGATACAAGAGCGTACTGTGGGGACAGAGTGGAATTAGAATGTGAGGTGTCTGAAGATGATGCCCATGTAAAATGGTAAATAGCTTTCCTGAGGTCTGTCCTTTTTTTTTGGCTGTGTTGGGTCTTTGTTGCTGCACGCAGGCTTTCTCTAGTTGCGGCGAGCAGGGGCTACTCTTCGTTGCGGTGCGCGGGCTTCTCATGGCGGTGGCTTCTCTTGCTGAGGAGCACGGGCTCTAGGCGCGCAGGCTTCAGTAGTTGTGGCTCGCAGGCTTCAGTAGTTGTGGCTCGCAGGCTCAGTAGTTGTGGCGCACGGGCTTAGTTGCTCCGCGGCATGTGGGGGTCTTCCTGGACCAGGGCTCGGACCCATGTCCCCTGCATTGGCAGGCGGATTCTTAACCACTGCGCCACCAGGGAAGTCCCTGTCCATTTTTAATAGACGAAAAAAGTACCTTCATAGTTTGGAGAACAGGAAATTGCATTTACAGATATGAAAAGGATCTCAACCTCATTCGTGTTAGAAGAAGTTTTAGCTAAAACTGTACTAAGATACTGGGGTTTTTTTTCACCTGTGAAACAGAAAACTGAAAAAGGATTCAGAAATCTATATTGGTAAGGATATAGGGAAATAGGCACTTACTAATAAATGGATGGCTCAAGGTTCTCCAGGTCTATTTGACTCCAAAGCCCATGGGTGCTCTATACCATGCTTACTCTCACTATGCCATACTGGCAAGTTACATGGAAAATATACTTTTCTTCAAAAAAAAAGAAAAAGAAAATATACTTTTTTTCATGTTATTCCTAGTAACTTTATTGTTACAGTATCTCAGAAAAATACTTTAGACTGAGAATTACCAATTACTTTAACATTTCTTAAAAATAAAAAGCGTAGTTTTGGGGTCAGATGGGAAGTGTTTTCTCAAGTTCTCTGTGAGTAACCTCAAAATTAAAGACTAGACGATTCGGAATCTTAAAATCTTAATTGAGAAACAGAGTAAATTATGCAGCAGGAATCTCTAGTAATTGGTACAGAATAGATTGTTCATTCTAATCTAGAATCACAACTGTCTTTAAAGTGTATTAAAATGATATTCTTACTAGTGTGCGTCAAGAGCCCAAACGTAGGTAATATCCACTGTTAGCATCTTTATCTGATTGATCTTAAATGGAAAGAGTGGGCTTATGTTTTTAGTGTCATTTTTCAGACAATACTTGTTACAATATTAATCTATTGATACATTGATCCATACATTCTTTAATTCAACAAAAAGTTCTTGAGTGTCTGGTATCTGTCTCCTGAAGGGTCTTTTATAGAACTTCTTTTTATAATCTATTTTAACTCAGGTTTAAGAATGGTGAGGAAATCATCCCTGGTCCAAGATCAAGACACTACATTAAAGTTGATGGCAAAAAACACATTTTGGTCATAGAAGAAGCAACAAAGGCTGATACTGCAGAATATTCTGTAATGGCAACAGGAGGACAGTCCTCCGCTAAACTTACCATTGACTGTAAGTAAGACTTCCTTGGATGTCTTCCAAGCTGTTTTACTAGTGTGTTGTGTTTGTTAATTCAGTTTTAGGAGAGTTTCAATCTATTTGACTTCTACTTGTGGCAATTTAAAATATGTAAAATTAGATTCCATTCCAGCTGAGTGTCTATGTCATATCAATCAGGGTCTCTAAGAACTTACTACTCCGTTTAGCAGTAGAATACCCATATTGGGAAGGAAGTATAAAAATCACCTGCCAGAGAAATTACCCAAATGGTTAAGAAATATTTCAGTCCCCAAACCATATAAATAGATGATAAATACTTAGATATGATATCAAATCCTGATATCCTGTTTGCTTAATCCTTTGGTGACCTTTGGTTTGGTGAACTTGCTATCTCTTCAATAAACATTCAACATTCTTCAATTACATTTGGGCTGAGAAGTTGCTCAAACTAATGGGCCTCAACTGAGAAGACTAAGAGCTAATTTGCCGATATGCTTTATTTATTTTTTTAAACAATTTTTTAAAAGATTTTTTTTTTGATGTGGACCATTTTTTTTTAAGTCGTTATTGAATTTGTTACAATATTGCTTCTGTTTTTTATGTTTTGGTTTTTTTGGCTGTGAGACATGTAGGATCTTAGCTCCCCAACCAGGGATCGAACCTGCACCCCTTGCATTGGAAGGCAAAGTCTTAACCACTGGACCACCAGGGAAGTCCCCCCATATGCTTTAGAGGCGTGAAAGAATTCATGTCCTTTCCCAAATACCCCCTAACGGTAGTCAGCTCTTAATGGCAGAGTCTGTCCCTTCCAGTTAGCCATGAAAATTAGAATAGTGAACTGCACAAGAAGATCGGTAATACATGCAGAGCAGAAACCCTGCTTCCTTATTTCTTTCTAAGTCCAGTTGCAATTCATATGATTATTGAATTATTTGGAAGTAATCGCAATACACTGCTTATGTTTTGTGGAATGATGGCCATTGTATGTAATATCAAAAAGTTTTTTCAACCATAGGCAGATCCTTATCTGATATTTGTATCCATTTAAAGCAATTACAGTCAGTCCTGCTATAATGTA
Source organism: Eubalaena glacialis (assembly GCF_028564815.1). Taxonomy (NCBI): domain Eukaryota; kingdom Metazoa; phylum Chordata; class Mammalia; order Artiodactyla; family Balaenidae; genus Eubalaena; species Eubalaena glacialis. Next base: position 20,544,605 of record NC_083726.1, on the reverse strand, counting down.
ACATATGCATTTCTAAAAATTACTGTGCTGTACAAAATCATGCAATAAAAATCATAGGGCTAATGGGGAAAGTGGGGTTAAGGACACAACACTCAACAATTTTGTCAGGGACACATTTTTTAAAAAATAAAATGATAAGAACCTAATAAGAAAAAAACAGTAGTACAGTTTTACAGATGTTAAATGGTTAATAAATACTACAATAAGTATGGCACTTTACCTTGAAAAAGACCTGAAATTTGCTTGTGGAAGTGGTGTCAGAAGTGTTGCAGTTTGTGAGCTATTGTGAAGTAGCGGAAGGAGGTTATTTGAAACTGGATGGAGAGCTGTCATCTCGGGTGTGCATGGATCTCGGATGCGCATGGATGTGGCTCATTTAACGTGGGTGAACTAAAGTAGCTGGTCGATGTCTGAGGTGTATGTGTGTGCTCTGTGCAGTCCTACCTGACTCAGTCCAGCTGGATGCCGTTTTCTGGATTCACCTAGTCTTTCTCATGAATAAAATCATGCATAATCAAACGTGATATGTGTGTTATGCTCTAATTGTCCCCGAATATTTCAACTGCATTGAACAAATTCTCATTTTCAAAACAAGCATTATAGTGAAACTGTACCATTGTGAAATGACACCATCTTGGCCTGTCTGGAATTTAGATTTGGCACTTAATAACCATCTATTATTTCTGCAGTAAAACCTCTGAAGATATTGACACCTCTGACTGATCAGACTGTAAATCTTGGAAAAGAAATCTGCTTGAAGTGTGAAATATCTGAAAACTTATCAGGAAAATGGACTAAAAATGGCCTACCCATTCAGGAGTCTGACCATCTAAAGATTGTTCACAGGGGAAGGTAAGTAAGCTAGGGTGGTCGCTAAGTGAGGGCTGGTCTCCATCTTCACTTCTTCTGCTTCCTAAATTACATGATTGGTAAGGATGTTTGGAGAGTACTCATAGAGAGAGGCTCTATTTCCAGTTCTTTGCTTTCAAATAGCAAGACTATGTGAGTTCTCTGTTGTACATCATGTCCTACCTGTGATCCTGTACCTGTACCTTACAGTGAGGTGCTGTGTTATTTCAAAACCCATTGACTGAGTCTTTCCATATAAACATGAGCTTAAAGGAATGATACTGTATTCTAGTTGAGGAACTGGTTGAATTGGATTCACTGTCCCTAACCAGTAAGTGTCATATGACCTTTCCACAATTTTTTTTGCTGAGGGGGGGACGGTTTGCATAATATCCTAGAATCTAGCAAAGATGTAGGACAAGAGTTCTTAAACTAGGATCCATAGATTTTTAGGAGACTGTGAATGAACTTCAGGGGCCCCCATAAATCCTTTGAAATTGTAAGCAAATTCTGTGTGTACAAAAATACTTGTTTTTCTCCAGATTGAGGAGCCATAGTGTCCATCAGACATTCACTGGCTCATGATGCCAATAAAGTTAAGAACTATTGCTCTTATGCCAATACTTTATAATAACTATAAATGGAGTATAACCTTTAAAAATTGTGAATCACTATGTTGTATACCTGAAATATATAATAATGTACGTCAACTATACCTCAACTTTTTTTAAAAAAAGAACTATTGCTCTTAGGTTTGCATAAAAAGCCAAAGTCAGGTTATTCTTGGTAATTTCTTGAATCTTAAAATATGGCATCAGTGAGGTGTTATCTTCTATCCTTTTTTAAGCTATGAGATTTTAAAAAGGCACAAGAGATTCTTGCATAGTAAGCAGGCTGTATTTGTAGAGATAGTTTCATATAGCCCAAAATAAATACTAAATGTGGATCAATAAATAGGATAATTAAGGCATCACATTATTCTCAGTCTCTCTCCAGGCTGCACTAAACAAGTTAAGATAAAACCAGGTGTCTCCTCAGTTTGGGTCCTACACAGTCTAAATCTTTGCAAAGTCTTAGAAATATATTTTTTCATTTCCTTAGAATCCACAAATTAGTGGTAACCAATGCTCTCGTTGAGGACGAAGGTGATTATGTATTTGCACCAGATGCCTACTCTGTTACTTTGCCTGCCAAAGTTCATGTTATTGGTGAGTAGATAAAAGAAATCATTGCAGAGTTGTGTTCTTGTTTTTCTGGTTTTGCTTACCTTGGAATTATATTCAAAATGTGATATTTAAAGAAAAATACATGAATTGGTAGTAATCACTAATCATAATAGTTGATTCTTAAGAGGTCTTAACAATGAAGTAGTTTTGCAAGGTACCAGGCACCAACTACTTTGACTCCGCTTATATCCTTTTTGACCAGATAAAATATTGGTTACTACCAATGTTTAACACTAGCCGAGTACTAACCCAGATAATCACATGGAAATAACCGTCTGATAACAAAGGCCACGGTTAATATTCCAGATCCTCCGAAGATCAACCTGGATGGTCTTGATGCTGACAATACAGTGACAGTAATTGCAGGAAACAAGCTTCGTCTAGAGATTCCCATCAGTGGAGAACCACCTCCTAAAGCCATTTGGAGCCGAGCAGATAAGGTTTGTTCTACACACACACACACACACACACACACACACACACACACACACAGCCTACCTTACTCCCTGCTTCCCATGAGTCACATGAAAGAAAGCAGCAAATAAATGTACAGCAAAGATGTAATTCCTTTAATAAAGAAAGATCACTGATTTTCAGGCAAATCTAATAACTATTCATTTGCTTTTCATATTTCTGACTACCTACTATGTGACCCTGTGCATATGCATATGAATGTTATTATGTGCAGTGAATGAGGTTCTACCTTTCCTTCTAATGGGTGTCAGGGAATGGGGTGGAAGAGAAATAGACATGAATTATTAAATAAATAAATAAACAAAGTCACTTTGGATAGTAATGAGTGCTACGAAAATTTAAAAAAAAAAAAAAAACAGGGTGGGACTTCCCTGGTGCCGCAGTGGTTTAAAATCTGCCTACCAATGCAGGGGACACGGGCTTGATCCCTGGTCCGGGAAGATCCCACATGCTGCAAAGCAACTAAGCCCGTGTGCCACAACTACTGAGCCTGCTCTCTAGAGCCTGCAAGCCACAACTACTGAGCCTGTGTGCCACAACTACTGAAGCCTGTGTGCCTAGAGCCCGTGCTCAACAGGAGAAGCCACCACAATGAGAAGCCCGTGCACCGCAAGGAAGAGTAGCCCCCGCTCGTCGCAACTAGAGAAAGCCTGTGCACAGCAACGAAGACCCAATGCAACCAAAAATAAAATAATTATTTAACAACAACAACAAAAAAAAAACCAGGGTAATATGATTAGTAAGTGACTGCATGGGGCATGAGAACAGCCTCTATGAATGACAACAAGGAACCATTTTGAGAAAATCAAAGCAAAGAGATTTCCAGTTGATGTCAATGCAAGTGCAAAGAACAAGAGGAGAGAATGCACTTAATGTGTTGGAGGAATACAGAGAAGGCCAGCGTGGCCAAGGCAGCGTGAGTGAGGAGGAGAATAATAAGTAAGATTGGAGTGGTAGAGTAGAGCCGGCTCAAGTGTGACTCTGCGGCTTCCTATATAAACTGTTTTAGGCGCAGTAAAACTGTTCCATATGATACTAAAAGTATGGATATGTGTCATTATAGGTTTGTCAAAACCCATAAAATGTACAACACCAAGAATGAACCCTGATGTAAACTATAGACTTTCAAAGATAACAATGTGTCAATGTAGGTTCATTAATTATAACAAGTGTACCCACTCTAGTGGGGGATGTCAGTAGTGGGGAAAGTTATGTGTGTGTGGAGACAGGGGTTATATGAGAACTCTTTGTACTTTTTCCATTCAATTTTGCAGGGAACGCAAAGCTGCTCTAAAAAATAATTTGTTTTTTTTTAAATGTTGGAGAGTGTTTCCTCCTTTTCCATTTTCTGGAGGAAAAAAAAAAAGCTTTATTGAGCTATGGGACAACTTTAAGCAGTCAAATCTATGTGTAATTGGAGTCCCCAAAGAGGGGGACATAAAAATATGTAGAGAAAAAAATGGCCCCAAATTTGATAAAACTAGAAAATCTCAGATACAAGAAGCTCAATAAAATCCAAGCACAAGGAGCGTTAAGACATATACACCAAGACCCATCATAATCAAATTGATCAAAACGTGTGGTTAAGAAAAAAATCTTAAAAGTAGTCAGAGAAAAAGTCACATTAAACCCGTGGGAACAAAGACAAAGATGACAGCTGATCTCTCTGGAAACAAAGCAAGTGAGAAGACAGTGGAGCAACGTTTAAAGGGGGAAAAACTGTCAACCTAGAATTCTATACTCAGTAGAAATAATTATCAGAAATGAAGGCAAAATAAAATTATTTATATACAAAAGCTGAAAGAAGTCATCTCCAGCAGATTTGCACTACAAGAAATGTTAAAAGAAGTCCTAAAGTCAAAAGGAAATGATACTAAGATGAAAACATTTTCACAAAGGAGCTATCAATAAGTGGGTCAGAAATAATAACTACATGGATAAATATATAAGAATTTTTTTCTTATTATTTAAATCTCCTTAAAAAGATACTTGGTTGTTTAAACAAAAATAATAACAATGCACCATGGCCTTCAAACATAAGTGTAAGTAAAATTTGTAACAATGAAAACATAAGGCCAAGAGAGGAGAAATGGAAGTAAGGATTGAAAGGAGTGAAATGGACGTATGCTAGTGTAAGTTTCTTTTGCTAAATGTAAAGTATCATAATACCACATGAAGGTAGACTATACTATAAACCCTAAAGGAATCACTAAAATAATAAAACAAAGAGTTATAGCTAATAGGCCAACACAGGATGTAAAATGGAGCCACAAAAACATATCTAATGAATCCAAAAGGAGGCAGAAAAAGAGGCACAAAGGACAGATGGGACAAATAGAAAACAATTAGCAAGATGATAGAATTACAAAGAAAAATAAGTAAGTTAGAGATTTTACTACTTTTCTCAATAACTGATAGAACAAAATATACAAGTTTTGAGAAATACTATCAACCATCTTGATGTAGTTGACATTTATAGAACACTCCATTGAACAAAGTAGATTGGGCATTACTTTAAAATGCACATGGAAGATTTACCAAAATAGGCCATAAATAAGTCTCAGTAAATGTGAAAGGATTCAGGTCATGCAAGGTATATTCTCTGACCACAGTGGAATTAATTAGAAAACAATAACAGAAAGATTTGGAAAATTTCCAAATATTTAGAAACTAAGTAGCTTTTTTAAAAAGTAACTCATGGATCAAAGAAGAAATTACAAGGGAAATTAGAAAATATTTGTGAACATAACACATATCAGAATTTGCAAAATACCACTAAATCAGTACTGAATAGCCCTATATCTATGAAAGAAATGGAATTTGTAGTTTAAAATCTTTTCACAAAACAAATTCCACATCTAGATGGCTTTATTGGTTAGTTCCACCAAACATTTAAGAAAGAAATAATACAAATTCAATACAAACTCATCCAGAAAATTGAAGAAGAGAAGATAGGAATACTTCCCAACACATTCTTGAAGGCCAGTATTACCCTTATAGCAAAACCAGAAAAAGACATTACAAGAAGAGAAAACTACAAATCAATATCACTCCTGAACATAGATGAAAAAATTCTAAACATAATTTAGCAAATCAAATCCAAAAATACATAAAAGGAACAGTACATTATATCCACGTGGGACTTATCCCAGGAATGCAAAGGTAGGTGTAACATTTTCAAATAAGTTAATATAATTCACCATATTAACAAACCAGAGAAAAAATGTGGTCATCTCGATAGACACAGAAAAGCATTTGACAGAATCCAACATCCATTCCTGGTAAAAATCTCTCAGCAAACTAGGAAGTGAAAGGAACTTCCTCAGCATAATGAAAGACATCCATAAAAATCCTACAACTATAATCCTACTTAATAGTGAAAGGTTGAATTCTTTCCCTTTAAGATCAGAAAGAAGAGAGAAAAGATGTTCACTCTCACCACTTCTGTTCAACATTGTACTGGAGGTTCTAGCCAGGGCAGTCAAGCAAGAAAGAGAAGCAAAAGACATCCATTTTGGGAAGGAAGAAGTAGAACTGTCTTTATTTGCAGATGACATAATCATCGATGTAGAAAATCCAATGTAATCTACAAAAAAATCTACTAAAACAAATGGTCATAGTAGCCTTATTTGTAATATTCAAAAGCTGAAAACAACGCAAATTCCATCAGTGGGTGAATGGATAAACAAATTGTAAGAAATTCATACAAGGGAGTACTAAGGAATAAAAAGGAATGAATTAGTGATATACTGCAATAACTTGGATGACTCTCAAAATAATTATGCTGTGTGAAAGAAGCTGGAACAAAAAACAAAGAGTATTTTTTAAAAGCCATTAAAAAAAACCTGACAGTACCAAATGCTGGCAAGGATATGGAACAATTAAACTCTCATACATTGCTGGTGGGAATGCAAAATTGTACATCCACTTTGGAAAACAGTTTGGTAGTTTTTTATAAAGTTAAGCATGAGCTTACCATAAAACTTCACAAGGCTATTCCTAGGTATTTACCCAGAAGAAATGAAACACATGCCCACACAAAAACTCATATAGGAATGTTTATAGCAGATTTATTTATAATTGTCAAAACCTGGAAATGACTCAAAAGTCCAATTGTACAAACATATTCCAACTGCACGTGGACTATGCAATGGAAAACTACTCAACAATTAAAAGGAACGTACTAGTAATACAAGCAGCAACATGGATCAGTCTAAAAATATGCACTCGGAAGACTACATACTGTTTGATTCCATTTATATGACATTCTGGAAAAGGGGAAACCAAAGGGGCAAATAACAGACCAGTGGGTGCCAGGGACCAGGATGTGGGGTTAGTGGGTTGCATGCCAAGGAGCATGGAGACACTGTGAGATGTGATGGAAACAGTCTGTAGCTTGATTATGGGGGTGGTTACACACTCACATAAATTTGTCAAAATTCATAGATTATGTATCTAAAACTATGAATTTTACTTTATGTAAATTATGGCATAACAAACAAAATAAAACATAGAAATATGAAGAGGATAATATAACACCACCCTAAGTAAGTTATTTTTCTTTTCAATCAGAACATCTTTTACAATCTTAAGATTAGAATTTGGCTAAAATGAGGAAATTTTGTTCTATTATAAAATGAGAATTATGAAAGCCATTTCAAGTATTCTTACCGTTGTCACAATCTTATGTTATTGAAGACTTACAAGTCCTAATCCAGACACAAAAGAGTAGAGTTGACAATAGTGGCAAATTACCCTGTTTCTAAATTGCCTTGACCTTCTCTGTTTTTCCTCTTTGTATATTGGCTGTCCATTATTGCATGGAAGATATGACCTGGGAATCAGAAAAATGTAATGCTGCTTTAAACTTCTGGTGTAAGGAAGAAGGAAGGCAAGAAATGAAGGAAAATAAGAAGGGGAAAAGGAGAAGGAGAAGAAGGAGAAAAGAAAGAAAATATAATAGAAGTCTCAACCTCACTCTGTCTTTACTTTGGGAATTAGATGTTCATTCTTTCACGTCCTACTGGAAGGGAAAAATCAGTACTCAACTTGTATGGGAAATTGGCACTGTGGCCTTCTTCAACCCTTTTCAGTATTTTTAAATTTCCAAGACATCTAAAGAAATGAACAAATCATTATTTAGTTTCTGATATGAGTTTAAGGATTTCTAATTTCATGTACAAAGAAACTCTTCTCCTAGAATGACACTTCTGCGCTTATATTTTTGGTCCTCCAACTTTCTCTTTAAGGAGTTAATGGGTAGTGAACTTTGGAGTCAAATCCCAGTTCTACCACTTCTTAGCCGTGTAACCTTGGGCCACAGTTTTTCCCATGTGTAAAATGGGATGACAATACTTTTGTCCTTAGAGCTGGTGGAGGATTAAACAAAGAACACATATTTCAGGCATTAGCACCATGTCCAGCTTAAGTGCCCAGGCACTCTGGAGGTGTCCTTGTTGTTTGCACAGGTCATGCCACATTGTATTTCTTTCCTCCGTAGGCTATTATGGAAGGCAGTAGCCGGATAAGAGCTGAACATTACCCTGACAGCACCACTCTGGTTATTGATGTAGCAGAAAAAGATGATTCTGGTGTTTACCACATAAATCTGAAAAATGAAGCTGGGGAAGCACATGCAGCCATCACGATTAAAGTTGTGGGTAAGCCCTCTGAGTCCACAGACTTCTAGAATCAGGCTGACATGTCTAGATCCAAAGTAGACTTTGCAAGTTCTTGGTTCTCTCAGCTTTTCTGGGTAGCCAACAAAGAAGCACACGGTGTAGCTGTATTTTATAAATCACTGCCTTTCTTTTTCTTTATCTTTGCCACTTCTTGATATGTCTTTCTTTCTCTTTTCTTTCCTTTTTCTTCCTTTTCCTCTCCTTTCCTCTCTTGTCTCTTTGTTTGCCTAGAGGACTGGTTGTGGCGAGGAGTAGCTAAGGTTAGCCTTTTGGGGTTGCTGTCATTAGCTCTCCACAGCCACACTCCCTTTCAGTGCCCTCTACAGTCACTGACACACAATTGCTAAATAATTTCCAACATCACACTCACTGTAGAGGAGTGAGATCTGCCTTGGTTCTTAGATGACCATTTACGTACATTTTTCCTGATCCTGAAATCAAGTGAAATGAGTATGGCAGATTACTGGTGCGCCAAGGTCTCATGATCTCTTCATCCCACTTTAGCTTTCCCTTAAGAAACATATTCCTTTTTTTTCTTTTCTCTCTCTCTTTTTTTTTTTTTTTTTTTGGCCACGCCATGTGGCATGCGGGATCTTAGTTCCCCTACCAGGGATTGAACCCGTACCTGCAGCAGAAGTGCAACGTCCTAACCACTGGACCACCAGGGAATTCCCAAGAAACATATTTCAAATTGATCCAAAACTAAGGTCACTTTGTTATGTACTGAACTATATTTATAAGACATGGTAACTTGCCATTTTTGACTTGGATTTCTACCAACCAACATCTTATACAACAACTGATGTAAAATGTGCAGTAATTAGTCCTTGATTCAGTTCTGCTGCAAGTTCACTTCTGTGGTTAAAAAACAAAAAAACAAAATCACGTCCAACATTTAGGCAGTAATTTCTTAGTCGCCATTTTCAATGTAAATAACAAGAGTCTTGGGTTTCATACGGCTCTGTAATGTGACACTAGTTTAAAGGATTTGGAGACATCATGATTTTATTTGTATTGGGCTCATCTTCCCTGATTCCATATGGAGCATGACCTTGTACCCAAATTAGTTACCCGTGCATTTCAGTAAACATGGAAAAATAATAAGAAATAACCTTGCTTCTATGATTATCATCCAAAAACATATTTTCCAATGAATATTCTTCTTTGTGCTCTCACTCCCTCAATTTTATTTTTTTTTATTCTATTCTATTTTTTGTTTGCTACAGATGTCCCTGATCCTCCAGTGGCGCCGAAAGTGGCACATGTGGGAGATGATTGGTGCATCATGAACTGGGAGCCTCCTCTCTATGATGGAGGGTCCCCAATCTTAGGTAACTGCGTGTTGGTCCATCTGTGGAACTGCCAGTGGAGTTGGTGTCCTCTCTATGCACATTAGTACAAAGCACATTTTAAAATACTGCATTTAGAAGAAAACTTTTAAATATCCATTCACATTGAAATATATTGGGGGATGCTTTATAAGTGCTTGAGATTTAAATAGCTCTGATGAATATCATCTGATTGCCTGTCCTCTTTTTTTGTTTGACATTTCTGTTCAATATCTAATTTTGAAACAACTGTAAGTCTAACTTTATTCTGGTCAGTAAATGCCTAGATCCATAGAATTATGTCTATGAGGCAATTTCTTCTAGAGTTAAATACTTAGAAGAATTTGCTTCCCCTGTGGAACAGGAACTTTCTTCTACTTGCTAATAATGAAACTCACAAAACTGGTTATTTCCCCCTTCTTACATTGCTGGGACTCAAAGCCACATCTGTTGCTCAAATAGAGTGACTATGTAAGTTTCTATGGCCTACATATCTGTGGTTTATTTTTTTCTCTTCTCTTCCTAATACAATTTTAATTTTTTCTAGTCTTGTTATTTTTATCTATATCCCATGATGTTAATATTTGTATTCTTTATAACCTCTCTCAAAAAACCAATGGAATAAGATGGGTTAAAAATACATATATGACTATTTCACTTAGAGTGCTGAGAATATGGGAAATTTTTGAACATTATAATATCTGACAAAGTTTAATTTTGGAGACCAAGGAAAAACATCAGTTTCCATTTTGTGTCCCCTTCAGGTTACTTCATTGAGAGGAAAAAGAAGCAAAGCTCCAGGTGGATGAGGCTGAATTTTGATCTCTGCAAAGAAACAACCTTTGAGCCCAAGAAGATGATTGAAGGTGTGGCCTACGAGGTCCGCATCTTTGCCGTCAGTGCCGTTGGCCTCTCCAAGCCCAGTATGCCCTCCAAACCTTTTGTTCCATTGGGTGAGTCAAGAGAGGTGTGTCTTTGTCATGAAAATCGTTGCCCCAGATTGTGACTGCTTCCTTCTGACCTCTAACTGGAGCAGACCTGGAAGCTTCTTAGAGTGATACAGGAGTAGGGGACTAGAGGTGGTTAGGGGCAATTTTCTAAGAAATTACAAACAACACAATAGAGTTGAATGCCTTCATAATGTAGGCCCTGGAATTTATTACCAGAATTCCAAGGACAGCTGTGGGTGGCTCTGTTTGCCCCTCCCCACTGGAAACATGTAGCTGGGCCCATTGACACAAGACTACCCCCATTTGTCCTTCTGAAAGTATAACCCAGCGCCCTGGTGTAAACACTATAACTAAAACAAATTGACATCAAGTCAACCAAGCACACTTGAAAGCTAGTCTCTTTGCTTTATAGTCACACTTTAAATGTTATCTGTTGAACCAAAAAAGTCAGTTCAGTAAAGGCAAAGAAAGAGAAGACAAGACGTCTCCACTATTTTCTGATAGTGAGTAGATTTTTCAGTAGAAATATTTAGTACAAGAGTTTGCACTTTAAAATTAGAAAGTTATGGGAGATTTACTCTAGATCATTAGATCTCAAACTTTGACTTTTTCAACTTCCTGGGCCTCCCAGACTCCCACGTCAACCTCCCAAATGGAGGGAAAGTGTGACAGCGTTGATAAAAAAATTTTCACATCTGGCAAATCTTTGCCGTAAACACAGCATATGCTCGAGGAGTCTCGTTGAATTTTATTAACACGTGGGTGCTTCTGTGTATATTTTTTATTATTTATTTATTTATTTACTTACTTACTTATTTTTAGCTGTGTTGGGTCTTCGTTGCTGTGCGTGGGCTTTCTCTAGTTGCGGCGAGCAGGGGCTACTCTTCGTTGCGGTGCGCGGGCTTCTCATTGCGGTGGCTTCTCTTGTTGCAGAGCACAGGCTCTAGGTGTGCAGGCTTCAGTAGTTGTGGCACAAGGGCTTCAGTAGTTGTGGCTCGCGGGCTCTAGAGCGCAGGCTCAGTAGTTGTGGCTCACAGGCTTAGTTGCTCCGCGGCATGTGGGATCTTCCCGGACCAGGGCTCGAACCCGTGTCCCCTGCATTGGCAGGCAGATCTTAATCACTGTGCCACCAGGGAAGTCCCTGTGTATATTTCTTTTTGTATCCTAGTTCATTTTATCACAGTTCCTGTGCCATAATTCTGTAGTTAATAATTTGTTCTTTTTCTGTCTCTTTTATCTCTGAAGCTGTAACCAGCCCACCTACTCTTCTGGCTGTTGACTCTGTAACTGACACCACTGTCACAATGAAGTGGCGGCCCCCCGACCACATTGGTGCAGCAGGTTTAGATGGCTATGTGCTAGAGTATTGCTTTGAAGGAAGTAAGTACAACTAGTAGTTCAAACGAATACCCTCATCAATAGGTGAGATATGCCCCCCTTTTGTTTCTCTTTCTTGGGAACTCATCTCCTTCCTCCTGAAAATGACAACAAGCCAAAGGTCATCCTTCTATGATGGATGAGAATTTAGCCCTTCTTTGTTACTTGACTAACAAACTGAGATCTCAAAAATATCCCAGGTAGGCTCCCAGATCCGACAACACGAGTGATCTAGGACATAGGAGGAGAGATTCTGACCAAACTTCAGGGACTCCCACTTCTTGAATTGGTGGAATTAAAATGTACCGAAGCAAAATAAAATTCTAGGTAGGATAAAGCAAGTTGGAAATTCTAAACTCTATACTGAGCAGAGGTCAGCTATCAACAGAGCTGCCTATTTCTGGGTAATAAAGAGAGATTATATACTTGACTATCTGGTGATCAATTCTGCCTTCTTAAAGGGAAAAAAAAGAATAATTAAGGACAACTTTCAGTGTTTAAAAGAATCAGCATTAAATCCCAGAGGGTGTAAGAAATAGATTCAACATTATGGCAGTAACTTGTCTCAGGATATGGGTGCATAAAAATTTAATGGCTTAAATTTAGGAGGGAAAGAGAAACAGGCAAAAAAACCCTTGCTGATAGAAATAATAGAAAAAGAGAAAATGACACAAGAAAATAATAGGCCAGAGTGTACCTAAAACCAAAAAAAGATGTGAAATTCACTAAAAGCCTCTTGTGTTTTTGATTTCATACTTGTCATGATTTGGAGATGGGTGAATAAACTTGCCCCAGCTCTGGACTCGGGCTGCATTCTAGGTCATGGTAGGGAAACAATCCACCAGGGAAGTTTGTTCCTATCTCCACAAATGAGAGGCCCAGACTTGGCCTCTAACTCTAAGAAAACTCTTTGGACCCCAAACTTTAACGTGGATCTTACGTGAAGGAAAGAGAGACTCCAGAGCACATTTGGGAAACCAGGAGTGTGAACACCTCCCCAGAAGGAAAACCTCTATGGAGAAGAAATTTCTAACTTTGAAGAGAAAACTGCTGAAAAAGAAGCCCCAGACTTCTGGATGGGGGCACACATGGAAATAACCAGTGTTGGTCGGGAGAGTAGAGAGAAAGGGGGAATAAAGCATCTTGGTAACACTCAGTTCCGTTCACATGCACTCACTCACAGAACACTATTGTTGATTTTTCCAGGGCTTAGAAAGCCACTAACCAAAACCTGTGGAGACATTATAATCTTGAGTGCTTTGGAGTATGGTTTATTCCCATTCCATTCCCCTCCCCCAATTTGAAAAACTCCCAAGCCCTCCTCTCTGTTATTTATACCACCCAGCTAGCAGAACTTCCCAATCTTCTGTGTGGTGGGGCTGCTGAATACAAACCTTTTGTGTATGTATGAAACAGAGCAAATTGTTTACTCTTTTCTTTCTGATAGGTTTAAAAAGTAAGAAGATACTGCAAAATGATAGATGGCTGTCATTTTGATGTTACCCACCTTAGATAAAATACAACGAAGTGTATTTTGCATAATTCTGTGTGTGGTCTATGTAGATATATATGTATACCCGCATATACATATATATATGTACACAGTCATTATTATGTATATATTTTGCCACATAACGTTTTGGAATTAGCTTTCTATGGAAGTTCTTTTATAACGTGTATATCTTTCTTCTTGCAGTCTTTTCTTACTTCCTTTATGTGGCTGCCCTATTCTTCATTCTCTTTTAATGGCTGTTGTCCTCCAGACTAATTTTCTGTAGTGTTTAATGCTTTTAGATATGGCAGGTTTTATTCTGTAAGAGAATTCTTTCTTTTATAAGATCGTGTGTTGGTTTGGACTCTGTCTTTCTCTTGGTGTTTATTTTATTGTTTAACGCCTGCACCATTTTACTCTTCTTCACCCTGGTTCTTTCTTTTCTTCCTTAAAAATTCTCCTCATGTATTAAATAACTTTCACTTTCCTTTCCCGTCCCCTGGACGCCATTTTCTTTCTCTCTTTGCCTCAAGTAGTTCAAATGCGAAGAGATGTTTTCGTTTCCCTCTGATCTTGTTTCGTCCTGTTTTCTCTTGAAATTTTCTTCTTCCCTAGTTCTTCACTCTTTCATGCATGTTTTCTCAGTCTCCTATTTCACGTTCTCATCAATCGTCTCTTGATTATGAAAACATCAACACAGTAGCTCCCAAACAAACCATTGGCTTCAAGATGTAGCTCTTTTTCAAAGTCCTAAGTAATGTTTATCATCCACATGCCTCTCGCTTGCTGCTCCTTCAACCTGATGCTCCTAGAAGGGTTGAAATAAGAGAGAGGAGAAGGTTCCAAGAGGGGCCAGTCTAGTCCCCATCCCCCTGCTCCATTCCTGATAGCCTAGATGGTCATCATCCCAAACTAGTGGGGTACACCTACAGGCACTCTGTGAGTCAGCGGCATTCCCTCCACCCATGTGGAATGCAGCTCAGTTTGCCAGACCAAGAGCTTGTTGTCATGGCAACCAGGGGCTGCCTCCTGGGCTGCTGGGGCAGTTTCCACTTCCATGGAGAGCATTTTCATTTCCTGGTAAGACAGGGCTGGCCGTATCTCAAGTGCCTTCACTCCCAGACTCTGATGTGTGAGCCCCATAGTGGGAGAACTGTGTTCCCTGGGGACCCACAGGACCCTCCCAGGCTGAAGTAGCAGGGACAGGAGCAAGGGTAGACTGTTCCACTGGGCATTGCTCCCCTGTGGAGTCCAGGACCTGCTCCGCCTTTGTCTTCAGGGTCTTGCTTTGTTGTTCTCTACCTCTTGCTCCCACAGTTGGAGGTGCCCCAGCCTCCTTTCTCCTCCTCTTCTCTGTGGCAGGTGCCTCAGGACAAAAAAAGCCCACAGTCTGAACAGAGCAGGCTGTGCCCCTCCTGAGGAATTCCCCCCTCCTCTAATGTGTTTGGTCTCTTCTCACTGTTCTGAAGACAAATATCTTTGCATACTTTGCATACTTTACTAACAGAGAATGCTGACTACTGGTACGATATTCTTCTGTTGTGAAAGTGGGTGTGTTTAATTAATTTTAATGATGGATTCTCAAAGGTACATCAGCAAAACAGTCTGGTGAAAATGGGGAGGCTGCATATGATCTACCAGGTAAAGTATTCTCTGAAAGCTCTCAAACTTTCTTACTGTATGATAAAGTTTCTGGGAATGTTCCATGCCCCAGCCTGAAGTACACCCACACACAAAAAAGCCCTTAGAGATGGAGGGGGAGGGCGGGCGGTGAGTTTACAATGTGGGATCCAAGCTTCTTTTTTTCCCCCCGGGGGCATAATAATGCATACAAACTTTTAGAACCTGAAATATTTGTGAAACCTGGATGCTGGCTTAAAATTTTCTTGCTGTTGTAGACAAAGCCACCGAAAGCATTTAAAAAATCAGAACTTTTGATTGAGGTAAAAGATCGTGCCAATTCCTTATGAGGTCTTGGCTCCTGAGTTGTGGTTCCTTTTGCCGTGGATATAAGCTTCTTTTCTTCATCATTGGGAGCATGATCAGATTTTCCCTGCCCATATTAATGTCTTATAATAATAAACCAGCCAGGATAAAATGGAGAGATCATATGACTGTAAAGGTTGGTGTCTCTCATTCATAAGAATAGCATTTTCCTCTTTTTCTGAACTTTAATGTGTATAGATGGATAAACATCATCGTGGTTACATCAATTGTAAAAATGTACCTTGTAAAACCAAATTGGGATAAACTACTACAAAATTCCTGGGACAATTACCATTGTTCAGGATACCCTAGTATCCTGAATAAGAGGTTTTTCAAAGATGGTAGAATCTGATTATCATTCTTCCTGCTATTTACATTAGCCATTCTAGGCCATTTTTCATTTAAATATGAAAAACACCCAGCCATGTAGTCTGAGTCTAGGCCAAAGTCACATTCCCTCCAAATGATTTAATTTTGAGTAAAATACTAATTTGGAGTTGACTGTTTAACAGGATGATTTCTTTCACTAACCACCATTCTTCCTTCTTGTCTTTTGGTTTTTTTTTTTTTTTCTTAATGGATTTTAGCTGACAGCTGGATAGTTGCAAACACAGAGCTGATCGAGAAGACCAAGTTCACCATCACAGGTCTGCCAAAGGATGCAAGGATCTTTGTGCGCGTGAAAGCTGTGAACGCCGCCGGTGCCAGCGAGCCCAAGTACTACTCTCAGCCCATCCTTGTGAAAGAAATCATAGGTAGGTGGCAAGGCTTTCAAAATTTTGTCTCCATTTCACATTTTTTTTAACCTCTTTCTTTCTCAAACCCTCCTATTTTGTTGTCACTCCTTTGATATTTTATTAATATCTCCTGGGAGTTAGAAATGAACAAAACTGCCCTTTATAGGCAGCGTGGGGGGTCAGCTCCCGGTTTATAACTTGGTATGAGGACCAGATAACTACACCAGGTTCCATGAGCCAATAGGCAGCTGGGCTGCCTAGTCACAAGGGGTGGGGGGGAGCGGCGGGGGAAGCATTTCAAACAAACCATACAGCAGCAAAATGGCTCAAATGAGTCTGCGAGGTCAAAACCATTTTCATAATAATATGAACACATTGTTTTCCCTTTTCAACGCTTGACCTCTGCACTGATGGTACAAAAGTGATGGTGTGTAAAACTGCTGGTGCCTTAGCACAGATCCAATCTGTGCCACCAAATTGTCTGGCTGGTCTTTTCTTCCTCACCCCCATGCACTCGCAATTAAAATTAAAGGGCGTTTTGCCTTGGAGTGTTCTTGATGATACATACAAATCATTAATATTCTTAAACCTTGGTTCTTGAGTACACTTTTTTCCTATACTCTGTATGACAATGAAATGCAAAGTATATGTGAAACTCTTACACTAAATACCGTAGTACGATGGTTGTCTCTAGGAAAAGCATTTGTGCAACTGAATTAGAGCCTAAACTCGTGACCTTTTCCATGAAACTCCATTCTTCCTCGAAAGAATGACAAAGTGACAAACTCTGGCTAGTCAGACTTGGGTATTTGGCAGACATTTTCTAGAAAATGAATGGAGTGAGCCTGTTACTTGAAGGAAAACAACTTATAGTATTTATTGTCAACTTGTCAATGAAAAACTTTAATCTTTGAAGCAAAAATTAAAATTATGGAAAACTGATATCCACCATCATGGACTTGGCAGCTTTCCAATACTTAAAATCTTTTCTGATGAAGTAGGTGGTGATAGTAGCAAATGTAATTTTTTGACATTGAATAATGCAGTATTTCAACATTTGGACAATCTGCATAATTCATTGAAGCAATATTTTCCAAATGACCAGTACAAGTTAAAAAAAATCATGCATGGGTAAGATACATTCAAAATGGAAGGCAGACCAATGGGCTTTAATGTAACAGATATGAAAAGTTCATAGAAGGTTTCAGATTCCATACTGCAGCTAACCCTTAAGAAATTACAACTCGTGTTTTAGTGTAGAATCAAAGAGGAATACCCACAATTGTCTGAAAAGTTTATTAAAATATTCTTCCTGTCTGTGTGAAGCCAAATTTTCTTCATGTACTTCAACCAAAACAGTGTATTACAACAGATTAGAGGCAGAAACAAATAAAGTCCAGCTAGCCTCTATTAAGTCAGACATTAAAGAGATTTGCCAAAATATAAAATAATACCACTCATATCACAAATTTTTGTTAATGTAAATATGGTTGTTTTCATTTAAATGATATTTATGTTGTTATTATTTTTCAAGCAATAAATGTACAAGTATTTCAAAATTTATTGGTTTTAATTTCTAGTATGGTAAATATGATAGATACAGTCCACATAAACAAAAGCTTTGCGGGGCCTTTGATGATTTTTAAGAGTGTAATGGGATTCTGAGACCAAAAAATTTGAGAATCGGTGCTCCAGGGCAAAGAATACTGGGAAGGGGCCTGAACATCTGGGTCTGGACCATGTTGAGCCACAGACTTATGGTGTGACTGCCTGAAACCTTTTGGGAGTAAGTTAGGGGATGGATGGATGGATGGATGGATGGTAGAAAGTATGAAGCATGCACATTTTCTTAGTAGATTCTGGAGACAGACTATGAAAGCTGAGTCCTGTTTCCTTCATTTATTAACCATGTGGTCTCAGGCAAGGGACTTGATCTTCCTGTGCCTTAATTTCTTCATCTGCAAAACGGATACAATAATAGTACTTACCACATCAAGAGGTTGTGAGAGTTGAATAAATTAATCCATGTTATTTGCTTAAAGAATGCTGGCCACATAATAAGCCCTTGGTATATGTTAGCTTTTATTATGATGATGGTGTAATGTGCTACAGAACCTCGCTGAGTCTCCTTTTCCTCCTATGTAAAGTTAGGGAGTTAGAGGATCTCTCAAGTTCTCTTCCAGCTCCAACATTCAGAAATCACCACCACTACCATCATTATCATCTTCTTCCCCTAAAGTTTATTGAGCACTTACTATTCTCAGCCGTTATGCTAAACGCTTTATATGGATGACCATATTTAATCCTCACTACAATGCGGTGAATTAGATGCTGTTATCATCCCAATTTTACGGAATAGGCTGAGACCAGATCTACTGTCTGATCTGGAACTCAAACCCAGATCTCTCTGACCCCGCAGTCCATGTGTCTAAGCAGAGCATAGACACCGGAAGCTGGTTCCAGGTCTAATCCTGGCTATGTCACCTTGGGGCAAGTGACTTAAACCCCTGTAGCTTTAGCTTCTTTATCCTAAAGTAAAAACAGTACCTGTGTCATAAGGTGGCTGTGAGGTTTAAACTGGTCCCCTCGTGAAAAGCATTTATCCCAGTATCTGTTCCATACAGAGCCCTCAAGTGATATGACCCACCTCATCCCTGTGAGCCATGAGCCTTGATTCTCTGCTTCTGATGGGTTTACATCCACATGTTCTAGTATCTTCATGGTGTTTAATGAATGAACATTAATATACAGTGGGCTAGGGCTGCCTATTATATATTTCACCTTAGTCATAAAGGGAGAAAGTTACCATCAAATTCTAACATAATTACATAAATAACAAGTGCGAGGTTCTAAAGCATTTTTTATTATTCTTTTCTGGTGAGAAAAAATGGGCAGTCCTACCAGCTAATGTGGTGACTGCAGATCTTTTATGGAATGTTCGTTGGAGAATATACTCACTGTTAGAAACTAAGAAAACAATATATGAGGTCCTAAGGGAAAATTTAGTGTTTTTCTAGAAAGTTGCTTTAGGCTTATAATAAAAATAAGAAGTTGTAGTAAAATTAAGGAGGTCAGGGAATAATCTTGTTGAGTCAAACTGTTAAAACATCTCTCCCTGAAGGGAACATTTGGAACCAAAGTTACCACATATAATCTGTTAGTAGCCCAACTGAGATTTTACTTCAGAGACATGAGTGTAGGGAAGTCCTGGTGAGTGTCATGACAAGTATGCTTATGTAATGCTGCTTCCAGTGTATGATACTGACTGCAAAACTACGCTCTTCTACTCTCATTCAGAGGCTCCAAAGATTCGCATCCCAAGGCACCTAAAGCAAACCTATATCCGCAGAGTTGGAGAAGCCATCAATCTGGTTATACCTTTCCAGGTAATAATTCAGGGTCGCTCATTTTCCCTTTCCCATGCTGGGGTGTTTAAGGAGTAGAGGGAGGGACTTCAGCATTTAAGTTATTTGTGATTCAGAATTTCCTCAGAGGAAGAGCAGGAAAGGATGGAGGAGATTTGGAGAGTGATTAAACAACCTCCTGCTTTACAAGTACAGAAATCTATAAAACTGTCATAGATTTTCCTTCTGCATGAGATAAATGAGACCTAGTCTTCTCTGAAGCTCAGGGACCACAGGGGGCCAGAGAGGAAACACCAAGGAGACACCGCAACAAGAAATGCTTGAAGATCTTTCTGGTTCTATCCATCTGTAAAACTGATCTTCCTTTTAAGTGAAGTTCTTGGTGTAACATTCAGGAAAACAGCATGTGCTTACTTCCCATGATTACCCCAAACCACACTCAAATCACCCAAATTGCAATGAGGGATAACTGAAATTTGAAATTTTGATGCCCCTAACTGAAATAAATGAACATTGTTAAATCATCGCTCCCTCAAAAGAATCTGTTGTTTATAAGATTAACCAGGCTTTGCATATGATAATCACTTTTGGTCTCTCTCTCTCTCTCTTTCTCACACACACACATACACACACACACACACTGCACCATTACCTCCTTACTCATTTGATTCCTTTTATGCCTCTAAACAGTGCTGTTCAATAGAACTTTCTGTGATGATAGGAATGTTCTGTATATGCAATGTCCAATATGGTAGCCAGCAGCCAAATGTGGCTGTTGAGGACTTGAAAGGTGCAGCTAGGAACTAGGGCAACTGGGGAAATGAATTTTTAATTTTCCTTGATTTTAATTAGTTTTAGTCTAAATGGCCACATTGAGCTTGCGGCTGTTACGTCAGACAGCATGGCCTTAGAACTAGAATTTAGGTCTCTGCAAACATTTGGATACACACACACACACATACACACACACGCAGAGCTGGTTCAAACACAGGCTCCCATGAAAACTAACCTAAAGCGACAGCCAGTTCAGGCCATTCTCATTGCACCTGGGGCCCAGCCTTAGAAGAGGCAGTTAGCTTCTACATACACAGCACATGAAATCAGAACGGAAGTCAAGGAGGACGTGAGTGTGAACACAGCAGAGGAGGAAGGCGATGGCTTGGCAAGGTTCCTCCCACTCCTGTCCTCCCACAGCCTAAAAAAAAACCAGGAGTTGGCACAAGGCGGGCACCCAGGACCCAGCCCCAGCCCTGGACTGGGGCTGAATCAGCCCTCTAGTTTCCACATCATGTCAACAGCTAGGGCTAATCCCAGTTCCAGGATCTTGTTGGGGGTGGGGGAGTGTATTCAGCTCTGTCCCTGGGTCTGGGAGAGGAGAGAGCATGAGAACAGGGACCTCATAGGTATGGCATCCCAGGGGCTGGTCAGCTACCAGGAAGGGGGTGATGAGACTGGTATGTCATGTTTGTATATTTATGTAACCTCTAGAGTTCTCGAACCTTTTCTCATTTGAGCCCCAGAAACACCTTGTGAGGCAGGAATGGCAGATTTCCTTACCCACCTTGAGAAGGGAAGAAACTGACATTCAGAGAAGTTAAGTGACTTGCCCAAAGTCACACAGCAAATAAATGGTAGTGCCATGAACAGAGTCTATATCTCCAGATACTGAATCCAGTGCTTTTTTCACTCCATAAGTTATCAGAGAACTCAATTTTTTTCCCCAGTAGTTAATAGTAAATTGTACACTTAAGGAAATGAGACCTGGAACTATTTTTCCCATCTTTAACAATATTGTTCTCTACTTCCCATATGCACATCTGAGCACCTGCAACCATTCTTCAAGCCCTAGGGGGAGGGGTTTGATGTGTGTCTCTCACATTCCTTAGCAGAACCTATCAACAAGCCACATTAGGAGCCCATGGGAAGGCTGTGCATTACCCAACGGAATTAATGCTTGGTTCCTGTCTGTGGGGTGAGCCTGGGCGCTCCGGAATCCTAGGAAGTTCCTTTGTAACGTAAACTGAAACTCATGTCCTTGAATGAGATTATAATTACTCAAAGTCTGCTCTTAAAGAATAGTTTCAGCTGCTAGAGAGAACAGAGAGAGAATTACAGACAAGTCTGAAATGAGCAACACGGTACAGTGGAACAATAATAATCATTAGCATGTAGATGATATTAATGAAACACTCTGCAGTGCGCAGAAGCTTTCTAAGAACTTCAGTTGTGATAACCACCCTGAAGAAAGGTACTCTCGTTCCATTTTACAGATTGGGAAACTGAGGCAGAGAGTTTAAGTAACTTGCCCAAAGTCACACAGCTATTAAGTAGTGGAGTCAGGATCCAAATACAGATTCTAGGGTCCCAGGGCCCATGTTCTGAACCATTAGGCTGTGATGTGCAGGCTTTGGAGCTGAAGAGACCTGGCTAGAAGACCAGGTTCCAGCACTTAGCTGCAAGGCCTTGTGCAAGTCATTTAATACCTTTATCAAAAAAAAAAAATGAGGATAATGATACTTATCCTGATGTGAGGAGTAAGGGAAGTTATAAATATCATGTACCTAACATAGTACCTTGCATACAGAATGCAATCAATGGGCAATAGTGAATATTACGTTACTGCTGTAACTGCCTACCACCAGACCATTTTCCAACCTTGCCTAGGATGGGGTAAGCCACTGCCCATTTTTTTAATGCTGAAAAAAAATCTGGAGACAATCTGATCCCCTCCCGCCTCTACTTTTTCTGTCTTTTTTTTTTTTTCTTTTAAGGGAAAACCAAGACCAGAATTAACTTGGAAGAAAGATGGTGCACCTATTGATAAGAATCAGATCAACATTCGCAACTCTGAGACCGATACAATCATATTTATCAGAAAAGCAGAGAGGAGCCATTCTGGGAAATATGATCTGCAGGTCAAAGTGGAAAAATTCGTGGAAACTGCATCCATCGATATCCAGGTTGTAGGTAGGTTTGGAGGAGGGAACTAGAACATTCTATATGGAGACAAATTGTCCTTGTCAATAAGGCAAGAGTCAGAATTTCTTCTGTTAGGCTGGCTCTACAGAAAATTCCTCTTTTTAGAATTAAGAAAAATAGATAAATTAGGAAGATTGGTTAGCATTTTAGAATAATTTTTCACTGACTAAAAGGACTAATCATGGGAGACTTAGGGCATATATAGTAAAGAAAATTAATGTATGTACTTTCTAGTGAAAACTATCAGTGCTGTTTTACAATCCAGCTCTCTCTTACTCTGTTTCTCAACTCTTCAATGCTAAAACTCTTTCCCATGTTGAATTCTTGCATTAAGAAAACATTATAGATTCTAGATATAGTTTAACATGTTTCTTACTACATTTAAAATTTGCTAATAGTAACGTTAATGGAGAATGAAGAATTTTTATTAAATGTAAGAAAGGTATACCTAAACAGAGTTAAACAGTTAAAGACTGAATTGTGGTTGGTCGTGCAGGGCTTAGATACTTACCTGTCCAAACAAGGTTAGTTCTTACTTGTTTCCACAGTTAGGGCAATAGAGGGAGGGTCTCTTACAAGTAGACCCTTCTCGCTTGAACTGTTCTATAATTTTTGCAATGTCAAGAAATAAATTTAAGAGCAGAGTTAGGAGAAGCCTTGTCTCCAATCAATTTTATGATTACAGTTTAGCACATATGCTAGAACTAGAGGTTCTCTAACCAAAGGAGCAGCTTCCTGTGGCAAGC
Organism: Eubalaena glacialis; assembly: GCF_028564815.1. Taxonomy (NCBI): domain Eukaryota; kingdom Metazoa; phylum Chordata; class Mammalia; order Artiodactyla; family Balaenidae; genus Eubalaena; species Eubalaena glacialis. The sequence continues at coordinate 20,521,415 of NC_083726.1, read as the reverse complement.
CTTCCCTTAGGTGAAAAGTCATGTCCTTTGACCTAAGCAATCTTTTAGTGCTGACTAAACTGTCTTGATTTTTGTTAAGTTGAAAGGAGTGTTGAGGATGTTATATGTGCCCTTGGGTCTGGCCTGGCTCCATTTTATTTAATTTAATTTATTTATTTATTTTAAACATCTTTATTGGAGTATAATTGCTTTACAATGGTGTGTTAGTTTCTGCTGTATAACAAAGTGAATCAGCTATACATAAACATATATCCCCATATCTCCTCCCTCTTGCATCTCCCTCCCACCCTCCCTATCCCACCCCTCTAGGTGGTCACAAAGCACCGAGCTGATCTCCCTGTGCTCTGTGCTGGCTCTATTTTAATGGAAGCCCTTGTGGTTGGGTCTGGAAGAGGCTTGCCCTCTGAAACACGAGGAGGGACTTTTTTATTTTTCCTACTTTGCCATGTAGTTACTTTACCAGGTAGTTACAAGTGCCTAGCACGTCACTCACACGCTCAAAGTGTTCAATAAATAGTAACAATTAGTATCCTACTTATTTTATTAGTCCCAAATTTAAGTTTCTGCCATGACTGTAAAAATCTAGCCATTTACTGTTGGGGAGCAAGTGTTTGAAAAGCCAACGTGAACTTTGAAGACAAAGCAGACCTGGGGTGCAGGTGGGAAGTTGAACTGGGAGAAGACATCTGTCTGTAGGACAAGTTGGTGAAAACAGGAGATAGAAAGCTGTGGTTGTAGATACTTGTTGTTGGTAATTGTAGAAAGGGCTCCACCCCCGGAGCCCATGAAGACTGCATGTTAAATGTTGCTTAAAAGAGAGAAAAACATGACCAGAAAGCACTCTGATATTTATTCTTTTCAATCTGACATTTCAAATAGAAATAATTATAGTTGCCTTTTAATACCTGAAAAATATTTCAGGACAGAAAGGGTACTGCTTGCACTGCAAAGGATAACAGATGTGAAATTTCCCTGAAAAAATTAAGAAGTGCTATGCAGATACGTAGTATGATTATTGTCATTCCTTGCACCTCTATGCGTGATTTTTTTTTGAGGGGGGCCTCCCAATGAAGATTTAGTTTTCTTTTTTATTAATTAATTTTTCTTGAAGTATAGTTGATTTACAATGTTGTGTTAGTTTCTGCTGTACAGCAGAGTGAATACATATACATATATCCACTCCTTTTTAGATTTTCTTCCCATACAGGTCATTCCAGAGTATTGGGTAGAGTTCCCTGTGCTACACAGTAGGTTCTTATTAGTTATCTATTTTATATATAGTAGTGTTATATGTCAGTCCCAACCTTCCAATTTATCCCTCCCCCCAAGTTTTCGTTTACTTGACTTTTGGCCTCTCTGAATGTTACTGCAATTTACTGGAAGGTCAGAGGTCACAGAAATTCATGGTGCAGAAAATAAAGTGAAGAAAGACTTGATTTCTTCATTAATGCATTCTACTTCCATAAAATGGAAACACTGATAAATACAAATGAATCTTGGAGGGAGAGATGGCAGAGGAAATAAGTTTTCCTCACTCCCATTAAAGGTGCTTTTTGAGTGCAGCAGAGGACCTCTCTCACAGACTGTGGGCTTCGGGGCTCTCACCGAAAGCTGGCGCTACACAGCCCAGGTAGGCTCTGATTTCAAGTCTAGCATCAGCTTACCTTTCCCATTAGGCAGGGTAGCCTGTGACTCACTGCCAGTAGTCGGCCCCTGGAGGGATGGTTAATGATGTTTGAAGTTTCATTTACATTTTCTTTTCAAAATCCTTTTTCTTTCCATGAAGATGAAAGTCAAGGGTTTCCAGATAAGATTAGTAGGAGTGCATTGTACTTCTCCAGAGAAGAAGAATGCAAAAGAAACGTGGGTAGAAATACAGGAAGAAAAGGACATTTTTAAATATCCTCCTGTAACAAGGTCTAGGTTGGGGGGAAAGTGACCTCACAGTGATGCCATGAATTCATCCTACAGACCGTCCGGGTCCACCCCAACTTGTGAAGATCAACGATGTTTGGGGAGAGAATGTAGCTCTATCATGGTTACCACCAAAGGATGATGGAAATACTGCCATTACAGGGTACACGATCCAGAAGGCCGACAAGAAGAGCATGGTAAGGTCTGGCTTTCTCTGGTTCAGCAGCAGCAAAATAACATTTCATCAGAAGTAAAGGGGGAAGCATGAGGTCCTCTCTGGTGAGGAACTCATGAGAGTCATGGAGAAGTGATGTGGCACAGTGGGAAGGGTAAAGCCTTGGGAGCCACGAAGAGTTGGACTTGCATTTCCACTTAAAACCACATACACATGGACAGTCACTTAACCTCTTTGATCTCCATTTCCCTCATGTGTAAAATAAGGACACTGATGTTTACCTCGCTTGTTTATCAAGAGGCTAAAACAGGGACTCCCCTGCCGGTCCACTGGTTAAGACTCCATGCTTCCGCTGCGGGGGGTGTGGGTTCGATCCCTGGTCAGGGAACTAAGATCCCACATGTCGCGCAGTGCGGCCAAAACAATATAAAGCAACTGGCAGAATGCTCAGTAGAATTCAATAAAGTTATTCGTTCAACAAATATTTACTCACTTTGGATTCTGACTCAGATCTGCACCCATGCAACTTCTTTCTCCTTGTAAAATGAATGTTGGTAGCATGGACTGATGTCTTTAAAAAAAAAAAATTCCAGTTAGAAAAGAAAGATTCTAAAGGTAACAGCATATGCAAAGGTCCTGAGGAGGAAAAGCATTTAGAGTATTCAAGAAGCAACTCAGTTGGAGTACGAATTATTATTAGCTATGTTTTATAGATGAGGAAACTGAGGCTCAAAAGGCTAAGTAACTTGCTGGAGATCACCAGATTTTAAATGTTAAAGTCTAGGTCTTTCTGAATCAGAATCCATCCACTACAACTACCATTGCTCTACCTGTAAGTCAATGAATGAATAAATGAATGTTTGGACACAGAATGGCTTGGAGCCACTATTCATTCTCATAGGAAGAGTAAAACATCATACCAAATGATATTGATAGGAAGTCTGCAGGCATTTACACTACTAGATCTCAGTAAGAACTTAGGGTATAAGGTTACATTGGATTAATAGAAGGGGAGAGGGTTGGAAAGAGCAGTCTAAGTAACCGGAATGGATTTCAAGCCTTGCCTTTCCATAAACTATTTCTAGCATGTCTTTCCCCCCACCCCTGGGTGGGTGTTACATGACAAAATAAGACTTGGCATTTAAAGAAACATGTTTCAGCCAAACCTGGACAGCTTGAGAGCTAGATCAATGGATGACTTTGCAGGGGAAGTATTGACCACCTTGGATTTCCTTAGCAATGAGGGCTCTTCTTTGGACCTTGGTCCAGATACTGGCAGTGAATCCAGGGGTACCACACTGCCTCCAGGTGCCCCCCATTCTTCCACCCCCACCACATTGCCAACACTTGTCTTCTCAGATATCTAGTCAAGTCCAGCTGAGCCAGGACTTTACTGCTGCTTCGTGTTCCTGAGGTCTGCCTGCTGACAGGAGAGGAACCCCAATCCCATCCCCTTGTGTTTCCGGTGCATTTCAGCAGGGACAGACCTACAGACCAGAAGATGTTCACTCTGCCCAGTGCACGTCCCCGGAGGTCGCCACACCACTATCTCACTGTGGCTACAGATGCTGTTTTTCACTTAAATTCCTATAGTCCTTTATACCTTCCATAAACATTGTCTTCACGATGTATGCCAACACATTCATTTATTCATTCATTTACTATTTGTTGAGCACTGTTCTAGCTGGTGGATCAAAAACAAAAAGACAGCTCCGGCTCTTGGAGCACTCATAGTATAAGCAAGCAGAAAGACATAAAACCAAATGATAAAACAATATAATAAATGTTGGAATAAAGGTTTGCATAACATGCTTTGGAAATAAAGGAGGGCATAACTACAATTGTCTGGTGTCTTTAAAATATCCCAAATATAGAGATGATCATGGCCCCTAAAAGTTGCAAGGAAAATCGTTTTCCTTTCTGAAATTTTTTGTCAGCAAATGTATTTTCTCAGTTAGTGGTACTAAACATATGTAGTACAATGTGGTTTTCTACTGGTGGCAAGATAAACTTTGAAACCACTATATTTCTTGACATGGTGAGGAAAAAGTCAAAAAAAAAAAGAATAATATAGCTTTAGCTCATTCATTCATTCCTGTATTCAATGAACATTTATTTTATGCATGCTACGTACTGTATACCAGGTGCTGTGATAAGGCACTGGAAATACAGGGGTGAGAAGAAAAGTCCATTTTTACCATCACTGTGTATCCATTCCAGTGGGGGAGGTAGCAGATAAGCAAGTGAAATAGTAAGTATGTCATATATTTAAGGTAACAAGTGCTGTGAAGAAAACGTAGCCAGGTTAAGGTGAAAAAGTATGACCAAAGTGGAGTGGTGAGAGGGTAAACAGTAGAGGAAGTAATATCTGAGCAAAGAATTGAAAGAACCTACGGTGATAATGTTAGGCAAGTTGATTGGGTGATATTAATTTTTGTGATTTAGCATCATCTCTCCCTCAGAATAGATAAGTTGGCATGAAAATTCTATAATTATACTTTGTTATACAAAAGATAAATAGACAGGCAGGTAGGTAGGTAGGTAGATAGATGACAGACACTGCACAGTAATGAAGAAAATATAAAGATAGTAGTTGACATTGTCCATGGAAATAATCAATAACCAATTTACTATAAGAATAGAGGAGAGGACTGTAGCCCGGGAGATAGCCTCTCAGACAGCTCTGAGGAACTGCTCCACAGAAGCATAGTTTTCAGCACAGTTTTTAACCGTGTCTGAACAAAGAACCTCAGATATGACAGGGATACATTCCTTCAAGGTTTCCAAAAGAGACAGTTCAGCCCATACACAGCAAGTCATTATGACCTTGGTGCCTGGGAAGGGAGCTTTATCACGGAAGGAGTACTAGCATTGATGTCCCAGGGAAGGAGGCATTTATCTGGATCTTCAAAAGAGACCTTCTTCACTTCTGGACAGTGCATGCTTTTCTTTAAATGGTTAAAGCAGATGCACAATGTATGTTTATTAGGCCCCAAAACAGGCTGTTCTAGTTAGCATAAAGTTTAAGTTAAACCACATATAAGCCAGAATGACTTTTTCATACCTCAATATATGAAAATTTCTTCCATCCACATCTAGGGTAAATGAATCTAATGTGTAAATGAAGATTAAATTATGTAGTCAAGTGTAAATCAATTGTAAAGCGTTAAACAAATTAAATATACATTTCTGTTACCCTCAATATAAAAATTAGTGCTTTTTTTCCCTCTTAGTTAATGCAACATCCCTGTTATTTATTCTAATCAACAGATGAAATAGCTGTGTATTTTTAAGTGATTTTCCTCAAATTATTTTTTTTTTTTTTCAGGAGTGGTTCACTGTCATTGAGCATTATCACCGAACCAGTGCTACCATTACTGAACTGGTTATCGGAAACGAGTATTACTTCCGGGTCTTTGCAGAAAACATGTGCGGCCTCAGTGAGGATGCAACAATGACAAAAGAGAGTGCCGTGATTGCCAAGGATGGTGAGTTGGAAGCGGGCTGGACATCTGGGAACCTTGATTTTCAGTGATGAGACAGAGAAGACAGAAAGAAAAAGATGTGGTGAAAGGGAATAAGAATATCATAAACGCACATTTAAAATTATGGTAAGGAGATGCAGCTACAGGCCAGGGAATGCTGGCAGCCGCCAGAAGCTGGAAGAGGCAAGGAACAGATTCCCTGCTACAATCTCAAGGGGCAGCGTGGCCCTGCCAGCACCTTGATTTTGTATTTCTGGCCTCAAGAACTGTGAAAGAATAAATTTCTGTTGTTGTAAGAAATAAAAAATAATAAATAAATAAATAAAATTATGGTAAGAATGTCCAACCAAAATGTTAATCTTACAAGTAAAATGTTTTCAGGAAAATTATTTTATGATTGTATTTTTTAACGTACAAGCTTTCATTCATGGCAACATCTGGGTAGTGGGTCTCTCAATGGCTAAAATCACAGAGGTAGGAAAAAGTCACCATTTACTTTTAGAGCTTGGGTTACTTTTATTCTTGGACACCTTCAAGGATGCTACACATGAGAGCCACTTTTCAGTGAAAGGAGAAGTTGGATTCCACCCCTGTCATTTCATTTCCTCATAAACCGTGTCCTTCTGGCCCTTCCTCGTTACTTTCACGTTAAAACACATTGTTGAGCAAAACACCCAGACACTGAATTCTTCCCAATATTTATTTCAGTTCCAGATGACCCCTCTGGCTTTCTTTCCTGTGTGTGATGGGCTGTACATTGGTATCCTTCTGAATGAATGCCCTGTGGCCTTCACACATGTTTTTCTAAGCTCAGGGAAGTTTTCAACGTGAGTCAAGTATGCTAAGAATAATATATTCTCAGGCCAATTTGTATATCTCTAATGCTTGTTTTTAAGGTAAAATCTACAAAAATCCAGTGTATGAAGACTTCAATTTCACAGAGGCACCCATGTTTACTCAGCCATTGGTCAACACCTACGCCATAGCTGGTTACAATGCCACCCTGAACTGCAGTGTGAGAGGAAATCCTAAGGTACCATGTTTTTGGGTTTTTTTTAATCATATTAATTAAATTTAAAAATAAATCCCAAACTCCCTCTTTTATATTCACTATGTTATAATTATAAGTACTAATATAAACTGACCTTCCAACTGCTATTTGTGTCTTTTTATGGGATAGGGAGGGGGGATACCGGGTGGTGGTATTGGTGGATAATTAAGGACACTATTTAAATGTAGAAAACATATTTATATTTCTTTACTAAGGGATACTTTCTAAGGAAAAACCAAACCACTTATTTTTAAAAGAACTGAGAGATAAAGAGATGGAAGTAATATTGTGTCACCTGAAAAATTAGATGGTGATATTGATTTATCAAGCTTTCTGTAATAGTGTAAAGCAAATAGTTGTACTATAATGCAAGGCAGAATACGAATATACAGTGATAAGGGTACAGAGTACCAGGAAGGGAGAGATCGCATCTGACTGAAGAGATTTAGAAAGGATTTCAGGTTTCATGTTGCTGGCATTTGAAAAGAACAGCAAATAAATGAATGTTGCCCGTAGAGCTATCTATCCCTGGGTGGCACTGAGAGAAAGTGCCCTAGAATTTGGAAAAATTGCAGACAGTGATATTTTTCCTGCATATACCATGAGCAGAAATAGAGAAGTCAAAGGGAGAAGGCAGCCTGAGGGTAGGAGGAAGATGCTGAATTCATGTTTAATTGGAGGTGATGTTGGTACATTCAAGCGGCAATGACCAGGAGGCGAGGAGAGCATCGCCAGAACTTGGGAGAAAGGCGAGGGCTGTGACTCTTGGTTTGGGTGACCCAAGCATGGGGACACTACATCCCACCCCTTGGAGCCAAGGCTCCAGAAAGGAATATCAAACGAAAGAGAGTAGTGAAGCAAAATGTCAAGGAGCAAGGTGTGAGCCTCAGGAAATACTCCCATTTGAAAGGTGGAAGGAGGAAGAGGACGGTGTGAAGGACACTGAGAAATTCTGTCTTTTGGGTCTGAGCAAGACAAAATCAATAAGAGGTAGAGGAGAGAGTATGGAGGGTGTGCATTTACAGAAGGGAGAAGAAGACAATATGAAAAAGAAATGGCAAGTCAGTGGTATCGACTGTAGTTCAGAAGTCAAGCAGAATGGAGTAGCCTTCCTGGGCGATTGATCTGGGATTATCTGTTTGGAGTAGATCCATCCATTGCCACCAGGTGATGAAAACAGATGTCAGAAAAGAGATTAAATGGTGAGGAGGCATAAGCAGCCCATAAAGAATTAGAAAAGCATATCAGGGAAAGGAAGTAGAGAAAATTGGCTGGTGATGACATCTTACAGGGATTCTTTGAAAAACACTGAGCAATATACACTCTCCAGGATGAGTTAACCTCATGGACCTGTAGATCAAATTTAAATGTAACTGAATCTTTGGGAAGATTGCCCCAGGACTGTCCCCTGAACAAATCTGGCTGGCTTCTTCAGAACTGCTCATTCGCTTTCTTGCCAAGCATTAAGTAGAATTTAATTTGAGAGGAACGGTTCTCAAGTTGACGTGGATTCTTCTTAGATGTAGTATTTTCTTTCTAAGCCACGCTTTAAAATTCTGTCACTGGCTTTGATGGTCTATTATTAGGCTAAGTACAGATATGTTTTGACCTAATTTGCTTCCATCTTCAGCCCAAAATTACCTGGATGAAAAACAAAGTTGCTATTGTGGATGACCCAAGATACAGGATGTTCAGCAACCAGGGGGTCTGTACTCTGGAGATTCGAAAGCCCAGCCCCTATGATGGAGGCACCTACAGCTGCAAAGCAGTCAATGACCTTGGGGCAGTGGAGATTGAATGCAAACTGGAGGTGAAAGGTATGACATCCCAGATCTTGTGTAGGCTGAAATGAAAGAAAATCATTTAATTATTGTCCTTACTGCCAAATCCAAATTACTTGCCAACATTTTCTGGGGGAGGGGAGGAAGGGGGGAGAAGATTTGGGGAGAGAAGACATTTTTACATTCTGAACTCACTCTTATTTGTGATGGGTACTTGATTTTTTCAGTTGACTTACTTTCATCTCTTGCAATTCTTGTTAACTAAAGCACTATTAATTTCAATGAATTGTGGTATATACACAGCATGGTAACAATGAATTAAGTCAAAGGGGTATTACTTTGGTGATGCAGTCCATCTTAGATAAATAGAAGCCTCATGTAAAAACTCATCTAACGAAACTGCAGTTGAGGAATTTAACTATTTTTAATTCGTTTACTATTTTTGGGAGACTTTCTATGTATATATAAATTTGCTAATTTAGTATTTAATATTACACATGTAGAATTCAGCATACACATATTATAACCTGTTCCTTTTAAAATCTCACTAGAGAATTTCCATTTGTAGGTATGCATTTCATTTATACTAGTTTTCAGAAGTGTTGCAACTAACGTAAACCAAGAAAACACATAAAGATTTATGTGGTAGAAAAGTCTCAGTGTAATTGTCCTCTTAATCAATTTTCATATTAATTGAGTATAATTTTTATCCTGAAGTTTTTTTCTTGACAATCAATACCTACTTTGGGATATGATGAAAACTCTTACAGCTGTCAGAGTCACCGTTAGGAGATAAGGAGTGACATGATCCTAATGTCTTTTCTCTCACTCTTATTGCATTATTTTTCCATTTTGTGATAACCAAAGTCTTTACTTTTCCTACCTCTCTATAATGAAGAAATTATAATCTAAAAGTCAGATATAACTTTATAAATATCTATTTTAGAAAAAACGTAGTAAATGCTTAGGGTATTTATGTAAACAATAACAACAACAAAAGAGTTTTTTAGTCCTAAATCTAGTGTAAATATAGTAGAGAAACTTCTCGAAAAAAGTTGTTCCTTCTGTAACTTTAAAAAACCAGTATTCTCTCTGTTATGATTTTTGTCCATCCTCAGATAATACAGGATAGTAGATTCACAATTGAAAGAAAGAAAATTTTTAAATTTTTTTCCTCTTAAATGTAAAGCATATAATATTCTTAGAAAATTTCAAACTTTACTATTGAGATAGTGGATACAAATTTAAATGTTGTTCTTTTAGCTATTTATTAGCTTTTTTTTTTTTCCGGCTGTGCCACGCGGCACGTGGGATCCTAGTTCCCCGACCAGGGAGCGAACCCACACCCCCTGCATTGGAAGCATGGAGTCTTAACCGTTGCACTGCCAGGGAAGTCCTACTTATTAGCTTTAAATGCAGATTAAGGTCATAGTTGCAAACACATCTGGTTTCTAAACTCCTTATTAGTTCCAAGGTATTGTTGGTACTTATGTTCCAACACCCAAAAAACAAGAACCCAAAAATCAAAAACCCAATACCACTTCTGCATGCTTTGAAAATAACTGAATGTTGCTAATGATATAAAATTATGGTTTCAAAATGGTTCAACATTTGGGGTCCTCCATAAGTGAATAATGTTATGCATATAAATGCTATATTCTTTATAGTAATTATATAGTAATTGAATTTAATAACATAAATAATGTATTCTAGTATATAAATTCATAACAAGGTATCAACTGTGATATATTAGTAAAAGCTTTTGGTCCTAAAAGTAAAGCCAAGATTATTTATCATCAGATTGTTATCTGATAATAGGTGACTTGAATCAAGTTAAGCTGTGAAAAAAAAAAAATGGTAAGACTGTCAACCGAGAATAAATAAATACTGGTGCAAATATTCTAATTCTGCAGTGATATATCAAGGAGTAAATTCCCCTGGACAACCAGTCTTCCTGGCGGGGCAGCAACAGGTTTTATAAGTTCATATCCCACTGGATATTTCTTCTTTCCGTTCCATTCCTCTTACATGAAATCGCACTTTGCATGTAAAGCTTGTCTTTCTCATTTGCTTGTAATTGTATTTCTTAGCAGCTCATGGCATACAGTGGTTATGCCATGAACAAGGAAGGCAAAATTATTCAAGGATATTAGGTAATATAGGAATAAGTGTTGTCAGAAAACTAAGGACCGTACCACAGGTTTCCATAAATAAAGCCAGAAAGCCACATTTGAAGATGACCTCATTTTAGATATAATATTACCAAAATTTGGGAATCATTTGGCATTTCTTTAATATTTTCAAGTGTAGAGAGAGATGTTCTTCCTTTAAGATAGCTTCCAGTGTGGGTTCGTTAGATTCATGTTGAAGTTCAGAAAATTGAACATTTTTCCATTGCTAAGTTGTAGAAAAATTGTTCTGGGCATTTTTGATGGGGAGAGGACACAGATAAAAACTATTTGGACTATTTGGATCCAATATTTGGAAACTTTCATATTTAAGATTTTCCAATGAAAAATTCTCTAGTAGAATGGCTGTAACCCATCTATGTGTTGAACATTTTGGATAATTTCTTGGGACCAAGATTATTTCATATATTCATGAACTTAAAAGGAAAGAAAATTCTAGGCCCCATTACTAAATGTATTAAGCGATAAATGAGTCCTACAGTATATGTATGATTGACGCCCTATTTGGAAGAGCGAATTAAGAAGTTCTTTGTGGCTGGGTGAACAACCTGATGTAAACTCTAATGACATAGACCCATGCCTGAGTTTACAATGTTTGCTCTCTGAATTCCTAGAGATAATGTCAACTTTCGAAAGAGGAAAGAATTAGGACTCTTTCTTTTTTTAAAAAAAAAAATTATTTATTTATTTATGGCTGTGTTGGGTCTTCGTTTCTGTGCGAGGGCTTTCTCTAGTTGTGGCAAGCGGGGACCACTCTTCATCGCGGTGCGCGGGCCTCTCACTATCGCGGCCTCTCTTGTTGCGGAGCACAAGCTCCAGACGCGCAGGCTCAGTAGTTGTGGCTCACGGGCCCAGTTGCTCCACGGCATGTGGGATCTTCCCAGACCAGGGCTCGAACCCGTGTCCCCTGCATTAGCAGGCAGATTCTTAACCACTGCGCCACCAGGGAAGCCCCCAGGACTCTTTCTTTAAAAGTTTTGTAGATTGCACGTATAGTCACTTTCCAGCCTGTTTTTTTAAGCCTTGCATTTATTTAGATCAGTCATATATAGTCAGTTCAGAATACAATATTCTAGAATAGTCTAATTTCTATATCCACTTGATAATTTTGCCTTTTAGAATTTCAACATATATATATGTATACTAATGCTTTGTTGATTGTCCATGTTTTTCTGTTGTTGAAAAACACAATATATATATGTTGTAGGGGGGTTTCTTTAGCTAATGGTTTGGAAACTGTTACCATAATTATTCACTTTACAGTCGAATTGGCTTTGCCACCTGTTCAGGCAAAGTGGTTGTGCATATTAATAAATGTTTTACCTATTAATGATCCTTTTGAAGTGACTGGATCCCAGCCCTTCATTCCGTGCGCTTCTATTTTCCTGTACTTTTCACCTGACTAAGGATTAATGAAATCACCTCATCATAATCGTGACCATAATTTCATCCAACAAGTACTCAACTTTGGTTTTAGCACTTTATTAATGCTTACAACATGTCTCTCTCTCTCTCTCTCTCTCTCTCTCTCTTTTCCTTAGTTGTAGCACAGTAAGGATTTTTGAATGTATATTATCATCTAAGGTAAGCTTTCATATGGTTTTGGCATATGAAGCTTATGACTGTCATAAGCCATACAAAGCCTGTGGAGTATGGCATGATTTTCATTATGTAACCCAATGAAAATAGACTATTTAAACTCCCTAACATTGTAGTTTTAATGTGTATTTCAGTATCTTGACATTAACAGCTAGTACTTATTCATCACAACAATCTTCTGTTGACATGAAGCAAGTTGTGGAATGCAGTAGAGCATGAATTAAAGCATTTAATGTAGATGAAAATGAGTGATACCCAAGCATTCTGAACTCTTTGCATCAAGGAATGGACATGTACATAAGTGGCATCATTTCTACCAATATGTGACTTTTCTAAAAAAAAAAAAGGAGAATGACTTTCCCAAATTGCATTGAAGAAGTTTTAAGAATGTTCAAATGGCATGCTGTTTTTGTCTGGACGTGAATTTATTAGCAAGTAGTAAAACACTTCTCTAAAGGACCATTTTTATGGTTTCATTGGTTCTCTCGTGAAGGATACTTTTATTTTTTAAATATAATTCAGAACCATGGAGGGTAAGTATGAAATATTAGTAGGTGTTTCTCTCACCTTCAGAAGGTATTGGACAGGTTTTACTATTTTTAACAAAATATTTCCAATTTTTGCACTTTTGACAGTGTATGAATAGCCAAAGTTGAAGGAGTAGTTCCTTTTTTCTTCTCCCATGTGCTTGAATGGGAACTCTTTGTGCTTAATTGAAAGGAACATTAACAAACTGGAAACAGTTCTTCCCACTGATTTGTAACATGATTTGCATTTATTCTGCCATTCAATCAGAACACTTAAATCATCTCTAGAGGAACCTCAAAACCTCAAAAAGAGCAATAAACACTCTCCAACTAGTGAGGAATTTAAGAACGAATAGTAGTAGGGAACAAAAAACTGCTATGGGTCTGCAGGGAACTTGCTTTTCCTTCTAGATGCCAAGTGTTTTAGATTCTAAATGTGCTAAACCCAGGAGAAGATTTCCAAGTAGGGACTGAATGAATCTTTGTAACGAACTGGAACATAATTAGTCACATTTCCAGGCAGCTAGTCAAGAAGTCTTGTTTCAGGGATTTTTCACGTGTAGACGGTTTTGACTTTGCCTTTTCCTTCTCGTCCTTTCTAGGTGGTCTTTCCTTCTGCAGGCTCCTCTTGCAAGGTGTGCCTCCTAACGTAATTGATTCCTATTTGCGACACTTGCACTCAAGCAATCCTGAGGAATACTAAGGGCCTGGGCACTGCCTCTCTGCTCGCCACTGCTTTGAAATCGGGTTGCAATGAGAAAGCATTTTCTGTTTTGCTACCAGGCTCCCAAGTGTGGTTGTTTTCTTTCCTCCTGATGTTGAAGAAAAAAAAAAAAAGATGTTTGCACAGATTGCTTAATTAAAAATTGCAAACAAAATCTCATTTGAAGTTAGCATTTTGGTCATTGTTGTCTGTGCTTGGTCACTGTACTTTCCAAAAAAAGCAAGCTATAGAATAAGCAAAAGCATTTATTTTAATTTAAAACAGTAAGCTCTAAATGCTTTGTTTTCCCCTAGAGTAAAAAAACAGTACAATACACCGTAATAGAATCTTGAAAACCCATCTTTCTTTTGATCTAAGAGATTTTTCTAAGCAAAGAAGAGTTGTTTATTTCATACAACCCTACTTAACACCAGTGGATCTGTGCCCTTTTTCCCATTTAAAGTCATTACAAGACTTTTTAAAGTCTTTCAGACAAGTTTTCTCAACAGAAGGGAAAATGTATTCAATGAATGGTACAATAAATCTGAAGTGTTTATGATGAAATGACACAGTATTCGTTTATGTGTTTCGCGTTGCATGATCAGACAGAACGGAGGACGAAGGCTGGGAGCCAAGATGCTACCAAACTCAGGCCTGACCCAAATCATGTCTCTGGCATAGCATCCTGGCCAGATCCACCAGAGTTCCTGCCAAAACAGCTAGTCACAGTGATGGAGAGCTGTTGCAGCCTACAGAGCAGTTACAGATTTAGAGTTTGCTGATGGCCTCCATTCAAACTGATGAAAACCTTTCCCAAAATCTAGAAACTGAGAAACCTTCGTACAAGCCTGTAATCTTTTCAGCAGCATCCTTCACTCTTCCTGATGTTACAGAGAAAGTTTCCGTTAGGGAAGTGGAGTAGAAGGGGGAGTAAAGTACCATACCATTATTGTTTTCTCCCTCGCCTCCCTCCCGTTTGTTCTTTTGGCCTTTTGTTCTAGGAGCTAAATATATCCTGACCTACAGGGAGACCCACAGCGTCCTGGGACAGCATCTTAAAGTTTCTGCTCTGCTTTCTTTCCGGATCAGAGCTGGGAAGATGTGATGATAGTCAGGAACCTGGGTGGTAGTTGTGGGGCTCATAAAGGGAAGGAGTGGATGGTCCAGGTAGTTGCAGTACTTTTGGGAAAAGCAAGGGAAAACTTGAGTTCTTGTCCAGACTCTGGTGGCTGCCTCTTTTTCTGTTTTGTTTGGTTGGTGATCTTGCCTTATGTCTGTTAAGAATATTGGCTATCACCCCATGTTCTCAATTACCTTCAAAATAATAATGTGTGCAATTGCTATGTAAATACCCATGTTAATCAGGAAACCTATTTACACATTATTGGCTAAGATATTTTACATAAGAGAAATCTGGCTAATCTATAAAGACGTGAAGACCATACCTCCATGTGCAAACCAAACAAACAAGAGTGTGGCCAAACTTGTCAGCGTGGTCCCCGCAGCCCGCTGCAGGGTCAGGGCCTCAGTGCAGCTTCTGGACTGGTTGCTTAACTCAGATACTCATTGACCAGTTTTGCCAAGTCATGGTCAAGTCTGTTATGCCTTTTATAAACATTGCCTAAATGCAACTATAGAGCATTTTTACAAAATATTGTTTCCCCAGTCATGACTTATCCTCTCTAACTGTATTGTATGCTAGGTAATGTTATTTTTCTACATATGATGTCTCCTCATATTAAGGGTACTTACTGTAAAGTTCCCATGAGGAAGAAAAAGTCTATTTTGAAACTGCAAAGAACAAAAAATATCAGAAGCTGTCATTGCTACTAGCTTTCGTATAATTTTGTTCTAATTTTGTTTAAATTTCATTCTATTAAAGAAAAACATTATATCACAGGATTTACCAAAAATTCTTTTGGGGAGCTAAACATACAACATTAAAAATTTTTAAAGCATTACACTATTTACTCACTTTAAAAGAAAGCTTAATGAATGTTTTCATCTAGATTAATATAGAAGTAGAAAAAAACCCTACTAGTTCCAAGAAACATTGGAATAAGGCAATACATCCTTAACCACTCACTTTTATTTTTATTTTTAAAAATTTTATTGGAGTATAGTTGATTTACAATGCTGTGTTAGTTTCAGGTGTACAGCAAAGAGATTCAGTTATACATATACATATATTCATTCTTTTTCAGATTCTTTTCTCATATAAGTTATCACAGAATATTGAGTAGAATTCCCTGTGCTATTCAGTAGGTCCTTGCTGGTTATCTATCTTACATATAGTAGTGTGTGTGTGTTAATCCTGAACTCCTGATGTTTCCCCTTTGGTAACCATAAGTTTGGTTTTGATATCTGTTAAGTCTGTTTCTGTTTTGTAAATAAGTTCATTTGTATCATTTTTTTAAAATTAGATTCCACATATGAGTGATACCATATGTTACTTGTCTTTCTCTGTCTGACTTACTTCACTTAGTATGATCATCTCTAGGTCCATCCATGTTGCTGCATTATTTCATTCTTTTTTATGGCTGAGTAATATTCCATTGTATATATGTACCACATCTTCTGTATCCATTCATTTGTCAATGGACATTTAGGTTACTTCCATGTCTTGGCTATTGCAGATAGTGCTGCAATGAACATTGGGGTGCATGTATCCTTTCAAACCACGGTTTTCTCCAGATATGTGCTCAGGAGTGGGATTGCTGGATCATATGGTAGTTCTATTTTTAGTTTTTAAAGGAACCTCCATACTGTTCTCCATAGTGGTTGGACCAATTTACATTCCTACCAACAGTGTAGGAGGGTTCCCAGGGTTCCCTTTTCTCCACACCTTCTCCAGCATTTATTGTTTATAGACTTTTTGATGATAGCCATTCTGACTGGTGTAGGGTGATACCTCCTTGTAGTTTGGATTTGCATCTCTCTGATAATTAGTGATGCTGAGCATCGTTTCATGTGCTTTTTGGACATCTGTCTTCTTTGGAGAAATGTCTATTTAGATCTTCTGCCCATTTTTTGATTGGGTTGTTTGTTGATATTGATATGCATAAGCTGTTTGTATATTTTGGAGATTAATCCCTTGTTTGTCACTTCATTTGCAAATATTTTCTCCCATTCTGTGTGTTGTCTTTCATTTTGTTTATGGTTTCCTTTACTGTGCAGAAGCTTTTAAGTTTAATTAGGTCCCATTTGTTTATTTTTGTTTTTAATTTCATAACTCCAGGAGGTGGGTCAAGGATGATATTAACGCCATTTATGTCAAAGAGTGTTCTGCCTATGTTTTCCTCTAAGAATTTTATGGTGTCTGGCCTTACATTTAGGTCTTTGATCCATTTTGAGTTTATTTTTATGTATGGTGTTAGAGAATGTTCTAATTTCATTCTTGTACATGAAGCTGTCCGGTTTTCCCAGCACCACTTATTGAAGAGACTGTCTTTTCTCCATTGTATATTCTTGCCTCCTTTGTCATAGATTAATTGACCATAGGTGCATGGGTTTATTTCTGGGCTTTCTATCCTGTTCCATTGATCTATGTTTCTGTTTTTGTGCCAGTACCATCCTGCTTAACCACTCATTTTTAAATTGATTTCTGAAACATTCTATTCAACTCAACAAATGAGTTCTTGAATGTCTGATGTGTGCATGGCACTGTGATGGATTCAGCTAGGAACTCAGTGAGAAATAAGCCACTTCCTGCCTTCAAGAAATTGATAATATACAAGACTACTACCCAAAGGGAAGCACATAAACAGAGCAGGCTGCAGGCGTAAGAGAACACCGTAAGGATTCAGAAATCGGATCGTGTGGTTTATGTATTTGTTATTATCAATGCGTGTATCACACTAGGTTGGAGTACAGGACATGCCACATGATTTTATTTTTCTAAATCAAATTAACTATGACTCTGAGCTCCCCACTAGCCAGAGAGATTGAGAAGTTCTCTCTGTCCTCCTTCTGGGTCCTATCTCAGGCCCTGGGTCCACTGGAATCTTTCTTGGTGCCTAGAAAATGGAGAGAAGGAAAGGCCTCTGGTCTTCAGGCTATACTGGTGACTGCAGGATGCCTATGGTCCAACCCAGTAGAGTCCAGCCAAAGACAAGTGTCTCTGAAACTTCCTTGACAAGTGTGGACCTGGGGTCTTTCAACCTCCAAGGCCAGAGCTTGGCTATTTACCTGCTACTTTTTTTTTTTTTTTTTTTTTTGGCCGCGCTGCACAGCTTGTGGGACCTTAGTTCCCCAACCAGGGATCAAACCCGGGCCCCATGGCAGTGAAAGCGCCAAGTCCTAACCACTGGACTGCCAGAGAATTCCCTTTATCTGCTACATTTAAACATGTTCTTTGCGGGGAGACTGGACAGTTCTACCACTTAGTATTAACCTTGGACCTGGGCAAGAGGGACCTCTATATTTTCCAGAGCCTCACTCTGGCCCTCCTCTAGCCATATCTCCCTCCACAAAGTAGGGAGGCCATGGAACCAAGGGGATGTGCATACTTAGAACTCTTACGAACGCCCCTTTCTTGCAGACTGCACCCAAGTCCACTTTTAAAGACTTTGTGGGCCTTTTCCTTCAGTTCAAACCCCCAAGGAAGAACCAAGTGGCCAGAATATATACCCCGAGGCCCAATGGGTGGCCTAGAGGCACCTGTTTGTCAGGGAGTTGGGGTGTGGAGGATGTGACTGAGCTTGTGCATGAGGCAGGGCATCTGCCTGTGTGCACCTGCGACCCCTCATGGTGCAGGAGGGAGCAGGGTGGAAAGCGCAGGGAGACCTGAGCCTCGGTGGGCCACAGTATTTTGGCAACTATCTCTGAAGACTTGGATAATTCTACATTCAAATCTAGCCTTCCAGGTCGTGATGAGGGTATCCCCCCAAAAAACTGGAGGATACAACTATTTTATTAACCATTGGTTAGCTTGATTTATAACTTCTAAACATTTATGTACGTGAGCTATAAAAACGAGGGGTCACTATCAAACTCTTAGAGGAAAACATAGGCAGAACACTCTATGACATAAATCACAGCAAGATCCTTTTTGACCCAGGTCCCAGAGAAATGGAAATAAAAACACAAATAAACAAATGGGACCTAATGAAACTTAAAAGCTTTTGCACGGCAAAGGAAACCATAAACAAGACCAAAAGACAACCCTCAGAATGGGAGAAAACATTTGCAAATGAAGCAACTGACAAAGGATTAATCTCCAAGATTTACAAGCAGCTCATGCAGCTCAATAACAAAAAAACAAACAACCCAATCCAAAAATGGGCAGAAGACCTAAATAGACATTTCTCCAAAGAAGATATACAGATTGCCAACAGACACATGAAAGAATGCTCAACATCATTAATCATTAGAGAAATGCAAATCAAAACTACAATGAGGTATCATCTCACACCAGTCAGAATGGCCATCATCAAAAAATCTAGAAACAATAAATGCTGGAGAGGGTGTGGAGAAAAGGGAACACTCTTGCACTGTTGGTGGGAATGTAAATTGATACAGCCACTATGGAGAACAGTATGGAGGTGCCTTAAAAAACTAAAAATAGAACTACCATGCGACCCAGCAATCCCACTACTGGGCATATACCCTGAGAAAACCATAATTCAGAAAGAGTCATGTACCAAAATATTCATTGCAGCTCTGTTTACAATAGCCAGGACATGGAAGCAACCTAGGTGTCCATCATCGGATGAATGGATAAAGAAGATGTGGCACATATATACAATGGAATATTACTCAGCCATAAAAAGAAATGAAATGGAGGTGTTTGTAATGAGGTGGATGGAGTTAGAGTCTGTCATACAGAGTGAAGTAAGTCAGAAAGAGAAAAAAAATACAGTATGCTAACACATATATATGGAATCTAAGGAAAAAAAAAAAAAAAAGGTCATGAAGAACCTAGTGGCAAGATGGGAATAAAGATACAGACCTACTAGAGAATGGACTTGAGGATATGGGGAGGGGGAGGGGTGAGATGTGACAGGGTGAGAGAGTGTCATGGACATATATACACTACCAAATGTAAAATAGATAGCTAGTGGGAAGCAGCCGCATAGCACAGGGAGATCAGCTCGGTGCTTTGTGACCACCTAGAGGGGTGGGATAGGGAGGGTGGGAGGGAGGGAGATGCAAGAGGGAAGAGATATGGGAACATATGTATATGTATAACTGATTCACTTTGTTATAAAGCAGAAGCTAACACACCATTGTAAAGCAATTATACTTCAATAAAGATGTTTAAAAAAAAAAACAAAAAAAAAACGAGGGGTCAGCCAGCCCCCAACCACCTCTGTTCGCTTTCCTGGGTCCCCTCCTCACTCTCCTTTACTAAGATCTCTCTCACCTCTCCACTATCACCACTTCTTCTCCCCTGACTCCAGGCCTGACCCTCCATCTCCTTCCTCACTTCAGTTCCTTTGAATGGAATTCTAGAAATACAAATTTGGCCTTCTTTTCCTAGTAGTAGAATAAGGAATAAGAAAACCAGACAGACTTCTCGCCAGCTCTCCCTGTAACATTACTTGATTCTAAATTGAGCTCTATCTTTATTTCCTTATTTTAGCTGGGTCACTAATTACCATCCTTGCACCAAAGATTTAGCTGACTGCTACGTGTAGGTATTTATATAATCCTTTGTAATTAAATTTTGATAACTTAGAACGGACAAGAGAAACAAACGCACTAATGGAATGACCAATTCTCCTGGTTCTAAGGGCTGTCATCACCCTCTTAAACTCACCTGATGATCTCTCTCTGTCCCCAAATGCATTGGCCGGAGTAGCCTCTGGCCTAGATAAATATTTTTCTTCTATCTGGAGTTGATTGCTAGGGACAAAACACCAGGGAGGTGACAGGGCAGTTAAACACTCCCAGGGGGGTCACTCAGAGTGTGGCTTGGGGCACTGGCAGACTCACATCTTTAAAGGCAAAAACCTTGCACCCAAGTGCGTAACTGACCATAACTTCTTCTTCTCCCAAGCGATAGCTTTAGAGAGAATGTCTCTGTTTTTCATAGATAAGCACTTACACAGCTATCCACAGGCAAGAGATTTCATCCTTCCAGCCTTCTCCTCTCACCTTCATCCTAGTCTTGGAGACCAAGAAAATACATTAAAGATATTATACACTAATTTAAAAACCTTGGCTTAAAATTTTTTTAAGTTAATAAAAAAAGAAGAAGAAGAAAGAAAGAAAAAATAACTAGGCGTTACCAGCAACACTATGGCAAAGAAAGGAGCCACTATTCAGAGTTTGTAATGCATCCCTCTTGGACAACTGGGATGAGGAGTAATTGGAAGGGAGCCACATTTCAAAATAAACCAAAGCTGATTTGAAGTCATGTGGTCATTTGGAAGATTCCAAGCACTAGAGAGCCAAATGATGTATCCCCTGCAAGCTATGGGATAAAGTGCCATTGGGCGGGTCATCCCAGCCTCATTCCTGAGTGTCCAAGGGCGCTCACTGTAAACTCAGTTCTCATTCCTGCCCTGGGCAGTACCACTGAGCTGGAGGCAGGTAGGGTAATAGTGGAGGTTGCCAAGAAGGGACAGAGCCTCTGTATGTGGGGTTATTTTTATGTGCTTCTTAATAGCTCCTAGCTAAGGCTCAAGAAACATTATCTAGCAATAGAAGCGGGAGTTCATCGGTGAGGCAAGTTGTTTCCTGGGTCTTTCCATGACTGTCAAGCCTTCATAGTGGCCAGCATGGACTTTGACCCAAAGTCTGCCTTTAGTAACTCCACTCCCTGAAGAAGTTAAGCAACACTGATGGACAGACAGGGAGGGCGTGGCAAGAAAGGGCTCAGTGAAGGCCAAGACCAAGATCAACGTCAAGTAGGAGGGAGGAAAGGAGGACAGACCAACACATTATTATTTGTACAGAGGGAAGGGCAGTCAAGAGCAGCGAGACAGAAATGAAGCCAGAAACAACCTCACCAGACAAGGAACTAAGGGAAGAGGAAACGGCAGTGAGAAAATCAACACTAGAAAGAAAAGAGCTCCTGCTTCTGTGCTTCGCGGGCATTGTCTCCGTCACAGGTTCTTCACCCTGTCTACCTCGACAGCCCTCCTCTCTGCAGAAGAAAGGAGAACTTGGGACAGGATGTGAGAGCCCAGTGTGAAGCCACTGCCACCACCCCTCACATGCTATTCATTAAAGTTTATCCACATGCTACCTTCTTCTCCATGATATATGAGTTTATTTAATAGAAAAGTAATTTTTTTCTTCCCAGATCTTCAAATGGATGTTGTTCCAAGCATATTGTCAGGGAGCTAAAGGTATCCCAGTCTGGGAAGCACAGCAGAATGTTAGAAAAGACTCATCAACAATGAACAACAAACACCCTCACTGAGGACCAACAAGTAGATCTCAATTCCACTGTAGGTGGTATTATATAATCAGTTTTACATATATATATATATATATATATATAAGATAAAATAGAAAAATAAAATAGAAAAATTTAATATCTATCTATATATCCCTTCTTTGCCCTGGAAAGAACAGGTTTAACCAAAATTAAGTGAGCCAGCCTGGTCTTTCTTATCCTTTAATTGTCCTCAGCCCTGTCTCTCCTCGTTCTGCCCCATCCCCCTTCCACCTGGGGCCTGCTCAGAGCTGTGCCTCCACCCAAGCCTCCTGAGACTCAATATGCTTCAGTCCCTCATCAGTCAAAATGTGGTCGGTTCCCAGCAGCATCAGCATCACCTGGGAGCTTGTTAGGAATGAAAACTCTTCCCTCCGCTCTCTCTCCAGATCCGCTAACTCAGAACCTGAATTATCACAGAATCTCCAGGTGATTCCTGTGCTCGACCATGTTGGGAGTGCAGCTTCAGCCCTCTTTCTCACAAGTTCCTTGCATGGCTATTTATTTGGAGCCATTCTCTCTCAGGTGTCTCAGAGGAAAGACATTCTGATAAAAGCATCACTCCTAAGGTGTTGTTATTTTTTAAATATAAATTTATTTATTTATTTATTTTTGGCTGCATTGGGTCTTCGTTGCTGCACGCGGGTTTCCTCTAGTTGTGGCAAGCGGGGGCTACTCTTCATTGCGGTGCGTGGGCTTCTCATTGCGGTGGCTTCTCTTGTTGCAGAGCACGGGCTCTAGGCGCACGGGCTTCAGTAGTTGTGGCACGCAGGCTCAGTAGTTGTGGCGCACGGGCTTAGTTGCTCCACGGCATGTGGGATCTTCCCGGACCAGGGCTCGGACCCGTGTCCCCTGCGTTGGCAGGCGGATTCTTAACCACTGCGCCACCAGGGAAGCCCTCCTAAGGTGTTTTTGATAATGACCTAACCTAACGTGGAAGTCTGACCTACTCTGCTTATCCTAAAAGCCCCAACCCCAAAATAGGAATAACTCATTGTGGGGCTTTACGCACCTCAGATTGCTGAAGAAGGAATTTTTGAGGAAGGGGATTCCCTCTAGTGCTCCTCAAATCATACCATGGAAAACATTTTAAAGCAGTAGGATGTGAACTCAGAAAAGGACAATAAATAAAAGACAGTTAAAGGATATAAATAGGGCAGCATGCTAAGAACTGTGTCTCTGAGGGAAATCAGTTTCCAACCCTAAATCACTTTTGCAATTTCAGATAAAAAGCACAATTACAACATCTGAGGGATTCTGTTGTGAAATTTGCTTTTCTGACCTTGTTCCAGAAATTAAGCATTTCTCGAGAAGACAGCAAAGGTTTTTGTCAATCTGTTATTGAAAACTGTATTCTGCTCGTGTATTTTGTAAGGTTCCATGGTTCCATAAAATTTAGACTTTAGAGTCACAAAGTACAAAACTATAAAAACAAAATAAACCAAAGCAAGTAAATGAGAAAAGGCAAGTATATACCACAGAACTATACTAATCTTCCTAAATACTCCAGCCGGTGGGTCCAAAGCTCTAAACCCTTACACAGATAGCTTGACTCCCTGAATGATAAAATTCTGCTACACTGCAAATCTAGCCAGGTGATTTCTTGATTGCAATCCATGCCTTTTTCCAAACCAATGAAAGTCAGGGACTTTTTGAAGCAGTTATTTTACACCTAATGTGGCTATATGAGACTATAACATTTTGTGGGAAGTTGGCCTAGAGGTTGAAGATGCTGAGGAAGAAGATTTGAAATGTGAGTGCAAGTTACACAAAAAGAACCAGTAGTAAAACCAAGATAAGCAACCAACTAAAAACTTGTGGATGCCTCTTGCACTGTGGATACGTAAGACATTGGGAAAGGCTGGGGGGATGAGTACACGGGATCTCTCTGTACAATTTTTGCAACTTTTTGTGAGTCTACTATTTCAAAACAAGGAGTTTTTAAAAGTATGGATGTCTGCTGGGTGCCAAGAACTCAGGAACACGCTCGGTGCAGGGACATGGTCCTGATACTCTGACGCTGGACAAGAAACAGATCAGTACATAAATAAGTGCCCCAAGACAGACTGGATCACAAGGTACAAAGTACTCTGTGTGGAAGCAGGAGAGGTCAACTGGAAGAATATGAGAGGCCATCTCAGAGAAGGCGGAATTTAAGCTGAGCCTTGACTGATAAGCAATGTTTTAGGGGTGATGAGGGATGGAAGGTACTCCTCAAGCCCAGGGAGCAAAGTTGGGGGGGGGCATGAGGAAGTGCTTGGTATGTTTAGGAACAGCTAATGGACCCATGAAGCTGGAGCATCAGACTTAGGGAGGGGAGTGAGGGAAGAGACACTTGGGAGATAAGACTGGAAAAGAAGAGTGGACCTTAGAATGCCAAGCTAGGGAGGTTGGATTTTACCAAAGTCCTCTGAGCAAGGGAATGTATCATTAGTTTTAGTAAACTTAGTAAGATGATATATAGAAAAAGGACTGCTTAATATTGACAGAAATACTCATCTAAGTCTGATATTTAATATATGTAACTTATTAGGTGACATTTAGCCACAGGTAGGAGTGCAGGCTCTGGACTCTGACGACACTGGCTGGAATCTTGGCTGTATCTCTATTCTAGCAATCATGGGCAAGTTATTGAACCTCACTGTGTTCCAATTTCCTCATCTGCAAAATGGGGACTAATAATGGTACCTACTTCCTAGGATTTTTGTGAGGATTAAATGAAATAACTCCTGATGCTCAGAACAGTTCCTGGCATAGGATAGGAACTCCTAAATGTAAGCTGCCATGTTTGTTCAGGAAAAGGAAAAATTATATAGATATCAATCACTATGTAATAAACCATGATAATCAAAGGAAGCCATGATGCAAGAGGTAAAATTATAGGAAATCTCTAATCTACTTTTCTTTGACATTAGACAGATACGCCTTGAATTAATTTGAAATTTCCAAAAATTCACCAACCACGCCCCCCCCCCCTCAAAAAATAAAAACCATGGGAAAGGTGAAAAGCAGCTTAGGAGCATGAGTGTTAAAGAAGATGTGCTTTTAAAATTTTTATGACTTTTACTACTTTTTAACTACTCCATATTTGCAAAAGAAAAGGATTACACATACATATAGCATAAATAATAATAAAATGAATACCATGTTCCTATTACCTCATTTAAAAACTGTGGTTGAGACAGCTAGATGACACTCCAATATCCATTCCCCCACTTTTCAATAGAAATTTCTTAGCTGGAATAATGGTTGGCCTGCTAAAGACTTCATTTCCAGCCTCTTTTGCGGCTAAATGTAACCATGTGACCAAGTTCTGGCCAATGGGATGAGAGCAGGGTGATGTGTGCATCTTTAGGCCATGCCCTTAAAAGGAAAGGAACACAGGGTCTCTCCTCTTTTCCCCCTTCCAATTGATTGGAAGTTGTGGCCAGCCATTTCTGACCACAAGGACAAGGGCAACACACTAAGTTGTCAGACTAATAAAATGGAAGAAATCTGTGTCCCTGACACCTTGGAGCTGCCATACCAGCCCTGGATTGTCTACCCAATTAGGTGAGAAAAAAATTAACATCTATCCTGTTTCAGCCTCTGTAGTTTTGTATCCTAACTCATACAATTACCAATACTTTTGAAGCCATCTGTGTGCCCTTCCACAGTCCCATCTTCCTTCCTCTCTACCAGGAGTAACGACTCTCTGGAATTGTATTCATCATTTTTTCCTTTTCTTCATAGCTTTGCCACATATGTACGTATTCCTAAACACAAAATCTTGCCTGTCTTCGAACTGCCTATGAATGAAATCATACTGTGTGCATTTTTTCTGTAAGCTTTTTTGCCACTCAATATTATGCTTATGCAATTTATCTATGTTAATAAGCATAGCTTATTAAACTTGCTAAATAATATTAAATTATGTGAAAATACCACAGTTTATTTTTCCATTCAGAATTGGTAGACATTTAGGTTATTTACAGCTTTTGGTTACTGTACAAAGATGCTATGAATGGTCTTATATGTGTTTCCTAGGACACATGCAAGAATTTCTCTGGGATACACTCCTGGATCAGAATTGTGATGTTACAGAGTATGTGCACATCAACTTTACCAGATAATGCCAGACTGTTTTACCAAATGATTGTACCCATCTATTCTCCCTTGATAACACTTGAACTTAGGTAGGCTGGTGATTAAGTTCTGGCCAGTGGGAGGTATGTACAACTGTTGTTAGGGACTTCTGAAAAAGCATTCTACTTTGCTGGCTGAGTTGAGTGGCATCCAGCTTTTTTCCTACCCTCTTCCACTTTCCTGCTGCTTGAAATACAAATAGGATGGCTGGCACTACAGCAGCCTGTTCAGAACCAAGAGATGACCTTGTAGGTGGAAGCCAGAGTGAGGATGTTGGAGCAGAAAGAAGAGCTTGGGTTCCTGATGACCATGGACCCACCATCCCAGTCCTGGGCTGTCAATTCTAAACTTATGTGAGAGAGAAATAAACTTCTATTTTGCTTATGTCACCACGTTTTGGGGCTTTTGTTATAGATATCTGAACATAAATCTAGTTTATTGTTTTTCTATTTCTTGTGGATTTTTAGGAATTCTTTATATGATCTGGGTACTATTCAATATGGATTTTATTTGAGGGAAATACCTTTTTCCCATTTATGGCTTGCCCTTTCATTCTTTCTGATGTTTTTCATGTATATTAGAAATTATCTGTAATATAGTTAAATTTATTTACCTGGAAAAGGACTTTTTCTTGGCTTACTCATGGCACTAAGTTAAAAGATAGGTATTTCTAAGTTTACTGTACAAAAAACCAACATAGTTAAAAGTGGATCTCTGTCGTTCTGATTCCTTTCCTGCACTTGTCAGCATCATTTTTCACATTAAAGATTAGGAGATGTATATTCAGTGCATGGTTTGGTCTGCAGACACCCTCATATTGCTCTAAGGAAGGGATTGCTAATCTTTTTTATGGTAAAACACCAGACAGTCAATATTGTAGGGTTTGCGAGCCATATGCTGTCACACCACTGAACTTTGCCCTTGGAGCATGAAAGCAGTCATAAACAATATGTAAGGCATAAATATGGCTTTATTCTTGGCACAGAAATATGAATTTCATGTAATTTTGCATCACAGAAAAAATTCTTTTTTTCAGTCATTTAAAAGTCTAGGGACTTCCCTGGTGGTGCAGTGGTTAAAAATCCTCCTGGCAATGCAGGGGACACACGGTCGATTCCTGGTCGGGGAAGATCCTACATGCCGGGTAGCAATTAAGCCTGGGCTCCAAAACGACCAAGACTGCGCTCTAGAGCGCACGTGTCACAACTCCTGAGCCCACGTGCCACAACTACCGAAGCCCATGCACCTAGAGCCCGTGCTCCGCAGCAAGAGAAGCCACAGCAGTGAGAAGCCCGCGCACTGCAACGAAGACTAGCCCCCGCTCGCTGCAACTAGAGAAAAGCCCACGCACAGCAAGGAAGACCCAATGGCAGCCAAAAAAAAAAGTCTAAAAAGCTGTGCTTAGCTTATGGGCTGTATGGAAACAGGTGGTGGGCTGGGTA